>NW_026294491.1:23260107-23860107 GCF_007827085.1 Peromyscus californicus insignis | reverse complement strand
GAGGTTTTGTTTTGTTTCAGACAGTTTCTCTGTATAACTGCCCTGGATGTCCTGGAACTCACTTTGTAGACCAGATTGGCCCTGAATTCACAGAGATTCACCTGCCTCTGCCCCCCAGCTGCTGAGATTAAAAGCATGCACCACCACCACCTGGCTTAATTGGAGAGTTCTGTTAGGGATTGAAAATACAAGATAGGAGTCAGAGATAGGGCTCAACAGACTTGTTACCAAACTTGATGACCTGAGTTCAAGCCATAGAACCTGCAAATCATCCTCTGATCTCGACTTGCATCCAAACACACAACACCACATACTTAAGAAGTAAATAACTTTTTTTTTTTAAGAAAATGAATTAAGATATTTATCCATTTTAGATCTTCTTCTGTGGTGTATGTTCAAATATGTGTGTGTGAGTCCCGAGGATCAAACCAGGCCTCATACACACTGAGCGAGTACCCCAGAGCTAATTTGGCTTTTGTATGTTTGATTTATAAACACAGGACCTTACTATGTAGTCCAAATTGCTCATCTAAGCTGGGATCCCTTGCCTGGGGGCCAGGACTATAGGTGTGTATCACCAAGCTAGAACCAATTCTAATTCTTTATGTAAGGAAGAAAACTGAAGTGTTATTGGTGGGGTTTTCCTGTTTGTTTGTTTTAAATAGGCTCAGGCTAGCCTGAAACTCACTATAAGGACTAGGGTGACCTTAAACTCAGAGACCTACCTGTCTCCCTAATGCTGGGATTGAAAGCATACACCTACATTTTAAGAGTTTTATTTTTTATTTATGTGAATGAGTGTGTATCTGTATGTGCGCATGTGGTGCTGTCCACTCTCTAGTCCGACGTTGGTTTAAAAAAAAAAAAGAGTCTGAGGATGTAACTTAGCTGCTAGAATGCTTGCCAAACATGTGTGATGGAGGGAATACGGTGTGTGTGTGTGTGCATGTGTGCTTGTGTGTGTGTTGTGTATATATCATGTATATGAGAATGTGCTGGTGTGCACATACACGTATAAACATGGAGGCCTGAATAAGACATGAAATATATTTCTATGTGTTCTCCACTTCATTGACACAAATTTCCAGCACTTTATAAATACAGTGGAACATGCCTGTAATCCTAGCACCAGGGAGTTGGGAAGCAGGAAGACAAGAAATTCAAGGTCATCCTTGGCTACATAGCCAGTTGAGGCTAGCCTGGAATACAAGAGACTTATCTCCAGAACACAAAACAAAGTGACATATTCACAACTTAAAACTGCACAAGGAGCCAGGCGGTGGTGGTGCTCGCCTTTAATCCCAACACTCAGGAGGCAGAGCCAGGCAGATCTCTGAGATCGAGGCCAGCCTGGTCTACAGAGCAAGATCCAGGACAGGCACCAAAACTGCAGAGAAACCCTGTTGGGGGGAGGGGGGGCTGCACAAGGAATTACAAGGTAAAAAGCTTCTATGCTATCCAAGCAGCTTCAGATACCCAGTTTCCTACCGAAGAAGCTACCTCCTACTGGCTATTACTTGGAGTTTTATCTACATCTGTACATAAAAACAAAACATATTTTACTCCTTCCTTTAAAATAGTTGGAAGCATATAATACACAATACACTATTCTCAACACAAAACACACTGGCACACTTTGCATCTTTATCTAACAATAAATAAATATCGCAATGTTATCACATAAATCCACAAGTATCTTTAAACTCCTATTGGAAACCTACAACAGAAATAAAACAACTCAGACGCTCAAAAGAAATAAATTAACACCAAACTAACCTGTGTTAAAATGGTCTGCTGGGGTTGCTGTAACTGAAAGAAAAAAACAAACAAGATCAGTCAAGATTGCTCTTTCAAATATGATTTATAGTGGTATTCTTGTTTTTCAAAATTTTATCTTTAAAAACATATATATTATTTTGTCTTCTGTGGATGGGTGTTTTGCCTAAGATGTATAACTGTGTACCAAGAGCATGCCTTGTGGAGGCAGAGGCCAAAAGAGGGAACGAGATCTCCAGGAGTTGGAGTTCCAGGTGTTTGTGATCCACTGGACATGGGTACTGGGAATCTAACCGTGGAACTAGAGTTACACAGTTATGAGCCATCATATGGGTGCTGAGAATTGAACCCAGAGCCTCTGGAGGACTCAGCAAGTGCTATTAAACACTAAGGTATCCTTTCAGACCCCAAATCTTGGTTTTACACATTAGCTTATTTATTAAAACAATGTGAAAAACAATACATAACTAATTATAAGGTTACTGACAACTATTTCAAACTACACATCTGATATTTCTAAGTAACTCGTTCAAAACCTAAATATTAAACCACATTAATAAAAATAAAGAAGTTGGGACCCACTGTGATGGTACATATCTTTAATCCCAGCACTTGGGAGGCAAAAGTAAGCAGATCTCTATGATTCCAAGATAGCCTGGTCTCCGTAAGAGTCCCAGGTCTTGGGTACACAGTGTGAATCCGTCTCAAAATACAATTATATTAAGTCAAATTTTTAAAAGCTGATTTGTCTGGGGTGTGGGAGAAATGGTATGTTGGGTTTCATGTGGATTTATCTGTTCCCTATCCCACCGAAGGATTAAAAATCACAGGTAAGGTAGACAGTGAGAAGGAATTTAAAGGATATCACTTTAATGTGGAAGAACAGGGAAATTGCTGTTTTTAAATCAGTTTTTAACAAAAAATTTACACTAACCTGTTGTTGCACACTATACAAGGCCTGCTGAGGTTGTGAATATTGCTGAAAAAAGATTATTAAAGGAAAAACAAGGTTAAGCTTATTCATTTTCAAAGTAATGTACATACAGATAAAAACTACATCGAAATTTTCTAAACCAGTGATACTTCATCTAAAATTAACAAAATGGTGGTTACTTATACTCTGAGAGCCATTGAAGCCAGAATTTTTCATAAAATAGTTAAAGTACATATAAACAACTCAGAAACATTAAGAATTTAAGATTCCGATGGGCAGTGGTAGTGCACGCCTTTAATCTCAGCATTGGGAAGCAAAGGCCAGCCTGGTCTCCAGAGTGAGTTATAGGACGGCCAAGGCTACACAGAGAAATCCTATCTTGAAAAAATAAACAAAGAATTTAAGATTTTTGACTACACAACTACACTCTTTGCTGAGCATAGAAACAACTCTGTTTTGTTTGACTTCAGATAGAGTCCTGCTATGCACTCCAGTAAGGCCTCAAACTCAATATTCTCCATCTCTCCTTCCCCAAGTGCTGAGATGATAGTTACGTGCCACCAAGAAAAGCCTCAGTCTAACTCTTGCTGTCTCACTTTGTAGACCAGGCTGGCCTTTGCCTCCCTAGTGCTGGGAATAAAGATGTGTGCCACCACTGCCCAGCTACAGTATAATTTTTAACACTGGGAAGAAACTTCCTGTGTGTGTAGTTTTGTTTTTTTGGTTTTTTTTGGTTTTTCGAGACAGGGTTTCTTTGGTAGCCCTGGCTGTCCTGGAACTTGTTCTATAGACCAGGCTGGCCTTGAACTCACAGAGATCTGCCTGGCTCTGCCTCCCAATTGCTGGGACTAAAGGTATGTGCTACACATTTTTTTTTAATCTATAGTCTCCATTGTTTTAAACACAGAGGTCAACTGGGTGGTGGTGGCGCATGCTTTTAATCCCAGCACTGGGGAGGCAGAGCCAGGTGGATCTCTGTGAGTTCGAGGCCAGCCTGGTCTACAGAGCGAGATCCAGGACAGGCACCAAAATTACACAAAGAAACCCTGTCTCAAAAAACAAAACAAGCCGGGCGGTGGTGGCGCACGCCTTTAATCCCAGCACTCGGGAGGCAGAGCCAGGCGGATCTCTGTGAGTTCGAGGCCAGCCTGGGCTACCAAGTGAGTTCCAGGAAAGGCGCAAAGCTACACAGAGAAACCCTGTCTCGAAAAACCAAAAAAAAACAAAACAAAACAAAAAAAACACAAAAGAAACAAAAAAAAAAAACTTGAGATGCTAAGTAGGAGATTCAATGAGTTCAAGGCCAACATGAACAATGAAGACAGCTTGTGGCAAAAACAAAAGAAAGGAACAAATGAAAGAGAAAACAAAGGACTATCATTTTTATCACCTCATTCATCTCATTAAAACTCACCTGCTGTAATGCAGCTGCAGCAGCTGCAGCTTGCTGCTGCAATGCTGCAGTTTGTGTTAACTGATAGTTTGCTGGCGTTTGTGTGGTAAGGCCTGCTGCCGCCAATGCAGTCTGCTGGGTATAAATGGTAGGAGATGCTCCCAGAAGTGATGGCTGTTGAACACCTAGTGCAGCTGAAGTGAGATGAGAAGAGAGAAGAAGGATCAGACTACTTGGTCCCTTTGCAGCAATCTCCCACGGCAAATATAGGGAAAACTGGCTCTACTGACCTACCCTGCAGTAACACAACCAACTTCACCTAGACCCAGACTCAAATCAAAAGTATTCTTTCAGAGCTGGATGTGGTGACATACACCTTTAATCCCAGGACTAGAAGGCGGGTGGGTGGGGTGTACAGATGCAGGAAGATCTCTGTCAATTTGAAACCACCTTGGTCTGTATAATCAATTCCAGGACAGTAAGGGTTACACAGACAAACCTAGTCTCAAAAAACAAACAAACAAACAAGCAAATAGCATTTTCAACTAGGTATGGTAATACATGGCTAAAATCCCTGCATATAGGAGGTGGAGGCAGGAGGACCAAGAGTTTAAGGCTAGCCTAAACCACATAAGATGATGCAGGGCAGACTGGGCTACAGCACACCTTCTCTTAAAAGCAAAACAACAACAACAACAAAAAGAAAAAAGAAAAAAAGAAAAGATCTTATTGTTTATTTATTTTAATCTTGTTTTGCCGACCTACAATTTCCTCTGGGGCAGGAAACTAGCTCAGTGACAGATCCCCTGCTTGGTGAATAGAAAGTCCTTAGACTGATCTTCAACATTGCTAAAGCACAAAGTGACAATGTACTGGGTTTTGTTTTTGTTTGTTTGTTTGGTTGGTTGGTTGGCTTTTTGAGAATGTACTATTTTATCTACAAGCAGATGAGACAAGGACAGCTAGCTGCTAGGAGGAATTATCCCTGACAGTTTTCCACTGGAAAAGATTGGCAGTGCACTTCTTATCCATATTCAAGACTACGAAGCTGGTGGGGAATGGCTGAAGAGATGCCTCAGTAGTTAAGAACATTGCTGATCTTTAGAGGACCTAGGTTTGGTTTGGGGCACCCAGAGAATAGCTCATGATGCCCTCTTCTGACTTCTGAAGATACCAGGCATATAAGTGGCACATGTACACAGATACAGGCCGTACTCATACATTTGCTGTTCTTCCAGGAAGACCAGTATTAGGTTCCCAGCACTCACACTGGGTGGCTCACAACTGTCTAACTACTCCAGCTCTAAGGGATCTGACATCGTCTTCTGGCCTTCACAGGCATGCACACGTGGCATTCACTGACACATACACACAAACAGAATCTTAAGAAGAAAAAAAAGAAGGGTGTGGGAGTATATACACCTAGAACTCCAGCCCTTGGGAGATGGAGGCAGGAGTTAAAGGCAATCCTTGGTTACAAAAGGAGTACCAGGCTAACCTACACACACACACACACCCATAGATTTTGAAAATTAGTTTCATGCTGAGTGTGGTGGTACAAGCCTTTAATCTCAGTTCTTTTTTTTTTTTTGTTTTTTTTTTGGTTTTTTCGAGACAGGGTTTCTCTGTGTATCTTTGCGCCTTTCCTGGAACTCCCTCTGTAGACCAGGCTGGCCTCGAACTCACAGAGATCCGCCTGGCTCTGCCTCCCGAGTGCTGGGATTAAAGGCGTGCGCCACCACCGCCCAGCTAATCTCAGTTCTTGAGAAGCACTTGGGAGTCAGAAGCAGGTAGATCTCTGTGAGTCCAAGCCCAGCCTGGTCTACAGAGTGAGTTCCGAGCTCAGGCTGTATAGTGTGGCTGTATCACAGGCTAGTAAGATGGGTAAGGAGTAATGGTGCTTGCCATGAACGCTTCATCAATGACCCAATGTGGAATGAGAGAACTAATTCCATAAAGTTGTCCTCCAAGTGACTCACACACACACAAACACTCTCTCTCACACACAACATAATTCCCAAAACAGCCAAAACCAAAAACCATAATTGGTCTTTAAAAAAAAAAGAAAAAAATGATATGTGAATTCTTACTATTAAGTCACCTCACATCCCCACTATTATTAAAAAAAAAAAAAAAAAAAAAAAAAAAAAAAAAATAGGGCCAGCAAGATGGCTGAGTGGGTAAAGGGACCTGCTGCTGAGCCTGACACCAGAGTTTAAACCCCAGTGTCCACATGGTACAAGGAGAAAACTCACTCCCTCGAGTTGTCTTCTGACCCCCCTATCAAAGTGGTGGCATGCTTGCATACTCCCACACACATAATAAATACACTTTAAAGAAAGAAAGAAAGCTTTTTAAGGAGTGGTGGGGTCTGGGGATGAGACTGGGCTGACAGAAGGCCTCCTTAGGTCTGCTTAGCACATCCAAAGCCCTGGGTGTGACCCCTAGCAACAGCACAAACAGGTGCAGTGGTGCACACATGTAAGGACAGCACTAGGAATAGAGGCCAGAAAACTGAAGCTCAATGTCACCTTTAGCTACATAGCAAATTCAAGTTTAGCTCTGGTCTCAAAACACAAAACCAAATACATGTATAGATAGGTATGTGGGGGTTGTGGTACAGCTGGAACACGTGGCAAAGTTGAGACAGAAAAATCAGGAGGAGTTCAAGGCCAGCCTGGAGATCTTGTCTAAAAACACTAGAGAGGAAACTGGCAAAACTGCTGTCCTGGTTGGCTGTTTTTGTCAACTTGAAGGACCCACAATTGTGGTGGTTTGAATAAAAATGGCCCCCATAGGCTCATGGGGGTGGCATTATTTGAAAGGATTAGGACTAGGTGGCCTTGTTGCAGGAAGTGTGTCACTGGGGATGGGCTTGAGTTTCAGAAGCACAGGCCAGGCCCAGTGGCTCAATCTCTCTTCCTGCTGCCTGCGGATCCAGATGAAGAACTCTCAGCTCCTTCTCCAGCACCATGTCTGCCTGCATTCCAACAGGCTTCCCACCATGATGACATGACTACAGACTAAACCTCTGAACTATAAAGCCTGTCCCAATTAAATGTTTTCCTTTATAAGAGCTGCCATGGTCATTGTGTCTCTTCACAGTAAAAGGAATGCTAACTAAGACAACAACTGAGAAAAATTCTTCTAACATTAGCCTGTGGGACAATATACTCAAGCCTGTGGGACAATTCTTAGTGACTGATGTGGAGGGCCCAGTCTACTGTGGCCCACCCTGAGCAGGTGGTCCTAGATGCTATATAAAAGCTGACTGAGCTAGCTATAAGGAGCAACCAGTAACAACAATCCTCCATGGTTTCTGCCTCCAGGTTCCTACCTTGAGATACTGCCCTGACTTTTCTGAGAGTTGTAAGATGAAATCAACCCTTTCCTCCCCTTTCGGTCAGTGTTTTATAACAGCAATAACCCTAAAGTAGAACAATGTGTTTGTGGTTCAAGTTGACAAGCTGTCAATTGTCCTGGCTCTTTTCTTTTTTCCTTGTCAACTTGACTAGAGTTATCTAAGGAGCCACAATTGAGAACACTGCTCCATGACGGGCCTATAGACAAGTCTGTGAAGCATTAGTTCCTGCTCTAGGTTCCTGACTTGAGTTCCTGCCTGCGAGTTGTTAGATGAAATAAATTCTCCCCACAACAAGTTGTTTTTGATTGGTCTTTTACCAAAGCAACAGAAATCTTACTAAGACAACCACCCAGTGGATAAGGGTGGCTGCTTCCAATCCTGAAACATGGGTTTGAACCTTGGAGTCCACATGGTAGGTATAGAACCACCTCATCTGCTGCAGACTGTCCTTTGACCTGCACATACCCACCATACACATACACAAAAATACATGCGTGTTTAAAAGAACAACACAACACAAAAACTGAAGATTCTGATCAAGCTTGCCTAGCATTGACAAAGCCATCGAGCAGGTGGGAGATGGGGGTGGGGGAATACAAAACAAAAGACCCACAGTAAATAACAAATGGCTTTTTATCTAGTTAGTTTTGGTTTTATGCCTCTGGAAAATGGCTTTTTTTTTTTTAACTTTACTTTAAAACTGTAAGCATCCCTTTATGATGCTTACAGCTACTTATTTCTTTAGCCTATTAGTTATTAGATTTTCAATTGTTTGTTTTTGGTTTGTTTTGGTCAAGATGGGGTCTCACTATGCATCCCTGCTTGTCCTAGAACTTGCTATATAGACCACGATGCCCAGACACTCATAGAAACCCACCTGTCTCTGTCTCCTAAATGTTCTAGGATTAAAAGAATGCACCACCAAGACCAGCTCTATATTGTTTTAAAAGACAAGACCACTTGTGGTCAGGGGTGACTTGAACTTCTGATTCTCCTGCCTCTACCTCACAAGTGCTTCATTCAGGAATGCAGCAGCACACCCTGTTTATGAGGTGCTAGAAATCAAACCCAAGGCTTTGTGGGTGCTGTGCGAGCACTTCACTGCCTAAGCCATGAATTCTAAGTCAATTAAGACCCTGGCAATTAATTAATTAATTAATTTTTGTTTTTTTCGTTTTTCGAGACAAGGTTTCTCTGTGTAGTTTTGGTGCCTGTCCTAGATCTCGCTCTGTAGACCAGGCTGGCCTCGAACTCAGAGATCCGCCTGGCTCTGCCTCCCAGTGCTGGAATTAAAGGCGTGTGCTGCCACCGCCCGGCTGCAATTAAGTTATTATAGTCAGTATTTCTGCATCAAATTCAAACAAGTGAAAACCGTAAGTGAACTAGCAACATGACTCAGTGGGTAAATGCACTTGCCATGCAAGTCTGACAACCTGGATTCAATGCCCAGAACCCATCATGGAAGAAAAGAACCAACTTCCAAAAGCTGTCCTCTAACCACACACACGCACACACCTGTACTCACATATATTACACACACCAACAATGATAAATAAGTGAGAAGGCTCCTTGGGTAAATGTGCTTGTCACCAAGGCTGACAACCTGTCGTACATGATGGAAAGAAACAACTTCCACAACTTCTCTTGACTTCCAAATGTGCAGTATTTCCCCCCAAAACTCTCACCCCAGAGAGACACACACAAATGTAATTTTTAAAAATACAAATTATTTGAGGGGGTGGGGGAATGTTGAGACAAGGTGTCTCTACGCAGTCTTGGTTGTCATGGAACTCACTGTTTGGATCTGAAAACTAAAAGAGATCCACCTGACTCTGCCTCCTGAGTGCTAGAATTAAAGGCATACACCACAATGCCCAGCTAAATAAATAAATAAACAATTTTTAAGAGAAAGTTATATAAAACATTTTATAAATTATGTCATTTAGATATATTTAAAAATGTATGTATTTTTTGTTTTTGCTGCTGTTGTTAAGTTTGGCTTTTTGTCTTTTGGAAGGTTTGTTTTTGTTTTGTTTTGTTTTGTTGAGGCATGGTTCACCACGCCTGGCCAAAAACATGTCTTAAAACTGAAAACATCCTAAATAAAATTTATTCCATTTGAACCTCAGATAGATTAAATCCCTAGCACCACAAAGAAGGGAGGGAGGGGCCGGAGCGATGGCTCAGAGGTTTAAGAGCACTGGCTGTTCTTCCAGAGGTCCTGAGTTCTAATCCCAGCACCCACATGGTGGTTCACAACTGTCTTCCAGGGAATCATATGTCCTCACAAAGACATACATGTGGGTACATAAAACACAAATAAATTAATTTAAAAAAAGGAAGGAGGGCAGAAGGGAGGGAGGGAGGATCATTCTAATAAATTAATGTTCTATAACATATAATTAAATCAATTTTAATTATTGGCATGGTAGTGCACACCTTTAGTTTCAGAGGCAGGCAGATTTCTGTGTATTCAAGGCCAGCCTAGTCTACAGGGCAAGTTCCAGGACAGCCAGAACTATACAGAGAAACCCTGTCTCAAAAAACCGGAAGAAAAAAAAAAAGAAAAGAAAACTTAAGATATCTGAACACTGTAGCCAGGTGTGGTGGCCCATGCCTGAAGGATTCCTACTAATGGAAACCCTGTATCAAATGCAAAACAAACATGATAAGTGCAGTACAGGACAAAGAACCAGAACACAAGTATAAAGATAATATGACAAAGCCCATCAGTATTCTAGCCTTAATTTAAAAACACTTAAGATACAAAGACCAAAAAAAAGGCTAAACTGCTGAATAAATAGGTTTTCTTGTTGTTGTTTTAATTTCCAAAAGTATCTTAAAAGATAAAGGATACAACATATTGAAACATTTTGCCGTCCCATGCATTAACTTAAATCACAACTGAACAGCCCCTACACACACACACACACACACACACACACACACACACACACACACACACACACACTCACGTTCACAGTGTAAGTGGTTCAGTTGCCTGACCTGGTTGTGATACCGCAGTGGCTGTAAACTGAGTAGCCCATGGTGGATTCTTCTGTCCTCCAAACTGAGCCATGATGTAAGGAGGTTAAACCTTCACGTGTTTCTCTTCTATAGCAGATATCTATGAAGAAAGGATTCATGTTTCAAAGTTCAACCAAAATTACAAACGCCACAAAAGGCTATTTTAGAGAAACAGTTGATATATTAAAGACATGCTCCGAAGCAGACCTGGAAATAGAATGTGTGCAAACTAAACCTTTAAAATAAAACAAGCCGGGCGGTGGTGGCGCACGCCTTTAATCCCAGCACTCGGGAGGCAGAGCCAGGAGGATCTCTGTGAGTTCGAGGCCAGCCTGGTCTACAGAGTGAGATCCAGGAAAGGCGCAAAACTACACAGAGAAACCTTGTCTCGAAAAACCAAAAAAAAATAAAAAAAATAAAACAAAACACACTATCAACAACATCACTAGGCATACCCTATTTAAAAGGTATCCTTAGGGGTAGATTTAAAGGAATGTCTTTCAGGAGACTACAGTGACATTTTCAGAAAAGGCCTTGGTGGTCCACGCCTTTAATCCCAGCACTCAGGAGGCAGAGGCAGGAGGATCTCTGTGAACTCCAGGCCAAGCCTGGTTTATACGGAGTTACAGCTAGGACTAGACAGTGAGGCTCTGTACATAAACAACCGAAGTGGGCAACGTGATGGACCCACAGGGCCGAGCCTGAGTGCTCGGGGCACGGCTGAGGTCAGGCAGTGGTTAAATCAGTAACGGAAACTGCGTCCAGACACCCCCTCCCCCATAAGGGCAAAGACATCTTTGAATACCATGCTAATAACGAACATTACTTGAAGGGCTTGGGAAGTCACCACGGCCTTTGTCACCCCAGTCTCCACTCCGGCGAGGGGAAAGGCAGTGGAGAGAACGCACGGCTCCAAAAAAGAGCCACTGCGAAGACCCCCTCCCCCCAAAGTCAAAGAGAAAAAGGATGGGCCCGGCATCCTCCGCGGCGGACCCGACGGGCCGGGCTGGGCCGTCCATCTTCCTCCCGCCCCGGCCTCCCGGGAGTGCCGGCCGCGGAAGATGGACCCCGGCGCCCCCGGCCACCGCCACGGCGCTCACCGGAGCCCGCGGGCGTCGCAGTCCCCGAGGCCCTTGGGCCGGTCTGAGGGGAGCCTCGAACCCGGAAAACACTCCCAGCGCCCGGGACCGGGCCTGGGACTCGGCACCGCGGCAGCGCCGGCCCAGGCCGAGGGCCCGCAGGCCGCCCCGGAGGGCCCGGGAGCCGCCCGCTGGGGACGGTGGCGGGGGCGGGGGGGGGAGAGGGCGCGCCGGCCCGCCGCGCGGGGCCTGCTCCGACCCGCACAAAAGGGACGCCGGCCGCCGCTCGCCGGCCCCCGCCGCGGCCGCCGGGGCCCGCCCGCGCCTCCCACCCCAGGCCCGGTCCCTACCCCCTGCGCCGGCCCCCGCGGCGGCCGCCGGACACCGGCAGCCGACTCGGCCCCCCCACCACCGCGCCGCGCCACAGCCCAGCCCGCGCGGACCAGACCTTCACCTGAGTCGGGGCCGGTCTAACACCGAAGCCATTTCAAACGCCGTCAAGCCCCGGCGCATGCGCCAACTTCTCCCTCGTCCTCCACGCCGCACCGCCTCCTCCTCCTCCTCCTCCCAGCTCGGGGAGGAACCGGCGGCGCCTGCCGAGGGACGTTCGGCCGGCGGGCCGGCCGGCGGGCGCGCGCGTGCGCGCGCTCCCCGAACCCCGCCCCCCCCCGCGTGCGCGCACCACCCCCACCCCCTTCCCGGCGTGCGCGTTCACGAGCACCCAGAGCCCGAACGCGCCCAGCCCGGGTTGGTTACCGTGGCTTCTTCGCTCAACAATGAGCTGGCTGTTCTGCGGCCACCGCGGCCGGCCGGGGGGAAAAGCGACACGGGGTCACGTGGGCCGGCCGCGGTGGCCGCCATCTTGTGGCTGTCCTTTTTCCACTCTCGGGCCATTTGCTTGGAAGAGCGAACGTGTCAGATCTTAATGGTTTGTTTTTTTTTTAAATGGAGACACAATTAACATTTTAAAAAAAAAATCAGTATTGGGAATATATGCTGGTACATTCGTATGCGTTGGGATCATCTTTTTGTACACTCACTCTGAAGATGTGTTTCTTCCGTCTTACCTCACCTGCCTAAGGCACCTTCTGATCGGTTTAATAAAGAGCTGAAGGGTCAATAGCTGAGTAGGCAGGACTTCTTTTTTTGTTGTTTGTTTGGTTTGTTTGTTTTGAGACAGGGTTTCTCTGTGTAGTTTTGGAGCCTGTCCTGGATCTCACTCTGTAGTCCAGGCTGGCCTTGAACTCACAGAGATCTGCCTGGCTCTGCCTCCCGAGTGCTGGGATTAAACATGAGTGCCACCACCGCCCAGCTAGGCAGGACTCCTAAGAGACCTATGAACTACTCGTCAGCCAGAGAGGAAGTTGGACATGGTACTGAGGAGTGGTAACAGGCCACGTGGCAGAATGTAGATTAATATCAACGGGTTGATTTAAGTTTTAAGAGCTAGTTGGAAACAACCGTAACCGATGACCAAGCTTACATTCTTAATAGAAAGTCTCCATGTCGAGGCTGGAGAGATGGCTCAGCAGTTAAGAGCACTGACTGCTCTTCCAGTGGACCTGGGTTCAATTCCCAGCATCCACATGGCAGCTCACAACTGTCTGTAACTCCTGACAACCTCACACAGACATACATACCAGTAAAACAACAATGCATGTTTAATAAAAAGTCTCTGTAATTATTAGCTGTCTGTCCAAAGAAAGACCTGTTTTTTATATGTATATAATATATATATACATATATATTATGTATATATATATATATATATTTTCCACATGTGGCCCTGACAGGATTCGAACTTCTGGGCTCAAGAAATCCTCCTGCCTCAGCCTCATAGTGCCGGTGACTTAAAGGAACAAACCACTGAGCCAGGCGGAATTTTTACAAATGTTTTTATTAGAAATTTTTTTCATTTCTAGAGGGCTTTTGCCTGCATGTATTCATGCGCACCAGGTGTGTGCTTGGAGGTCAGAAGAGGACGAAGGAGTCCCTGTAACTGTCATTAATGGTGGTTGTGAACCACCGCAGGGGTGCTTGGGATCTGTCCCAGGTCCTCTACAAGAGAGGCACGTGCTTTTAAGCACAGTGCCGTCTCTTTGGAACTAAGACTGGAAGTGTACAACTCGGTAGACTTTAGTATAGTGACAACATGCCATCATTACCCTGTTTGAGGAACGTTCTCGTCACCTCCTTCTAACAAAACAAAACACACAGCTATTAAGTCCCTCTCCAACTCTGCCCTGCACCTGCTGGTGACAACCGATCTTTCTCAATATGAATTAGCTTATGCTAGACATGTCACGTAAGGACAATCAGATGAGCCAAGCATGATGAAGAGGATCTGTCATCTTAACACTTGGGAGGTAGGGAGAACAGGAGTTCAAGGCCAGCCTACGCCATAAGACACCTTGTCTCTGTCAAGTGTCAAACCAGGGACAAATTGGCAGAGATGTCTATTTAACATATCAAAGCTGGATCTGGCCGCCAGGTTCTCCAAGCATCCCTCGGTCCCTACCTGTTACAGGGTATGGCTGGAGTACCCCACTCTGTACTCTGAACTCTCTGCCCTAGAAGCTCTTCCCTGTACAATCCAGACATTTTGGTTACTCTCCCCTTTTGGATCTTTGGCCTCCTGGCTGCTGCACCTGGCTCCCCTCCCAGATGGCCCAGCTCATCCTGGTCATGTCCACTGTGAACTCTCCCAGATATCCCAGCTTCTGACTCAGCTTTCCCAATATATCTACAATAAACTTTCTCTTCCATCATAACTAGGAGCAGTCATGTCCTTTCTATTGCTGCCTGGGGACAGGGCTCAGAGGGAAATCCACAGCATCAGTGAGTACTAGACTTTTTTATCTGAGGGGGTTAGGGGAAGAGACACACACTTTCATGATGGTTTCCTTCAGACCTTGTCTATATGCTTTTTTTTTTTTTTTTTTTTTTTTTTTTTTTTGGTTTTTCCAGGCAGGATTTCTCTATGTAGTCCTGGCTGTCCTGGAACTAGAAATCGCTCTGTACACCAGGCTGGCCTTGAACTCACAGATATTCACCTGCCTCTGCCTCCCAAGTGCTGGGATTAAAGGTATGCACCACCACCCAACTCCTTATTCTTCTTTTGCATCTCTGTTCTTTATTTTCCTGGTGATTTCCTTCTCTCATTCTTGATGTCTTCCTTCTAACTCTATCTTTATTCCCAATGTTTCCCTCTAGTTCCTTCTAAATCTCTCATACTTGATGTTTTTCTTTTAGCCTGTTTTTAAAAACTCTATCTAACTTTATCAATAGTCTTTCCTTTACAGCATACATACCCCAGCAAAATCTTTCTGGCAAAATAAAAAAATCTTTCAGGCAAAAAAAGGTTACATTTTGTTTTTCAAATGAATGATTACATTGAATACAGATAAAAACATGTTTTTCCATCTCCTTTACATGATTAAATATTTTACATATTACAGGTGAAAACAATTTATTCCAAGAACCCATATACATTCATACCCAAGCAACTTGTTATAGATTAACTGTGTGGGAAAGCAGGCTATTCTTCTCAGTCAGGTCTTTTACTGGCAGGCTGCATTTTGCAGTTACAAAGAAAGAGCCAATTACTTTATTACTTATCTTGAAAGGTAATCTTATAAGTAATCTTAAAGGAATCACAAACCTAAACTTTTATATATGAAAAAGAATCAGCTCTAATTTAAATCTTTAGAGTACATACCCACTCATCAATAGTTTTTTTTTTTTTTTTATATCAGGAGATTGAGGGCAAAAATGGGTATAAGGAATTAATCATCATCTTTGCTCATCAACCAATCCTAGGAAGAAAGGTCCATCAGCTAGTAATAATTGGTCTGCATTGTTCTTGTTCTCTGACCTTAAAGAGTTCCTCACTCAACTATGTGTCTTTCTAAAACTTTAGATTTTCTTCTTGGGTTTTTCACCTCAAAGCTATTTGATGAAAACAACTTATTCTAACTTTAAGTTATTTTCAAAGCTTTGTTTCAACTGTGATGCACTCTGAAACCTGTGAACACATCTCCCAACATTAAGGTTAAAAGAGTTTAAGCCAGCTGGGCTACTGGGACTCAATTGTTTTTCTTAATCAATAACCTAAGTCACAGTCTATACGGCTCCTCAATAGAAACTCATGTGTTGTAGCAGTGTGATGCTTTTTTTTTTGGAGCTAAAAAAGGGCCTTGTGCTTGCTAGGCAAGCGCTCTACCACTGAGCTAAATCCCCGACCCATGACACTTTCTTGTTTGTATTTATAGTCATCAAAACTCTATTTAAATTAACATTATTATTTTCATTTAGACAGTACAGCTTAGGAAGAAATCATCTTCATGATAATCCATAGGTAAAAATGCCCAGAAGAATGGGATGTTTCCATGAGATAAACACACTACATTACAGGCAGAGGGGATCTCCCCACACCCAATCACACCGTGCCAGACACCAGAGGAAGATGGCTGGAGCAAACATGTAAAGGCACAGCAGAAGCAAAAGACATGCTGGGGTCTGTGGTCTTGGGGCCTTGCCTCTACCTGAGATTCACCCATCAGGGAGTTGCCCCTGTGGTGGACTGACACCCTGAAGTCCATTGCCACATGCTGCTCCTCTGACATGGCCACCAGCCCCTTTCTTTTCCTTTTTATTTCTTTTTTTTTTCATTCAGTATCAACAAAAAACAACAAACATAATAAAATTTGCAGACTTTTGTGTTGTTCCATGTACCTTTTCCACTAAATTTTATGATCACATAATCACATAGTTACATGTCCTTTAATGTTTTTCAAGCATTGAGAGGCCTTATCCCCCACTTAGCTATAATTTAGAGCAATTTGGTAAAGTATAAACTTTGTGAACAAATATTCAACAATTACTTTCTGTCCCTACAAATGTCATCCTGAAGTCAAACTATTACAATATAACTATCATCGCACTATAAGAATTCGTATATATTCATGCCGGGCGGTGGTGGCGCATGCCTTTAATCCCAGCACTCGGAAGGCAGAGACAGGCGGATCTCTGTGAGTTTGAAGCCAGCCTGGACTACCAAGTGAGTTCCAGGAAAGGCGCAAAGTTACACAGAGAAACCCTGTCTCGAAAAACCAAAAAAAAAAAAAAAAAAATTGTATATATTCAAAACATCCTGGGCCAGGTTTCCCAGCAATAAAAGGAAGAAAGAAAGAAAGTAAAATCTGATATTCCTTATCAAAATGTCCCAAAAGAAGGCCCAGGCATGGTGGCTTATGTATTTAATCTCTGTACTTTGATGACAGATATCTCTGTGAGTTGCAGACCAGCCTGCTCTACAGAGTAAGATACAGGAGAGCCAGGGCTATGTAGGGAAACACTGTTTTAAAAACAAACAAACAAACAAAAAGGAGCTTGAGAGATGGCTCAGCAATTAGGAACACTTTATGCTCTTCCACAGGCCTGGAGTTCCATCCCAGCAGCCATGTTAGCACTATACATCTTACAACCACCTGTAACTCTGGGGCCCTCTCTTGGCCTCCTAAGGTACTGCACACGTGTGACATACACTCACACAAACATATACACATACACATAAACAAAAATAAAATCTTGGGGCTGAAGTGAAGCCTCAGCAGTTAAGAGCACTACCAGGTCTTCCAGAGGACATGGATTCTATTCTCAGCCCCTAAAAGGTGCTTCATAGCCTTCTGTAACTCTGTCCCACCAGGGAATCTGTTGCCCTCTTCTGGCTTCTATGATACTGCATACATAAGTCGGGCATGGTGACACACTCCTCTAATGCCTTTAATTCCAGCACTGAGGAGGCAACGTTAGGCTGATCTCCATGAGCTCAAGGCCAGCGTGGTCTACATAGTAAGACAGCCAGGGCTACAAAAAGAGACAATGTCTCCAGAACTTCTTCTTTACATTTATAATATGAACATACTGTACTTATGTTTATTTCATTGGTTGACCTTCCGGGTTACTTTTGCTTTTAAGCCTCTATGAACAGTCCTGAAGGAAGCCAGAATGTCACACCAAGAGCTTCCTCTTTGATTTAAGAATTACTTTTAGCTAGGCAGTGGTGAGACATGTCTTTAATCCCAGCACTCGGGAGGTAGAAGCAGGCCATCTCTGTGAGTTTGAGACCAGCCTGGTCTACAGAGTGAGTTCCAGGACAGCCAGGGCTACACCAAAAAACCTTGTTTCAAAAAACAAATAAAAAAATTTACTTTTAGCCAAAGGCAATTAGGCAAAAAAAAAAAAAAAAAAAAAAATCTATCTCAATCCTTTCTCTTTTTTCCTTATTGGCAGAATATAAATTGTCTTTCTCTGAAGATGACCCTAAACTTTGATCAGGTAGTAGACTACCCCTAAAAGCATTAGATAAAAATATTTTTTGTTGCCAGGCAGTGGTGGCACACGCCTTTAATCCCAGCACTCCTGAGGCAGAGCCAGGTGGATCTCTGTGAG
The DNA here is from genome assembly GCF_007827085.1 of Peromyscus californicus insignis. Taxonomy (NCBI): domain Eukaryota; kingdom Metazoa; phylum Chordata; class Mammalia; order Rodentia; family Cricetidae; genus Peromyscus; species Peromyscus californicus. The sequence continues at coordinate 23,842,081 of NW_026294491.1, read as the reverse complement.
TTTGAGGCCAGCCTGGGCTACAGAGTGAGTTCCAGGACAGGCTCCAAAGTTACACAAACAAACCGGTCTTGAAAAGTTGAGACTGGCTTTGTTTTATTTTTGGGGACAAAAATTCCACTAGTAGTCCCAGTTGGAGTGGAACTTGATATGTAGACAAAGCTGGCCTTAAACTTGTGGCAATTCTGCTTCTGGCTTCAAATTCTGGGATTACCGCTGTGAGCCACCAGGCCCAGTCTTATATACACACACAAAACACAGCTTTATTAGTTAACCCCATACTGTCGTTAGAAATGGAAATTGTTTTCCTTTGTCATGATGTTTTCTCTCAGAGAGAGAGTATGTTACCTGAGATCGACCCAAGCCTTGAGCATTCTGTGCAAGCACTCTTTTAGCCAGGCTTTGTATTTTATCCTCTTTGTACTTTAGAGGTGGGCTCTCACGGAGTTGCCTGGGCTGGATGTGAATTCAGTTTATACCAGGCAGGTCTAGAACTTGTCCTCCTGACTGGCTGAGATAACAGACCTGTGCAGCCACACTAAGTGGTCCTTGCTCCCCACCCCCTTTTTTTGTCCTTCAAGGGGGTGTTTTGCTTGGCATTTTGGGGTTTTGAGATTTTGTCGTGCTTACACTAAATTCATTATTCCTTTGTTATGATGCCTTACAAACCCACTCTATAACCATCCCTTCGAGTTATAATCTCTTTTATTACAGAACTACACAACCTATAATGATGGAAGTAAGAGTTCTCCAGCTGGCCATGGGAGTACACCCCTATAATCCCAGGCAGGAGGAGTAATGCAAGTTGAAGACCAGCCTTGTCTACATGGTAAATACCAGTTTGGGCAGGATCACACAATTTGACCCTGCTTCAGAATGTGTTTTTTTCCCTTTTCCCTCCTCTGCAGAGCATTCACAATCTTTTCTTTGAACTGTGTTCAATCCCTTTGGGGATATACTGTATCCTAGGGTGCAATTCTGGGTCATACGATAATTCTATATTTATCTTTTGACATAATGTTCAGCTATTTTTACAGTGGCTGTACTATTTTACATTCCCACAAGAAATGTGCCACATCCTTGCCAACCTCCCCCACCATGCCACTTTCTTGAAAAAGTTTTATTTATTAACATTGTCTATTTGGATATGTTTGCATATGTGCTTGGCCAGGGTATGGGTGCATGAAAGTCAAAGGTCAACACTGACTATCTCTTCTATTGAAATTTTTTGATTGTTTGTTTTGCTTATCAAGACAGGGTTTCTCTGCATAGTCCTGGCTGTCTTGGAACTGGTTCTGTAGATCATGGTGGCTTTGAACTCAGAGATCTGCCTACCTCTGGACATTAAAGGCATATCCCACCACCACCTGGCAATGATTTATTTGTGTATTTATGTATATGAGTGCTTTAACTGCCTCTGCACACTGGAAGAGGGTATTAGATTTCATTAGAAACCACATAATCTAATGTGATTTCTAAAAATTGAACCCAAGACTGCTAGAAGAGCAGAACAGCCAATGCTCTTAACCACTGAACCATCCCTACATTCCTATATCATTTTTTGTTTGTTTGTTTCGAGACAGGGTTTCTCTGTAGCCCTAGCTGTCCTGGAACTCACTTTGTAGCCCAGGCTGGCCTTGAACTCAGGGATCCACCTGCCTCTGCCTCCAGAGTGCTGGGATTAAAGGGAAGTGCCACCACTGCCCAGCACAACTTTTTTTTCCCCCTGTGTATGGTTGTCTTGATTACATTTATGTCTGCACCACGTGTATGCCTTGTACCTATGGAGGCCAGAAGAGGGTACAGTATCCCCTGAAACTGAAGTTATAGACTGTTGTAAGCTGCCTTGTTAGTGACTGTAATCAAACCTAGGTCCGCTGGAGGAGCAACCAGTGTTCTTAACCTCTGAGTCATTTCTCAGACCTCTACTTACTTTTTTCATATCTATTTGTATTTATGTCTATGTGCATGAGTCAGTATGTGTCATGAGTGTAGGGTATCTTTGGTAGCCAGAAGAAACTGCCAGATCCCCTGGGGCTGGAGTTACCAGGTGCTGGCAAGCCACCTTTGTGTGGGCGCTGGGCACTGAGCTCAGATTCTTTGAAAGAGCAGTATGTTTGGTGAACCACAGAGCTATCTCTCCAGCTCAGCTCTACTGTTTTGATACATGGTCTCTCACTGAAGCTGGGACTTATAGTCTAAACTAAAAATGTGCTGGCCGGTACCATTTCTTAACACCCTAGGAGCCCCAGTGGCCTGGCTGTCCCCAATGGCCTGGCTGTCCCCAGTGCCAGTGTCAAAGCCACTCAAGGTTACAGCACTGGGGTCCCAGATGCTTAGCTTCTATATGGGTGCTAGAATCTGAACTTGAGTCCTCAAGTTTAACACTTAAAAAATCATGTCATCAAGGTGTGCCACCACCATCCAGGTTTTTGGCAATTTTTGGTTCTAATAAAAATATAGTTAATAGCCTGGTGGTGGTGGCACACACCTTTTTTTTTTTTTTTTTTTTTTGGTTTTTCGAGACAGGGTTTCTCTGTGTAGCTTTGCGCCTTTCCTGGATCTCGCGCTGTAGCCCAGGCTGGCCTCAAACTCACAGAGATCCGCCTGCCTCTGCCTCCCGAGTGCTGGAATTAAAGGCGTGCGGTTTTTCTTTGCGCCTTTCCTGGATCTCGCGCTGTAGCCCAGGCTGGCCTCAAACTCACAGAGATCCGCCTGCCTCTGCCTCCCGAGTGCTGGAATTAAAGGCGTGCGGTTTTTTTTTGTTTTTGTTTTTGGGTGGCACACACCTTTAATCCCAGCACTCGGGAGGCAGAGCCAGGAGGATCTCTGTGAGTTCGAGGCCAGCCTGGTCTACAAAACGAGTTCCAGGACAGGCACCAAAAAGTACACAGAGAAACCCTGTCTCGAAAAAACCAACAAAACAAACAAAATACATAGTTAATAATATCAACTATTATTTAAACACTTATTTTCACTTATTTTTGTATGTGGAGCTTGGGATTGAGCTAAGCAAGGAACCAAAAAAAAAAAAAAAAAGAATCTCACCTTATTTGAGACAAAGTTCTACTTGGCAGCCTTGGGATTTACTGTACAGACCACAGACCAGACTGGCCTTGAACTCATAGAGATCTACTTGTCTCTGCCCCCAGAGCACTGAGATTAATGGCACGCACCACCATGACTCTTCTTTCTTGGTGTTTTTTTTCATGCACCTTTTTGTTTCTTTTGTGTTTTCAGAAATAGCTCTCTACTTAGCTGTCTTAGTTAGGGTTTCTATTGCTGTGAGAAGACACCATGACCAAGGCAACTCTTAAAAGGAAAACATTTAATTGAGGTGGCTCATTTACAGTTTCAGAGGTTCAGGCCATTATCATCATGAGAAGGAGCATGGTGGTGTGCAGGCAGACATGGTGCTGGAGTAGTAGCTGGGAGACCTATATCTTGCAGGCAGCAGGAAGTGGACTGAGACACTGGGCAGTATCCTGAGCATAGGAAACCTCAAAGCCCGCCCCCACAGTAACACACTGTGGTGGTATTTTACTTGTACTGAAATGTGATTTTAATTGTATGTTAATAAATAAAGTTGCCTGGGGGTCAGAGCTATTAGAGCCATAGCAAGAGCGTGGCGGTGGTGGCTCACGCCTTTAATCCCAGCACTTGGTAGACAGAGCTAGGTACATCTCTGTGTGTTCAAGGATACAGCCAACATTGGAGACACATGCCTTTAATCTCAATACCATAGAGGACCTGGAGGGCTGTACATACAGGCAGTGACGAAGCAGTCATGTGTTTGGGTTTACAACCAATAAGAAGGCAGAACAGACAGTCTATATAAAGACAAACAGACAGGAAGTAGGCCCCTTTTGGAGAGCTCTCTTGGCTGAAGCAGGAAGGGTAAGGCTCTTAGCTCTGACCTCTTGGCTTTCTTCTCTGAATCGGCTCTGTGTTTCTTATTTAATAAGACGGTTGGTTACATCTACAACACACTTTCTCCAACAAGGCCATACGCTACCAACAAAGCCACACCTCCTAAGAGTGCCACTCCCTGTGAGATTATGGGGTCCAATTACTTTCAAACTACCACAGTAGCTCTATCTGACTTGAAAGGTGATCTGTATGTAAACCAGGCCAGCCTCAAACTCAGAGATCTACCTGCCTTTGCCTCCCAAGTGCTGGGGTTAAAGGATGGAGCAGCATGCCCACCCAGATCATGCATAAATCTTAATTGTATGTAAACTGAATTTATATATTTCTCCCCCACACACACACACTTTTTTTTTTTAAAATGCTTTTTGGTGTCTAAAGACCAATAACTAATTTCAAAATCTTGAGGATTTTCTTTCTTCCCCCATTCCCCCAGACAGGGTTTCTCTGTGTAGAACTGGCTGTCCTTGAACTCACTATGTAGACCAGGGTGGCTTTAAACTCGGGGATCTAACTCCCAAGTGCATGTGTGTGCAATTTTACTGGTGCATGTGTGTATATGAAGTGCACATGCATGTGTGCGCAATTTTATTGTTGCATGTGTGTATACGATGTGCATGCATGTGAGTGACAACATTAAGGACCTATAGAGAACTTGAGCAAGTCAGAGACCGTTCTCTGGTTCCACAGTGAAGAACCCAGGGACTGAACTAACGTCAGTCTGGGCCTTGCATACGCTGCAGGAGATTTGTTAGTCTTGTAGGTCCAAGACCACCAATGGAGTTAAAACGTAGTTCAGAGATAAGAGTCCACGTTCAGCTGGCCAGAATAAACCGTAGCGTTTTCTGGCCAACCCCGATGAAGATAGACACAGGGGGGAAGAAAGAGTGACTTGGAAAGATTCTCGGGCTTTTCTGACCTGGGAAGATGGAGAGTAGGGTTGGCGGACCATTTTCTCTGTTGCTCTGGGGATCTATCAGGTTGAAACACTAATATCTGACTTCCAAGAGTTATTTATTAATAAATCAGTAAAAGAAGTCGCTGTACACAGAAGTTAGCGATTGATTTCCAAAGGAGGAACATAAATCCAATTGATCCATTTCAAATTAATTTTGTGCATGAGTTAAAAAAATCCAGTGCAATTGATTCCCATGTAAAAACCAAGTGTCCTCAGCACCAACTCTTTACTGGTGATTTCTTCTGTTAAATACCTTGTTCTGCACGTTGTTAAAAGACACTTGACTGTGTACACATGGTAGTAATTGTGGACTTCCAGTTTTATTCAATTGACCTGACTGTATGTGCTCACACCATTCCCAGACACTTTTAATTGCATTTTGAAAAGTATGAGTACTCTGACAGTCTTATTTATTTTTTTAAAGATTTATTTATTTATTATGTACACAGAAGAGGGCGCCAGATCTCATTACAGATGGTTGTGAGCCACCATGTGGGTGCTGGGAATTGAACTCAGGACCTCTGGAAGAGCCGTCGGTGCTCTTAACCTCTGAGCCATCTCTCCAGCCCCCCAGTCTTATTTATTTTTAATAATCCACAATCTTTCAAAAACGTGTTTATTTATTGTGTGAAGTGTGTGTGCGCATGTGTATTCATACAGAATACATGTGGGGACAAGAGGACAACTTCTGGGAACTGGTTCTCTCCTAATATCATATGTGTTCTAGGGATTGAATTTTGACCTTGCTCAGGCTTGGCAGAAAGATCCTCTACCCACTGAACCATCTCGGTTGTTCTGTTTTTTTTTTTTTTTTTTTTTTTTGGTGCTGAGGACCGAACCCAGGGCCTTGCACTTGCTAGGCAAGCGCTCTACCACTGAACTAAATCCCCAACCCCGTCTCAGTTCTTGCTTTGTTTCGGTTTGTAGACAGAATCTCATGTAGCTATGGCAACCTTGACTCACTTTATAGAGCTGACAGTGACCTTTAACCTTTGATCTTCCTGCCTTCATCTTCCAGGTGCTAGGATTGCAGGTGTGTGTCACCGTGCTCCGTTTATGCGCTAATAAAGTGACACCTAGCACCCTACCAACTGGACTGCATCCCCAAGTGCTCTCTCTTGATAAGGTCTCCTCGTGCTGCCGAGGCTGGATGTCACAGGCTCCAGTGATCTTCCTGTTCCAGCCTCCAGCAGGCTGATAACGAGGGAGTGGCGGTCACTCATAGTTGTGGGTGTTTTTTTTTTTCCTCCCTCACTTTGAAGTTTGAATATTCCCACAGGTTCTCGCTTTCTTCGCCGGTTTGAGTCTTAATCAAACTTAAAAGGATTGGTGCTATTTCTCAAGTTTTTGGAGATTGAAAGTCTGGGATCAGAGGCTAAAGAGTTGGCTCAGCAGTTAAGAGCCTCTGTTGCTCTTGCAGAGGACTTGGGTTCAGTTCCCAGCTCCCACCTGGTACCTCACAACTGTCTGTAACCCTAGTTTTAGAGAATCTGATACCAGCCTCTGACCTCCACCAAGCACCGGCTACTCCCATGTTGTACATGCCTATGCGCAGGCACACACGTGTTGTACATACATTGGTGGTGGTGTTTTTGCTCTTTTGGGGGCCCGCCACCCAGCTCCCAAAAAAATCACACAAAGAGGCCTTTTCTTTGTGAGTTTGTTTTGGTTTTGGTTTCTCGAGACAGGGTTTCTCTGTGTAGCTTTGGAGCCTGTCCTGGATCTCCCTCTGTAGATCAGCCTGGCCTCGAACTCACAGAGATCCTTCTGCCTCTGCCTCCCAAGTGCTGGGATTAAAGGCGTGCGCCACCACCGCCCGGCTGGAGCTTCTTTTATAAGGTCAATGTTTTTAACTTTTATGTTGTAATCTTTTGAACGTTCAATCTTTAAAGATCATTAACTTAGTGCTTAAGATGTTAATATATGAATTTTGTGCCTGGAGGGCAGATAGTCAATCAATAACACTTAGAGAGCTCACGGATCCTGGGTGCCTAGATGTGGGCCCAGAGTGTTATTTACATTTTTTTCTTTGGTTTTCCAGACAGGGTTTCTTTTGTAGCTTTGGCTATCCTGGAACTTGCTCTGTAGACCAAGCAGGCCTCAAACTCAGAGATCCTACAAACTATATCGGCCAAAGTCTTTTCACCCAGAAGAAAATGTTTGTCAACACTTGTGAACAGACGGGATTGGAAGAAAAGGACTACAAGGATGATCAGAGAACGTCAAAGGTCAAACTGAGAAAGGCAGTGGCAGCTCCCGGCTCAGCTTTGCCTGTCAAAATTGGGGTTCTGGTAGCAGGCCAATTAACCTTTGGACAATCCAGTATCAGTAGATGGAAACGTGTTCTAGTCCTTTGCCAAGGAATTTTGCTTTACCATCTAAGAAGACAGAGTCAATAACTAAGCAACCATGAACTCTAGAGAGAGCGCCAGGCCATCCCATTCCCATGAAACAATTTATATGTAGGCCTGGGCACAGGAGGTCATGCTTGTAAATCCCAGAAATTAGAAGGCTGAGGAAAGATCCCCTTGAGTTCAAGTCCAGCCTGGGCTATGAGACATAAAGCACACACACACACACACACACACACACACACACACACACACACAACAACAACAAAACCAGACAGACATATAGACAGACACAACTAAGGAAAGAGAAAAAGTAACATTTTGTCTTTTAAAATGATCTAGTTTTTGTTTTGTAGTATCCTGAGAATCTTGGCATAGTAACTCCATTGTATCATTCTGCTGAAAGCTAGAGAAATTCTATGGCTGGCCATGGTGGAGCACACTCTTAACACCAGCAACTTGGGAGGAGGCAGGGCGATCGAAAGGCCAGCCATGGTTAATGTAGTGAAACTGTCTTAAAAATAAACTGGAAAGGGGCTGAGGGAGTAATTCAATGACGGAGTACTTGGGGAGCACAAAAGAGACCTTGGGTTCAATGCCTGGTACAATCAATAGGAGAAATACTACCTCAGGTCCAATTGAGGAAGCAGAGTTGCCATCCTTCCACTTCTCACTTTCATTTACACACACACACACACACACACACACACACACACACACACACACTCCCAGGTAGGGGAGCGTGTTGAGGCTGTAGCTCAGTACTAAGAGTGCTTGCTTGGCAAGTTCGAGGCTTTGGATTTGATTCTTTAGAGCTGATTCTTTACAGGGGAGAAAAGAAAGAGCCACACATGCAGCATGGGGTGTGTTTGGGGAATGAGTACCCTGGTGGTACAGGCCAGTAAATCTAGCACTCTGGATAATGATGCTACAGGATTTAAGTTCAAAGCCAGCAGCCTGAACTAAGCACAGCATGCTCTGGTCTCAGAAAAAATATAGGAAAGTCGAGGGAAGCTGAAGCTAAGAGCATGCATCATGGCATAGGTTCAATCCTGGCTCTCCCTCGACACACACTATTTTGTTTTTTTCAAGACAGTGTTTCTCTGTATAATCCTGGCTGTTCTGGAATTCACTCTAGACCAGGCTGGTCTCGAACTCAGCGACCTGCCTGACCTTGCCTCCAGAGTGCTGGGATTAAAGGCATGCGCCACCACCGGTCAGTGTGATTTAACTTTCCTATGCTTATTTTCCAATTTAAGATTAGGTGCATTTATATGTAGAAAGGACTATTGCTAGAGGGAATTGAATGCCCTCTTCAGACTTCTATAGGCACCAGACATACACTTGGTGTAAGCCTTGCAGCTCGGATGGAAAGGTATCCTGGCAGCTGGAAGCCAAGGAATACCACAAAGTCATACTGCACAACAAATCTCACACAAGAGATTTATTGGGAGGAAAAAACTCAGGAGGGTGGCTGCCTCTGTTTGAGCAAGAAACAGCAGCAAACTGAACAGGATAGAGGGCTTATATAGAGCTTCTTGGGAAGGGGATAGAACTTTTCAGGGTGGAGATTGGTAGGATTTCATGTCCAGAGATTGGACAAGCTCTGCAGGGGGCAGGGTCCAGCAGTTAGAGTATTCTGTGGGTGGAACCTGGCAATCAGAGGTCCTTGAGGTATGACCCTGGCCACAGGAGCAGCTTGAGGGGCTTACATTCCCCCCTTTTTTGATTATTATTAATAAGCCATCAGGTCACAGGAAAGGGGGCGATGTTATCATTAGAATACTTCCTGCTAAATCAGGGTGTCGAGGTTCTTTGGGCAATCTTGATCTTCATCATCAGGATATAACCAGGTGCTGCAGGTCTCTAGGGGCTGGTAATCCTGTCATAGTAACTGGTTAAAAATCTCTTGGGGCCGGGCGGTGGTGGCGCACGCCTTTAATCCCAGCACTCGGGAGGCAGAGCCAGGCGGATCTCTGTGAGTTCGAGGCCAGCCTGGTCTCCAAAGCGAGTTCCAGGAAAGGCGCAAAGCTACACAGAGAAACCCTGTCTCGAGAAAAAAAAAAAAAAAAAAATCTCTTGGATCTGTTGTTGAAGAAATCTAGACAAGAAGTTTATAAAGCAGGGTGCCACTAGTAGGATTAAGAAAAGAAAGAAGGGCTGAGAAAGGTCGCATCCAGTGTCATATTGGACTATCGATGATCCACTGGCCGGAGGCATCAAGCTGTTTCTTATGTTTTTTTTTTTTGAAGATCTGTCTGAAGTTGTCTGATCTTACTTTTATATGACTGCTAAGGGCAGACTACATCTGGCCAATGTGGATGGTGATCTCTAGTTTGATCATAGAGAAAGAAGGCGTAGAGGACAGGTGTTTCAGAAGTTGATTTAGGTGTCACAGGGATAAGTATCTCTTTCTGGCAACCTGCTGGTGAGCAATCTCCAGCCTCCACCGTGCAAGTGGTCTGGTTGAACCATTAAATATAGATTTCACAAGAGCATAGAGGGGAAAGAAAGAAATCTGAAACATTTTCCATCACTCTAAATCGCTCTGTTATACCTTCAGGACTTTCATGGACATGCCTTAAATCACTTTTACCTCCAGAACAAAACACTTCAGAACTTTGATTTACATGACACTTTCCTATACCTTTAAAACTTACTTAAGCGTTCACATCCTCAGACAACACTTTCTTAGACCCTCAGAAAAGATCTGCCTGCCTCTGCCTTCTGAGTGCTGGGATTAAAGGCGTGTGCCACCACTGCCCGGCCAGAGCCAACTTTCAAATGTGGGATAGCATAGAACAATAGTCCAATGCCACTCATACTTGAAACACACCTGAATCCCAGTCAAACTAAATCCAGTAAGCCATCAAAGAAGGCTTAAGATAGGAAATTTTGAACTCTGGACACAGACAGAGGGCACCACAGGAAGGAGCTGAGAGATGCACCAGCCAGGGAGGAGTGTGTGCATGCTGCAGCTGGTCTACTCCTTTGCTTCCTCCCAATCCTGCTAGGTCTGGCTCCGAGCTCCCACTTTGGAAAAAACTTACAGATCCATCTATGGTAACTTAAAAGACAGGGCATTTACACAGTGTGTGGGGGAGGGGAGACTAGACAAACAGGGCTTGGAGCAGAATTAAGGGATTAGGGAATCTCTTTCCATTTCCCCGGTTGCTCACAGTATTTGTAAAGGTCCCAAATAATAATAGGATCTAAGGTGCCATTAGGTGGCCCTTTGGATTGATTATCTAAGGGGTAACGGAGCCAAATTTGATTGCAAAAGCAAGTAAATTTAGTGCCCTTCAGGTCGGGTGTCAGGTGAAGAGGCTGGAGGTTTTCTAAGAGGCATCCCAAGGGGGAATGGGAGGGTCTGGAGTGCTGAGTTCCCATGGATGAGCGAGGTGAGGGAAAAGGTGCAGCCCGATTCCAAGAGTACTAGATGGGTGCTGGACACTCAATGGTCACGTCTACAGACCGAAAGGAAAACTTACCTATTTGATTCTGGTGGATGGGGTGCTGAACGATCGGTGAGCCAGATGAGTCTGTTGAGGGTGGACTGGAGATGAGTGACAGTGTCCCAGTGCTGCTTAGACCATGAGGGGAAATGCAGGCACTAGGAGAACCTATCTGAGTCACGACACCAAACATAACCATTGCAGCTTGGATGGGTAGCTGGAAGCCAAGGAATACCACAAAGTTACACCACACAACAAACATCACACAAGAGATTTATTGGGAGGGAAAAAAACCAGCAGGGTGGCTTGAGCAAGAAACAGCAGCAAACTGAACAGGATAGAGGGCTTATATAGAGCTTCTTGGGAAGGGGATAGAACTTTTCAGGGTGGAATTTCATGTCCAGAGATTGGGCTTTTTGCTCTGCAGGGTGGGGGTAGGGTCCAGCAATTAGGGAATTTAAGAGTATTCTGGGGATGGAACCTGGCAGTTAGAGGTCCTCACGGGAGGGGCCTGCCCACTAGAGTGCCTCCAGGGGCTTACACTTGGTGCACAGACAGTATATACAGGCAAAACACTCAGGCACATAAAATAAAATTAAAACAACCCTTTCTTTGGGTTCTATGGATTGGGGCTTTGGGTATGCTTAGTATGTCTTCTAATGTAGCACGTAGCACTGATTTTCTGCTTAAACATGATCTGCTTGCTTAAACCATAAGTCTTTTGTAATTAAAATGGGAATGGTAGCTATATTTTTCAATAAGATTATGAAGAGCAAAGAAAAATTAGACCACCAGGTGCAAAATAGAAGTATAAAATTTATTTTATACCACCCACAAAGTTCTGTATAATCAGGAATGATACAATTTGCAATAGCTTAAAAAAAAAAACACATGACAAAAAGATTTAAAATATATTTTCAATTACAGTATTCATTTCTCCTTATTTAGTTAGAACAATAAAAGAAAATTTATGCTTTAAACAAATGAGACATAAGGAAAATATAAGACAATTTCCACAACTATTTTTACATTTATGTTTCAATACTAATACATTTCAATGTATTCTGCTACATAAACATGAAATCATGTACAACCGCTGTGCACCAAAATTTAGCTTAATTAGATCTTTCAAGTAACATGCAATTCCAACTCACAAGTATTCAAGTACTGCTAGGAAGTGTTCCATTCTGTGCAGAGGACTCAGTATTGATCACGTACTAAAACCATCATGGTTATAAGATTCTCTTTCCCTTTAATGTGATGAAGTGCTTTCTGTAACTGTCCCCTCATAGGTGAAGAACCAAATCAAATAGTTTTTGGAATCTGAACAGCATTTTCTATAATAAAAACTTCAATTAGTGAGATACAATGGCAGGATGGCATTGCTGAAAGTTAACAGTAAACATATTCCAAGAGTTAGGCGGCAAGGCCTTATCTTAGGGAAATGATTATGTGCCTAGAGGAAATTCAGCACTGCTGTATATGGTGAAGAACGCGAACAAAATGTTTTAATCCCACCAATGATAAGCATTCTGCTGATTCCTGAAAACTAAGCTAATGACATGCATGTTAACTTACATTATGATCAAACTAGAAATTCATATTGATCTCTCTGCCATGGAATCGTTCAGCTTTCTCCTTAGGGAACACTTCAAAATTTCCTAGTAACCCAAATATAACCATCGACCCACACATCACAATGCAAAAGCTGCCCATAGTTTTAGCTATAAAACCATTTCTGGAAAAATATTTCTCTTAAAGCACCTATCACAATGTTAACTCCATAAAGGCTAAAAAAAATAGGACCATACATTGCAATAAAAATATTTAATCTTTCCTAGGAACTGTGTTTGTAAAGTCAAATACAGCCGGCCATTTCATCAGAGCACAAAACAGGTGCTGGAAAGAAACTCGCCAACTTAAGAGGAGGTCTCACTTGAATAGTCAAGGTTACTTGGCCTGTTCCCCCAAACCCAAAGACACACTGCTTTTTTTTTTTGTGCCAAAGAATGTAATCACAATAGTCAAAATATGCTACTTCCATATAGAGAGGTCGGTAAAATAACCTATAGGGAGATTACTAGAAATTTTACAAATACATCTCAGTATTCTTAACTTTCTAGGTAAAGGTATATTTGCTCCAGAGATTTATATGGCTACAAAGGAAGTGGAAGGAACACACACACACACACACACACACACACACACACACACACACAATCCAACAAGACGCATCTAGAGACAATACAACCGGTTAGAGATAATAATTTCACATATTTATAGCAAAGGGCTAGGAACTAAAATGTTCAGCTAGCACCATTTCCTTCAAGAAGCCTTCATTTCAATATATTTAAACAAATATATTAAACTTTGATTGTGAGGGGCTTTAAAAGTCCTATTTAAAAAATTACTTAGTGGAAAAAGTATTTTGTCTTCCTATTAATAGTAAAGGGATATTCTCTATACTTTTGATCACTGAATAGGGTGGTTCACACATACACTCCCTGTACCTAGGGATCATAGAATTTGGTCCTGGGCTATATAGAATTTTCCAGGTCAGCTAGAGTTATATTGTGAACCTGCCTTAAACACACACACACACACACACACACACACACACACACACACACACACACAGCAAAATATAAATCATAAACCTAACCTTTAATGCACAAAAGAGAATTTGAGGAGACCTTTAACATGTGAATGACAACGGGTAGTTAAACAATGGAAACAAAATTGCTAAGAAACATGTTTTATAAATAATTTTCATGTTTCTGCTAGCTCTATTCAGTAACACCCTAATTCAGTTTTTCCTGCCTAACTGCATAGAGCACTTGGCAGCTGGAGAGCCTTTCATGCCTGGGTGACTGACTCACTGGTTAAGAGCACCTGTTACTCTTCCAGAGGACCTTGGTTAGATTTCCAGCACTGAGATGGCAGCTCCCAACAACCTAACTCCAGTTCCTGGGGATGCTACTGGCCTCGACGGGCACCGAACTCGTGACTCACGTACACGGAAGCAAAACACTCATAATCACCACATCACTTCTATTCCTTGACTGGCTATGTGACATGGAGTAAGCTACTGGCCTTTCTTGTTGCTTGCGGTCATCTCTAAAAGAGAACTGTATTTTCTAAGCTTCAATATTGGGGAGAAAAAGTTGTACAAAGCGGTCCATAAGACAGGATCTCATGTAGCTGAGGCTGGCCTTAAACCTAAAATCTTACTGCCTCTGTCTCCCCACGAACTGAAGTTATAGGTGTGTGGACCACACCGAGGGCTAGATGCTTATTATTTTGTTAATGTCATATTTATTTTCAAAGTATTATCTTGATTAAGCATCCATTTCCAGTTAAAATTTGAAGAGAGTAGATAAGAAATACTACAGGTACTTCTTGGTTTTGAGCTTTGGTGCGTGAATCTCTCTCTGGTTGCTGAAGGGAGCATAATTCCCCTTTCTGCACCTTGCCTCCATCACCAGAGCTTCCGGTGGCTCATCACCAAGGACTTATTTTGGAAATTAGATTATGTGTAGTAATGTGGGGCTGTAAGGTCTGAGCTGGGGGATTTCAGACAAGAAGTTTCTAATTCCATTATACCAGGGCTATCATTATTACCTATTACAGTTGAAGAATTTCAAGAGTAAATTTATCTCAGGAAACAGGTTCCTATCAACAAATAAATTTGTAGGATAAGGAAAAGCAAGTCTATCTGTGTATAAAACCCAGTGATTAAACATGCCTGGCTGATTTGTAATCTAGCAGATGGAGACGGAAAAGCCACACAAGAGAATGGGCATATTTAAATTGTATTTACCCCTAACTGAAAAGTTGTGCACGCACGCACGCACGCACGCACGCACGCACGCACGCTCTCGATCCTTTCTGCAATCCTGGGAACTGGACCCAGGGGTATTCCAGCTCGGTAGGCAAGCACTTCAGCACTCAGCTCTCTGCAGCCCTGTTCCCTGTTTGTGTGGTTTTTCTATCAGCCTGCCTCAGTCCCTCAGACAGTTGGGATTACAGATTTCAGCCAAGCTGGGTGTGGGGCTTCGTGACACATTTTAAAAGATGCTGAGGCAAAACAGAGTTGAAGGCCAGCCTGGACTACATAATGAGATAATGTCTCAAAAAGGAAGGCAGAGGAGTGAGGATCTGTGTGGCAACTCAAATGAACCTTATTTGCATAAGGGATGAGCTGGGCGATGGAGCCAGAATCCACATAGAGCAGCAGGTTTTTTATCATGATGAAATCAGAAGGTGCAAAAGGAATAAGTCACTTAAAGCTAGAGACATTACAGACTGCCATAAGGTGATTTTGAACACAATGGGGCCTCAGGGTCAACTTGATATTATGAATAACGTAGTTTGAGCAAACTGGTTGTCTGGGAAAAGAACTGGGGCCAATACAAAGGTACGATATCTGGGCAGGGTGTCCTGTGTCTGTTCCCTAGCAAATAAGAAAGGAGATATCTAAGGTAGAAATTCCAGAAAAAAAACCTTGGCAACACGCTAAGGTTTTGTAGAGACATGATTCCTTACAACAAACAAAACAAAAACAAGTTCCCCTACGGTGGGAAGGTTGATAAGAGTGCTTCCTCATCACACTCAAGGCCCTGGGTTCAGTTCCCAGAACTACAGAAACCAGCGGGGGTGTAGTCAGAGGCAGAGGCAGGAGGAACCTCTCTCAGGTTCAAGGCCAGCTAGGCCTATGTCTCGAGTTCTAGACTGGCCAGGGCTGCATGGTGAGACCCAGTTTCAAAAGAAAAAGGGAAAAAGAAGTTCTCAACACCCTCAGCCGTAGTTCAAGACTGGCTACACAAGACCATGAAACTCTAAAAGTCCAGCTCTATCTACAACATAATACAGAAGCCCATCTCCCATTACACAAAGAAAGACATGCTCAGGAGTCTTCACACTTTGTAAGAAAATATACAGAATCAAGTTTTGTAGGAGGACTCACTGACTCTCTCTGAATGGTCCTCCTGACAACAGGATTGGATTGGCATTATTCATTTCCTAATGCTAAGAGAAATACAATATGAAACACCCACTTCATTTGAAAAGATCTAGATGTCTTAAACAACCAAGCAATGACTATACCACAGGGCTCAATATGCCACATTGTAGTAACAAGTTCAGGAGCGCTATGCACAATAAACCAGCATTCCCGTTACAAAGATGGCCACATCACAATTAACTGCTGGCACTTAATTAGGTGAGGGGCGGGAAGGGATTGTGCATCCACCACTAGGGAGTATATACAATGAAAATATGCTGTTCTCAACTGCTTCACCAGCCACCCCTTAAAGCCAAAGTATTCCTAACACTAGGTTCCAGAGAGAATGGCAAAGACAGGGATTGCCATATTTACAGGAAAGCGAATAGGCTAGAGTCATAGGTAAATGTCAGCTAATTTCTCCGCACAAAGCCCAGGCTATTGATAGTCAAGGGATTCTTGACCTAGTTTAACCATTACTTTTCGTGCTCTGAACCTCCCTCGAGGACAGAAAGCTGCTTTATTTTTGACTTGTCCAAAAATAAGGATAGTTCTGCATAATACAGTACTCTCTGGGTGAGAAAATTAAAGTTTGTTTTGTACAGTTCTAAGAACGGAGCAGCCTTCAAGCAATTACAAGCTGATGGGTGCCATCTGTGCTGTGGGCACAGAGGCTGAGCTTTATGACTTCTACTGCAGTGAGATCCACTACATTATTTTCTTCTTCTTTTTTTTTCTCCTCATAATTCTTATAGTTACTAGTGAAGATGAAAATCCAGTTGTATTAAATCTAGACTCAAAATGATTCTCATGCAGTGAGCGGTGTTAAGTGAAGGCAACTTTGTATCAAAGACTGCATACACCTTAGCTGGCACGTTCAAATGTGCCCACAATTGATGGAAGATGTCATAGCTTTATCCCACATAGAAGTCTCAACATATGTGACCAATCTGGGGTTAGTTTTGTACCTGCTCTTGTGAAATGTTAAGGAGTAAAAGTACTCGAAAGTAGTTTAGCTCGTGTGAATCAAGTCAGTTCCACAGGGCTATCCATTCAGCTCTGTAAGAGGGTGAAAGGCTTACAGCTCTCACCCAATGAAGTTCTTCTGCGTCTCACAAATGCAATGATTACATTTGGGAGGCAATTGAAGATGTGAACACGTTGCAAAAATTTACCTCTATCAGCCTCATGTCCCAACAATACATTTCAATGGAATTTATGACATGGTCTATTTGGTACCATGTAGAAGAGTGGAAACGGGATATAGATATACGTGAGGCTGACAAGCACAACAAAAACAAGACAGCTTGGAGAGGGGTGGAGCACAGCTTTAATCCCAGCAGAGGCAGGGGCAGGCAGATTTCTGTGAATTGTAGGCTAGCCTGGCCGACCATGTGAGTTCCAGGAAAGCCAGGACTACGTAGAGACCCAGTCTCATAAAGCGTCAGGTGGGCTATCATGGAGGTTATATGACAGTGTTCACACCATGAACAGCCTTAACCTGAGCTTCACAAATAAGATTAAAGAAAAGGAATTTGTAGTTATAGTAAAACAACAGAGGTGCAGAAAGAATGTTAAAGGAGTTGATAAGTGACTGTCATCTCAAACCAATTTATTTTGTTGTTTCATAAGAAAGACCATTCTTGAGCCAGGCATGCTGGCACACACCTTTAGCCCAGCACTCGGGAGGGATAGGCAGGTGGATGGATCTCTTTGAGTTCCAGGCCTGCTTGGTTTACAGACCAAGTTCCAGGACTGCCAGGGCTACACAGAGAAACCCTGTCTTGAATAACCCTTAATATTAAAAATAAATTAGTTTGAATGTATATATCTTTTTAAAAGGTAATTTGCTATTTCCTTAGAAAGTAATTCCAAGCAGTCTTTATAAGACTGCATCCTGGGAAGTGATTCAAGGAAAACAAAATCAAATCGAATCCAGAGATTCAATTAAGTGTGCATTGGAGAAATGGATAGATAAATGGATGAATAAAGGCAGGAGGAGATTTTACCCCGAAGTGAGCATGGCAAGGAAACAATTTCTAGTGGGAGCTAAGGCCAAATCCTCAAAGGTAACTTCACAAGGGAGTATTCCTGATAGTATGCACTAACAAATACCTTACTGAAGCAGCCGAAGCAATAAACAATCACATTTATATACTTACACATGTAAGAAACCCTAGACTTAAAATAGACATGTTTTTAAACAGAAATCTAAGGCACACAAAACACTAAATCAGGTCAACAGATTACCCTACTGTATATACTCAAGGAGCATAAATCTACTTGTAAATAATGGAATGTCAATGGACACTTCCTATTCCCTTCTTCTTCCTTAGTCAGAACTTTTGCACCATATATTATTTTAATAAGTTATTCTCTAGAGAGCTTGTGGGAACTGTTTGCATTTGCACCAAGATAGTGGTAGTAGTTGTGGGCTTCCTGTGGAAACTGAGAAGCACCATTAGGGTTCCTGTACTTCCGAAGAATCCAATACCTTGAATATCATAGCACCTGTGCATTGGGATTTCACTGAAAGTTCTCTTGGTTCTAGGTTTCTTGTTAGGAGAGTCTTTCTTAAACAGTGAGAAGAACCTTGGAACACTAATCAGAACGACCTTCAAAATAGGGGATTACTAAAGAAGTTGGAGTTGCCAAATAAATTATCAGTAACCTAAACCCAAAAGGTTAAGTGTAATGAATAATTAGACTCTTAATTGGCTTACAGTACAAATTTTTCCATGTGACTCTGGCCTAGAAGCAATAAAGGTAATAGATTTTTCCCCTCAATTATTTCTACAGGGTATTTTCTTCTCATTTGGGAAAGAAAACTAAACTATCTACTTCCTCATGTTGAAACACTGGGAGCATTTATTGATTCCAATTTGTCCCTTCTCCCTTTGAAAACATCTGTCATAAAGACACTTCAGAACACCTTTTTTTTTCCTTCTAGTTAAAAAGGGGAAATTGATATTGGTGGCACTTTGTATTTAATTTTTTGGAGATCCTCTATTTTATAAGTAGAGAACGTAAGTCATAGATTATTTGAATATAGGCTGCACTTAACAGTATGGAACTCTACACAAATAAATGACTTCTCTGGTATGCAAATATGCACACATAATAGACATAGGATTCTGCTACTATACTATTTCAAGTTACTTTTAAAAATAGAAAGTGCTTTTCAAAATAGATATATTTACAGTTAACGAACAGCCTCCAACCATCACTAGAATAAAGAATTATTTTATACAGGAGAGATATTTTAAGAGAAAAAGCATTTCATTGGTTTATTTCAAAGAAATGTGCAGACATGATAGCAATGACCGGAAGCTGCTGGAGGGACGGCACCATGAATCATTCAGCTCATTACTACACGTATTGATGTGGTTAAGCACCAGGAACTGAATAGAGTGAACACTGTGTATCTTGGTTTTTACATCTTATTGCAGGAACCTGTTAAAATCCTCTTCATAGTAAACAAGCTTAATTTGAAGCACCGAACTATGATTCTATCATGGTCAACACCTAACCAAGATATTTCCTTACGTCTTTAAACTATAAAACTTGCATTTTTGCTGAAAATGTATACCTTCCACCAATTCTCAAAATATAGTCACAGTTAAGCACTCCCCCCCTTTTTAAATTTTACCTCCGAGCTGAAATGGGTGAAATTATACAGTAAACAACAATGAGACTTTCTTTTGAACAGCACCGTAGAGACTACACGGCACCAGCAAAGGCATTATGGGAGGAAAGCCTTCAGGCCCAGTCCTTGTAGGGTCCTGCAACGTGAGTGAGAGCGTAAGAGGACACAGTGACAATGTTGTCGCGGGTTAAGGTTGGCGCAACACGGGAGGGAATTTTGCACAGTAAATTGGCTTCGCGGAATAAATCAGGACCCTCCCGGTCGAAGGACTTTTTTCTTTTTAAGTCTCTGGATTCATACTTAATCCTGTTGAGGTCAAAACCATGCCTAGGCCTATTCAGGTTTTTGTGCTGGTAGAATACAAGGGCCACACGTAAAGGACAATCTCGTTGGGGATGACTCAGAGAGGTGGTAGCGTGAAGCTCTCTCCGGGCACATTCAATCAGCACCGAGCCATGAATGGGGGCTATTGCCACTCCACCATAGCTAGGATCAAAGTAGACCTCCTCACTGTCCGACCAGAACTCATCAATCTGAGCATTGTTACTATCCTCGTCGGAGGACAGGTCATCGGAGAGAGGCTCGTCGGCGCCAGAGCGCGGCGCGTCTTCCGCCTGACCGGAAGCCGGTTCCTGAGGACAGCCGAGGGACTGATTAGAAGTTAGCTGCTCAGACGGACTAGTGAGCGGATCAGCAAGACCAGAGGCGTCTGCTCTGGGGAAAGACGGGGGAGGAAGAGGCGCCACCTCCCCAGGCTGGACAATGCCAGGGCATTCGCCAGCAGCTGCATTAGCACCACTGTGTGTTCCAGAAGGCGTTGTGCAGTGGGGAACGCTACTTGCTTCTGGGGACCCGCCTGAGGCTGGTTTATTGTACGTACAGGTAGCTGTTTTCACGGAGGGAGCCTGGGTGGGACAGAAGTCTGGAGAGTCTTCTTCCTTCACCGGGTGAGGCGTAGATGAGGCTGATGAGCAGTTTTTAGTGTTGTCTGAACCTTTGAAAATAAAAGGGGGCGTGGTTTCAATTTTAACTCTGCGTTGCACTCTCTCTATCAGCTCGTGAACAGAAAGTTACCACAAATGTGAAAACAAACATCAGCTGTGCGATCCCTTGTCGGTTGTTACAAATTAGTTTTAAATGCTTCTTCTGCCTCCTGGTGTTGGCCCCTGGGTAGGCAAGCACTCTCTCACTTGGCTGTGATTAGGCCTGTAACGAGCTTTGGTTTCTTTGAGACAGTATCTCTCTCTCTACATAGTCTTGGGTGTCCTGACACCCACTATGTAGACCAGCAGTTCTCCACCTGGGAGTCGAGACCTCTTTGTGTGTGAGTGGGTGTCAAACAGCCCTTTTGTGGGGTCACCTTTTCGCCTAAGACCACTGAAATATCAGATATTTACATTACGATTCATACAGTAGCAAAATCAGTTATGAAGGAGCAACGAAAATCGTTTTATGGTCGAGAGATTAAGAACCACTATGTAGACCATGCTCAGATATCTGCCTACCTCTGCCTCTCCAGTACTGGGATTAAAGTAGTGTGCCAAAATGGCCTGCTCTTTACACTTTTTAAAAACGTGTCTTGGGCCGGGCAGTGGTGGCACACACCTTTAATCCCAGCACTCGGGAGGCAGAGGCAGGCGGATCTCTGTGAGTTCGAGGCCAGCCTGGTCTACAGAACGAGATTCAGGAAAAGCGCAAAGCTACACGGAGAAACCCTGTCTGGAAAAACCAAAAAAAAAAAAAAAAAAAAACAGTGTCTTGGATACTGGACAGTTGGCTGAGAAGTAAGAACACTTGTTGCTCTTGCAGAGAATGAGGGTTTGATTCCCCACACCCGCATGGAATCTCACAATTGTCTGTAACTCCAGTTCCAGGGATCGAACACCCTCTTCTGACCTCCTCAGGCACCAGGGATGCACAAGCAGGCAAAATGTGTGTCTGAAAGAGGATCTTTATAACATGGACCAGGCTGCAGTTTACAGGGTCCTCCTGTCTCAGTGCTGGGATTATAAGCGTAAGCCAAAATACCCAGGCTTCTAATGTTTTAGGATCATCCTAGCAACGAATCCCAGGAATTCCCTAAGACTAGTCAAGGAGTCTACCATGGAGCTATACCTCAGCTGACTGTACTGTTCATGGAACAATTTTCCTCAAAGATCCCTCTTTAATGCTCTTTAATAAGCAGCCGTCTTCCTTGCCCCTCACCATATTCACTTGAAAATTGAAGAAAAACCCTGACCACCCTACAGTAACAGGAGCTCTCAGGGACAATTAGGTCTGTGTTAAGATTTCAAAGTCAGGGCCGGGCGGTGGTGGCGCACGCCTTTAATCCCAGCACTCGGGAGGCAGAGGCAGGCGGATCTCTGTGAGTTCGAGGCCAGCCTGGTCTCCAAAGCGAGTTCCAAGAAAGGCGCAAAGCTACACAGAGAAACCCTGTCTCGAAAAACCAAAAAAAAAAAAAAAAAAAATTTCAAAGTCAGTGTGAGAGGTCTCTACAACTTTAAGACAGGGAAATGAACATTGAGCAATGTCCCCGAACCCCACCAAGACAGAGTTTCTCTGTGTAACAGTCCTAGCCATCCTAGACCTCGCTTTGTAGACCAGGCTGGCCTTGAACTCACAGAGATCTGCTTGCCTCTGCCTACCAAGTGCTGGGATTAAAGGCATGCACTGTCACCACCACCAGGCTACATTGAGGCACTTTAAAAATGAAAATCTGTGAGCAAAGAGGAAAAAAAAAATCTAAAAGACAATATAAAACAAATTATTATAATCATTCTGAGATGAAAAAAATCCATAGCAAAAATTTAAAGTGATCACATTAGAATCAATTAATATTCTCAGATCTATTGACTGAATTAAGCATGTATTTGCACTACCATACCTAGTTCCAATTCCAGAATTGTCAACCCAGAATTATCAAGTCAATGATATTTGTGAGAAGCATTTCCAGTCTTGGGAAATAGACTGAGATTCAGTAAAAAGGTGAAACCTTTGTCAATGAATTAGGCAGACAACTCTAAAGGAATCCTGAAATAGTGAGTAGGGGCTTCCTCCAGGACCCCGGATTCGGGACAAACCACACCCAACACCTGATTTCACCGAGAGATCCTTTATTAAGCGGGGAGGAAAAGTTAAAGTGGCTGCTTTCTGACTCAGGCAGAAAACAGCAGCAAGTGACCTTGTGGGTGTCATTTTTTTTTTTTTTTTTTTTTTTTTTAATTTTCTTTTTCTTTTCTTTTTTTTTTTTTTTTTTTTTGGTTTTTCGAGACAGGGTTTCTCTGTGTAGCTTTGCGCCTTTCCTGGAACTCACTTGGTAGTCCAGGCTGGCCTCGAACTCACAGCGATCCGCCTGGCTCTGCCTCCCGAGTGCTGGGATTAAAGGCGTGCGCCACCACCGCCCGGCGTGGGTGTCATTTTTGAGAGGAGGAAAAGGGAGGTCTGTGTTAGAACGGGCTAGGATGCGGTGGTAAAGGAGACAGAGGATAAGGGAAAGAGGGGAGGGCATTTGTCCCCAAGGGACAAAGGACTGTCTCTGCATAGAGGAGACAATACATGGCACACAGGCAAAAGGCGGTTTATTGAGGGAAAGGGGAAAACCCATGTCGGGATAAGGTGTTTTTATTTTTTTTTTATTTATTTTTTTTTTTTAAGATTTATTTATTTATTATGTACACAGTGTTCTGCCTGCATGTATCCCTGCAGGTCAGAAGAAGGCGCCAGATCTCATTACAGATGGTTGTGAGCCTCCATGTGGTTGCTGAGAGTTGAACTCAGGACCTTTGGAAGAGCAAGCAGTGCTCTTAACCTCTGAGCCATCTCTCCAGCCCGTGTTTTTATTTTTAATTGGGCATGTTAATTAGGTGAGCCAAAGGGTCACTTAATTGCTGGACTGTGGTAGTCAGCCTCACGAGGATGAAGTGGCCAAATAAGGGAATAATCCTTGGCAGCTGGCTTTAGAAATGCAATCTAATTTTTTTTAGCAAGGCCAAGAGAATGGGAGAGAAGGGCAAGGCCTGCCAGAGCCACATGTTCAAGTGGCCTAGTTTCCCTTCAAGAAGTCCATATGAAACATGAAAAAGAAATCATCGTGCAATGTCAGCTTCCAGATGTGAGGATAATTACACTTTAATACAAAAGATATTTAGTTAAAAACCAAAAAACAGGCAGCTCTAGGCAGCAGTGGCGACTGCCTTTAATTCCAGAGGCAGGCAGATCTCTGCAGGTTTGAAGCCAGCCTGGTACACAGGACAACGAGGGCTCCACAAAGAAACCCTGTCTTGAAAAGTCAAAATCGCCGGGCGGTGGTGGCGCACGCCTTTAATCCCAGCACTCGGGAGGCACAGGCAGGCGGATCTCTGAGTTCGAGGCCAGCCTGGTCTACAGAGCGAGATCCAGGAAAGACGCAAAGCTACACAGAGAAACCCTGTCTCGAAAAACCAAAAAAAAAAAAAAAAAAAAAAAGAAAAGTCAAAATCAAAAACCCGAGAGCATTACTACAAAGTTACTAACCCCAAAATGGCAGGGGTCCCTAGAGCTAACAGCAGTTTAAAGGTAGCAGAAGGAACAGCAGGTACCATGAGTGATGTGAATGAGGACTAGGGAGGTTGACAATATAGAATGAAGACATTTCTGTTTTTCAATATTATTTTAAGACGTGTTCCATTTGTTTATGGTGCGGAACATTTATTTTAATGATGCAAACGTGCGTTGCATGCATTCCTTTATGTTGCTTCTGTTTTAATGATGAAACTGTGTTACTCTGCCTGTCTAAAATACCTGGTTGATCTAATAAAGAGCTGAATGGCCACCGCTGAGCAGAAAGAAGGGCCAGGCAGGGCTGGTAGGCAGAGAATGGACGGGAGAAATCTGAGATCAAAAAGAAAGGAGCAAGAGAAGGAAGGAGGGCCCTAGGGACCATCCACCCAACCAGCCACAGAGTAAGAGTGAAAGTAAGATATACCTAAGTAAGAGAAATGTATAAGCCCAGAGACAAAAGGTAGACAGAATAATTTAAATTAAGAAAAGCTGGCTAGAAGTAAGCCACGCTGGGCTGGAGAGATGGCTCAGCAGTTAAGAGCATTAGCTGCTCTTCCAGAGGTCCTGAGTTCAATTCCCAGCAACCACACGGTGACTCACAACCATCTGTAATAAGATCCGATGCCCTCTTCTGTAATGCAGGCATACATGCAAATGGAGTACTTGTACATAAAAATATTTTAAAAAGAAAGAAAGAAGCCAAGCTAAGGCCAGGCATTTATAAGTAATAATAAACCTCTGTGTGTGAGATGGGTGGTAGCCCCCCCTAAAAGAGTAAAAACCCCCAACCACACATTTCCCTGGGGGAGGTGAGCGTGTCAAGGTAAGGTGGTGCTGTGGGCCGTAGGAATATATCATAAGAGCTCAGCTGGGTATGGCAAAGTCACTACCTGGAGGGATCAAGGATTTCCTCCAGAGGAAGCCAAATCCCAAGGAGCTGTTGGTGTTACTTGGCTTGTTATATATCAGCTGTCTTCTGGTATGAAAATCATGTGTGTCTTCACAGTTTTCCCAATTGACTTTTTCCTAAGAAGGGCTAACAGTGTGGACTGATCACTCTCTGGACATACACATTCCAGGTATTTGGAGAACAGCCTCAGGGAGGGCTTCCTCTGGAATCAGATCTCTCCCTTGGCCACTTTCAAGGACTAGCAGTAATAACAGTCCATATGCAAGTCTCCTGATTTAAGATAATTCCACAAGGAGACACCGCCTAGGTCAGGCGGATGTTCAGTAATAGCTTTACACAATTTAGCTCAGACTCTCCTTCCTTACGGCCTTACTAACTTTATAGACCTTTAACTCCTTACCTAAGCACTTCTAGGAATATTTAGATAACTTTCTGTGCTGACAGCTATGCTCAGCCAGAACCCCAATTCAAGCCTCCCTGTAATTATCATTATTGGCAGCATCCGACCAGGTCCATCCCCAGATGGAGGAAAGTACCTTATCAGCGATACCTCTGCACTCTCTAAGAACAGACTTAAGAATCCAGGCTACCTGTTTGAGAAGGCCTGGCGGATGTGCCAATTAAACTTTACTTCCTTCTTTCCCAAACCTTACCTCTAGTTCCAGATCTCCCTTTAACTATCACCAGAGGCATCTAGCTGTACACAGGTTGCCTAGCGACTGAGCACACTTTCCCCCACCCTGCAGAAAAACGGCAGATAGCTTGGACAGATAGGAGCCACAGGAAAAAAGGAGTTTTATTTTCTCCCATTTACCTAGCAACTTATAGATTCTTAGCATTTTCTAATCACGTTCAAGATTATAGTTGAGCACATAAGAGCCCTCTTCTTAGATATTACCTAAATCTAGCCTTTAGTTAATTCATTTCCCCATTGGTCACTTCCCTTTGGGGTTGCAAATGATAATTAACGGTTATTGCCTCTCAATGTGATTCTTATCACCCCTCCGTTTGACCCTGGAAGCCTGGCTTTATACACCAGGACCTCCAAGGCACGGAAAGGGAGAAGAGAAAAGAGAATGGAAGAACTAGACGGGTAAGAACTTGAGAGGAACAAACTGAGATGGGGAAGAACTAGATTGAAGGGCTAGAAGAGAGTACCAGAGGAATGAGATGGAAGATGAGGAAGAGCCAGGTGGGGAAGTACTAGCTGGGTAAGAACAAGCTGAAAAGGACCTAGATGAGGCAGAATTAAGATGAGAGTATTAAGATAGAACTTAGATAAGTATAGAGAGAAATCAGGCAAGAAAGGAGCTAGGCAGGAGAACAGAACTGAAGCTGTGTATAAAGGCTGTTATGCCAGAGGAATTAAAGCAAGTGGACTATAGAGCTCGGTGTGCTGAGATTCTATTTCCTGAAAATAGTCCTCGCCGTTAGGAGTTCTCTCTCCTCAGCCCCTGGGATGTACAGTATTAAGGCTGGTCCCTCTAATATTATACAAGAAGGTGGCAGCAAAGAGAAGAGGACCAGAAAGCTGAAGTTCAAGTCTTTCCGGGGATGAAAGGTGTTTAAGGAACACCAGCCTGGTTCCTCTCGGGGCAGCAGTGGGGCACACTTACTGGAGGAGCTCCTCTGTCTTTTGACTCCAGCTGCAGCTGGTTTCTTGTCCGGCTCCTTCATTGTGGTCCGCCTCTTCCCACACCGAGGAATAGGCTCGTTGAAACGTCGTTGCCTCTTCCTGGTTGGCTTAATGATTTCGACGGCCCCAGAGCGGATCTTCTCCTCCATCCCCTCCCGGGAGCCAAATTCATCAGTGTCTGCCAGCCGGTGTAGTGGAAGGACGTGGAGTTGCTCATCCTTGGGATTATTCGTGTCTCGGCCATCTTCTCGAAGCAACGTAAGAACCTGAGGCACAGGGAAGGGGGAATAGGCAAGTGTCCATTCATCCTATGCCTAGCTGCACCAACAGCAGGCATGTGGTGGTTTGAATAAGAATTGCCCCAGGGGCTGGAGAAATGGCTCAGAGGTTAAGAGCACTAGCTGTTCTTCCAGAGGATCTGAGTTCAATTCCCAGCACCCACATGGTGGCTCACAACCATCTGTAATGAAATCTGGCGCCCTCTTCTGGCCTTCAGGAATACACGAAAACAGGACACTTGTATTTCAGGAATACACGCAAACAGGACACTTGTATACATAATAAATAAATCTTAAAAAACAAGACAAGGGCTAGAGAGATGGCTCAGAGGTTAAGAGCACTGCTTGCTCTTCCAAATACCTGTAATGTAACTCTCTCTGATCTGGATGTCGGTAGGGCTCAGCTACTTCTCTAACACTGTAGCTGCCTGTTGCCATGCTCTCTGCCATGGCAATGGACTAATAAGCCTCTGAAACTTTAAGTAAGGCCCCAACTACATGCTTCCTTTTGTAAAAGTTGCTATGACCTAAAAAAAAAAAAAAAAAAGGAAAAGAGTTGCTGTGGTCATGGTGTCTCTTCACATCTATAGAACAGTGACCAAGACAGCAGGTAACAAAGCCAATTGCTTTTGTTTTGTTTCAGTTTTGTGTCAAGTGGCTACATTTGGCGTACTAATCCTAACTAAATATTATCTATCAAGCCACTAAAAAATTCAGTTCTAGTGGCTTCTCACTTTTTTTTAAAGCAGATGAGTAAAATTGTAAATAAATGATCACAAATTAAAACAAATATTTATTTATATATTCTTACTTTCCTTTTCTTTGGAACAATTATTTTTGAAGCCTAGCCCGGCCTCCACCTCCCTATGAAGCGAGGCTGAACTTGAATTCCGGGTCTCTGCATCTTTGTCTGATGGAGTGAACACATTTGACCTTACCCTGTAAGTGCAAGAGTTTGTGAATGCTTTTTTCCTATCTTCTTTTTAATTTTTGTCCTTGTTTTTGTGTGAGTCTGTGTACTTGTCTATGTGTGTACATATGTGCAGATGGTTGAGAAATTAAGAGGACCCCATGGGATCAAAAGGAATAGAAGTTGTGCTCAGTCTGACCTTGGTGCCGGGAACTGAACTGTGCAAACAGGTACTGCTGAGCCATTTATAAAGCCCTATGGCACTTTGAATGTAATTGGCCACCATAATATCACAAGGCCGAGCACTGTTAGGAGGTGAGGCTTGTGAAGTAGGTATGGCCTTGTTGGAGGACATGTGTCACCGTAGGTGCGGGCTTTGAGGTCTCCTATGCTCAGGACACCTGAGTGTGTCAGTGACCTTCTGGGGCCTGAACACTCAGGCATGCTGCCCTTCATGATGGTAATGGACCGAACCTCTGACTCTGTAAGTGAACCACCCCAATGAAATGTTTTTCTTATAGGAGTTGCTATGGTCATGGTGCCTCTTCACAGCAACAGAAACCCTAACTAGCCGGGTGGTGGTGGTGCACGCCTTTAATCCCAGCACTCGGGAGGCAGAAAGAAACCCTAACTAAGACAAGGCCCTTCAACAGTTTTTAAATTTACATTTACTTATATACTTACTTGCCATCTTGCTGGCGCAACTGAATTTATTAAGTATATTCTTGACTGAGCTGTATTGATGTTTTCCAGGCCAGTATGTAAAAATATAAAAATAAAATCTCCACCCCTACCAACCTCAGGACTTGTGGAAAACATAACTGGGTTTACTTTACGTGCATAAGGCGGGCCACATCAAATGATTCTGTCATGATTTCTTAAAGCACTTATTTGTAAACACCAAAACAAACAAGCAAAGGGCATGATGTATGGTGCATCTGATGAGGTCAGAGGACAATTTGAAGGAGTCAGTTGGGTCTCTCCATCTACCATGCGGTAGTGCTGGATAGATCTCAGGGTTTCAGGATCAGTAGCAAATGTAGCCTGCATAGGCCCAGGTCCTAATGAAGTAATTTTTGACATAGAGTATCTAGGATGATCTTCAGCTTGTGTAATCTTCCTGCCTACGGCCTCCCAGTTCTTGGGATAACAGAATCTCATTAAAATTTGGCTTCGATAAATTGCGATGAACCAATAAATAAATAAATAAATAAATAAATACATACATACATAAATAAAAAGAAGAGAAAAATATTTAAGTATTGAGTACTCAACAGTTCTAATCTATTACACAGAAGGTAAAAAATAAATTAGACTTGAGCCAGAGGCAGGTGGATCTGAGTTCGAGGCCAGTCTGGTCTACAGAGTGAGTTCCAGGCCAGCCAGGGCCACACAGAGAAACCCTGTCTCAAAATACTGAAATAGATATAATCACCACGACTGGATATGGCAACTCAGGAGAGAAGAGGGTCCCAAACACAGGAAAAAGTCAGAGACACCCCTAATTCCCAGTGTTGGGAGTCCAGTAAGAACACCAAGCTACAAGTGTAACGTACACGGAGAGGGCCTAGCGCAGACCCACAGGTCCCTGGGAGCCCTGCTTTGATTCTGTGGGCCATGTGCTCCTGGTGTACTATGATATATTATCCAGCTGACCCGGAACTTACTGTAGACGTACACTGGTCTAGAAACTCACAGAGATCCAAATGCCTTAGCCTCCTGATTGCAGTGATTAAAGGCATGTGCAACCACGTCCAACAATAAATTTTACGTACACACACATATATATGTACATATATATATGTATATAGAGACCTTAATATCTCACAGTATATAAAAAATATTTTCAACACTATTACATTTCAAGAGCACAGCTAGCCGGGAGTGGTGGCCCACGCCTTTAATCCCAGAACTTGGGTGGCGGAGGCAGGCGGCGTGGTCTACAGAGTGAGCCTAGGACATCTAGGGCTACACAGAGAAACCCTGTCTAGGAAGGAAAGGGGAAAAAAAAAAGGACGGATAAAGTAAGGAGGACTAAAAGCCATTCACGTACGTACGTACCACAGTGCTTCCATTATTCATGTTGTGAATGTCCCGGTGAGAATGGGCACAGAAATCCATGCAACAGGTCACACCAGAGAAAGGGCGGCCTTTCTTATAACCCAGTCGACAGTCTCCAGCAACATCTTCATATTCCACCTTAAAAAACAAAACAGACCAATAAAAAGATGTTTTTTTTTTAAAAAGACTTGTTTTATGTATGGGTGGTTTTGTCTGCGTGCATCTGTGTATCATGTGTGCAAGTTCAGAAGCTACAAGAGGGTGACAGTGGAGTTAGGGATAGTTTGGGCCACCATGTGAGTGCTGGGTACTGAAGCCATGTCTTCCAAAGAGCAGCCAGTGTTCTGAACCAAACTATGTATCTAGGCCCGATTTTTTTTCCTCCTTAAATTCCTAAGTATGAGTTTGGTTTTGCATCTAGATACGTGTACATGTGCGCAAGAGTGTTAAGGGCCGGTAGATAAGATGCCTCAGTGGATATAGGCACTTGGTGCTCTGGCTGTTGAGTCACAAACTGGCCCTCACCCCAAAACAAACCCAGTGAGTTAAGCAGCAGAAAGTACTCATTTTATGAACGATGAGTCAGCGGGGCCTGTCTCTGTATACCAGCATAGTGTTTATTCATTTATTTTTGAGACAGGGTTTCTCTGTGTAGCCCTGGCTATCCTGGAACTCTCCTTGTAGACCAGGTTAGCCTCAAACTCACAGATCTGCCTGCCTCTAGCACTGGGATTAAAGGCATGTGTCACTATGCCCAGCTCTATGTTTATTTATTTTTTCATGTATTTATTTTATACTTACGAATGTCTTGTCTGCACGGACGTGTATGTAGCTCCCCATGTATAGGTACAGCCATTCACTGCCCACAGAAGCAGGAGGTCATCGGATAGGATCCCCTGACACTGGAGTTGGCTGTGAGCCATCATGTGAGTGCTCTGTAGAATCTCAAGAGCTCTTTTGTGTGCGTGTAGGGGGGAGGGGTTGAGACAGCGTCTCTCGCTGTAGACCAGGCTAGCCCGGAACCCAGAAGTCTACCTGCTTCTGGAGGGTTTCCAAGCACTGGGAATAAAGGCATAAGCCACTACTGCCAGAACACCAGGAGCTTTTTAAACATTGAGCCATCTTTTCTATCCTCCTTTACTCATTTTGAAACAAGGTGCCTTGTGTATCAGGTTGGCCTCCCACCTAGTTCTGTTGCCCCTAGAATTCTGGAGAGCCTAAAGAAGATAGCAGAGCACTACCTTTAAATGGCATCTTCCCCCACACCCACTCTGCCTATGGTTATGATTCAATTAATGATAACTGTTTTGACATAGGAAGTCGATGTATACTTAAGGTCATTTGAAGGGTTCTTAAAAAAAAAAAAAAAATACCTGATTTTGATAAGCAACCGGAGCCATCTGCTTATAAATTGGAGCTAAATTGGTCGCCAAGCCCTGTAACATGTCTTCAAGCCTTTTTTCCTATAGTAAAAAAGAATCCCCGTAAGATAATTTTAAAAGACTGTAAAGTGAGTTAACAGGCAAAAACTCCACCATAAGTAATGTCACGGCATGGTTGACATATAATTCTTACTTACCATAATACAGTGGGTAGGATACAAGATAATTGTCTTAATCTGAGCTACTAGAAGTTGTTATGGTCTAATTATATCTTTTGAAATGGAAATTTTAACATTAGAAATCTATATAGTGAAGGATACGTTCCAACACTGCTCTTGAATAGAAAACATATCTATTTACTTAAGGGAACTGGACACTTGAAGGCAAGGTGAGGGATAGAAGGATGTTTTCCAGATTAGAGAGCAATATATATAAAGTATTGTATGTATGTAATATCTTATCCTAGGAGTTTCAAATAAGCATGCCGGTGAGCATGCTTGGTAGGCTAGCCTGGAGGATTTTGAGTTAGAGGCTGGCCAGCGCTCCATTAAAAGATCCCATATCTTTAAATAAACCACGAGAGGGGCTAGGGAGATGGTTCCCCTTACTGCTCATGCAGAGGCTATGGGTTTTCATATCTACACAACACTGAAAAGAAAAAAGAAAACTATGCACTGAGATTTATTAGTATTTAGGGTTCTCTTCTATATAAATGCTCCAGATTGAGAAATAATAAGACGATTAATACAATTACCCAAGAATCTAGGTTAAATGGATATGTTTATAATTCCAGCACACCAGGAGAGCTGCATTTTATGGTAGTGCCTGTTTTAGTATGGACAAACCAGTGTCAGAGTCAGAATGAGTACGTCATCATCTGTATGATAGTTTTGGGAAAAGTTTTGAACAGAAGCAAATAACAGCGCTTAACCACTGAGACTTCTTTCTAGCCTGTTCGTGGCTTCTTTTTTTTTTTTTTTTTTTAAAGACTTGTTTATTATGTATACAGTGTTTTGCCTGCATATTTTGCCTGTAGGTCAGAAGAGGGCGCCAGATCTCATTACAGATGGTTGTGGGCCACCATGTGGTTGCTGGGAATTGAACTCAGGACCTCTGGGAAAACAGCCAGGGCTCTTAACCACCAAGCCAGCTCTCCAGCCCTATTCATGGCTTCTTAATGGAGCTTTGCCTGTTGGTGTGCAACCCCAGGACCCTCTACTCTTCTCAGTCATTCCTAAGGTTTAGGCACACTGACCCTGCACCCAGGATCGCTCTGTCAACTACCTAAGTCACATTATCCTCAAGATGACATTACTCATCACTCAGGAAATGTCAAATCAACAATCCTGCTTTCTACGGAAGAGCTGTCTTCACCGACACAATCTGATTTCTTTATTTCAAACCAATTTTTTACATCTCCAACCAAACTTGGCACAGCATTAAGTCGTTGGAACACAGTTACTATCCCCATGCCTTAGAGACAGTCCATTTGCAAAGCCTCTTGGCTAATTCCAGTCTATAACTAAGAAAGAGAGCATCTGGCGAAACGTCAAGAAAGATGAGTGTCCTTAGGTCAAGCCTTTCTATGACTTGCCAATCCTCGCCTTTGGCTTACAGAGCGGATGCACACACCAGCTATACCAGTGTACTGTCAGTTCCTGGGTTTCGTCCTGCTTATAAATTTACTTCTAAGGTACTTATAAACAGGTAATTCAGTCACACAGCAGGACAAAAATGAAGTCTCAAAGCCCTGGTTTGTTTCTTGAGACAGTGTCTCAATATGTAGCTTAGCTCTGCCTTGCCTTCTGCTCCAACCTGCCTGGCTTTGACTTTCAAGTTGTACGCTGCTACACCTGACTTTAGCTTGCCAGACCTTAAGGGAGTACTGATAACACACTATAGATATTCTATAGTTATCTACAGAATCTACGTCTATACTGATCTAAAGGTCAAATACACTTCATTAGTCTTGTTCTGAGGTGTTATATACCTTTAGCAGTAGATATTACAGAGATTTTTCTCATGAATGTTACGGTGAGATATGAAATATGTATAATACAAAAACATTGATTGACAGCAGCTGTGTATCATATTTACTACTTACCTTGCATTAAAATGGTTTAATTCCAATGTGCTGAATTATGTGATATTCTTTGAATACTTAATGTAAATATAATTTCTATTTGTTAAAAGATTACTGATGAGGCCGGGCGGTGGTGGCGCACGCCTTTAATCCCAGCACTCGGGAGGCAGAGGCAGGCGGATCTCTGTGAGTTCGAGGCCAGCCTGGTCTACAGAGTGAGTTCCAGGACAGCCAAGGCTACACAGAGAAACCCTGCCTCAATAAATAAATAAATAAAAATAAAAATATAGTGATTGGTGCATCCGAGAAAGAAATTTGCAAATGTATTAATTAGGTAAAGAACTCTGTTTAGTGATGGTAATTGATCCATCTTTTTTTTTCCCCTACAAAATACAAATATATCTCCATATTTAGTACCTATCCAGCCGTAACCGCCCAGCTCCAGCTTGACTAGCTGGACTCACAAGTTCGTGTTTCAATTTAAAAAGGTGAATAGTTAGTAACTTTGACCACTCTCTGCTCACCAGGGCCTTGTGTTCTGGAACCATCCGTCTAGGTCTCACGGGCTTCACGCGTCTCCTCTTGACAAAACGCACTCCAGTGATTCTCTTATAGTAGCTCTGCGGGTAGGAAACTTTCTCAGTCTTTAGAAAGTCGGCAAATGGTCTGCTCTACTCTGACTGCCCGAAAAGTCCTAGCTTCCTTTAGTAATGGTTCCCTCTGGTGTTGGGAAGCAGGAAGACAATAGACCCACAGACAACTGAAATAGCGCAAGTATTTACCCGACATATTTAGAATATGTATCTACAAACGTATTTTAGTTACTTATGACTGTTTAATAGCTAAAATTTTGTTCTCAAAAGACCTTTGAGGAACTATACATGGTTATATCCTGTAGATGGTGCAATAAAAATTAAAAAGGAAACTCACGTTTAATGGATGGTTTGGAGCAAGTCTGAATTTTCTGGGGTTTCGGCTTCTGCCAAACTTACAGCCGTTGAAATACATGCTCCACGAACAGCCAAAGGAGAAAGATGCTCCACACGTCCTCGGATTGAGGCCTTGACAGGTGCAGGTGCGACTGGAAGGTGGTGAGCCAGGTGTTAGACAAGGTCACAGAGTTCCAGAGCCAGGTATGGATTATGAACAGGTTATAACAGTTACTTTGACTCTCTTCATTAAAACACACCCTGGCTACATCCAGCCTCAAATGTACAATCTATCCTATTCACTCTGAATCCACTCTTGATTCTTTTTTATTAAAATTGTTGTTTAAGGTTCCAAATCCAAATAGACAAAACTATCCTTTGCTTGAGGTAGAGAAATAGAAGGCACGCAACTAAAAATCTTCCCTAACATAAAGAACAAGTTACATTGTGTCTAAAATGAACATGGACATAATTTCTTTTTCCTTTCCATCAAATTGGAAATGAGACTAAGATACACTAACTATGCAATCCCCTACAATTTTAATGAAAAGACTTTAGGAGGATTACAATAGGAATAATGAAGAGAAAGGCTATTTTGTTCAGGAACTTGGTAAATTTAACACCTTGGGACTTCTCTGCAGCACTAAATTAGATTCTAAATTAACAAGCCTAGAAGTTCGGGTCAACCAGGGCTACATAGACCCTGTCTTAAAAATCCAAAGGTAAATAAAGGATTAAAATTACAGAGAGCGGGGGATGAGGATGCATGGTATTGGACACTGAGTCGGTCCCAGTAGAGGGCGGGAAAATCCTAAATATCTGAATTTTATTGATTTATTTCCTTATTTTCTGTGATGCTGTGGATGAGATACTTGTCAGCTCTGGATTTAATTTAAAATTACCTTAAAATGATATAAAAAATTTAGATGTGAAAGGCAAGACAATAACCTAAGACTGTATGGAAAAATACAATCAGGAAAGATGAGGCGTGCTGGTCGATCCTTGTTCCCAGCAGCCTGGACACTATCAAACCATGCATTCCTGTAAGCCTGGTGCTTTAGAGTTGGCTAGGGGAAGACGATACATGTGCTGTTAGCTCTGCAATGAGCCAAGTCTCAAAAATAAACCAATGGAAGAATCTGCAGACATGACCAAGGTACAAGGCACTATAAGAACCTGGAAAGAAGGAACCATGGGATGGATGTGAGGTCCAAAGGGTCAAATCCCAACAGAAGGAATTTAAACTTGGTAGACAAATAAAAAAATAATTTATATTCAGTTTCTCGGATGATAACAATCTACCACTGAGCTACACACGCTCAGCTATGCTGTCCTTTTTACACTTTTGGGAAACAAGAAAGTGGACAAATGGACAGCACACAATACTTAAGATAATGCTATAAAGAGGCAGGGGAATCAATCATGAGTTCAGGGTCTGTACTAGCTACTGAGAATCTGTCTCAAAAAAGGAAAAAGTTCCTTTGGAAAATTGACCCAGAATCATTAATTCACAGAGGTATAAAGCCCAAAGGGCCAGGAAGGTTGATAGGCTATGCACAGATGCTGTGGGATGTCTTTCTGTATGCTGTGAGTATGTGTTGCTCTGATTGGTTGATAAATAAAGCCGTTTGGCCTATGGCAGGGCAGGATAGAGCCAGGTGGGAAAATCCAAGGGAGTTAGTGGGAGGAGAAAGGAGAGGCAGAGGAGACACCATCCCGTCGTCCAGGGAGCAGCATGTAATGGCACACAGGCAAAGCCTCGGAAAACATGGCAACATATAGATTAACAGAAATGGACTGAGTTTAGTTATAAGAGCTAGCTAGCAAGAAGCTTGAGCCATAGGCCATAGCCATACAGTTCATAATTAATATAAGCCTCTGTGTGTTTATTTGGGTCTGAGTGGCTGCAGACTGGGTGAGACACAGTTCCATACAGATCAGCTAAGGCAAGACTCCTCAAACAAAATAAAAAGGAATGACCACGAGTTCACAGTCATAGGATAGAAGGGGGCACATGGGATTAGGAGATCAACAATAATGGGAGCCAAAGCAAAATTCCATTGATGTTACTTCTGCATTAAATTTATCAGGAAGAGGCCTCAAATTCTGATGAAGAATGCTCCATTAAAGACCATTTCCTCATACTCTCTAACAGTGAGTTGGTTCAGATACAGTAACAAAAATAAGAATATTCTAAGTTCTGGGGGTGTATATTTACATGGTAGATATGTGTCCATTAAGATGAACAAGGCTGAGGTTCAATCACTAGCCCTTCACCCACCCCTATGAATTCCAAAGCAGAATATTCTTAAGGGCATTTAAAAAGACAAGGAGGAAAAAAGATAAGCTCTCACTGTGCAGTCTTAGCTGGCCCAGAACATTAAGAAGATGAAGCAAGCTATCCTCCACCTCCTGGAGGTCCAGCTACCTCAAGGTGTGCACACCAATCCCGGCAAAGGTTGATCTTCCTTTCACGGTGTTTAAAAGCCCTGCTATTCATGTGACAGTTACTTATACATTTAGCACAAACAACAGAGAGAAAAGTCGAGGCAGTTGAAAGCAAATCTGATTACTTTTCGTTGAGGGTACATCTTCGGTCAGTAGGATGCCCGCTGTAGGACCGTAGGTTCTCCGTGAGCTCTTTGTACAGATAGTCAGCCATCGGGCGAGAGATGATTTCCCACAGCATGATAACCACGATCATCACAGCTGTCTGACAGGTGTGGCCTACACGCACCCGGACCAAGCAGAGAACCTTCTCATCAGGACCGCTTCTCCTAAGCACCTGGAAAAGCAGAATGGATTCATCTATACCAGCTTTATGCATTGGAAGGCCAGACTTTTTATTGTTACTTGTTCTTTTTGAGAAAAGTCCCATATAGCCCGGGACTTTGACTCATTGTAAAAAATTACTTAGAGAGAGAGAGAGAGAGAGAGAGAGAGAGAGAGATTTTCACTAAATTTCAAATTTACAGCGTTTACATGTGAATATGTATATGGAGCCTACGGGAGGAGCTTAGTGTCTGGGGTTGCCAAAAGAGAGTGTCAGGTACATGCAGTTTTGGAACACCATGTAGGTGCTGGGAGATGAACCTGGGACCTCTGTAAGAACAGAAATTCTCTTAACGACCGAGGCACTTCTCCAGCCCCGGAAACAACTTATATTCATCAGCTCTTTGTACCGGAAAGGCTTGCCTGTCACTGGCTGGGACAGAATTTTCCTTTGTCAACCACACCTTGCTTAGTTGAACTGATCATTGCCCAGGAACAATGTGTGGAGACTAGTCATGGGACACTATGCCCAGAGAAACATTTGTCTTATTTCAAGAAATCTATAGTGAAAAACAAACTAAACACATTAGTTAGGAGCTGTATAAGTTCTCAGAATGTTGAAGGCCAATGAAATGTAGCTACCATGGCAGAGGAACACTTGTCTAGATTTCATGCAATCCCTATCAACACTTTATGATTCGTTTGTGTTTGATTGTAAGAAAGTTTCTTTTTATTTCTTTTATTTTTCGAGACAGGGTTTCTCTGTGAAACAGTCCTGGTTGTCCCGGAACTCACGCTGTAGACCAGGCTGGCCTCGAACTCACAAGATCCGCCTGGCTCTGCCTCCTGAGTGCTGGGATTAAAGGCGCTTCTGCCATGTTAAAGAGCAATTAACCTAAGGAGAACATGACCTTCAATGTAAAAAGTACGGACTTTTTGACTGGGCTATAGCGCAAATAATGGAGCGCTTGCTCAGTGTGCCTGAGTCTCCACACTGTGCTCAGTCTCAAACACCACATCAACCCAGCACAAAGAGACGGGTGCCTGCAATCCCAGCCCCCAAGGTAGGGGCAGGAACCCAAGTTGGTGATGATCCCTGGCTACACATCTAGTTTGAAGCCAGCCTGGGCTATAGGAGGGCTCGGTTTCAAACAAATGATATTAATAGTCTTTTCAATAAATGTTACCAGTTAGCTGCCTTTCATGAGGTGGGATGTGTGGTTTGGTTTTGCCTTGAGGCCTGCCAACAAGACTGACAGCCAGCTAGATGTGCTGGGGCATAACTTGAATTACAGCATCTGGAGGTCAGGAGGCCAGCCTGCTCTTCATAGGCGGTGGAGGCCAGCAAGGACTACACATCGAGAGCCTGCCAAACAACAGAAAAACTGACAGCCTGAGTTTGATGCATGAAGCTCACGTGGTACAAAGCATTAGCTGTCTATACTTATCTTCTAGTCAACAAAT
Organism: Peromyscus californicus insignis; assembly: GCF_007827085.1. Taxonomy (NCBI): domain Eukaryota; kingdom Metazoa; phylum Chordata; class Mammalia; order Rodentia; family Cricetidae; genus Peromyscus; species Peromyscus californicus. Next base: position 23,803,781 of record NW_026294491.1, on the reverse strand, counting down.
GTGCCCTGAAATATGACACCCAGCCAATCATTGACACACACTTATGATACAAGCATAAATCATATGTATATTAAATATACATTATGTAATTTTTCCTGTGTGTGTGATAAGAATGCTGGAGGTAGGACCAGCAAGGAGGTTCAGCACGAACAGGACCTGAATTATAGTCCCCAGAAGCAACACAGTTAGGCTTGGTGGCATTGACATTTAAACCAAGAGCTCCCCGTCTAGAGTTCCTGGCCAGCCAATCAGCCATAATGAAAAGCTGTTTAAACTATCTGGAGGCCCATCACAGTAGTAGGGGGCTTGATTGGCATGCAAGAGGCCTTGAGTTCCATCCCTTGGACAAGAGACCTAAACAAACAAACAAACAATCAAATAACTCGAACGCCCTCCGATACACCATTCCACCCACACGAACACGAAGGTAAAACAAATCTCAAAGGCATTTCAAATGAAAGATACAAACTACCAAATTCAAAGGAACTGAACCTTGGGGACAAACACAAAAACTGCAAGTAACTTCTCCTAAGACTTTCAGAACCAAGGAAACTCCAGGCAGCTCTACCTGCAGTTACAAAACTGCACTTTCACTCCCCTCCTTCTCTTAGCAGAAGTGGGGATCGTTGTTTCTAGGTTGGAGAGGGACAGAAGCAGGTGACCTATCACAGAGTCATAGCACTAGACAGAGGGTTATTCCAGGAAATGAAAATGAGTTAATTGATAAGGAAACTGAAAATTGGCTCCTGGTTACCACAGACTCACAACACCACCAAGTTTCGAAGTTGCTCTGTAGACCAGGCTGGCCTCTAACTCAGAGATCTGCCTGCCTCTGATTTCTGAGTTCTGGGATTAAAGGCGTGTGCCACCACAGCATGGCCAGAAAGATTGTTTTTAAATTATTGTATTAATTTCATTTTATATGGGAATGCTTTGCCTGCGTGTGTGTGTGTATGTGTGTGTGTGTGTGTGTGTGTGTGTGTGTGTGTGTGTGTGTGTGTACCACATGCATGCATTGATGCTTGACATGGCTGGTGGGAACTGAACTTTGATCCTCTCTAAGAGCAGTGTGCACACACTCAACCGCTAGATGTCTCTTTAGCTCTAAGATTTACTTTTGTGTGTGTGTGTGTGTGTGTGTGTGTGTGTGTGTGTGTGTGTGTGTGTTTGGGGGGATGGGAGGGAGGCTTAATAACATAGCACTTGTCTGACATGTGCAAAGTCTTGGATTCAATATTCAACCACAACTAAATTTAGATAATTTTAAAATTCTCTCTGGGCTTGGTGGGGGTGGGGGTGCTTGCCAGGACCTCAGGCAGCTGTATCTTTGAGTTTGGGTCAGCCTGATCCAGATAGTCCGTTGCATTTTATTCATTCTCATTGATTCAGATTACTTCGTGGCATGGGTAAAGCACGTTTTGTTGCTACATTCTTTAGTTGATGGTCGTTGGTTACCCACCCTTTTGACAATAATTCCTGCTAGATGGTTACTAACAGATTTGTGTATATCAGTTTGGTTCCTTTGAGAAGATCTGTTGAGGTAGGTGGTATTGTTATACATAAGCAGGTAGGTTCAACTCTTTCAAAGTGAAGGATCCATTACCATTAATGGTAGATTGCTGTGGGATGGTCTGTATGTCAAGTGTGTTGCTGATTGGTCAATAAATAAATCACTGATTGGCCAGTGGCTAGGCAGGAAGTATAGGCGGGACAAGGAGGAGAATAAAGCTGGGAAGTGGAAGGCTGAGTCAGAGAGACACTGCCAGCCACCACGATGACAAACAGCATGTGAAGATGCCGGTAAGCCACGAGCCACGTGGCAAGGTATAGATTAATAGAAATGGATTAATTTAAGCTATAAGAACATTTAGCAAGAAGCCTGCCACGGCCATACAGTTTGTAACCAATATAAGTCTCTGTGTTTACTTGGTTGGGTCTGACGGCTGTGGGACTGGCAGGAGAGAGAGATTTATCCTGACTGTGGGCCAGGCAGGAAAACTCTAGCTACAGTAGATGAAGACGTTAGTTTTTAACAAATTTAGTGAAGGCACTCATCAAAAACAATTTAGAGCCGGTAAGATGGGCAATTAGTCAGTGGATCCTCAGAACCCATAGCAGAAAAATTAAGTTTTCCTCTGCAGCATACATGTATGCACACGCACACAAGGACTAACAAAAATAAATTAAATATGGCCATCAGAAAAGAAAAAATTAAAGCAGACTAAAACCCATTTGTTATAAATATATTTGTTCATAGTAGCCATGTCTGTAACTATGGTGTCTGAGAGGCTACGGCAGGAGGTTCATACATTTGAAAAATGTCCTGGACTATATAGACAATGAGATCAGTCTGAACTGACCAAAAAAACACAAACAAAAAATTCAATCTTTATACTCACACCTATGAGTGTTTTGCCTGCATGCTTCTCTGCTCCACACAAATAAGTGCAGTACAGACAATCGTGAACCACTGTGTGGTGCTGGGAGTTAAACCTGGGTCTTCTGGGAGAACACCCAGAGCTCTTAAGCCAAGAGCTCTCTCTCCAGCCCTTACATTCACTTATATAGTCACACAGCAAAACAGATTATGAAACCTTGTTTTGAAAAAAAAAAACAAACAAAAAAAGTCATTGAAGGTTTACTGTCAACTATCAATTCTGTTTCATTGACGGTCTCACCCTATGACGGTCACCTTTGTTCTGATAAATAAATAAATAAAAAGAAATTGAAGGAAAGACCACGGAGGCACACACTGCTTACTGGCTTGCTCAGCCTGCTTTTTCAGACAACTCAGGACCACCTGCCCATGGGCAGACAGACCTACTCACATCAAGAAAATGGCCCACAGGCTTGCCTACAAACTGATCTGATTAATGCTTTCTCAACTGAGGTTCCCTCTTCCAAGATGCCTGTAGCTTGTGTCAAAGTGACTAACCAGCGCCCCGTACAGCACAGATCACTATAGCTTTATGGTACACCTTCAAAACACTGGAGAAGGCCTGAAAAGATAACAAGGTTTCTGCCACCAAGACCGACACCATGACTTCGATAAGGATATAACTGAACTCTCTCGGGTTATCCTCCGACCTCCACACATGTGCACAAACGGACACACACTTGCACAGGGAAGCAGATGCAAAATAAACAAAAAAAATTTAAAGCATAAAGCAAATTAGACTGAGGCTGGGTTTGGTGGCTCAAAACCCTTAATTCCAGACAGGGATGAACAGATGATGGCTTTGAGGCCAGCCTGATCTACACGGCATACACCAGGGCAGCCAAGGCCACACAGGGAGACCCCAGTCTCAAACACCAACAAAAGAGTAACCAAATACTCTAGAACAAAGGCCTAGGTTCACCCTTAATTTGTAGAGCAAACGGTTTGGTAGAAGACTTTCATTCTCTATAGAAATAGCAAAACCCTTAACATGTCAGAGGTAACAATGAGTACCGCTGAGCCCTGGACTGCACTCAGTCAGCTTGTGACTTCAACAGGATCTGTCCAGGAATTTGTTTATTTATGCCATTATATCGGTTCAGGCTGGGAAACCAACCATCAGTGAACTAAGTCAGCATGTCCATCTATCACCCACGATAGAGGATGACCCCCATCACTAAGCTCCATCTCTAGCACTACCCCGAGGCCTCCTTGGTCCCTGTCTTCAGTTTGGTTGCAGTAGAGACCAGTCAGCAATTAGCACACATTACACCTATTTTTAAAAACACATTTAGAGGCTGGTGAGATTTCTTAGTAGGTAAAAAACTTACTGTCCAACCGTGAGGGCCTGAGTTCAAGTCCCCGGAACCCGTATGAAAACACCAGGAGGAACCTGATACATCTGTTAATCTCTGCACCGCAAGTGGAGGAAGTTATATCTCTGGAGCTCACTGGCAAGCTCCAGGCCAACAAGAGCCTGTGTTGAAAGGTGTGCCGTTTACCAAAGGAATGCTTCGGTAGGCACATGTATGTATGTGCATGCCCACACACGTGGCCATGTGCACTGGAACACACATCATCAGCACTCATTCTAACAAACAGATAAATAAATGGCTTTATCAACAGTACACTAAATACTTTATGTTGTGTTAAAAGTGGGAGTGGACTATATGACTCCTGCTTCACAGGACACTCAGGTTTCCTGACATCTGCCCTCTGATGGTGTGGTGGTTTGAATGAGAATGGCCACTGTGGTGGCGAACGCCTTTAGTCCCAGCACTCCGGAGGCTGAGACAGGCGGATCTTTTTGAGTTTGAGACCAGCCTGGTCTACAGAGTTCCAGGACAACCTGGGCTACCCAGAGAAACACTGTCTTGATAAATGAAAACAAAAAAAGGAAGCAGACAACATATCCTTCTCTAAGGTCCTTCAAAGGCTGCAGTTGTATACAGAATATACAACTGCTCACTACGGCAATCAAGTCACCCCGGACTTGGCATCCTTATTGCATGCCAGCTTCACCTTCTCAGTCTGCCTGGGCTCTTGGAGCACTACTTCTATCTAATTGCTGGGTTATGTGTGCAGCGATCAGCTGGGAGGACTGGTTCCCTCCCTCCATCACATGACTGACCTCCAGGATGGAATCAAGACGGTCAGAACAGGTAGCTACTGCCTTACTTTTTAGGTTCCCTCCCCCTTGACCTTTGTTACTTGCTTTTCCTCTGCCAAGCAAGGCTCTTCCTCGAAAAATAAATAAAATCTTAACACCGGAAGGGTATCCTTGGCCTCCCTCTCCTCAGTTCAGTCTCCCTTTTTCTCCCCCTACCCCATAGTGCATAAGAAGACCTTAACTCCATAGGCTGGAGTGATACAACGCCACGCCCATTGAAAAATCCTTTTACAATCTCTTGATTACTTATCTTTTTTTTTTAAATATCTTTTTTTATTCTTTATTATGTAAGCAGTGTTCTGTTTGAATGTATGCCTGCACACCAGAAGAGGGCAGCAGATCTCATTACTGATGGTTGTGAGCCACCATGTGGTTGCTGGGAACTGAACTCAGGACCTTTGGAAGAGCAGTCAGGGCTCTTAACCTCTGAGCCATCTTTCCAACCCCTTGATTACTCATCTTAATGTCAATATTCTAGAAGAATTAATACAAAATGAAGGAGGCAGAACAAGAACATTACCAAAGCACCATAAAACTGTAGTTAGGATGTGGGAATATTTGATTTTGAAAAAAAATTTTTTCCTTTTTTTGAGGTCGAGTCTCATGAAAAGGACAACAAAAATCTATCGATGTATACTTAGTCACTAGAGATTCATAAAGCAGATAAACTGAAAAACACATACACACTCAATAACTATACAAGCAAAACCCCCAGAGCCAATGTGTGATCCCAATTGTAAAGTGTCCTTGTGAGACCACGGGGAAAGCCTATACTTTTCCTTTGCCCTTCAATGCATTTAACACCCTACCACTGAAACCCAAAACCTAGTCAAGGCACAGCTTCCTGCTCATCTTCCTGTGGACATGGCAAGCTTTCTAGTCTCCATTTTGGCCAAAACAAAAGCTTGTACTGTAACCGGTGGAGAAAACCCATTCTGCGGAGAACCAAGCAGAGCGGAGCGGAGCGGAGCAGAGCCGAGCGGAGCGGAGCGGCGGCACTCACAGACTTGGCGATGGGGCAGCCCTGGGAGCTCTTCCCTTCTTTCCCCGTATACTCTATCTTCTCAAGCCGGACGGCCTTTCCCTTTTGGCCAAACCTGGGTACAGAACACAGTAGGGGGGTGGGGTAAATTAATGACAATCTCTACTTCGAACCTCGGTGTTTTCACCGAAGACACACACGAACATCAGTTAAAATCCAGCAGTTATCATAGACATTGGCTAAAAGCCGGCTGCTACGTGGCAGATTGTTTTTTTTTTGTTACCCAGTTCTACTGACTTCAAGACGACTCTAGAAATAGCCTGGCCTCAAGACAAGTGTTGGGAAGTTAGGGTTAAAACGTTGGTGGCGGTCATCTGATCTATTTGTACCGTTGCACAGTAATAGAAAAATCCATGTTCCTGATTTCTCCCTTAGGCTTGCTGTGTGAGGAGGGCATGTTTCCAGTGCCCCGAGCTCCTGGGAGGAAGGACTCAGGAAGACCTAAGAACCATCCAACTCACACTCCTGAACGTCTTCATTCACCTCATGACCACGCCAAGACCTTTCCTCGGCATTGACCCAGGTCCGCGGTGCAGAATAGTTTTAGCAGGGGAACACATCGCCTCACCTAGTCTCCATGAGTTCCCTGATAGCAGCAACACTTGGTCCTGCCCCCAGGTGTGTGTAATATGGGCCTTTGTCTTTTTGTGTACCTCCATCTGTGGAAGGAATAAGATTATTAGACCCAGTTTTGCAAAATAGCACAGGGGGGGCTTTTTTTTTTTTTTAATCAGTTTCAACTTTAAAGAATAAGACAACAGGTCTTGGCATTGGACTCGCCCCTGTTACCACCTTCTGGCTCCTAATTCTTCTAGGAGTCAAAGGAGAGAAGACAAAACTATTTGAGGGGGTCCTATTTATTCTCGTCTTCAACCTTTTTGTTAATAGGACTAACAGTTTAAGATGGGGTCTCAGTAGAGCTGCAACTCAGTGACAGCCAAGGTGACCTTGAACTCCTGATGAGCCTGACTCTACTGCCAAAGGTCTGGGATCACACACAGCTCTTCTGCCTGGGTAGTTTTCTATAGTAACTGTGGACGCAAAGAATAATAAATCTGATAAAGTTAGCCTCAGTATCTGAAGTGATGCTGGAAAAAGTTAGCCTACTACATTTCCACAGTTAGGTATTTATAATAAAGGCGTACAAGAAAGTTACTTGTTGCAGGTATCGGTTCCTTCAACACCTGCAAATAGGGAATAAGTTATGGGTCATTTATATAGTAACATAATAGCTCTTAGAGCAATGCTAAAAACTTTTAGTATTGCTGAAATTTTATTAAGTTAAAAAGTAGAAGTGTGGATGTTCACACATTTGGGAGGCTGAGGCGTGAGCAGCCTGGACTACAGAGTGAGTGTGAGCCAACCTCACCTACATGACAGACTGTCTTAAAACCATGGGCCGTGACTGCAAAAGGCAAGTCCCTACTGAGATTCGAGGTGTACACCCATAACCCTAGTACCAGGGAAGGAGAACTGAAAGAACGTCTTAGGCCTCAAGGCTGTCCTGCCTTATATGTTAATGTCCTCTCAAAAAGGAACCAGGCTACTAAGGCCAGGTGAGGTGGTCCACACTGGATTTGTGAGGCAGGTGGATCTGTTCCACGATGGCCAGGGCTACACAGGAAGATGTTAGGGTTTTTTTTTTTGTTTTGTTTTTTTAACCAACACAACCAAAAGTCCACTGACAAAAATGTTTAAAGTCCTAAATTCTTGTAGACTGTGTCCTAAAAAAAGAGCCTGAGACTTTTTGAGAATGAGACCTGGTCCTGCTTTGTAGCCCAGGCTATTCTTAAATGCCTGTCAGACATGCACCTCCATGTCCAGTTTGTTATAAATTTTTGTGGAATTCTGGAATAGCATGTTCAGTTTGGCTTCATACGATCACCTGTCACTGAGGCTTTTCCATACTGTATGTATTTCTGGCCAGTGTTTTTACACAAGTCATTATTCTGGTTTGAGAATGTACTCAAATGTGGGGCGCTTCCCTAGCACATACAAGGCTGTAGGTAGAATCACTGGTAATGGGGGGAGGGGAAGCATTATAGCAAGTAAGGGAATATCTGCAATTAAAAAACAAAACAACCGCCGGGCGGTGGTGGTGCACGCCTTTAATCCCAGCACTCGGGAGGCAGAGGCAGGCGATTCTCTGTGAGTTTGAGGCCAGCCTGGTCTGCAGAGCAAGTTCCAGGACATGCTCCAAAACTACACAGAGGAACCCTGTCTCAAAAAAACAAAAAACAAAACGAAACAAAAAAACACCCCACAAAACAAAAACAAACAAAAAAACAAACAAAAAACAAAAAACCAAACCAAAAAAAAAAACCCAAGAAGCAAGGGATGAACCTAGAGCAAGTCCAGCCCTTATTTTCTTTAATTATGTCTAGGTGTGTGTGTTTGTATGTGGGTATGTGCTTGTGAAGATCAAATGTGTTGGATCTACAGGAGTTGGAGTTAAAGAAGATTGTGAGCCTTTGTATGGGTGCTGGGAATTAAATCTGGGTCCTCTGGAAGACCAGTGAATGTTCTTAACCACCAAGCCATCTCACCAGCTCCTTTCCTGGCAAGATATATGGAAGAGACTGTTTCATTGGTGATTAAGAACAGGGGCGAGCCGGGCGGTGGTGGCGCACGCCTTTAATCCCAGCACTCGGGAGGCAGAGCCAGGCGGATCTCTGTGAGTTCGAGGCCAGCCTGGACTACCAAGTGAGTTTCCAGGAAAGGCGCAAAGCTACACAGAGAAACCCTGTCTCGAAAAACCAAAAAAAAAAAAAAAAAAAAAAAAGAACAGGGGCGATTGTTGAGCTGTGGTGGCACACGCCTTTAATTCCAGCACTTGGGAGACAGAGGCAGGTCGATAGCCTGTTATTGATACACAGAGTAACCCTGTGACAAACCCACCCCTACCCACCCCCCCAAAAAAACAGGGGTGATTCTGCCCATAGGGACATTTGGCAATATAGCTCTGGTTATTTTTACTTCTGTGAAGTATAGGTACGTGCATGCACTGTGACTTCCACCTAACATAATAGGGCCAGGAATACTATGAAATCACTCACGGCAGGACATTCCCTATTAATTGGGTCTAATGTCAATACTGCAGACTTTAACTGGGACAAGCACTGATCCGGAAATAGCAGCCTCTATTTGACTATTCGACACTATCCTGAAAAGTGAGAGGACAGGAGATTTGTTTCCCTATGCCTAAGAACACACAAACATCACCTAGTCACCTAGAACAACAGTTCTCAACCTTCCTAACGCTGCGACCTTCATGTCGTGGTGACCCACCAACCAGAATTATTTCAGTTACTACTTAATAACTATAAATTTGCTACTGTTACGAATGGTATCGACTATTTCTGATGGCCTAAGGTGAGCCCTGTAAAAGGGTTGCTCAACAACCCCAAAGGGGTCTCAACCCACAGGTTGAGAACCACTGACCTAAAAAAGAGTGGTACTTAATGTTCAGCAATGGACTGCCAGGCCTGTCAAATGGTCACCAGTGACTCTGAATGAAGAACCGGATAGCCACATAGACTAGCCCAGAAATATGCAGGCTTTTTTTTAAAGAATGGAAATCTATTTTTCCCTTTGCAAAGATACACAGAAAAGTACTTCGTGTAATGTTAGGATTTAAAAGGAACGGCAGGTGGAGGCTACATGCAGACCTGTTTCACACTATCACAACTCTAGTGTGAATATTCTTGAACACAGGAGACGTGTGTGAGGAGGTGAGGGGTATATTTTGATTGAGACAGGGCCTTATATGTCTGATGCTTGCCTTGAACTTGCTAAGAAGCCAAAAACGATTCTCCTTCTGAGTAGACTGGAAATATAAGAGGGGCCACTCCACCCAGTTTTGTTTTTTTTGTTTTTTTTTGGTTTTTCGAGACAGGGTTTCTCTGTGTAGCTTTGCGCCTTTCCTGGAACTCACTTGGTAGTCCAGGCTGGCCTCGAACTCACAGAGATCCGCCTGGCTCTGCCTCCCGAGTGCTGGGATTAAAGGCGTGCGCCACCACCGCCCGGCCACTCCACCCAGTTTTAAAGGGTGTTTAGTATCAAAGTCAGAGTTTCATTCTTTCAAGTTAATTACATTATACCTCCAGCCCAGAGCTAACAATTCACTGTCAAAAAAAACAAAAACAAAAACAAACAAACAAAACAAAAACAAAACAAAACGGAAAAAAAAAAAAAAACCACTCATTTCTAGTATGAAAAATACTCATCACATTTGGTTCAAAGCAAATCTTGAGTTTGGGCCACCCGTGACATGAAACTATTTTAAAAAATAACCCTGTATCACAAACTCCATCTCGCAGACAACGTCAGGAGCATCTATACCACCTCTCTTTCTTTGTTTTATTTTGATTTCCCTCCAAGTCCTTGGCTCTCCTATCTGTGTATTGATTCAAGAGATTCACCTGTCTCTGCCTCCTGGGGCTGGGATTCCAGGCCTATCCCACCACATGTAACATGCTTGTTACAGTGAGATAGAGTCCTTCCATGAAATCTGGGTGGACAGTTACTAGTCAGGACACAAGTTAAACTTTCATGTCTCACATACTGAGCAAATTTCTCAAAAAGGAATGAGCAATCATCATTTTTACACCAGCAGGGATGGGTGTTTTTATAAGTGTAGAATCTTTTTAATTCAGGAAAAGAAAAAAAACCCTCTGGCAGTGGCAGCAAAAGCCTTGACTCACAGCATTCAGGAAACAGCGGCTGTGGGTCTTCCTAAGGTTGAGGAAAAGCTTTCCTTTCCCCTTTAGTTCTCTGTATATGAATGTTTTCCCTATGTACGTATATATGTCTGTATATATACCATTTGCTTGACTATTGCCCCTGGAGGTCAGAAGAGGGCATTGGATTTCCTGTAAACAGTTATGGGTGCTGGGACCTGAACCTGGGTCGTCTGCAAAAACAAGTGCTCTTAACCTCTGAAACATTTTTTTCTAGCTCCTACAGCTTTTAAAAAATGTATGTCTGTGTGGGTAAGTGCATGTCACTGCGGTCACCAGTAGAGGATGTAGGTAGGTAGGATCTCCTAAAGGTGGAGTTACAGATGTGTGATCCACCGGACATGTTGCTGGGAACTGAACTTGTGTCCTTTCCAACTGCTTTAAAGTGCTGAGTCATTTCTCTAGCATTATTTTTGTTCTTTTAAGACAAGTTCTTGCTAGAAACCCCAGGCTAGGGAGCTGGAGAGGTGGCTCAGCAGTTAAGAGCACTGGCTGCTCTTCCAAAGGTCCTGAGTTCAATTCCCAGCAACCACATGGTGGCTCACAACCATCTATAATAGGATCTGATGCTCTCTGCCCAGAAGCAGAGTACTCATTCATAAAATAAAAATTAAAAAAGCCCAGGATAGACTCAAAGCCCTGTCTCACTCAGCTTCCCAAAGGTTGCAACTAAGGGCTCCACCACACCCCCTCAAAATAGAAAAGTCAGTGCTTCCAGAAAAAAAGATTAATGAATTATTTTAATTAAATTATTTAATTGAATTATTTTAATTAAAAAGAAATTTTATTATTTGGAGGTCGGAGAACCTCAACCTCCATCATGGCTTCTGGGCACAAAATTTAGGGGTCGGGCTTGTGCAAGTGCTTTACACCTCAATAACTAACAGAACCTTTAAGGAACCAAGATTATGATGTTCAAGATCCCATCTCAACTAGAGTTTGTGGGCACTCCTTTCCTACTGCAAAACACAGACAGAAGCTGTGGGTATTTTCAAGTGTTATTTCAACTGTACATATTTTTTACATCCTCTGCATGCCTATTTGATTTCACAAGAAAAAAAGATTAAATGAAATACTTGCAGCTTGAAATTTGTTTGAATAGAGGTAGGACAACAAGCAAATATAATTAAGCGTTGAGGACATTCACTCTTAGTCAGGAAAGTGAACTACTTGAGAGGACCTAGCACTATTTTCCACTTGAAAAAGTTCACGTCCTTTCCCAGTTTATGGGTTGAAACTTCCATTTTTTAAAATAGAATAAATAAAGGACTCAGTGCGGCTAGCTTAGCAAGACGGAAAAAGAGCCAAAGCTGCCCCACCCCCAAAAAAAGATGAATTGGAAAGGAAACATCCACACAAGTGAACACTCACCATTACAGTGACAGGTTGGCTCTTCTGAGTCACTCACTCCGGCGAGCAGCACCTTGACAGGCTCGCTAAGCAAGGTCTTGATGCTCTTATTCAATTCTGCCTGTACCCTGGGGGTGGCGGAGTCACCCAGTGGTCCGTCACTTGATGCCTCTGCTTCATGCTTCACGGTCCCATCTGAAATTTGATTTAAAATCAACAAAGTCCCTCTCGCGGAGCTGGTTGTTGGGTTTAGCAAAGGAGTAGTACCAGGCAACGTTGGTGGTATCTGGTGCACCAGGTTCTCTTGAGTGCCTAGATGAGATTGTGTCTCAGTAGCACCAGGCGTCATGTTAGCACACTGGATAGACGGAGAGGAGGGCTGGGGCAGAGGGTGGGCATTGTTCTCATGGACATTCACCATGGGCTGGACCTGAGAATGATCTGCCGGCTCTGCAATTGCCTGCCCGCTGGATTCTGTCTTGAATTGGCAATTTGGTAGAGAATCTGGTGGCTCGACTTTCACTTTCTCCTTTGCCAATTCAGAGTGTCTTGTGAATGTTATCTGACTGAGAGGAGGAAATAAAGCATTGTGTTGTAAGGATATGCTGTAAGGAGCCGTCGGTGTTGATATTTGATCAATGGTAGGAAAAGCTCCCAACAGGAGAGGAACATCATGTGGTCCAGAATGGCCGAATCTTTGAAATTTAGATGACATCCAAATGTCACACATCTTACTATACTGAGTTGCAAGTTGCTCCTGCTTCTTCTGGTCATTTTCTTGAGAGCTAGGGACTGGGGGCTCCTTTTTCCGCTTGTCTGCTTTGGGGGTCGGTTTTGCTTTTTTCCGGGTCTTCTTCTTTGGCTTTGCTGGTGGGACGCTAGGTTTGTTTTGTATACTTGAAGGTGGTTTCTTTTGTACCATGCCTTTCTCCTGGCTATGTTTTTGATGGACATTCTTTGCAGCAAGGCTCCCTGGCATACTTCCAGCTTTCTCCACTACTGGGCTTGGGCGATTGCAATTAATTGCGGATGCAAGCTGGGTTAATTGTGCTGCGACATCTTCTTCGATTTGACTGTACGGTGCATCCTGGCATGGTGGGTCATGCTGGGACTTCAACTGTTGATCGCTGTTCAGTGCCTGAGTGCAGTCTTCTGGATCATGACTTTCTACTGGCAGTGGGTATGAATTCTTAGAACTATCAAGGGTAAGCTTGCCTCCAGCAACACATTTCCTATCAGCTGTAAGTGAATCCGACTGTTCATGTGCCTTTACAAGTGCTTGGATCGTAGCTGAACTACCAGGCAACTTGAACGCTGAGTTCTGGCCATTGAAGATGACAGTGTCCTGGTGCTGAGGACACTTCCCCTGTAAGTTTGGGTCTTGGAGGTCTTTTCTCACAGAATGGAGGATAGCCTTGCAACTGTGAAGCAGACTAGCCGTTCTCTGATCTGTTTCTTCATCCTTCTCTGACTTCGATGGCGAGGAATTCTCGGATGGAGCTTCTGAGAGCTGAGTAAGGGCTTCTATGGCCACGACTTGTTCCAGTGTTAACCTCCTGTCTTTCATGAGAGACAGAAGACTTGGCTGAACCGGAGAGTCATCTTTTGGTTCTTTACTAGGTACCTTCTCGGGGGTTTGGAGTTGACTACCAGCACTGTGTGTATTAGGGTGGTTATTAAAGATGGTGGAGTCTGCACCAGATCTGCACGTCAAGCCGGGCTTCTGGAAGAGCAAGATGTTACTTGTCCCCTTGAGATGATCACAATTCCCAGCAGAAGTGATGGTGGCGTTCATGGCATCGTTGCAGTTTGAGGGGTCAGTCAGCAATTTAGAGGAATCATTTCCCAAAACCTTGCTAATTTCTTCAAGATCCAATTTATTGACCGGCAGGTTGTTGTCGGTAGGTAAACAGTGCACATTTTTCATGCCGTTTCTTACGGTCGGAGCAAACATTGGGGACGGTTGGGTTTGCTGCTTGACATCTTCGGGGGGTGGGGAATTTTCAACCTCAGTGAAATTTGCATCGAGGCCTCCCTTGACTTGACCTGCCAGATGTGATTTCTGGCTTGGCGTCCATTTCTCCACCTCGACTCCTGTCATGTTTTCTGCATTTTTCCCTACATTTTCAAGGGGATGTGTGATCAAATCCAATCTCTGCTCTCCTTCCCCATGACCACATTGACTGTATTCCATGGACTCTGATTGGGGGCCATTTACTGGTTTGATGTTAAAGGCAGCCTGTAAAGCAAGCACAGAAATTCCTCCTGTTACCTGCTGAAATAAGACAACGACTTCACTCTTTTGTTCATAGACTCTTTCTAGGTATCCAAGCAGGCTTGGAATTTGTGGCAATGCCCCTGACTCAGTTTCAGGCACTGGGATTACAGGTAAGGGCAGCTGTGCCTAGCTGGGATTCCACAATTTAATGACACTTAAAGGTAGTGGTGGCACACGCCTTTAATCCCAGCACTCGGGAGGCAGAGCCAGGCGGATCTCTGTGAGTTCGAGGCCAGCCTGGTCTACAAAGCGAGTTCCAGGAAAGGCACAAAGCTACACAGAGAAACCTTATCTCGAAAAAACAAACAAACAAACAAATAAAGTGAGGTTAGAGATATGACTTCAATAACATGCGTGCAGTCTGGGACCTCATCCCTCCATTCTTCCTCCACTCCCCTCATCCCTGCTTCCATTTAAACCATGCAGAGCAGTTCACTCCTATAACTCCAGGAAGGCAGAGGCACACAAACTTCTGTGGTTGGTTTATATAGCATGTGACTTGTAGGTCAGCCGGGGCTACATAGAGAGGCTCAATCAATCAATCAAAAGTAATGTATTCCTTTAGTGGGCACACTTGCAAAGGATGTGTGGGGCTGAGTTCAATACCCAGCATCACAAAGGATGGGTGGCGTGTGGTGCAGCTCTCAAGTGCACAGCATGTTCAGTTTTCCCTATAACCTCATCACAAGCATGAACTTGCCATCAGACAGCCTGCAAACCATCGTTGTGAAGATTAGCATCAAGTCTTTTTTTTTTTAAAAAAAGATTTATTTATTATGTATACAGTGTTCTGCCTGCACATATGCCTATAGGCCAGAAGAGGGCGCCAGATCCCATTATAGATGGTTGTGAGCCACCCTGTGGGTGCTGGGAATTGAACTCAGGGCCTCTGGAAGAGCAGCCAGTGCTCTTAACCTCCGAGCCATCTCGCCAGCCCTAGCAGGAAGTCTGATGTCACTTCCTATCACTGACAATGATGCTTGTGCCTTAGGTACATTTGGTTGAGGGTAAGCATAGCTCACTGATTTCATTACTGTGCAATAATTCATAAACTGGACATTCTACTTCGTACCCGCATTACTAGATTGAATATTGTAAATATACAGCTACGAATCTCATGTTCTTGTTTGATAAGAACATATACATACAGGGAAGTTCTGAGTCATGCAGTGTGTGCTGTATGCAGATTCAGCTTTAGCAGTTTTAGGAAATGTTCCCACCAGTAATTATGTTCCAATTACCGGTACATCATAATTAGCAATTTGTATACTATATTTATGCATATATATGAATTAAGTCTTTAAAAAATAAATAATTTGCTTATTTCAAATTTATGTATTTTATGTCTGTGTGTGCCTGGATGTATGTATGCCCACCACATGTGTACAGGAGCCTGTCCTGGCCAGCAGAGGGTGTCAGAACACCTGGAAATGGAATTACAGGGTACTGTAGGCTACCATGTGGGTGCTCAGAGATGAAACTGGACCCACTGAGCCAACCCAACTTGTTCATCTCTTGATCACAGTATAGATGCTCGATTTTTGTCAAAATCTGTTAAAAAAAAATGGTACTGTCATGGGTAAAAGGTACACACACACACACACACACACACACACACACACACACACACACAAGTGTGGGGAGGGATCCGTCGAGTCCTCATACTATAGCCCAGTGTGGCAAACTTGAGGGCCTATGGACCAGTACTTCATGCATGCTAGACAAGGGCTCTGCTACTGAGCCAGACCTCCACCCAACCATTATTCCTATTGTTTTTCTCCCCCCCCCCACCAGATGTGGTCTATAACCATCTTTAACTCTAATTCCAAGGGATCTAACTCCCTCTTCTGATGCTCCCAACACCAGGTAAGCATGCAGTGCACTTAAATACATGCAAGCAAAGTTCTTATACCTCATAAAGAAAAAAATTAACAAATCTTTTAAGAAAAGAATTGACAATTAAGACAATGGTAGTTCTCCATTGGGGACTGAGAATATGGTTCATTTGTGCTCCTGCCCCTGGTTTCATCCACAGCAGAGAGACTGATAAATCGTTTCCAAAGCAAAGCTTTGAAGGCAGCATTTTTGCCTTCAAAGTATTGCTGGGTGGTGGTGGCGCATGCCTTTAGTCCCAGCACTCGGGAGGCAGAGCCAGGCGGATCTCTGTGAGTTCGAGGCCAGCCTGGTCTACAGAGTGAGTTCCAGGAAAGGCACAAAGCTACACAGAGAAACCCTGTCTTGAAGAAAAAAACAAAAAACAAAAAACAAAGCATTATACTTTTTCCCTTTTGAAAGGTGAAAAGGCAACACCCTACAAGGCATTCCTTTCAGGTATCTGCTTAGCCTGTAACCCCAGTTGGGGAATAAAAAACCCACAGAAGGTGCTGGAGGGATGGCTCAGCGGTTAGCAGTGTACTGATCTTGCAGGACTCATGTCCGGTTCCCAGCTCACAACTGCCTGTAAATCCAGCTCCAGGAGGAATCGTACAAAACCTCTGGCACTCACATGCACGTACCCCCACAGACACCAACACACACACACACACACACACACACACACACACACAAAAAAAAAAAAAAAAAAAAAACCCTACATGTGGATGGTAGTGGTGCACGCCTTTAATCACTCAGGAGGCAGAGTTCAAGTCTAGCCTGATCTACAGAGTAAGTTCCAGGACAATCAGGGCTACATAGAAATCCTGTCTTGGGGGCCGGGGCGGGGCAGAAAATCAGCTCTCTAACTCAGTGCTAGAGTGCTCCCCCCACACAAACCCTATTGTTCTTCAGGAGCCTGGTGGCTCATCAGGCCTGGCGACCACCAGATCCGGTGGCTCCTGCACATTTGGGCCTGAAATGAGTCACCGTGGTGATCTCAGGATTACAGACGCTTCTTTTCTATTCCAATGTTTAATTCTTACCTCGGCAAAGCCAATCCACTTTTAGCTTGGTGGGGAGAGGTGGTGTTTACGGTGAGAAACAAGAGCAAACCTGGGAAGTACGGTTAAAATTCCCTCTAAGGTATATTATTGGAGGATTGCCTCAGAAATATAGAAATGAAGTAACCATCTCCAAACACAGGTGCCCTTGGAGGCTACGCCATGACAAAAGCGACTCCCTCAGATCTGTCCTCAGTCATCCTACTGACCTCCCTCCACTCGAATCACTTTAAAACAAGCATGGCGGCTGACTTCAGTAACCCTAGCACTCTGGAGGCAGAGGCAGGAGGATCATGCCTGAAAGTTGAAGCTAGCCAGGGCTCCATACAGTTTCCAACTTTTAAAAATGGTGGGCCGGGTGGCGGTGGTGGCGGCGGCGCATACCTTTAATCCCAGCACTCAGGAGGCAGAGGCAGGAGGATCTCTGTGAGTTCCAAGCCAGCCTGGTCTACAGAGTTCCAGAACAGGTTTCAAAGTTACACAGAAAAAAAAACAAAAACCAATAAAAGAATAATAGTGCTTCATCTCCCTGCTGATACCAATGTAATTTTGGCCACTATGAAATCAGTATGGAGAAAATGGAAGTGCCACACACACTACTTATATAACCCATGCGCCCCAAAGGATCTAGTGCAGTCAACCTGGCTGGCCAGAGAAAGCTGCTTGCTGAGCAAGCCTGGCTTTGCCAAGACACTAACGCATAAATAAACGCAATAAAAAGAAGGAAGAAAGGAAAGCCAAATCACCAGCGATGCCTACACACACCATCCATGTTTATTGTGGATCTTGTCACAGTAGCCAAGTTCTAAGACACCAGCCTGCGTGCTGCTGTTCAGCAGGCAGATCAAGAAGATCAACACAGTGGAGTTTTATTTAGCCCTAAGAAGATTGACTATTATCATTATTTACTAAGTGAGTCTATCATGGATGCCTGGAAATGAAATACTGTAATACTCTAATGGGAGTGTTCAAACTGTATTAATGTTTTTGAGGCATGGTCCTTCTCCAGGCCAAGGTAGCCTCAGTCTCTAGGTAACCTGACTGCCTTGTCTTGATTGCCGGGCTCACAGGCATGTGACAGCCTGTGAGCTGTCTTGAAAACAGCACATTTATTATATTACACACCAAACAAAAGCCAGAAAACATAACCATCATGAGGTAAGTCCCAATCATACTTACACCAGGGTACGCACACCGACAATGGGAACCTGAGCTAATGGGAGCCGGGGACACGTAAGTCAACTTTACTAGTTCAACAAATCAGTTTACATTTAGATCCTGAAGACCCAGACTGCACCACCTCATCCCCCCATGAGATTTTATTATGTACCCCAGTGCTGACATTAGAGTTGGGTCAGGTGACCAGCCTGTTCCTTCCATTTTGCTTCCCAGAGCTGGGATGAACCTTGGGTTTCCACTATCTAGATAGAAACAACCTCCGAATCTTATTTCCCTTTTAAATAATGGTTTAAACGCTCCTCAAGATTTTGTGATTTCGTCCTCTGACAAGTCTTGTTGGCCCTAGAGTTTCTCACCTCCTCTGTGTCACTCAGGACATGCTACCCCTGGCGTTTTCCAACAGTACCCTTGAAATTCCGTCCTGAAGGTAGCCAAATAACTAATGCAGGGCCCTACAAGGAACCCGAAGGTTGGGTCTTCCCGTGTACAATATCCAGTCTCTAGTCAATTCCTCATTATTACTGCTTTCTAAGAAGAACAGAAGCTCCTCGAAGGTGACTCCACCATGAGAGTGTTGATAAATTCCCAACAGGAAAACCAGTACCTTCGGAAGGCGCAAGTTTTCCCGTGTCCCTTCTCACAGGCTACCCGAGCAAGTCATTTTAAGACTTTTGAGGGCTGAGGTGCATCCCAGTCATCCCAGTACATGGGAGACTTGAGGCAGGAGATTGCCAGGAGTTTAAGGTCTAACTGGAAGAGAGTAAGATCCTGTCACACAATTTCAATAGCTACAGGTTCAAGGGTAGCCAGGTCTCCATAGGCAATCCCAGACCACCAGGGACTATTCAGCCAGACCATGCCTCAAAAAATACCTCAAACAACACAAAAAGAACCACATGCTAGAAAGAAACCCCTGGAAGTAATTTAAATCACATTCCAAATCAGCTTAGCTATGGGAACACAAGCAAAATGCAGTCTTTGGTGGTATGCTCTGGATGACCTAGGCTTGAGGAGAGCCTGGACACCACAAAGTCAGACTATGTCCAAAAACGAAGCCGGGTTGGGGGTGTAGAGGAGAAATGGAAGGAATGTCGCTCACTTGGTAGGAGGCTCACCTAGTGTGTGTGAAGCCCCATACACTGCAGGTGCCGGCCTGTGCCTGTCACCCCAGCACGTGGGAGGTGGAGGCGGGAAGATCAGGAGCTAAGAAAAATCCTCAGCAGCCTGGGCTACGGTGACAAATCAAAGGAGAATTCTGAATTCCATCAATTCTCACGACTAGTCTCTCGCCAAAACCTTGCCATTATTATATAACCGGGGTACCCATGCAGGCTAACACACAGACTAGGAGGTTTTTAACCCCTAACACACTTCCATTCTGCTCTTCTCTCTCTCTCTTTTTTTTTGGGGGGGGGGGGCTATTCAAGACAGAGTTTCTCTGTGTAGCCCTGGTTGTCCTCGAACTTCTTTTGTAACCCAGGTTGGCCTCAAACTCACAGAGATCCTCCTGGCTCTGCCTCCCGAGTGCTGGGAACAAAGGTGTGCGCCATCACCGCCCGGCTATTCCCCTATTCTTGCAACACTGCTATGTTTTTCCGACCAAATGGAGACTTTTTGTGTGCTGCCAGCCAAGGAGAGGAGGGCAGTAGCAATGAATCAAACGTTAACGAACACAAACTTGACAACAGGAAGCCCCAGCATGTGTTACACTATCAGGGAAGCCGTTGTAAAACTGGTTCAGGCTCAGGTACATCCGCCTGGGAAAGAGCTGTCTTACAGACAGCAGATGCTGACTGAGCAATTATTAAAGGACACCAGTGAGCACGCGGATAGGAGGTTCAACTGCATGGACGCCTCACCAAGATGTGGGTGTGGCAATATACCCCAGGGGAGCAATTGCCCGGCATTTCTTTTCTTTTTTTTTTTTTAAACTCTCAGGCCCCCAATTCAATGCCCTGAAATGAGGATCACCCTGGTGCAATTGCTCACTCCTTCAATGCCAGCCTTCTGTAGGTAAAGGTTGATTTCTGTGAGTTCCAGAACAGTTAGGGGATACATGGAGAGACCATGTCTTGAGAAAAACAAAAATAATCGAGTAGAAATAACAACTGTGGCCGGGCGGTGGTGGCGCACGCCTTTAATCCCAGCACTCGGGAGGCAGAGCCAGGCGGATCTCTGTGAGTTCGAGGCCAGCCTGGGCTACCAAGTGAGTTCCAGGAGAGGCGCAAAGCCACACAGAGAAACCCTGTCTCGAAAAACCAAAAAAAAAAAAAAAAAAAAAAAAAAAAAAAAGAAATAACAACTGTGTAGCTGGCTAGTATTGAGTTTTACACTACAAACCATAAAAAAGTACTGAGCACACTTACACGTGTAATGAAATACACATGCATGTAATGAAATACTGAGGGCTGGAGAAAAGACTATGGGTAAAGGTGACTGTCACCAAGTATGGGGACCTCAGTTTGATCCCAGAACACACATGGTGGAAAGAAAATAAACTACTAAAAATGTCCTCTGATCTCCATATGGTGCTTCAGAACAGGTAAGCCAGCATGTACGCATGCTCGCACACACAAAAATACACTCAGAATAAACAACAAACAAACCCATGTAAGCAAGATTTGGCTAAAAACAAAAAAACAAAAAACAGGTTCGTGGGTTTATTGCAGTTATCTAGTGGCTGTGGAAATAAAGGCTGGAATTCTGGAAAAGAATTTGAAATGACAGCAGGCAGAAAAATCACACAGTATGCACTTAGGATTATAAAACACCACTAGGGCCTGGCTCAGTGGTTAAGAGAGCTTGTTGCTTTGCAGAAGATCTGGGTTTGGTTCCTAGCATCCACTTCTGGAAGCTTACAACTGCCTATAACTCCAGTTCTAAAAGATCTGATGCCTTCTTCTGTCTTCTGCATCCTCTGCGCGTGCGTACACACACACACACACACACACACACACACACACGCACGCACGCACGCACGCACGCACGCACGCACGCACGCACGCACGCACGCACACACACACCAGATGGCCAGGGGTTCTTGGTGCATACTTATAACCCCAGCACTTCAGAGGTAGAGTTTCGAGGAACAGATGTTCAAGTCCAGTGTAGGCTATGAGGCTCATTCTCAAAATGGCAGAGGGGGGAGCGAAATAAATCCCATTACACATTCTACAAAGTCACCTTGGCCTTGACCTTGAGGCATCAAAATAGTGGGAGACCTCAGATCTGAGCCACCCTTACTAATGACACTGAACTTTTAACAGTGTGCCTGGGACCTGTCCCGTTGTTCTTTACTAATTAGGTGACAAACGGCTGGTATGCAGAAGACTGTCCCTTGCAGAAGCACTGGAAGTTGAGTAAGTTAGCAAAGAACCAGCTGAGATTATCACTTATACTCCCACCATGAGTGCCAGTACAGTAGAGGAGTGCTAGCTCTCAAACTATGCTATCCTGGTACCCCTCTAATCCACACATCCCTTGCAGTCTAACCTGGCAAATCTCTCTTTGGTTAACGAAACCAAACTGTGGTAGAACATGGAGACCCTAGGACTATTTCCTAGTTCTATCAAAAATCAACATCAGAGCCGGGCAGTAGTGGCGCACACCTTTAATCCCAGCACTCGGGAGGCAGAGGCAGGCGGATTTTTGTGAGTTCGAGGCCAGCCTGGTCTACAGAGCGAGATCCAGGAAAGGGGCAAAGCTACACAGAGAAACCCTGTCTCAGGAAAAAAAAAATCAACACCACATACAAGTATGGTGCCCCAGACCTTGAATCTTAGCAGCTGAGAGGCAGAGGCAGCTGACTTTCTGAGTTTGAGGCCAGCTGTGTCTATGAAGTTCTATACCACTGCTAACACCGAATAGGGATGGAGAACAGGAAAATAAATTCACTAATCTTGTTCAACCTCAAGATCTAGAGCTTTGAGTGCAGACCACCTCTGGCAGGGTAACTTGTTTTGCAAAGAAATGTGATAGATACTTAAGCCAAGATTAAGTTTATCTACTTTCTCTGGTTTAATCCCAGCACTCAGGAGGCAGAGGCAGGCGGATCTCTGTGAGTTCGAGGCCAGCCTGGTCTACAGAGCGAGTTCTAGGACAGCCAAGACTACACAGAAAAACCCGTCTCAAAAAAAAGTACATCCTAAGGCCTAGTGCAGTGGCTCCCACCTGTAAATGCAGCAATGAGATATTGAGTCAGGACAGGAGTTTGAGGGATGCCTCTGCTGTATATAGTGAGTTTCAGGACAGCCAGAAACTATGTGTAGAACACACCTTTCCTCAAACAAATTCAGCTGTTACTCTTAGCCAAGCCCCGTGGCTCCACCAGTAGCCCCAGGAAACTGTAGCAGAAGGAAGGCAAATAATTCAAGGCTAGCTTAGGGTACATAGTGACAGTCTACTTTAAAAAGAAAATAAAAAATAAAAAGAAGGAAATATTAAGGAAAAGGGAGAAAAAATCCCCTTTTTTGGAAAGGATTAAGGGAGAAACATCCAAAATCATTCATTCACATTCACTCACTCATTCATTCATAGAGCTGACAAAACCTCACGTTCAAAGCCACCATGAGCTACATACAGACCTCAAAATAAAATTTAAAATAGCTAAATGAATACCAGACAATACAATTTTAAGCTGGCGGTCAGAGGTGACCGCTCCCAACTGCAACCCTCGCTCTGCCAAAGCTGAAGCAGGGGGATGGTGCAATCAAAGTTACTCTGGGCTTGTTGGTGAAACCACGCCCTCTGGTTCAAATGTGTAGTCAGTCATGGCTGTCCTGGAACTGGCTTTGTAGATCAGGCTGACCTTGAACTCAGAGATCCACCTGCCTCTACCCCCACCCCCTACCCCCAGTGCTGGGATTAAAGGTGGTGTACCAAACCACTGCCTGGTTGGAATCCTCTCTTTAGCCTAATCTGACCATGGTGGCAAACACCTGTAGCCAGAGCAGTTTGGAGACCAAGGGGGAAAGACAGCCTCCACTGAGAAACCAGCAGGTCTATAGAGGTTCCCAGGCCAGCCATTAAGAGTCTGTCTCAAAAGGGGCTAGAGCTAAGAACATCGGGATGTTGAGGTCTGCCTGTTACACGGTCAGTCTGAGGCCAGGAGTGTTACCTAAAAAACACTGCCTCAAAAACAAGAAATCCAAGCACACGATGGGTTAAGAATGAAAACATGCTGTCGCTGTGCTTAGAATGACTAAAGGCAAAATCTCCCGGGTCCCCGTTAAGAAGGCGGCACATGGAGTGAAACTCATTATGGCCATGACTCAGCAAGTCCACCTCCATTTATCCAGGACAAGTGAAAGCATATGTTCTGTCCCTCCACACAGAAAACCCTGAATAAAAAAAAAATCTTCACAGTGGATTTCTTCATAGCAGGGGAAGAAACCATTCAAATGTCAATCAGAAAGCACACGATGGATGAACACAACACAGTATATTTAACAATGAAACACTGCTCGGGAATAAAAGGGAACAAATGAATGTAGTAAACACAAGAGTGAACGGCAGAAGCTGTCAGTGCTCTGCTTCCATGAGAAAAAGTCATCAAGAGGAAGAGTGACTTCGGATTGAGAAACAGGTTTTAAAATATGACATCAAGGGTTGGAGACATGGCTCCCAACCATCTGTATGTAAGTAACTCCAGCCCCAGGAGATGACATCATCTTTGGACCTCCAAGAAGGTGCCAAGCACACACGTGGCACACACATACTGAAGGCAAAACACTCGTACACACTTTAAAAAGAGAGCTTCGGCAACAGCCAGGCATGTCGGCGCATGCCTTTCATCTCGGTGCTCTGAAGGCAGAGGCAGGCAGTTTGTGGTTGTTGAGACTCCCTAACAATTCCCCAAAGGGGGAATGGCATAAAATGAAATTTTAAAGCCTGGTTTAGAAGTAAGGTGTGGTGGAGAAGTCCTATCAGAATTCAGGAACAGGCATTGGATCCCCAGGAACTGGAGTTAAAGGTGGGTGTGAGCCGGCTGACGTAGGTACTGAGAATTCAGCAGGAAATGCTCTTAACCACCGAGACATCTCTCTAGTCCCCTGTGTGGGTTTTTTTTTCTTTCTTTCTTTCTGAGAGTCTGAGAGTCTTGCCACACACCTCAAGCTGGACTTGAATTCAATTATCCTTCTGTCTCATCCTTCCAACTGCTGGATTTATAGACAAAGGTTTATAGCAACCGGCAAGATTTGTATGATTCCATTTATATGAAATTTAGGAGGCGAATACATGGGGCTGGAGAGATGGCTGGGGGTTGGGGGGGTTAAGAGCACTGGCTGCTCTTCCAGAGGTCCTGAGTTCAGTTCCCAGCAACCACATGGTGACTCACAACCACCTATAATGCATTTCGGGGCCCTCTTCTAGCGTGCGGGCATATATGCTGAATACATAATAAATGAATAAATCTAAAGGAAAAAAGAAAAAGAGGTGAATACAGAGACAGAAGTAGGTTACAGTGACCACCAAGAGTTGAGGCAGATGGAAGACCTGGACAGCGAAAGCCAAGGTGATATGGTAATGGAAATATTTTTAAATTGATTGTAATGATAGATACACAATTCTGAATACACTAGAAACCGCAGGCTTGTTTTTATATTATACATACATATATATGATATAGGAATTATATTCTAACAAAGCAAATGCCTAAGAAAAAGAAAGACAGAGCATACCTATCATGTCAGCAACCAGGAGGTGTGGTGGTATTTTACTTGTACTGAAATGTGATTTTAATTGTATGTTAATAAATAAAGTTGTCTGGGGGTCAGAGCTATTAGAGTCATAGCAAGTGCATGGCGGCGGTGGCGCACGCCTTTAAGGACCTGGAGGGCGGTACATTCAGGCAGTGACGAGGCAGTCACATGTTTGGGTTTACAACCAATGAGAAGGCAGAACAGGAAGACTTTAAAGACAGACACACAGGAAGTAGGTTTTTTTCGGAGAGCTCTCTTGGCTGGAGAGGATCCCTGAATCAGGAAGGGTGAGGCTCTTAGCTCTGACCTCTTGGCTTTCTTCTCTGAATTGGCTCTGTGTTTCTTATTTTATAAGACCGTTGGTTACATCTACAAGGAGGCGAAGGGTGGAGGATCAGAATCAGGAGTCCAAAATTATTCTTGGCTGAATAGCAAAAGTAACGCCAACCTGGGCAACCTGAGACCCTACCTCAAAATCAACAACACTGGTGCATCAGGTATCCTGGCTAGAACCTGCAATCCCAATACCTGGGAGTCTAAGGCCAAGATGAGTCCCCCATGTTTGAGGATGGCCTAGGCAACAGTGATTCTCAAGGCTGCATGGGCAAAGGAGACCAGGTGGTATATTTTGTCTATCAATTTATTGATCCACTTAAACAATAATTATTGAAAGAGTGGAAACATTAATGCTTTGAAGAAGTGCAAAGCCATGTTGGGGTGATAGAGATGACTGGTGTTTTGCTATAGATTCAAAAAAATTAGACATTATTATTATTTACAATCCGAATGTTTTCTTGTACATTTAAGAATTCAAATAACAAAGACATTAAAATGAATGTATTGCTGGGCGGTAGTGGCACGCAAGTCTTTAATCCCAGGACTCAGAAGGCAGAAGCAGGCTGATCTCTGAGTTCGAGGCTAGTCTGGTCTACAGAGTGAGTTCTGGGACAGCCAGAGCTACATAGAGAAACCCTGTCTCGAAAAACCAAAAATTCCCACACAATATCCAAGGCATCAAAACAGGAAACAATGTGGACAATTTACTTTCTCATTATACTGCTTTGACATTTTTCAAGACTAGTTTTTCTGTCTTTTGTTTTGTTTTGAAATAGCTCCACTATATAGGCCAGGATAATTTAAAGTTCTTCAGTCCTGTGTCCTGAGTCTCCAAAATTCTAAAATTACAAGAACATGCAGCCACACCATGCAAAGTGTTCCTTGAGGCTGGCATGTAAGCCCCGTATTTGGAGGGGGAAGCAGGATGATGAGAAGTTCAACATCATCTTTAGCTAAGTAGCAACTTTAGATCCATCCATCCATCCATCCATCCATCCATCCAGAGATCAGAAATTCCAGGCCAGGATGGATTTCATGAAGAGACAAAAATTGACATTTTCTTCTAGATCAGCAGGCACAAACCCATCAGAAGGACTACTGCCCAACAAACACAGTGTCCAGCTGTCAGGTCATTGGCCTGGGCTACATAAACCCTGCAAAAGGGGTTGGGAATTTAGCTCAGTGGTAGAGAGCTTGCCTAGCAAGCGCAAGGCCCTGGGCTCCATCCTCAGCTCAAATAAATAAATAAATCTGCAAAAGATATCTAACCGTGTGTGTGTGTGTGTGTGTGTGTGTGTGTGTGTGTGTGTGTGTGTGTCTGTGTCTGTGTGTGTGTCTGTGTGTGTGTTGCTCACCTTTAACCCCAACACTCAGAAGACAGAGGCCAGCCTAGGCTACATAGTGAGTTCCAGGATGGCCAAAGCTACATAGTGAGTGAGACCCTGTCTCAAAAAAAATTTTTTTTATTCTTCTTCTTTTTTTTTTTTATTTTTATTTTTTGAGACAGGGTTTCTCTGTGTAGCTTTGCACCTTTCCTAGAACTCACTCTGTAGACCAGGCTGGCCTCGAACTCACAGAGACCCGCCTGCCTCTGCCTCCCGAGTGCTGGGATCAAAGGTGTGCGCCGCTGCTACCCGGCAAACAACTTTTTCCTAAATAAATTTAATTGACTATACTGAGTGACATTATCTAACAAAGCTTTCCTGTTCCTGTCGCTATGCACAGATCCTAAGACCTTGCCCTTGCTGTCACTGAGCTAACTTGCCAAGCAGAGACCTTAGCAAACCAATAATAAATATCTCAGAGGGGTCCTAAGCGATTCCCTGGTGTTTGTTTCCTGCGTCTGGTCTGGCCGACTGATACCACTTACTTCGTTATCTTGACCAGAGGCAAAGCTTTCCCTCAGAGCTGACATCACCCAGGTCTGGAGAAGTGGCTGGTCAAGCTGAGGGGGTTGAAGTCCCGTTTTCCAAGCTGGGATTCTTTCTCATGCTCTGGTTGCAGGTAAGATAAGGCAGGGAGGGGGAGGAGGAGGAGGAGTTGTGAAAGGCAGATAAAGGAGGAAAGAAGTCTGCTTCACATTCCACTGGTGGCCACTGTGGTAACCTGAACTGTAGCTTTCACAGCCTCATTAACTGGTGGACTTACAGTCATCTGAAAATTAACCAGAGCCACAAGCTGCCTGGGTGACTCACGCCTGTTAATTCCAGGGTTAGAGCCTATAGCAGATAGAAGCCAGCACGGCCTCTGACCCTGTCCCAAAAAGAAATAAATGTTGCCAGGCATGGCCGCACATGCCTCCAAACCCAAGCAGATCTCTAGTCTACACAGTGAGTTCCAGGGCTATGGAGAGATCCTGTCCCAAACAGATAAAACAATAACCAAGATGCAAACCTAGGGCCTTGAGCTCCCTAAATGATCATTGTACATTGATCTAAAACCATGCTCTTCACTGGCGGTGGTGGCGCACGCCTTTAGTCCCAGCACTCGGGAGGCAGAGGCAGGTGGATCTCTGAGTTCGAGGCCAGCCTGTACTACAGAGTGAGTTCCAGGAAAGGCGCAAAGCCACACAGAGAAACCCTGTCTCAAAAAAACAAAACAAAACAACAACAACAACAAAAAACCCATGCTCTTCAAAGCTGGAGACACTTGCCATTTCTATGCCTTAAGAACAATATCCTGTCTCCCTGCCCCTCTTACTACTGTTTATCCCATTTGTAACTGTTTCAAAGTTTCTCATAGCTCAGAATGAAGGACCTTACCCACAGGCATACTTTTACCCAGAAATGAAATGAAATCAAGGAATTAAATAAACCCGGGAGATGGTTTAGTGGCTGGGAGCACCTGATGCCAGGAACAGCCAGCCGGCCTGAGTTCAGGCCCTGGGTCCTACATAAGAGAACTAACTCTCAAGTAATTGTCTGGCTTCTGTGCAAACACACAAAACAAATACAATACAATTTAGGAGAAAACTTCATGATTTAATACACAAAGCAATAATGAAATGGTCAGAGGTCACATATGAGAATTCCATCTAGGGAAGAGCAGGCTAAGAATTGCAATGTTTAGAGAAAAGATGCTGGGATTGAGGGCAGACATACTGGAATGTCCTGCTGCTTTAAGAACTGACTCTGACCCAGGCAGCAAGGATGACCAGACAGTAGCCCTGGTGCTTTACCACTTACAAATACAACAAACAACAACAATTTCATCACTAAAGGCAGTGGTGACGCAAGCCTTTAATCCCAGCACTTGGAAGGCAGAGGCAAGCGGATCTCTGTGAGTTCAAAACCAGCCTAGTCTATAGAGTGAGTTCCACAACAGCCAGGATTGTTACAGAGAACCCTGTTTCGAAAAACCAAACAACAATAATAATAATTCCATCACCGAAAGCTTTTCCAACCTGTGAGTGTTCGTGCACACTTCTAATCCTAGCAGTGGAGTGGCCAAGGCAGAAAGATTGTGGGTGCAGGAGGAGCCTCAGCTACTAGGACTGGCTGGACTATATAATGAAAACTGTAAAAAAAAAGACACGACAGAGATGGTTCAGAAACGGATTCCTACAAGGTGGTCTTTGACCTCCACAACTTCAAGCTGGCACATAGCCACCAATCCCCACAAACAAATAAATGTAACTTTAAAAGGCTAAATACCAAAGACATTCTACTATAAACATCATTGTTATTTGAAAATGAAATTAAAAGCAACCGAGTGAATGCTTAACAAATGTTTAATGTAGTTATTTGTGTCTCTCATAGGTGAATTATTACGATGAGTATGTGGAAAACCGTATATATATAAAGAAGGTGACCTCAGGGATCGTGAATCTAGCACCATCAGAACAAATACAGGGGCTGGGAGACGGCTAAGACCCTAAGGTGCTTATTGTACCAGCACGTCTGTAACAATAGCACTAGGAGACATGTGGCTTGGAGACAGGCTGACTCTCAGAGCTCACTGGCTGGCCAGCCCAGCCAATCTGTGAGCTCCAGGTTCAATGCCTCAAAAAGTGGAGGGGGGAATGAGGAGGGAGCAAGAAACTGAACACTGAATTCTGGGCTACACACACACACACACACACACACACACACACACACACACACACACACACACCACACACACAGGGTTTTTTTGTGAGCAAAGGATGACAGCTGTTTTGCTGTTTTGGAAGAGTCTGAATGCAGATTTCCTGCAGCCCATTCACCCCACTTGCCTTGTATTGACTCCAATTCTCTGTGATAATTCCTAGAAATCACAAGATGGACACAGGAGTGGTTTACAGCCTGGCTAGCCAGGCTCTCAATAGGTTGCCAGGCTGGCCTCAACCTCAAAGCGATCATTCTCTCCTAGCCTCTCCCATACTGGGATTACAGGTGCAAAGCAACACACCCAGTTGGCCCTGCATCTTAGATCATTAGAAATTTTGACGTTGCAGCGATAAACAAATGCTTGTAGGTGGGATGGCTTCATGAGAATCCAGCCCTGAAGTCAGTTTGGTCATTTCTAGGCAGAATGGTTTGTACAGTTCTGGGCATGCAAACCAGAAGCCCCGCTGTGCCTGTGAATAAACATTGCAGCACAGCACTTCACCTGTGCCACGCTGACCATTGAAATCACACACAAAACCCCTTTCTGTGTTGAAATTATTCCTGTCTAGCCTTGCATCTACCTTGTGTGTGTGTGTGTGTGTGTGTGTGTGTGTGTGTGTGTGTGTGTGTGTGTGAGTAAGTTAGTTTTATGACAGTCTCGTGTAATCCAGACTAGCCTTAATTCACCATTTAACAGGATAACCTGGAAGCTGCTGCTGTTTCTGCCTCTGCCTTCTGGGTGGTGGCATTAGAATGCTAGTGTTACAGATGTGTGCCACCACATTGCGTTGGTGAAGTAGTGGGAATGGAATCGAGATTTTGTTCACACTTAAGCAACAAGCACTCTACAGACTGAGCTACATCCCTAAGCAACCCTTGATTTTTTGGAGCTAAGGTCTCAACTATAGGAGCAGGCTGGTTTCCTCCTATTTTCAACCTCCATAGTGGTGGGATTACCAATCACGCCCAGCTACACTGCTATTTCTTTTGAGACAGGATTTCTCTGTGTAGCCCTGGTTGTCCCAGAACTAATTCTGTAGACCAGGCTGGCCTCAAACTCAGAGATCTGCCTGTCCCTACCTACTGAATTCTGGGATTAAAGAAGGAGTGTGTCACCACCGACAACAGCCATCACCCCACACCCCCAAACCTCACTTTCCCAACAGCCCCTCAACCCTGCTACCAATATTTCCTTGAAAAATGTAAACAATGGTTGCAGAAACGGCTCAGTGGTTATAAGCACTGGCTGCTCTTTCACAGACCCAGGTTGAACTCCCAGCATCCATATCGGAGCTCATAACTGGCTGAAACTCCAGTTCCAGAGGATCCACAGACATACATGCAGGCAAAACACCAATGAACAGAAAATAAAATAAGTAAAATTAAAGCACATTTAAGTCAGGTTGGTGGTGGCTCATGCCTTTAGACACAGCACTCAGGAGGCAGAGGCAGGCAGATCTCTGTGAGGCGGGCCAGCCTGGTCTGCTGTGAGATAATTTTTTTTTCCCCCGAGACAGAGTTTCTCAGTGTAGCTTTTGGTGCCTGTCCTTGATCCCACTCTGTAGACCAGGCTGGCCTCGATCTCAGAGATCTGCCTGACTCTGCCTCCCGAATGCTGGGATTTAAAGGTGTGCACCACTACCACCACTGCTGCCGCCCGGCAGGATAATACTTTTGTATACTGGATTAATAAAACAATAATTGGCTAGTAGCCAGGCAGGAAGTATAGGCAGGATAAGCAAACAAGAAGTTTGGGAAGAGGAAGGCTGAGTCAGGAGACGCCAGCCCACTGTCCAGGGAGCAGCATGTAATGGCACACAGGTAAAGCCACAGAATACATGGTAACATATAGATTAACAGAAATGGGCTGAGTTTAAGTGTAAGAGCTAGTCAGTAGTAAGCCTGAGCTAATGGCCGAGCAGTTTTAGTTAATATAAGCTTCTGAGTAATTATTTCATAAGCAGCTACAGGCTGCGGGGCTGGACAGGATCGGAGGGAAACTTTTAGCTGCACCTGGTCTACAGAGCTAGTTCCAGGACAGTCAAGGTTACATAAAGAAACCCTGTCTTGAAAAACTCAAAAAGATAAAATAAATAAAATAAACAATGTTGCAAATAAGTACGTGTGGGAAATCCTTAGCTATTCTGTTATAATCTTACATTTATAGCAGATTAAAACGTTTCAAAATAAAAAAGGTATCAAGTCTACATAATGTAGCCCTAGAATTTTATAGTAACAATTGGCAAGTGAAGGAAACAGTATGTCTCAAAGATACAACTGGAAATTCTGGTAACCACCCCGCATCCTGTTTCAAAACACTATGAAAGAAAACCTAAAAAGCACCCAGTCTTCCTTTCTTTTCCTTCTGGGCAGTGAGCACAATTTAGAATTTATTCACTTGTTTTTTTAGCTTTTAGGCTTGCCTTTCTTTGTTACCCTTCAATCTCCTAGTTGTGGCAGGAAACACATTGCAGTGTGTGTGTGTGTGTGTGTGTGTGTGTGTGTGTGTGTGTGTGTGTACTACAAACACCACTGTGGCCCCATGCTGTTGTATGTACTTGAAAACCATTTAACCATTATTGTTAATATTATTACTCAGAAAGAAACTTTTAGGGAACATTCAAATGAGGCGAGGGAATAGTTCTAAATGTTCTGAAAAGGGTGCCATTCAAGACCACGCTTTCATGCATGCATAGATACACGATACATGCAAGTGCCCTGTCTTCTGCTAGCGTGATGCAAACCCAATGCCTCCCTCTCTCCCAGCCCCCATTCATGTTTCTCCTTCATCAACATCAAGAAGGAAGGAAACACGAAGAAGGGTTGATACAACATCACTTCTTTAGAAGCTGCCTCTGCAGACAGCTTCCTGGTTTAATATCCACTGACATTTATTTATTCTCCCAGTTATTTCAAATAAAGCGAATACTTTCATAATATTGTATAACCAGGTACTAGAAAATGTCCCCTAGTGAGGAAGGACCATGATCCAAGTGAAGAATATTATGTGCCCTCCTCCCTAGAATACCCATTTGGGTGTGAAATGGTTTTAGACTGATAGGTGAGTTGTGAAACTGGTATCAGCTTGACTTCAGCCTGACTCACGGATGTTACTATTTCCGTAATCCCAGCTTTGGTCCTTTAAAAAAAAAAGAAAGAAAGAAAGAAAAAAAAAGAAAACAAACCACCAAGTTATTTTTTTATTCCATAACTTCATACATGTGTAATATGCTTTGACCACATCCCCCATATTAGCCTCATTTACCACCCGCCCCATCCTGCCAGGCCCCTTCCTGGTCCCCTCTCTATATATATATGCATATGGGGATCAGAGGACAACTTTTGGAAGTAGAGTCTGGGAATTGAACCCTGCTTCCCACATGCTGGGATTACAGGTATAAACCACCATTGGCTCAAAAATTTGTCTGTCACAGATGGACTTAAACCTCCAAAGTGTTGGTACTTATAGACTTACATCATCATATGATGAATAAAAGATATTGGGGAGATGGGGCTAGACAAACGGCCCCCAAGATCAGCTGTTGCTGTTGCAGAGGACCAAGGCCCAACCCCAGCACCCCCATGATGGCTCACAAACATCTGCAACTAAAGTTCCATGGGATCTAATTCCTCTTTTCACCTCCATAGGCACATGCACACGGAGACACATGCCCTTAATCTCAGCACTCATGAAGAAGAAACAGGAGGATCTCTGAGTTTTGGACCAACCTAGTCTATATAGGAAGTTCTAGGCCAGCCAAGGCTACGTAGTGAAACACTGCCTGAAAGGGAAGCGACTTAGGAGTAGGAAGGACCCAAGAAAGAGTAATGAGAGGATGAATGTGATCAAAATACAGTTTGTACATATATGAAATGTCATAAGGAGGTCCTGGGGAGATGGCCCAGTCAGCAAGTCTTACTGAGCATGAAGACCTGAATTCAAGTCCCCAACACCACTTGAAAAGTCCCTCCCAGGTGCTCAGAGGTGGAGCTAGGACAGGAGGATGCCAGGGGTTTGGCTGAGGGTCAGTGAGAGACCTTGTCTGGAAAGTAAACTGGAGAGGAATTGAGAAAGACACTAGACAGTGACTTCTGGTCTCTGCAGATGCATGCCATGCACACGTACATATAATGGAGAATCATAATGTATTATGCACAATTAATATATCAATAAACATTTTTTTTTCCTGGAGCTGAGGACCGAACCCAGGGTCTTGCGCTTGCCTAGCAAGCGCTCTACTACTGTGCTAAATCCCCAACCCCAAGCCAATAAACATTTTCAAAGATCAATTTACATAAGTAATGGAACCCAATTAGATAAAAGTTTTTTAACAAAGAATTAAAGAGGCCAGGCATGGCAGCTCATGCCTTTACTCCCAGCACTTGGGAAGCAGAGGCAGGCAGATCTTTGTGAGCTCCAAGCCAGCCAGTCTACATAGTGAGGCTTTGTCTCAAAAAAAAAAAAAAAGGAGATATGACATAATGCAAATTTAGCCCAGCAACTGGACTCGAGTTACCATGTTCAGGGCAGGATGTAATGCACACTTAAATTTCAATTTCCTCCATCACCAGGTTCCACGTGCAACTGCCTCCTAGACAGATAGGTGATAATGGGTGGGGGGACCTAAAAATCAGTCATTTGCCCCACCCATTATGGCAGGGGACCTGGGATATTTGAAGGTCTAAGGAGTCAAGAGTAAAGCCAAGGGAAACAGGACTTTGGCAAAATGTCACCTCTGCAAAAGCAACAGGTG
The DNA here is from genome assembly GCF_007827085.1 of Peromyscus californicus insignis. Classification (NCBI taxonomy): domain Eukaryota; kingdom Metazoa; phylum Chordata; class Mammalia; order Rodentia; family Cricetidae; genus Peromyscus; species Peromyscus californicus. The sequence goes on along the minus strand of NW_026294491.1, from coordinate 23,769,771 downwards.
ACCAACCCCACCTGCAGAGTCCTGTCACTGAGCCCCCAGATAGAGAGGCCAGTCAAATAGAACCTTTGGGATACACTATCCCTAAATCCTGCATCACATGCCGAAGAACGCCCGAGCTACAAGGCTGTTTCCTCTAGTTGAACTCTAACACATCCATAGTTAAAAATCTGAATTTCTTCTACTAAGATGCAGAGAAACAAAAATCTCTTTTTAAGATTTTTATTTCCATCTGTGTGTATACATATACACAGGACAGGACACTAAAAAAGTAAATAGGATCAAAATTCACTGTACTAGATACTTACAAATGTCTTTTTTTTCTTAATAATTTTGTTTGTTTGTTTTTTGTTTTTCTCTGTGTAGCTTTGGAGTCTATCCTGGAACTCACTCTGTAGACCAGGCTGGCCTCAAATTCAGAGATCCACCTGCCTCTGCCTCCCGAGTGCTGGGATTAAAGGCGTGTGCCGCTGCCACCACCACCCGACCCCTTAATTTTTTAACTTTATTTTACGTGCATTGGTATGAAGGTGTCAGATCCTCTGAAAGTGGAGTTACAGACAGTTGTAAGCTGTGGGGTACTGAGAATTGAACCCGGGTCCTCTGGAAGAGCAGCCAGTGCTCTTAACCCTTAGCCATCTCTCCAGGCCCAAATATCTTAAAAAAAAAAAAAAAAGCCGGGCGGTGGTGGCGCACGCCTTTAATCCCAGCACTCGGGAGGCAGAGCCAGGCGGATCTCTGTGAGTTCGAGGCCAGCCTGGGCTACCAAGTGAGTTCCAGGAGAGGCGCAAAGCTATACAGAGAAACCCTGTCTCGAAAAACCAAAAAAAAAAAAAAAGCTGAGTTGTAATGGCTCATACCTTTAATCCCAACACTCAGGAGGCAGAGGCAGGTAGATCTCTGTGAGTTCCTGGTCTACAGAGCAAGTTCTAGGACAGCTAGGGCTACAGAGAAAAATGAGTCTCCAGAAAGAAAGGAAACAAAAACAAAAACAACTTTTTAAACCCCAACATTAAATGCATTCAGGTTAGCCAGAAATATTGGCTCATGGTGGAAATTCTAGCATTCAGAAGTCTGAGGCAAGAAGATCTGGAGTTTGAGGTGTGGACAACATAGCAACTTCCATGCCACCTTGTGCTACATGGTGAAATCCTGTCTTAAAGCAAAGAAAAAATTTTAAGAAGAAAAACAATAAAAAGAATAGTAAAAGCCTGAAGAGATGGCTCAGCAGTTAAGGGCACTTAACTTTTTCACCCATGTCAAGTGACTCAGCGATGCCCTCTTCTGGACTCCATGGTTACCCACACTCATTTGCACATACACAGAAATACACAAAAAATTCAAAGTAACATTTTCAGCCAGGTGGTGATGGTGCACACCTTTAGTCCCAGCACTTGGGAGGCAGAAGCAGATAGATCTGAGGCCAGCCTGGTCTACAGAGATAAACACTGTTCCAAGCCACCCAATCCCCCAAAGAAATATTTTCACTCTGGGTTAAACAAACAAACAAACAATATATATATTTTTTTTTAGGTTTTTCGAGACAGGGTTTCTCTGTGCAGCTTTGCGCCTTTCCTGGATCTCGCTCATCTAGACCAGGCTGGCCTTGAACTCACAAAGATCCGCCTGCCTCTGCCTCCCAAGTGCTGGGATTAAAGGCGTGCGCCACCACCGCCCGGCTACAAACAATATTTTTTATGTCAATTCCTTACTATTCTTCAATAGACACCAACTATGGGTGGCTGATAAGCAAGGATTCAATCCTTCTTCCCAGAGCAGAAGAAATTAGGCCATCCATAGACACTTTAAAAAATAAAAGGGTCCCAAAAAAATAAAAAGTAAAAAGGTCACAGTCTACTGCATGAGTCCTCAAAGAAACATATGCTGCATTTACTTCTAACAGGTAACAGACATGCACAGACTAACATAGAATTAATTAAATGACCCCTACCCCAGCCTATTTTGTGTCCTAACAAGGATGGAACTTAGGGACCACAATTAGTTCTACATATAGTCTGCTTCACACACGCATGCACGCACGCACACACACACACACCCCTACCATTTAAAAGCCATTTACAACAGAAACACTGAAATTGCTTCTTTGTGGTTTTAAGACAGGACCCCAGCACTGGGGAGGCAGAGGCAAGCAGATCTCTGAGTTCAAGACCAGATTAGTCTAGACAAAGCTCCAGGACAGCAAGGGCTGTTATACAGAGAAACCCTGTCTGGGGTGGGTGGGGAGTCAAGTAACCCAGGCTAGACTCAAACTCACTATGTAAGTGAGGCTGCCCCTGAATGCCTAATCCTTCTGCTTCTACCTCCAAAGTGCTAGGATTACAGGTGTGCATCACCACAACCCAATAACATTCTCACTTGAACAATCTAATACCTGAAACGGACACACACAAAACAGGCAATAGACGGATTTAAAGTCATTGATAGTCTAATCTATAATTGGGAGGTATAACAGGTTGTGGGTGGATAGCTCACATGAAGAAAAAGATGGTTTATACACCTACACACCATCCCCCACTTGATTTGTCCAGGCCTCATGAAATGAGTTACACTCATTTCACAGAGCCTACCACACTTTGCTGACTCTGTGGTCAATTTCTAGTAAGCACTTCTTATTTGATGAATAATGTTCATGCCCTTTCTGTGTGCACACAGGAAACAGAAACCTCAAGGTGGTCAGTAAAACCAGTGAGCAAGGTGATGGCTGGCTGTCAGTGCCAGCATTTCCAGTAGATACAACAGGCAGCAGCAAGTGAAATGGGAATCTGCCACAGTTCAGCATGCTGGAGGGCCAAAACTTTATTCGCAAACACAAAGCTCTGATTATACCTAAGTCCCTTTACAGTAAACATACAGAACAATTCTATAGACCGGTGGTTTTATTGCTTACTATTTCCTCCACAATTAAAAGGCTTGCTTACATTAATAGGATTTGCTGTACAGCATTTTAAATCTTAAACCTGTAAGCAATTTGCTAGGCTAAGGCTAGCCCTAGCCTTGAACTTCTAGGGAGACCACGGGCTTTTAAATTAACTCTTCCGAATACCGTAACTAAGCTGCAAATGGATCCCGAGCTAACAACCAAATCAGGTTACTGCTGAACTCTCAGCATGCAATCTGTATCAGCATGCAATCTATACGATGCTGATTCCTTAAAAATCTATGGCAGCCAAAAAAAAAACCACCACCAACAACAACAACTAAGGAAGACATAGTGAACACTTGATATTGAGCAATTACAGTGTAGCTGTAAGGTCTCCATGCATGTAAAGTTGAATTCAAACCTAGGACATTCACCTTCCCCCACTTTGGGGGGAAAAAAAAATATCAGATTTTACAATAGTATTTTCTGTGTGTTTAAAAACAAAAAAATCACAATGAGTCATAGCCATCAACTTCTCTACTGTGGAGCTGACGTCCACCGGGGGTAAAGCCACAGACGCAGGTGGCAGTCGGGGGGCTGGAGAGGAGAAGGAATTACTCAACACTTTGCATATAAAGTTTTCCTTCCGTGCAAGACTTGTGTAAGACACTGAAAATAAAGGATGCTCATGTGGACCTAGCAGGAGGCAGGGAGGGAGAGAGAGAGACTTTGGCTGAGCGAAAAATTCATGGACCCACTGACAACCTGGGAGAATCCACTGCACTGCAAATTTCACCCTCAGGTGACAGAAAAACGCCATATGAAATGGAAAAAGATAATATCATTTAATCAACAGCTGATTACCTTGGAAACTTTGGACTTCTTTTCCCTCTGGGGCCTCTTGTTTTCTTTTGTAACCTAAAATTTAAAAAAAAAAAAAAAAGTAAAATTGAAATATGAGCCTCCATTAAAAATATATATATATATATCAGCTCCCACCCTTCCCCCCAAAAAAAACTATTTTTGCTACTTCTCTGTAAAAACTACTTATATATCATTTAATACCATCAACATATTAGCCAGTCAGTCCCTGAAGAGCTCATGTAAAATGCATACTTTAAAAGTCACTGGAAAGAAAAACAACCAACAACCTTGCATAAATAAAGATGGAGGGAAATGCCCCCTTTCCCCCTAAAAGTCTTTCTTAATTAGCCTCTGCATTCTTCACGGCGAAGCCCACGAGGTAGCCATCTTGCCTGCTTCTGCAGAGGAAGCCTCCACAGAGAGCAGCAGTTCTGCAAACTGCTTTTGGTATCATTATCATGGTGTTTAAAGGCAGCCCTGGCCTGCCAGCACTGTAGACGTGCTGGGCATGCCTTTTGCAAAAAAAACAGCCCCACAAAGAGTGCAGCCAATGGCAAGGCAGAGCTTAGAGACTCCAAAGTGATCTTCGCAGCCTAGCACTATCCCAGACAAAGGATCTCCTGTGAGGCTGGGCTCTCACCACAGGACACAGGCAGCCACAAGCTGCGACATGGAGTTCTCTGCAGAGGATCTGGTCACCGCCACCGAAATCACAGGAGGCTTCTGCAAGAGACAATGTTCGCAAATCCCCCAGGTCGCCACCATCAGATCGATGGCGGAGTCTCCCTGAGCAGGAACCTCTGGGTGGCACCAGGACAGGTTGGCGCAGGGAGGGGCGCGCTGCTCTCTACCACCCGGCAGGAGATAGCCTAAGGGGGCATCGGGGCTCACAGCAACCCTGGAAGGTACTGTGCATTTTGACTTTATAAGGCAAGACTAAATATTGGCGATATCGAAGGCAGGGAGGTTAAGCGAGGACAGCTCAGGCTCAGCTGTTGGGCTGCTTGTCCCATTCCTGGGAACCACCCCTCGGTGCAGCCGGAGCTTGGCCCAGAAACCACGGTTTGATTTCTGTCAATAAATGTCCAACGACAAAGTCGGATTACAAAAAAAAAAAAAAATAATGCAGCCACTTAGAAGAGAAACAGGACAGGATGTGGACAGGAGAGGGGGTGGCGGTGTATTTTCAAAATACACTTGTCACACTCTCTCGGTGACTACAGAGATGGAAGACTTGTATGTAAGCCGGGTGACCTTCAGTGTCCAAAGAAATCCGCGGCAGACTCCAACCGGAACCTTTGGGGGGAAAGGGGGCGTTTCTGGCTCCTCTCCTCCCAAGATCAATTGCAACCAAGCCTCCCTTCTCAGCCGCCAACTTGGTTCCCAGGTGGAGCCTGCCTGCACACCATACTAATCAACCACCCACTTCCCCAGACGCTGAACCTGAGCCAGCGGTGAACACGCCACCAACTCCCTCACCCCCTCTGCGAGACACACACACACACAGACACACACACACACACACACACACACACCTGGACTGCACCCATGCTCGGTGGGTGGTAGCCATTGGGAGCTGGCACCACGCGACACCTGCCAGACACCAGGAAAGGCAGGACCCGAGAGCAGTCTCCCTTCTGTTAGCTCCCTTGCGCTTCTTTTAACAGACTCTAGTGGCAGGGGACCAGAGTGGCTGTGGCAAGCTGGGCTGATCCCAAGGTCACTGCCAAAAAAGCCGTACAGGGGACAGATCTCAGTCACATCCCAGCCACCTTGACAGCTGCACAGATCTTGGGAAGCAAGCCCAAGCTCCTGCCTCCTGGGGCCCAAGTTTCTGCAGTACATTTGCAGGATTGGCAGGATAGGATGGCTTGCCTGGCCCCGGGGCCAAAAATGGGTTTTCCACTTGCACTTGGATTCGGAACAGATTCCCACAAGCAGAAACTCGGAACTGAGTGAGGGCCGGAAGGCCTGCGTTTCATCACCCTCCCCTCGGAGGCTCCGAGGCTGCCACGAAAGCGGGCTTTCCTTGTTTTCCCATTTATTTAGTTATCTATTTATTACTCCTGTGGCTTGAACCTAGGGACTCAGGCATGCTAAACAAACGCTCTACTAATGGGCTATCCATACTCCCCTGTTGCCAGATTCCCCACTTTACATCATTTCCCCCCAAACTGCCCTGCCATCCACAGATTTTTTTTTTTTTTAACTAATTCACAGACGGGGAGAAAAAGAAAACCTATTGAAGTTAGACATGGTGACAACACTTTCGACTAACTCTACCACTCTGGAGGCTGAGACAGGAGCTGCAGCTAGAGTGAGACCCTGTCTTCAGATAAACAACCATGCAACAACAACAAAAACATGTCCACGCCTACAATCGAAGCATCCAGGGGAAACTGAGGCAGGAGCACTACCAAGAGTTCAAGGTCAGGCTGGGACACATAGCAAATACCAGGTCAGCCATAGCTGTATATAGCACGAGCCTATCTCAAAAAAGGGAAAAAAAAAGGGAAAACAAAGAAGCAGGAAGAAAGGTGCACTCAACTCCACTCAACCCAGTACGTGTAGGCTGTTCAGTTTTTTATTAAACCATAAACAAAGGGATTCTGACCTAACCATAACTCCAGTGCAACCACACAGCAAGCTCACACTAAGAACCTCTGAGGAACGGGATGTAGTGGCACACACCTATCATCAATCCCAGGCAGATGTCTGTGACTTCAAGGCCAGCCTCATCTCCATAGTGAGTTCCAGGACAGCAAGAGCTACTTCGTGAGACCTTGTTTGGGGGGTGGGGGCTCTGTGAGAAGTCAAAGCAGCCATGAAGCAGGTGAAAATACACGGTCACATACAGCCAGGTTGGAGAGCTGGTAGACAGCACTTACTCCTCATTTAGTTGAACCTTGAAGGACACCACAATTCCCTTTTCCTTCACATTACCAAGCATCTATTTGCACGCATGTGTTTGGGTGGGTACACACTCCATAGCATGGAGTTCAAAGGATTAGTATTGGAGTCCATTGCCTCCTTGCACTATTAGTGGTCCCAGAGATGAAATTTAGGGCAGGCTCGACAGCCTTTCTTTGACCCTCAAGGGGCCTATGTTTTTTCAAGGAACTGCCAGAGCATTCTGCCATCCGCCACACCACTGCGCAATCCCATCAACCAGTCACTCAGGACAGCCCCTCCCTTACTGGAGTGCCATGCCTTTCTCCCAGGGATGTTACCCTTTGCACATATGAATGACTCTCCCAGGGACGGTACCCTTTGCACGTATGAATGACTTGTAGAAAGCAGTATCCTTCCCATTGAGTGCTCAGTATTTAATATAGTCATCACGACACATGATTATGATTATATATTTCAAACGAATGTATTAACTGTGATGCCCCATGCTAGATGTGGTACTTGTGAACCCACACAACGCTGCACTTGGTGACTTAAGAGAAAGTGGAAGCATGCAGTGTTCTGAAAAATTAGATAATAAAGGCAAAGCTTGTCCGAGTCAAATAGGTAGTTCATGAAAGTGCCCTGAGCTATATGGACTTCCAGTATCAAACCAGTAGGATGTAGGATGGGGGTACACAGAGGCTCAGAGTTAGGGTGTCTATTCCCATAGCAATCTGTTCCGGTGCCTACACCTTGAAGATCTGACAGTTCACTTCAGAGCTTAGATAACAGTGAGTTTTAATAGGATAAATCAGAAATCAATAGAAGGCATTCAAGAGAACCATTGTCCGACTCAGTGTTTAAGAGTGTATGCTGTCAGTGAAACATTTTACTATTAGGATAAGAATTTGTACGATAGAAAAATAAAATAAAAAAATAAATGTTTCAACAGTGTCTGTCCACAAAAAAAAAAAAAAAAAGCATGCTGTTCTTTACAGGATGTGGATTCAGTTCCCAGCACCCATGGCGGGTGGCTCCCAATCTCCCACTCCAACTCTCTAACTCTTGGAGTCCAATGACCTCTACACTCACCTGAACACATACACACAGGCATGCATAATTAAAGATTATTTAACCAGTCGGGTGGTGGTGGCATATGCCTTTAATCCCAGCAACAGGAAGCTGGATCTCTCTGAGTTCGAGGCCAGCGTGGTCTACAGAGCAAGTTCCAGGACAGTCAAGGCTGTGACAGAGAAACTGTCTCCAAAAACCAAAAGAAAAAAAAAAATCATTTAACCCCGAGAACCATTCTAGGATGGGAAGATGGCTCCGTGGTTAAAGGCACTTTCTGCCAAGCCAGATGACACAGAGACAAATCCATCTTGACGTCTACATTAATGCCACGGCACATTCACATACATACATTACATATACAATAAATGAATATTAAATAAAGATTTCAGAGAACCATGCCATATCAAGTGGATGCTGTAGAAAGGTAAAAGTGTGAGTCCTACATTTGCTTTAGGAGCCAGGTGTGGCGGCACACCCTTGTGGTTCCAGCACTTGGGAAGTAAGGCAGTCCAGAAGGAGAAAACCCAGAACCTACGTCAGTCACTAAAACTCGCTGTTCCCATGGAAGTCAAGTCTGGTAAAATATATAAATTAGGGGTCAGTGAGATGGCCACACACCACCCAGCCTGAGAATCTGAGTTAGCTAGGACCCACCTGGTAGAAAAGAACCCACTCCCACAAGTTGTTCTCTGACCTGACCTGCGCAAGCATCGTGAACATGTCCACACATGCACACATAATAAAGGCAGTAGATGGAGCACAGCTCAGTCAATGTGGGATTGTGTTTGCTCACTTAGCGTGGTTCTAGGAAGACCTCGATAGGCCTGTCTACATCCTCGCAAGTTAGCCCCAGCCTCCTTCCTTTTATGATCTCACATAGCTTCAGCTTGGTCCAAACTCACTAAGTAGACTGTTCTCTTGGACATTCACTCCAGAAAGTACGCTGAACCACTGATACGTGCTCAACACCTTGGCGATCTTTGAAATGGTGGATTTTTGATACCGTATAATTCAGGTAAAGAATTGCAGTTTTGGCAATCAAAGGCCCATGCCTTTGATCCCAGGGCTACACAGAGAAACAAAACAAAAAAAAAAATTGCAGTTTTGTGCTGGGCCAATTGTGATAGCTCACGCTTTTAATCCCATGACTTGAGCTAGGAGGCCAGCCTGGTCTACGTAGCAAGTTCCAGGCCAGACGTAGCCTAGCCTCATGGTATGATCTAGTCTCAATATGCCCCCACACCCCCAGAAAAAGGATTATTTCCCAAGAAGAGGGGGAAAAATGTGTGAAAAGCAGAAATAAGCCTGGACAGTTGGCTCAGACCTGTAGTCAACCTTCAGGAAGTCAGAGGCTTGCAAATTTGAGGCCATCCTTTGCTACATAGTGAACGGAGAGGCTGACCTGGGTTAAATGAGACCTTGTTTCTTTTTTTCTGAGACAGGGTTTCTCTGTGTAACAGTCCTATCTGTCCTGGAACTTGCTTTGTAGATAGACCAGGCTGGCCTCGAACTCACAGAGCTCCTCCTGCCTCTGCCTCCAAGCGCTGAGATTAAAAGTGTGTGCTACCACCGCCGGTGAGACCTTGTTTCTAAAGAATGCCCCCCAATATATATAATAATGTTGAGCCTACATTTATAGTGGAACCCCCCAACTCTTCCCCAGGTCTAGAAATACACTATAGCAGGACGTCAATGATTAAAGTTTTCTGTTATCCAAGTACGTACTATGATATACAAATAGGGGCTGGAGAATGGCTTGCTGCTCTTGGACCTGAGTTTGGTTTCCTGCATCTACTGTAGGCTGCTCTCCACCAACTGGCCTGTTACACAGCTCCAGGGGATCTGACCTCCCTCCTCTTCCGACCTCCAGGCACCCCAACACAGGTGACATACACTCAGACTCAGACATACACAAACAATAGGAATTTATATTGAAATAAAATAATTAAAAGCACTCATGAACCTGAGGTTAGTTGGTCAACCTGGGCTACACAGATAAACTGTTTCAGTTTTTAATGACGGTGGTAGTGGTGGTGGCACACGCCTTTAATCGCACTTGGGAGACAGAGCCAGGCGGATCTCTGTGAGTTCGAGGCCAGCCTGGTCTACAGAGCAAGATCCAGGACAGGCACCAAAACTACACAGAGAAACCCTGTCTCGAAACATCAAAACACAAAGGAAGGCCTTTGACATTCTTACTCCACCCAAAAAAGCTTCTGTGCTTGCTCCATTTCTGAACCAGGAAGGCTGATTGTGTAGGACTTTGCAATGCAAAGCCTTTAGGGATAGCTTGTAGGTGTCAGGAGCTTAAGGGGTTGCCTCAATAAGAAAATAAACCCTCCGGGAGGTGGTGGCGCACGCCTGTAATCCCAGCACTCGGGAGGCAGAGGCAGGCGGATCTCTGTGAGTTCGAGGCCAGCCTGGTCTACAGAACTAGTCCAGGACAAGCTCCAAACCTACAGAGAAACCCTGTCTCAAAAAACCGAAAAGAAAATAAACCCGGGCTATTTTGCCACAGACCACCTTAAAAGACAGTTGGTGGCCGGGCGGTGGTGGCGCACGCCTTTAATCCCAGCACTCGGGAGGCAGAGGCAGGCCAGGGCTACATACACAGAGAAAAACTGAAAAAATAAGCCAAGGAAAATCTGGTATCAAGGGGCTGGAGAGATGGCTCAGCGGTGAAGAGCACTGGCTGCTCTTCCGGAGGACCCGGGTTCAATTCCCAGCACCCACATGGCAGCTCACAATTATCTATAACTCCAGTTCTAGAGGATCCTACACCCTCACACAGATGTCCATGCAGGCAAGACATCAATGCACATAAAATAAATAAATTATTTAAAAAAAAAATCTGGTATCAAGGCCGCGGAGGCCTGGTGATGCAGGTGTTCTCAGAAGAACGTTCATCTGTCTGCTTGAGGCTCCAGAGTGAATCCTGAGTACCAGCCTACCACCCCACCCCCACACCGGATTTTTTCTTTTTTTAGTAAGTAAAAAGTCACTTGCAGTGAGGGCTGTAATCTTAGCACTGGAGAGGCAGGCATTAATTAAGAGGATTCCCTTGGACTTGCTGGCCAGCCAGTCCAAGGAAGAGTGAGGAAGACAACCCTGTGGACCTCTGTCCTCTATACAAAAGCATGCACACACACACAAGTTCAATGCAACAAGGTTAAGTATTTTTATACCCGAAAAGGAATTTAGGATTCCATCGCATGTCCTTCAGTGACGGTCCCTCCAGCAGGCTGCTGCTGCAGTTCTGCTGCTCCAGCCCTCCTACTCTGCCTATCACCCCAGCTCAGAGAGATGGTGGATAAAACGAACAGACCTCCCGCACACATCCTGATTCCACATCAACCACAGCCCCAGGCAAGGCATCTGGCCTCTCGGAGTCCCAGTGGGTTATTTCAACAGCTGGAGGCAGCGTCTTGCAGTGAACTGTGCAAGAGTAAATGTGTGTCAGGCCGGGCGGTGGGGGCGCACGCCTTTAATCCCAGCATCTTGGGAGGCAGAGCCAGGTAGATCTCTGTGAGTTCGAGGGAGGCCAGCCTGGTCTACAGAGCGAGATCCAGGACAGGCTCCAAAGCTACACAGAGAAACTCTGTCTAGGGGTGGAGGGGAAGGAGTGTCAATGTGTGTCAAGTGTTTTGAGCACATTCGAGACCCAATAGTCAGGCCTCAAATTATCAACCTGTTTCAAGACACCAATGTTGCCTGATTTATGGCAGGACATACTGCAGTCCCAGAACTTCAGGGGCTGAGTGAGATGAGAGCCAAGTTCCAGGACAGCTGGGGGGATACATAGCCAGACCCTTTCCCAAAATGAACAAAAATACGAAGAAAAAAAAAAAAGCATAGCCGGGCGGTGGTGACGCACGCCTTTAATCCCAGCACTCGGGAGGCAGAGCCAGGTGGATCTCTGTGAGTTCGAGGCCAACCTGGGCTACCAAGTGAGTTCCAGGAAAAGGCGCAAAGCTGCACAGAGAAACCCTGTCTCGAAAACCCAAAAAAAAAAAAAAAAAAAAAAGCAGATAGCAATGTTTACTATATACACATAGTTCCAATTCAACCAATATCTATATGGAATCCACCTCCACCAGGTTCTGGTACCCACCAGGCACAATGGGAAAAGGACTGAAGAGGGAGAGAAGAAAATCCTAGCCCCACAGACCTGCCACTGATGTGAGCACGTGGGACCAAGAGCATTTAAGAGGTGCATGCCTTTAAACCCAGCACTCAGGAGGCAGAGCCAGGTGGATCTCTGAGTTCGAGGCCAGCCTGGTCTACAGAGTGGGTTCCAGGAAAGGTGCAAAGCTACACAGAGAAACCCTGCCTCGAACAAACAAACAAACACACACACACACATACACACACACACACACACACACACACACACACACACACACGAGGGGTAAAAGGCCACAGCACAAGGAATGTGACACCATTAATTGTCAGGTTAAACAAAATTGTCATGTGAAACAAAAATTATAGTGAAAGCCAGGCACTGGGTATACCCTGTAGACACCGCTGTTCAAGAGCCCACAGCCAGGGCAATGCTGAGACTCAATACTGAAAATACTAAACAAAGTGGGATGGCGTACTGGGGAAATACCCAATCCTGTGAAGTATTTACCTCATTGAGTAAAGGGTGCTTCCAGGCTAAACAATCTGAGTTCAGTCCCCAGTCCCCACAAGGTGAAGACTCACCTCAAGGTTGTCTGTCCTCTGACCTCCGCATACGGGCTGTGATGCTCAGAACATGCTATGATCTCTCTCTCTCTCTCTCTCTCTCTCTCTCTCTCTCTCTCTCTCTCTCTCTCTCACACACACACACACACACACACACACACACTTAAAATTTTTGACATGTGTTAGTAAGACTGTGAAGAAATTAAAACCGTCTTTATCTGTCCTGTGAACCCTTCATAAATCTCTTCAGTAAATTGGGATATGCTGGTTTCCAGTTTTTCACTGGAAAAATGCCAGGCACACTTTCCCCACCCCGGAGAAGTGAGCTGCAGGCAGAGCGGCTGACAGAGTGCTTGTCTAACCCACACAGATCCCTAGGTTCCAGCTGCAGCCCCCCATGTGGGTACACACCTGTCCTCCCAATAATACAGAGGTAGAGGCAGGAGGATGCGAAGTTCGTGGTCCTCAGTTACATGGCAAGTTTGAGGCCAGCCTGGGCTATTTGAGACCCTGTCTGAGGGAATGACCTGCGTCTGGCCCACAGCGACCTCATGCAAGTCTGCTCCTCTCTCCCGTTCCTTTACCAGTCTGGAGTGTTGCAAGCCAAAATCTAAATAGTATTAAGAGTTGCATGGTTAGCTGGTAATGAAGACATAGTCTTCAGGTATGTATGGATTTATTCTTGTTCTTCCTTGATTTGTCTCTGAATCAGGGACTCCTATAGCCCAGGCTAGATTTCTAGACAGCCAGGGGTGGCTTTGAACTGTCTCCACTTGCCAGGAGCTGGGATTACAGGCTTAAGCTACCACACCTGACTTGGCAGTCGGTTCTTAATAAAAGTACAAAAGTTATTTAGTAAAATAAATAAAATGCAATTTAAAGCAAAGTTTTAGCTGGGTAGTGGTGGCACATGCCTTTAATCCCAGCACTTGAGACGGAAAAGCAAGCACCTTTACCACTGATCTGTCCGCTTGCCCCCCCCCCCCCCCCCCCCGTAACAACTTTCTAACATTGCAATAATATTTTTATCGTCAAGGTAGTGGTTCCTAGCTGCAGTTCGCCACTAAAACCAACTCCCCTTTGATAAACAGCTGGCTTGGGGGCTGGAGAGATGGCTCAGAGGTTAAGAGCACTGCTTGTTCTTCCAAAGGTCCTGAGTTCGATTCCCAGCAACCACATGGTGGCTCACAACCATCTGTAATGAGACCTGGTGCCCTCTTCTGGCCTGCAGGGATATGTGCAGACAGAACACTGTACACATAATAAATAAATCTTTTAAAAAAAAAAAAAAGCTGGCTTGGGATCTGAAGCAGTAAAGATCGCATACACAGTGTCAGCAGAATATTGTGCCAAAAAATACAACGGCTGGAGGTATGACTGTGCTAATTTTGAGATAATTTGGGCATCGAATAGAGGGGACTGGGGTACATGAATTGTTGGAAGAATACACATTCAACATGCAAACAGCCATATGTATTCAATCCCTCAAATTAAATAATGCTAACAAGAGACCATGCTCCATCTAATATAATAAATAGAAGTCCAGTTCAGCCAGGTATAATACATCAAACATTTCAGAAGTAAAGGCAGGAGAGATTGGTGCTGGAGAGATGGCTCAGCAGTTAAGAGCACTGGCTGCTCTTCCAGAAGACCAGGGTTCAATTCCCAGCACCCATGTGGCAGCTCACAACTATCTGTAATTTCAGTTCCAGGGCATCCATCTGATACCCTCACAGACATATATATGCAGGCAAAACATCAAAGCAAATAAATAAAAAATAAATTATTTAAAAAAATTTAAGAACATCCTCAGTAAGGGGCCAGCTGATGATTGTGGCTTGTGGTCCTGGGAGGAAGCAGGCTGACCAGCAGAGGCAGGTGAATCTGAGCTCCAGGCTAGCCTGGTCTATAGAGTGAGTTCCAAGACACAGAGAAACCCTGCAGCAAAAATTTAAAAAAAGGCCGGGCGGTGGTGACGCACGCCTTTAATCCCAGCACTCGGGAGGCAGAGCCAGGCGGATCTCTGTGAGTTCGAGGCCAGCCTGGTCTCCAAAGCGAGTTCCAGGAAAGGCGCAAAGCTACACAGAGAAACCCTGTCTCGAAAAACAAAAAAAAACAAAACAAAAAAAAAATTTAAAAAAAGAACAAAGAAAGGCTGAGCAGTCCATGAAGAGCAAGCCAGTCAGCAGTGCTTCTCAGTGGTTTCTGCTTCCTTTCCTGCCTCCAGGTTTCTGCCCTGAGTTCCTACCTTGACTTCTGATAATGGACTCTAACCTGCAAGTCAAATAAACCTCCCCACAAAGAGTCTTCACTCCAGCTGGGGTGAGGACATTTCTCAAAGGAAAAGAGAGTCAGTGGGCAATTCAGTCGCCCTCTTGAATATCTCATATTAGTTGCTAATAAACTGAAGCCTCAGCCAAGCAGTGGTGGCGCACGCCTTTAATCCCAGCACTTGGGAGGCAGAGGCAGATGGATCTTTGAGAGTTCAAGGCCAGCCTGGTCTACCAAGGGAGTTCCAGGAAAGGCACAAAGCTACACAGAGAAACCCTGTCTCGAAAAACAAACAAACAAACAAACAGATAAATAAATAATAATTAAAAAACCCCAATAACTTCTTGGAAGGCTGGGAGGGTGGGGCGGCTCACACTATAGCCCAGGTTACCCTGGGACTTGCTGTGTTGTCCAGGTTGGCCCCAAATTCACAGGAACCCTGAATCACATGTGGGCCCATGCCTGACATGCACATCATGTAAAGTTTCAAGAGTCGGTTTTTTTTCCTTCCACTATGCAGGTCCCAGGTGGCAAGCTCAGGTTATCAGACTTGGGGGGGGCCGGGGGGCGGGGCGGAGCGTGTACCTTTCCCCACCGAGCCATCATCTCACTAGCCCTTATTTTCATGTTAAAAAAGACTTATTTTCATTTCTACATGTCTGCATTAGTACCACCTATGTACCACATTCATGCAGGTGTGCTCAGAAGGTCAGTCATCGAACCTAGAGCGGGAGTGTCGGGCAGTCCTGAACCACCTAAATACAGGACTAGAGACTATGGTCATCCTCGCCTAGCTACATACAACCTTGGCTACCAACCAAGAAGAAAAAACAAAAAGATTTAAGTAAGGCTGAGGAAGCAGCTGAAGAGTAGAGAACATGCTTAGCTTGCTGGAACCCCCTAGGTTCAATTCCCTGCATTGCTCCACCACAAGACAGCATTCGGGTGGTTGTGCATGCTCTGGAAGCTGAGGCAAGCAGGATCTCTGTTAGTTTAGGGCCAGCCTGGTCTACAGAGCGAGTTCCAGGATAGCCAGGAGTGTTTTACAGAGAAACCTTGTTATGAAAAAACCAAAATAAATAAATAGAGATCAACGTTTTGGAGGGAGGGGGGCACACTCCACCAAGCACTGAAGATACATACTCCCAACCCCTGGCTGCTCGCTCACCTGTACCTGTGAGGTGCTGACCGGCCTCTTTTTGAGCACCTCACATTTCCTCTTCTTACAGATCTGGTGGCTGTTCTTTCTGTTCTTGCAGTAGGTACACTCGCCACAGTTGGTCTTCTGCTGGCAGGGCTCGCAGACGCCGCAGGGCTTGCGTTTCCTTTTCTCCCCATTTGGCGGCATAGACTTCCGTGAAAGAGAAGAGGCGGCACTGGCCTGTGACACTGGTAGAGGCATCCCTGTGGTTTTGACATCAGCTGAGCTGGTCAAGTTGACCTGAGAAATCCCTCCTTCCAATTTGTTGGGAGCAGCCTGAGAGGGCTGGGTAAGATCGAGCGGCACATGCTGGAGTCCATTCTCAGGGGCCGTTGCAAACCCTTGTGTGTTAGCCGGCAAAGGGCTCGCACAAAACTGCTTCTCATCTCGGAGATTGTTTGCAGCTATTGCTGGAGGTATTGAACTTAACTCAGAGTTTGATGGGGGTTGGGGAGCATGTCCTGAGTCCAAAGTTAAAGGTTTAGCACCTTGGACCTCAAACCCACAGGAGGCATAGCTGTGGGGCTGGGGCCCAGGAGTATTGTAGGTAGCAACTGTGTTTGGAGGCTTAGGAAGGAAGACAGGTAGGTCTTGGGAAGCTCCCACATCCATATTCATAGTTTCTTGTTGGTTTGGCATAGTAATAGCACCAAGATCCTCTGGTGAGTCGGAGACCTTGCCCAGGGCCTCACCAGGAACTAAGTTAGCACCAGGAAATCCCCACTGAGGAGAGAGAGTACTGAAAGCCTGTCCTAGGACAGAGGTGGCATCCAGAAATTGATCTGGGTAGCAGCCCCCTGGATCTGGGTTAGTTTTGAGGGTTTCTTCTTGGAGTTTAGCACCAAAGGTATCTGGCTGTGTGCCTGCCAAGAGGAATTTTACCAGAGCTGCGGGATAGATAGACCCATCAAGAGACGTGCAGTTCTTAAGGTCCAGTTCAGGGAGGATCTTAAAACTGGAAGTGGGAAAGCAACTATGTTCACTTCCCATGGGGTTCGGAGGATTTGATAGCTTAAGAGAGTCTACTTGGGACTCCAAGTCTCCAAACTGACTGCTGATGTTTTTCTGAGAGGTGGCTTCGGGAGCTGATCTTTGGGGCAAAGGCGGGCCCTCCTGAGGGGAAATGCCACCATCATCTGATGACTGAGGCAGGAGTAGCCCTTCACAGTGTGCCCCTTCAGGTGGCCCAGAAAGGATATCTGTTGCAGGACTCCCACATGTGGAAGTAAAGCTTTGGGAATCTTCTTCTGCCCTTTGAGGCCAAGACTGGGGAAGCTCTTGAATCTCATCTTCAGTTAAACACATACTCTGTTCACCAGTTAGGTTCTCTGTGTCTGGGGACGTGATAGGGTCTTGGCTGGGGACTGAATCATTTTCTGAGTGCGTTACCACCCTCTCATCCTGGGTATCCTGACTACACTGCTGCTTCTTAGAAGGCGGTACTTTCTTGGGCTTGGGTGTGACTACTGGGCACTGGGAGAGTCGCCTGCTAAGAGAGGTCCTTCGGAGAGCCATCGTAAACCCGTGGCAAGTTAAGGACTCTGGATTCTGAAAAAGGACTTGGGTTTTATCCTGATTCATTCGGGCTGCCCCAGCTCTGGTCAGAAGGCTTCTGGTCGGTGTGGGGGTTTTAGACTCTGTTTCCTTCTTACCATCTCTTCCTTGAATTAATTGCTTGAGTCTTCCAGGGGTTATCGCCTTCCCTAAGGCCCCATGTTTGACAGCCTGCTTTAACGTCTTCTTGTGGCTGCTTTTCTTTATGTGTAGATCTGTCCTGACTGGTTTGGAAGGCTTTGCATGGCGGGAACGAGACATGGCTGCCGAGTAGGAAAAGATGCAAGGATGCAGGACACAGAGTCATTGGTCCTTTGCAAAGTCTTCCTTCTGAGGAGAATCGGGAGCTGTTGCCAAGCTCGGTCCCGTGAGGTTTTGGTCTAAAACAAACAAACAAAAACTTATTATCACGATTAGTCTTTGTACTCTACTGTGAAGATATTTCCTAATAAATTAATAAACAAACAGAATGTTTACTGCCAAAGGAAAAAATATACAGGTAGTATTTAACTGGGCAGAGAGGCTCAAATTTATATTCCCAACATATGAGTTGAAGTTGTAGGATATCCTGGGTTACAGTATGAGACTCTCAAAAAAAAGGTGTTCCACTGGGTGGTGGTGGCGTCAGCGTCAGCGGCATCTGCACACACCTTTAATCCCAGCACTCGGGAGGCAGAGCCAGGCGGATCTCTGTGAGTTCGAGGCCAGCCTGGGCTACAGAGTGAGTTCCAGGAAAGGCGCAAAGATACACAGAGAAACCCTGTCCCGAAAAACAAAACAAAACAAAACAAAAAAAGTGTTCCACCAGCAATCCCAGAAATTGAGGTACAGTAGGATGATCATGAGTTGGAGACCATTCACAGCTACACAGTGAATGTGAGCTCAGTCTGGGCTACACCACACCTTGTCTCAAGGAGAGGGAACGAAAAAAAAAGGAGCTAGCATGGCTTGCTTACCCAGAGGACCTGGGCTCAATTTCCAGCGCCCACATGGTTGCTCCCAACTGTCTGTGACTTCAGTCCCAGGGCATCCGACGCCCTCTTCTGGCCTCCGTGAGCACCAGGCACATTACTGGGAGCACATACGTACACAGAGGCAAACACTCATTTTTTTTCAAGACAAGGTGTCTCTGTTTGGCCTTATCTGCCCTGAAGAGACCAGGCTGGCCTTAAACTCAAGAGATCTGGCTGCCCCTGCTGGGATTAAAGGTGTGCTCCACCATGCCCAGTTTCTTTTTTTTAAATCTTTTTTCTTTTATTTTTGGTTTTGAGACAGGGTTTCTCTGTGTAGCTTTGGAGCCTGTCCTGGAACTCGCTCTGGAGCCCTAACTGTCCCAGAACTAGTTCTGTAGCCCAGGCTGGCCTTGTACTCACAAGAGATCCACCTGCCTCTGCCTCCCGAGTGCTGGGATTAAAGGCGTACAGTGCGCCACCACTGCCCGGCATGGCTTTTCCTCTTAATTTTTATGTGCCTGAGTGTTTGCCTGTGTGTGCCACCACCACAAGGCAAAAATCAACCGCAGGGAGCCAGGTGAACTTCTCCGTGTACTCATCTTGCAGGTAACCTGTGCTTGCTGCCTAGCACCCACACATAGGGGGCGCTCCAGAGGTACGAACACAAGCTCCGAGGACGCCTGTACCCGTGTACACACATCCTCAGATACAGTGAGAACTATCCTCAGAGAGCCAAGAATTATCTTTACTAACAGCCATTCCAATCGCTACAAACTAAAGTGTCAAGGTATGTTTTTTAATCTCCCATCAAGAAGGCAGGATGAGCCGGGCGGTGGTGGCGCACGCCTTTAATCCCAGCACTCGGGAGGCAGAGCCAGGCGGATCTCTGTGAGTTCGAGGCCAGCCTGGACTACCAAGTGAGTTCCAGGAAAGGCGCAAAGATACACAGAGAAACCCTGTCTCGAAAAACCAAAAAAAAAAAAAAAAAAAGAAGGCAGGATGAAAAACATACAGAAGCATATAATCTAGGTGCTGGAAAGAAAATTAAAATTCAGGTATGTGGGCCAGTAATCTGGATAAGCCAGAGGGCATCCCGGGATCTGCTTTTGAAAGTGGTTTACAAATTGATCTGTCAATTCTCTGTTTTTAATTGAAGTGCTTAAGAAACTCAGAGTGTAGTTAAATTACTGCTCAAGCTTTATCGGGGGGAAAAAAAAAACAGAAACGGAAAACAGAAATGGCCGAAGAAATGAGGTGCGGAGGTGAACTCGAAGAGGAGGTCTTTTCACAACTGAACAGTTTTTTGTTTTTGTGAAAGAGGTCAGTGACCCCTAAAATCCCAACTATAGAGGAAGAAGCCAGTGACTGAACAGGCAGGCTTCTTAGACAATCAGAAGAAAACACGGCCCCTTGAACTTTACCACCGAGAAGTCACTGATGCAATGGAACCTTTTGTGATAAACCAAAGTGTCTCCAAGGGAAGGATGCTTTTTGAAAACCGTGAGGGAGGCCAAAAAAAAAAGTGTAATGTAGCCATAGTAAGGAGGTCGATAATAGTGATTAATTACAAAATGTGCTCTAAAATTTAACTTTTAATTTTATAAACATTATGCCCGGTGTGGTGGCACGTGGTCTTCGGCTCGGGAGGCCGAAGCAGGCTCAGAGGCCAGGGCAACACCAAGAAAATCTATCTTGAAACTGAAAAAAAAAATTGTAGACATTATTAAAAAGTCAGCCAGGAGAGGGTGGTACACACCTTTAAACCCAGCACTCAAGATGCACAGACATGCAGATTGATGAGTTCCAAAGAAGCTTGGGCTACAAAGCAGGTTCCAGGCTAGCCAGGACCATCTCCAAACAAACAAAATGCAACCCAAAGCCAAATGTGGTGGATGTCTGTAATCCCAGCCCCCAGGCAGAGGCAGGAGAGTCAAAATCAAGGTCAACCTATAGATGTAGACCAGACTCATAAGCATGAAACCCTGTCCACAAACAAGAGGAAGCAGCAGAATCTGAGTTCAGAGCCACTTTCAAGGATAGCCAGAACCTGTCACAAAAACAGTAAACAAAAATGCCATGCTGGGTGGTATATGTCACTAATCCCAATACTTGTATGGTGGAAGCTGGAGGGAGTGGGATGTAGGGGTTTGGAAACTAGCCTGAGCTAGCCTTTATGTGTGTGTGATTTTTCTTTTCTTTTGGTTTTCTTTCTTTTTGAGGACAATTGAGTTTCTGGGGGCTGGAGATGGCTCGCTCAGCAGTTAAGCGCACTGGCTGCTGAGCCTGAGTTCAATTCCCAGTACTCACATGGTGGCTAACAACCATCTAAAATGAGATCTGGTGCCCTCTTCTGGCAGGCAGGGATATTGCAGACAAAGCACTCATCCATAAAATAACGGAAACTGAGTTTCTTTCAAACTTGGCAGTACAGGCCTGTAATTCCAACTACTTGAATGGCTGAGGGAGATTAGAAAATTCATGACCCAGAGTGAGCTCTGGGCCAGCCTGTCCAAATGGACCCTGTCTCACAATGAAAAGGGCTTGGGAACGCCCTAGGTTTAATCCTCAAAAGAAGTTTCAGTATTTCGGGATGTTTTATTCTAACCTCCGAATGTATCCAAGTATTTCAATGCAATATAGCATTGTCTAAGAAAATACACCTGGTGCCCCTTTTAGTACACACACATAGCAATGCCCAGGGCTACCATGTGTCATTAATACCGTTCTATGAGTTCCTATTGTCCTGGCAGGGAAATCAAAACAAAACCATCAGCTGGGTGGTGGGGGTGAACACACCTTTAATTTTAATAATCCCAGCACTCAGAGGCAGAGGCAGGCGGATCTCTGTGAGTTGGAGGGCCAGCCTGGGCTACAGAGGGAGTTTTAGGACAGCCAGGGCTACACAGAGAAACCCTGTTGCAAAACAAACAAATCTCTGAGACATGAAACATACTGGGGTCGAGGGTAGAAGCCAAGGCCTAGAACATGCTAGGCGAGTGCTCCACCACTAAGTCGTGCCCATCCAGCTCTCCCCATCCAAGACAGGGTCTTCTTGCTAAGTGGCAAACTGAAGAACTTAAGATCCTTCTCAAAGCCTCCCTCAAGTGCTGGGATTGGGGGTATGTGCCACCATAATTTAAATTCATCTAACCTAATTAGTGAACAGATAAGATTAAAACATTGCCTCAAGGCCAGCCTGGTCTACAGAGTTAGTCCAGGACAGGCTCCAAAGCTACAGAGAAACCCTGTCTCGAAAAACGAAAAAAAAAAAAAAAAAAAAAAATTGCCTCAATATGATGTGAATTTTATGAATTTTTTTCCCTAAGAGCTCTTAAGATTCTGTTTTGCAATTATTAAAATAATCATCAAGGCAGCAAGCATGGCACAGTAGGGTAAAGTCTCTAAACGATAAGGCTGAGAAACTTAGTTTGATTCCGAGAACATGCAATAGGACTCCTACAGACTGTCCTGTCCTTCACAAGCACTAGTACACACAGTACAGGCACAGCACACTCAGTACACACACACACACACACACACACACACACACACACACACACACGCACGCACGCACGCACGCACGCACGCGCGCAGTAAATGTAGTTAATTTTTTAAAACTAAAAGTATTTACTTTTAGTACCAGGTGGTGGTACAGCACGCCTTAACAAGTTTTTAAAAATAAAAGTATTTATTGGGAGGTGGTGCATGCCTTTAATCTCAACACTCGGGAGGCAGAGGCAGGCAGATCTCTGTGAGTTCAAGGCCAGGATGATCTACAGAGTGAGTTCCAGGATAGCCAGGGCTACATGGAGAAATGCCTTGGGGTGGGAGGCAGTGGGGGGGTAGGGAAATCTCTCCATATCTATCCCTCTTTTCTGGATCTCTGGAAATCCCCTGGGCAGGCAGTGACTGCTGCACGGATGTAAATATTGAGCCCACATGTCAGTGTAAAATTAATTACACTGCAATCCTTCCTGCGACCAGCAATGGTCAAAAGCATCATTTGCATGCCTAGAGCTACTTGCAAACTAATTTTAGCCCCTTGATTCAGTCCCAGAGAACTTAAAGATTTTTTCACTTGGGGGAAAAAAAAAAAAAAAAGACTTAAAACTATTTTTTGAAAAAAGTCGCCACTGGGCTCTGTTCTCTGTTTTCCCCACAACTAAGTTCTACATAGAAAGGAAGGAGGGGCCGGTGACCGCTGGCTGTTCCTAGACAGTTCACTACCACAGGAAATGTGTAAGCATGGGGCACTCAGAGAGGCTGCTCGGGGGAAGTACAGCAGCCAGGCAGCAGATGCAGCCTCCTTCCATATGTAAAACACCCCTGACACCCCGCGGGGGGGGGGGGGGGCAGCCCAACAGAGCCAAAAGGGAAGAATGGGGAAAAGGGAGGTAGAACGATCCTTCCAAAAGGAGGAAAGAACGAGAGCTAAAACAGTAAAAAGCTAAGCAACAGTGTTTCGTATGTTTTAAAAAGTGAAAATAGATAGAGATCCAAGTGTAGCCGCGACCAGCCGGCTGCTCACGGCACACGCCTTTAATCCCAGCACTAGGGTGGCGGAAGCAGACAGATCTTTGTGAGTTCTAAGCCAGCATGATCTACAGAGTGAGTTCCAGGGCAACCAGGGATACACAGAGAAACCCTGTCTTGAAATACCAAAAAAGAAAGAAGAAAAGAAATCCAAATGACTGAGTAAAGCCAAGAATTCACAGGAATAATGTGAGAAGTTAACAGAACAGGGATAGGCTAGGAGGAGACAAGGAGAATTAAAGAAAAGATAAGGGGGAAGAAGAAATGAAGGAGACAGGAAGGATGTGTCCAGAAGGTGGGGGAGGGGAAACCAGCTAGATAAGGAAGATTGCAGAAGGAAGAGAGACAAAGGGTGAAGAGATTGTCTGCAAACCTCTGGCCCACCTCTTCTGGGGAAGCAGGTTTGAGAGCAATTGTTAACTCATTAAAATGTTAAACAGTTGTAAGTCTAGCCTACTAATTTGCAAAGAAAAAGACTATCCTATTCCTCCAAACGTTTTGTTTTAAATTGAAATCATAATTTATTTTTTTTTTTTTTTATTTTTTTGGTTTTTCGAGACAGGGTTTCTCTGTGTAGCTTTGTGCCTTTCCTGGGACTCACTTGGTAGCCCAGACTGGCCTCGAACTCACAGAGATCCGCCTGGCTCTGCCTCCCGAGTGCTGGGATTAAAGGCGTGCGCCACCACCGCCCGGCCTGAAATCATAATTTTAAGACAGAAAATAAGGCCCTAATTAAAATTGCTTAATTGGGGAGAATTTGCAATCACAGGCAGGAACGCAGGAGGCTGAGTGAGGCAGGTGTATCGCTTGGGGGTGTTGGAGGCAGAGTGAAATCCTCTCTAAACACCAAAACAGAGACACCAGCTGGATGGTGCCTCTCTGTGATCCCAATATTCAGGAGGTTAAAGCTGGGGGAGTCACAGGTTCAAGACCAGCTTCTGCCGGTAAGGTTCAAGCCAGCCTGGAGTAGAATTTTTTTATTTATTTATTATGTATGGTGTTCTGTCGGCATGTATGTCTACAGGCCAGAAGAGAGCACCAGATCTCATTACAGATGGTTGTGAGCCACCATGTAGTTGCTGGGAATTAAACTCAAGAACTCTGGAAGAGCAGTCAGTGCTGTTAACCTGAGCCATCTCTCCAGCCCATAAATTAATTCTTTAAAACCAACATAATTACCCAAGAAAGTACAAAATCCGTTATCATCTAAGGTTTTTTTTAATTATTAAGTAATATTGGCTGATCTACAAAAATTAAGCTTTCTGACGCCGCTTCACATTCGTCGTAAGTACCTAACTAACTACAATTTCCAAATTGTTTTGGCCTAAAGAAACTAGTGCCTTTATGGGGGGGGGGCCTTGGGGGGGCTGCTCTCCAGCGCCCCCATCCATCTGGGTGAGCGCGCAGCTCCCTCACCAAACCAACACTGTGCGGATCATTTCTTCGCTCCAAGGACTGGAAAGTCATTGCCAACATTTCTTTACAAATCGGCCATCAAGGAGCTAAAATGCAGCTCATTTAAAGCCCCAAGGGGACTATGGTGAGGTTTAAGTGACCCACTCAGGTTGGTTGGTTCACTTGGAAAGACAGTAGGGAGCGCGCGTCTCGGGGGAAGGGGCAGAATGTGCTGGGAATCCTTTTTCCAGCATTCTCTGTCTTCTTGGAGAGACACTAGCTTTTTACTGGGTCAGAAATGGCCCAAAGTGGATTCCCAGTTCACAAAAAAGGTGACTAGAGCCGGACAGGACAGGTCTTTGGAGATTTGGTGCTATGTATTAATTACTGCAGGGAAAAAACTGGAGGTGAGGGAGAGGAAGAGAAGTTTGTTTGTTTGTTTTTTTGTTTTTTTTTTTTTTTTTGAAACTCAGTCTAAGTGTGCAGCCCAGGCTTGCCTAGAACTCCTATGTAGACCAGGCTGGCCTGGAATTCAGGGGATCCGCTTGCCTTCCCCTCCCAAGTGCGGGGATTATCAAAGGCGTGCGCACCACTCAGGGGCGGAGGGAGATTTTCTTCCTTGCCCCGCGGAGTAGGCGGTGGTCCCTTTAGCCTTGGGGTCAGGACCCAGAGCTCACGTGCAGCACGACCTGTCTCTGGCACTCACTCCCTGCCGCTACGCCCTCGGTTCCCTCTCCAAGATCCCAGACCAGGAGCACTCCAAAAAAAAACTTTCCTGAAAGTCACTGGCAACACACATCCTCCTTTCCCCAAACCTCCTGGTCGCCTGCACTCCCCAAGCGGAGCCGCCGTAGCCCCGTCCCCAGCTTTCCCTCCCGCAGACCTCCGCGGAGGAGAGGGGGAGGGATCTCGAACGCCGGACACACTTCAGCACGCCACAGCTCGCACTCCCCACTCTCGCCTCTCCTCGGCCTCAAAAGACTCCCCGACTTTCTCCAAGTGCCTGACTCGGAGAACACCCGTGCAGGGACCTCCCGGAGGCCACGGTTGCACTTTCCCCTACTGGATTTCTAGCTGATCCCGAGACTTGAGGGGGTCGGGGGGGTTGGGATCCCCATGAGAACCCGTCCGAACCGCGGCTCTGCATCTGGGGAGCGCAGTAAGGTTCCCCGCCGGGAGCATTGTTAGCTACCCGCCACAAAACACCCGGAGCGGCCCGGGGTAGGAGGTCGCAGCGCGGGGTTGGCCCACACGAGTCATCACCGGGCTTCAATGGATGCGGAGTCCCCCAGCCCAGTAGAGATCCGCCCCCCCCAACCCCAAACCCCCGTCCCGCCAGAGTTTTAGCGCCCTCTCTCCGCACCCATGCCCTCTGCGACCGCCCCAGCTCACCCTAGGCGGCCTCCGGATCCTAGGACGGCGCGGGTCGCCCCTGCTCCCAGCCCGCACCAGCCCTTGGGCAAACTTTCCAGTTGGTCTTCGTCCGCACAACTTAGGAGCCCGGGGCTCCGACGTGTGCCGGGGAGGACGGGCCTAGGATGGACACTTACCATCCGGCTCGGTCAGGGCCCAAGCACCCGGGGTGGGCAGCTGCTCCCCCAATGTCCGCGGTGGAGAGGCAGGTAGAGGTGCATGGCTAAGGACGGGAGAGGGTGTCCAGGGCCGAGGGCAGACCCCGGAGTTGAAGCGCCGGTTGCAGCGTGCACGAAGTGGTGCCAGGAGCGGAGTGCAAGGCCACTCAATGGCCAGGTCAGCCCCCAAGAGTAGCGGTGTCTCCCCAGGACAGACCTCAAGGAGTGTAGCTGGGGCTCAGCTTTGGCTGGACCCTGCACCGCTGAGCGAGAGGCAAAACGCGAGCTGGATTTTCCCAAACCGGAGCTGGACTTCTCTCGACCCTTCCTCCTCCAGCCGGTCACTCCCTCCCCTTTCCCAAAATCCCTTCCACACTCCCTCCCCCTTTCTTAGGTCAAGGGAGAGTGTTGAAATCTACTGGTCATATCTCCTTTCCTGATGTGACTCTCTTAAAAAAAAAAAAGCTCTCAAATGAATGTTTTCAGAAGCAAGAAGGATCATCCAGGTAAGGTAGCATCCTGGAGCCTTAACTGGGCCTGAGCGCTGTCAAACAAACCTTAACACCAAAGAGAAACCAGTGACAAACCATACTTGATGTCTTCCACATGGTTATTTTTATTATTAGTCATTTGACCATGGACTTCTTCGTGATCAGAATCACTTTCTAGGAAAGGAAACGAAGAGGCAGGGCAGGGCAGTTGGAGGGAAATTGCGGCCATGAGAAACTTCTTAGGCTTGCCACCAAAACTGAGTCAACTAGGCACATCCCAGTGCGCCATCTGCCTCTTCCAATCTAAGACAGACGTCATCGCTGTAGTTGAGCACTGGTTCCAGTCAGGGGGAAGGGGGAAATTCTCATGGACTCAAGTCCTCTTCCTCCATCCCACACCTGCATTCCGTTTTGAGCACATTACAAATGTACCTGGACGGTTGTGGTTTTTTTCTGAGAAATATCCCCAAACTGTCAGTCTTACACTTACCCTAAACAGAGCATTTAATTTATTTATTTAGGTTTTTCAAGACAGAGTTTCTCTTTGAACAGTCTTGGTTGTCCTGGAACTCATTCTATATGGCCTTGAACTCACAGAGATCCGCCTGCCTCTGCCGCCTGAGTGTTGGGATTAGTTTTATTTTATTTTTTTCATTTTTTTTTCTTTCTTTCTTTGGCTTTTCGAGACAGGGTTTCTCTGTGTAGCTTTGGAGCCTTTCCTGGAACTCACTCTTATAGCCCAGGCTGGCCTCAAACTCACATAGATCCGCCTGCCTCTGCCTCCCAAGTCCTAGGATTAAAGGCATGCGCCACCACAGCCTGGCCTTTTTTTTTTTTTTTTTTTTAAATGAATCTGATATTTTGGCTAGCCTTGAACTTGATGACCTTGAACTGACTCGCCTTGTTTTACTAACAAAATGCTGAAATAAAGGTTTGATACCACCATGGGCAGTGGTGGCACATACCTTTAATCCTATCACTCGTTGGAGAGGCAGGCGGATCTCTGTGAGTTCAAGGCCATCCTGGTCTACAAAGCAATTTCCAGGATAGGCTCCGAAAGCTATGCAGAGAAACCCTGTCTCATAAAAATCAAAACAAAACAAAACAAAACAAAACCACACCTGCCTTAAAATTTTTAAGCAGATAAGGGTAACACACTTTTGATCCCAGGCAGATCTCTAATTTTCAAGCCAGCCTTGGAGACCTCTTTAAACAGACAAAAAAGAATAAAGACTCCAGAGTCAACCTGAGATGGCCAGTTTAAGGGTGCTTTTGGCCAAGCCTGATATGAGTTTGATCCTTGGCACCTCCCTGGTAAAGAGAACCAATTCCCACAATCCTTCCTAAGTGGCACAAACACAAAATTAGGAGAACAGAAAAGTATAAAAACTGCAAGGGCCCGCAGTAAAAAAGGAGAATCAGGACATGCTACTAAAAACCTCATCCCAAAGGATAAAAAACAAAGATGCAAGGAATCCACTGCTCCATTTATAATGGGTTATCAGGAGCGGGGCTTTTCCCATGTTTCCTGGCCTGAAGAAAACAACCAGCAGTTCTTCCCTGCTCACACCTCAGCACAAAACAGTTCTTTCTGTGACCAGGTGTGTGTGTGGCTTCTCTTCTCCCTCAACACCTGACCACCCATCAGCTGGGTGGCATAAATAGTCAGACTTCTCTGCCAGAGACTACTCGTGCCAGGTCCTCTTGAAGATGCTCAAGTCTTAGGTAAAATGGTTTGGCATTCTGCACATAATTTACAGAGGTCCTCTC
The DNA here is from genome assembly GCF_007827085.1 of Peromyscus californicus insignis. Lineage (NCBI taxonomy): Eukaryota > Metazoa > Chordata > Mammalia > Rodentia > Cricetidae > Peromyscus > Peromyscus californicus. The sequence continues at coordinate 23,741,638 of NW_026294491.1, read as the reverse complement.
AGGGCATCTTCCTAGACATCGGTTTACTTTTTTTTTTTTTTTTTATTTGTTTTTCGAGACAGGGTTTCTCTGTGTAGCTTTTGCGCCTTTCCTGGAACTCACTTGGTAGCCCAGGCTGGCCTCGAACTCACAGAGATCCGCCTGCCTCTGAGTGCTGGGATTAAAGGCGTGCGCCACCACCCGGCATCGTTTTACTTTTTGATAGGGAGTCTTCCTGTGTTTTGCAGGATGGCCTGCCTCTATAGGATGCTTCTGTCTGAGCCTCCAGAGAAGCTTAGATTACAGAATTAAGTGACGACATTTCCTGTGTTCTCCCCTGTACTTTTAATTGTTGAGACAGGGTTTCACTATGCAAACTTGACTAGGCCTGGAACTCAACTGTATAGATTGGCCTGGAGAGACCACCTCTCTGTGCCTGAAATTAAAGTACTAGGTTTAATTCAAGTGCTAGAATGAAAGGTATGCACCAATATGCCTGGCATTTATATCGTTCTTATTACTGTTATTATTATCAGGCTAAATGATACCAAGTCTAGCCATCTACATAATTGTAGTAGGAATTAAACTCGGATCCTAATCAAACTTAAAAGGCATGCATGTTATTGATCAATACCTGCTCCCTTCCCAAAATTGTTACAGACCTTGTCTGCCAGCCCTGGCTTTTGAGGTACTAGAAGGCATTCTGCCCAATGTGCAGCATCCCTAGCCCAAGTTTTTGTTGTTAGGCTTTTTTCTTTTGGGGGTAGTTGTGTTGTGTAGGGACAGGGCCCCACTTTGTAGTGCTGGCTGGCCTGAACTCCGTACATACACCAGCCAGCCCTGCTCCTTGCTTCCCTTTTAAGAAATTCCTATCTTACTTGCATTGCTCAGTTTTACTGTGCGTTTCTCTTTTCTCTTTTGCAGGATGGTTGGCATGTTAGGCAAGCACTCCAGCGCTAAGCCACTTCCCCAGTCGTAAATCATGTTGTTTTGTTAAAATTTTTACATTGGAAAAAAAAATCTACATTGATTTACTGATTTGGAGGATCAGAGTGCATGGGCTACTGCACCTGTGTGGAGGTCAGAAGACAGTTTCTGGTTTCTCTAATCCCGCCCCAAGGGCTTCAGGGATGGAACTCAGGTCATCAGGCTTGGCAAGCAAACGCCCTATTCTCTTTGAACCACCTCAATAGCCCTGGTTGGTTGATGTCCTTGAGGTGGTTCCACTCTATCCCAGGTCTTCTTGAAACTCACTGTCCACTCCAGCTGGTCTGGAATCTGCAGAAATCTTCCAGGCACAGCCTCCTCATTCCTGGGATTACAGGCGTGAGCCACCACACCCCTCCCTATCTTAAAACCACAATTCTGAACCAATAAGATGGATGGTTCAGTGGGCAAAGGCACTTTCTACCTTTTATTTTTCTTTTGGTTTAGTTTTTGTGGTGTTTGAGAAAGACCCTCTCTGTGTAGTCCTGGCTGTTCTGAACTCACTCTGTCCATCAGGCTGGCCTTGAACTCAAGAGACCACCTTGCCTCTGCCTCCTGGGTGCTGAGATAAAGGCATGTGCTCCCATGACCCAGCTTCTACCTTTTTATTTATTGTGTGTGTTTGGAAGGCGAAACAAGTGGGATCCAGGGATTGAACTCAGGTCATCAGGTTCAGCGTCAAGAGGCACCTTAATGGCTACAGAACATACACACACACACACACACACACACACACCCCTGAAATACAAATTTTCATTGCCATATCGTAGTTTGCTTAACTTGCTTCTGAAAGGCAAAAATAGGGATTCCTGCCCACCAACCATCTCAAGCGTAGTAATTTGCTAGGAAGTCCACAGTCTTTACTTACAGTTGGAAGGACAAAGACACTCGGCTGGAGGAACAGATGCAGAAGGGCAGTGGAAGTGTGAAGAATCACAAAGCTCCCAGGTTCTCTCTGGACCTACTCCCCTCCCTCATCTCCTTGACCACAGAAACTCAGAAAATCCTGTTTTTGAAGGGTCCCAGCTCCCCACCCCTTTCCAGGAAACTGGTAGAAAGGACCAATGGTTCAAATCCAGTAATCTGTCTGCTCCCCTGCAAAGTACTCCACCCCAGAGGCTACAGCTGCCCCACCCTGAAGCTCTTCTTTAACATAAACTCCCCAGTGATTAACAAGATTGTTCAGAATAACTAAAGACACTCCCTGCACTCAGGAAACTCCTGCAGTTTGGGGGAGCCCTGTGACAGAATCTGGAACAAAGACTCTTATACTTGACACTAAACCACACAGGCACAATCCTAAAAACGTTTTCTCATCCAGGTTCCAAACTGATAGGAAGAGCATCAGGAACTCACAGGAGGTGTGAAGAGTGAGTGCGGATGTGACTCATTTAGTAAAATGCTTCTCTGACATGTCTTAGGTCCAGAGTTCTATCCTTGACAAGGCAGCAAGTTTGAGGCCAGCCTGGGTTGCATGAGACTTTATCTGTTTTTCCAGAAAACAGCTGTGGGTGGGATTTGACTAACACAAGGATAGTGAGAAGGCTCAGCAGATTCAGAGGACTGTGCCTCAGTTTCCCTGCAGGTGACCATTGGGCTGGGGAAGAGCAAAATATGGAACACTTCATGAATTTTGGGGTTATCCTTGCACAGGGTCCATGCTAATTTTCTCTATATTGTTCCTAAATCAGCAAGATACCTAGTCTTTCCTTTTTTTTTTTTTTTTTTTTTTTTTGGTTTTTCGAGACAGGGTTTCTCTGTGTAGTTTTTCATCTTTCCTGGAACTCACTTTGTAGACCAGGCTGGCCTCAAACTCACAGAGATCCTCCTGCCTCTGCCTCCCGAGTGCTGGGATTAAAGGCGTGCGCCACCACCGCCTGGCTGTCTTTTAATTTCTAATGTTTTTATTTTCTGTGAGCGACTGTGCTCTCTGAATGTATGCTACGCACCACATGTGTGTCTGGTGCCCACAGAGGCCAGGAGGACATCCAGTCCCCTGTAACTGGAGTTACAGATGGTTTCGAGTCACAGCTACCTCTCTAGCCTACTGTTTTACTTTTTAGAAGATTAATCTGTTTCTGTTGCTGGAGAGATGGCTCAGCAGTTAAGAGCACTGGCTGCCCTTCCAATGGACCCGGGTTCAATTCCCAGCACCCACATGGCAGTTCACAACTGTCTGTAACACCCTCACACAGACATGGGGGCAGGCAAAATACCAATGCACACAAAAAAAATTAAAAATAAATAATAGCCGGGCGGTGGTGGCGCATGCCTTTAATCCCAGCACTTGGGAGGCAGAGCCAGGCGGATCTCTGTGAGTTCGAGGCCAGCCTGGGCTACCAAGTGAGTCCCAGGAAAGGCGCAAAGCTACACAGAGAAACCCTGTCTCGAAAAACCAAAATAAATAAATAAATAAATAAATAAATAAATAAAAATATTAATAATATATTAATAATAATATCAAAGATTAATCTGTTTTACTTTACTTATATTAATGTTTTGGATGCATGTATGTATGTACACCATGTGTGCCTGGTGCCCATGGTGGTCAGAAATGGGCATCAGACCCTGTGGAACTGGGGTTGTGGAGGGTTGTGAGCCACCATGTTGGTGCTGGGAACTGAAGCCCGGTCCTCTGCAAGAGTGACCAGAGCTTTTTTTTCATTCAATAATTATATTTATGATATTCATTAATTACATTAATTGTATTGATTTATTACATTCATGATATTATGTCCTGATACTATTGTCCATTTGTGGAGTTTTTCCTTCACACAAAACAGAGGTTCTGTACTTAGGAAATCATTGCTGTATATTCCTTTCTTCTCTGTCTTGAGATAACGCCTAAGCTTTCTGTCTCGATGAATTTGTAGATTCTATATACTTCATGGTGACCAGAGCTCTTAACCACTGAGCAATAACACTGAGCCATCTCTCTAGCTTGTTTCTGTTGTTTTGTTTGGACAAGGTCTGGTGTAGCCCAAGCTGGCTTTGAACTCACTATACAACCCAAGATGATCTTTTGTTTTGTTTTGAGACAGGGTTTCTCTGTGTAGCCATGGCTGTCTTGGAACTCACTGTCAACCAGGCTGGTCTCAAACTCAAGACATTTGCCCAGGATAATCTTCAACTCCTAACCAATGGAATGACAGGTCACCACCAGCACACCTGCTTTTTCCTAAATACCACTTATACCTCTATCAGTCGGTCATCTCCCCTAGGGCTATAATCAGAGGGTATCTCCATTCCACTTCAAGCATCTCTGGGGCTGGGTGTGGTGGTGCAGCACCTTAATCCCAGCAGTTTAAAGGAAGATGCAGGCAAAGCTCTGAGTTCCAGGCCAAGGAGAGAAAGAAAAGAAGGAAACCAAAAATTCTCACACAAATCTACAATCGCAGCAATTGGGAAATTGGGGCAGGATAGAAGGACCCCAGATTTCAGGCCAGCCTGAGCTACACTGCAAGCCACAGACTAGCTAGCCAGGGCTACCCCGTGAGATTCAGTCTCAAAATAAAACTAAACAGTAACAAGAACAGTAAGACCCAAAACATAAAGAAAGGAATATACGAAGTTGGGAGGGGAAAAGGGTGAGCATGTTGTTGGAGGGAACAGAGAAACTGGAAAGGAGGAATGGGGTGTATGTGTGTGAACTGGATACAAACACATTTCATGCATGTAGGAATATTACATTTAACAAAATACAGCAGGGGACCAGCGAGAGGGCTCGGTGAGTAAAGGTGCCTGCTGCCAAACCTGACTACCTGACTAGATCTCCAGGTTCCACACGGTGGAAGGAGAGAACAGAGTGTCTGCAAGGGCCCCCTGACTAATGCACGAAAATGCACACATGCACACCATGAACACATGTACAAGCTAAATAAAATCCAATGAAAAACAAAAAAAAAATTAATTGGGTAATACCATGGTAATGTTTTTATCTTAGACACCAGCATTAAATATACATAATTAAATATAACCATTTTAAACTAGGTGGTAATGGCAAACACCTTTAATCCCAGCATTCAGGAGGCAGAGGCAGTGTAGAGCCATTTCCAGGATAGCCAGAGGTATACAGAGAAACCCTGTCTGAAAAGACAAACGAGTGGTGGTGCACGCCTTTAATCCCAGCACTGGGGAGGCAGAGCCAGGTGGATCTCTGTGAGTTTGAGGCCAGCCTGGGCTACAGAGCGAGTTCCAGGACAGGCTCCAAAGCTACACAGAGAAACCCTGTCTCAAAAATCCAAACAAAACAAAACAAAACAAAAAATAGCCCAACAACAAAATATCTGTATTTGTATACACACACACATAATTTTATTACTGCTGGGCTGTATAATAGGAGCTATTGTTGAATGCAATTATCTCCCACCTCCTAAGATAGAAACCCATGTCCCGTGTGTGTCAAGGTGGTACTATATGACATCCCCGGGCTCTTTGAGTCATCTTTACACAGAATACTAGGGATGTAGCTCAGGTGAGTAAGTGCTTGCTTAGCATACACACTGCCCTGGGTTCATCTCCTGTACTACATCAAACCAAACATGGTGTTCAAGGACTGTAATCCCAACACTCCGGAAACAAGTAGGAAGACCAGGGGTTCAAGGCTCTGATGTGTAGCAAATTGAAGGTCAACCTGGCCTATATGAGACTCTATCTCAAAAAATAAATAAATAGGGGCCGGGCGTTGGTGGCACACGCCTTTAATCCCAGCACTCGGGAGGCAGAGCCAGGCAGATCTCTGTGAGTTCGAGGCCAGCCTGGTCTACAAAGCGAGTTCCAGGAAAGGCGCAAAGCTACACAGAGAAACCCTGTCTCGAAAAAACCAAAATAAATAAATAAATAAATAAATAAATAAATAAATAAATAAATAAATAAATCACCCTGTAGGCATTGCTGACCTGTCATCCCAGCACTCCAGAGTCAAAAGATATGAGCATAAGAAGTTCATGGTCGCCTTTGGATACAGAGGGAGCTTGAAGGCCAGCCTGGGCCACAATAGACCTTCTCAAGGAGAGAGGAGGGGAGTCCCCGAGAAAACACTTGCCACCACACCCATTTAAGTATACATTATTTTTAAAAGTCCTGGGAGCCAGGGGTGATGATACACATCTTTAGTACCAACACTTGGGAGGCAGAGGCACTTGGATCTCTGCAAGTTCAAGGCAGCCTAGCCTAGTCTACTGTTACCAGTCTCGTTGGTGAACCTAGGAGACTGGAGCGTAAAAATGAGGTGGACTGAATAACTCTCACGCAGCAGCCATCTTTACTGAGGGCATCAGACCATTTGTATTTTGAGGGATTTCTGAGAGCTAGACAAGGCCATAGGAACGTAGGCCATATACAGTCACAGGGCAAGGTCACATGAGTTTGGGGTGTATACAATCAGGAGGACAACTCCTGTTTAGAAACATCATTCTGAGTAAGATGGGTAAAATAATAGGTGATCTAAAGGAAAAGCCACTCCCGTTTACGACACCAGGGAGGGGCATGAAAGCACATTCCAGGAACAACCCATGTTCTGAAGGAAAGGAGGTTACAAGTCTATTGTCTTGTTTGTTTTCTCAAAAGCTCTCAGAAATCTCTTCACACAGCCTCATTCATAGACAGCGTGGTGACATCACTCTCTTTTTCATGTTCATTTCGTTAGTTAGTTAGTTTTTTTGAGACTGGATTTCTCTGTGTAGCTTTGGAGCCTTTCCTGGAACTCACTCTGGAGCCCAAACTGGCCTCGAACTCACAGAGATCCGCCTGCCTCTGAGTGCTGGGATTAAAGGTGTGCGTCACCACCGCCTGGTCAAGCTTTCATTTTTTAAATGCAGTATGCCCAGAGCTGTTTTTGTGTTGTTATTGTTTTGTTTTTGAGACAGCGTTTCTTTGTATACTCCTATCCTGGAAATCTTGTAGACTAGGCTGGTCTCCAACTCAAGAGATCTATGCCCCTGCCTCTGCCAAGTGAAAAAAAAAATGTATCAAAAATTTCTGCTGTAACTGTTCAATATCAAAACATAAATTCCTCAAAAATCTTGTAAATGGTGTATTTAATCTATATAATTACTGAGGTGGGTATACGTAAAATTACTTGACCATGTTAGTATTGAATTTAACGCTAGAATTTTCCAAATATGCCATTGTTGAGGTCCCAGGTTATAATTAAACCAAATCCTAGGCCCAGAGGAACTAGGCCTCCATTGTGCCAAGCCATTACCCTGTGGGTTGATAGTGGAAAATAATGTAATTATGAACATGCCATAGAACTGACTTGAGTATAATTATACCACTGATTATTATCTAAGAAACAGTTAGAAACAAATCTCCCATGAGGACCCTGATCAATTAACGTACAGTCATGAAGCTCAATGATTTTTCTTCTCATTCAGCATCTGCACCAAAGAACAGGCATATATTTATAATTTACATAAAAAATAGTAATGTGCTGGTCGGCGGTAGTGCATGCCTTTAATCTCAGCACTTGGGAGGCAGAGGCAGGTGGATCTCTGTGAGTTCCAGGCCAGTCTGGTTTACAGAGGGAGATCAAGGCCAGCCAGGACTACACAGAGAAACCTGTCTCAAAAAAAAAAAAAAAAAAAAAAGCCAAAAAAAAAACAGGCACTGGATAGACATGCTCAACCAGAAGCCCTCATCACATTTATACAGGTCATCATGGGAGAAAAAAGATTCTTCTCCTTTGTTGTAAATGGCCTTAACTCTGCCCCATGAGGGCAGACTTGAATTCTGACGTTTCCTCCTTCAGCTGGACAGTTATTACCTCTCTGGTGATGTCCACTATCCCCACGCCTTTGGTTAGATGTCCTTCTTGATTGGCAGGGGCCAGAGGAGCCAGAGAGGAATCTGGAGATGAGCAGCTCAGTAGATCCATCTGCAAGAGCAGACACACTTCCCTTCCCAATCTCCCTTAGCCAACCAGGCTAAGTCTCAAATTGTCTACACCACACAGTCTTGCTTAACGGCAGTTTAGAGTGTTCTGAAAAGAAATGTTTTTGAGTAAAAAAAAAAAAGAGAGAGAGAGAGAGAGTAATATAATACAACAAGGATCAAATTCATATAATTGTTGACATTGGGTCTTCCCCTGATTTACTAATTTGGGCTGGAGAGGTGGCTCAGTGGTTAAGAGCACTGACTGCTCTTCCAGAGGTCCTGGGTTCAATTCCTAGGACCCCTATGGTAGCTCACAACTGTCTGTAACTCCAGTTCCAGGGAGACTCAACACCTTCACACAGACACACATGCAGGCAAAACACCAATGTACACAAAATAAAAATACATTTAAAAAGTAGAAAGAGTTCATTTTTTATTTGTAAGGCAAGGAGCAAAACACCAACGCACACAATATAGAAATCAATAAATAAATAAAAAAAGAGTTCACCTTTTATTTTTAATGTAAGGAGACAACCCAAACCCAAACATGGTATGTACTCACTCATAAGTGGATACTAGACATAAAGCAAAGAACAATCAGACTGCAACCCACAGAACCAGGGAGGCTATATAGCCAGGGGGACCCTAGGATGACTGTGGCTTATAAGTTTTGGTTTTACTCAATTACTGGGCAAGCCTCAATGAAACATTTCACTATTAGGATAAGAAGTTGTACTATATCAAGCTGATAATAGAAAAATAAATAAATAAATATGAAAAAAAGGGTAAGGACACCTTAAAAGGAGTGCTCTAAAACCACATCCCATCCAGTCCCACTTACTGTTCACTAGACTCTCTCCTGGAGGCCCTCAGTGCAAATGTTTCCTTCCGCTTTACCACTTCTACATTCACAGCCGTCCTGCAATGTTCGTTTCCGGTCAAGTTAGGTCAGTTTCCATTCTCGGTGCATCCCTCCCCTTCATGCGCTAGTTTATGTACAAGTCAGTTAATGCTGTGTCTCACTCTTCCTGCAGGGTACCTACCCATTTGGGGTGAGGATGTGCAAACTGGGGTTCCAAAGCTATCCATGATTACCCCAAGACTCTGATTCTTTCTTAGTCCACCGAATAAACTGTCATCAAACAAACAGCACAGTTTCAATATTTAATCGTTGAGAAGTATCTCGACAAACGCCGATTAATTACAGCAAGTTCAGACTATAGAGTTTGTACAACCAAGGATGGCTACAATCTTTTGTTTGTTTGTTTGTTTTTTGGAGCATGAGAAATTTGTGTATAAAACATATACTCCTTGTCCTTTCAAAGGGCCATCTCTAAAAGCATTAAAATCACCAGGTGGTGGTGGCACACGCCTTTAATTCCAGCACTTGGGAGGCAGAAGCAGATGGAGATCTGTGAGTTTGAGGCCAGCCTGGTCTACAGAGAGAGTTCCAGGACAGCCAGGGATACACAGTGAAACCCTGTCTGGAAAAACAAAACAAGCATTAAAAGAAAAAAAAAAATAGAGGAGGGAGTGCTGGAGAGATGGCTCAGGGCTTAAGAGCACTGGCTGCTCTTCCAGAGGACCCGAGTTCAATTCCCAGCCCCCACATGGCAAGCTCCTAACTGGCTATAACTCCACTCTCAGGTGATCGGACACCCTCACACATATATGCAATGTGCGTGAAGTAAAAATAAATAAGTTATAAAAAAAATCTTTAAGCCTCTCTATGAAGTCAGCACAAGGCTCAGAGGGACCTTGTGTAATTTTTATATGACTAGAAACTTAGCGTTTTCATAGGCTCTCCCAAATCCTCCACCTCACACGTGGAGAAGTGCCCTCACCTTCCTTAAGCATTTCCAGCCGACCGGAAATTGAGCAGGGATCTTCTCCCCTTGTTTAGATGCATTTTCAGTATCCTTTTGGACTCTGTCCCAAACCTAAAGTTCGAAAGTTCCTTCTGGAAACTAGCGCTTACAGTCATAAATAACCTGCAAACAGCCAGCCAGCCACTGTGGTTGTGAGGCTTGTACTCCTCCTTTCTTTAAAAGTTATGCGCAAGCTGGGCACGAAGCCAAGCCTTCCCCGGTTTCTGCTCCAGTATGCTCGCTCCCGTCGTCCTTCTGGAGGGTCCCCACTCTCTTTATCTTGTAACCAACCTCGGGTCTCTGATTCGCGGCCACGCTTGTTACCCTTCTAGTTGGCAGCGTGAACCCGGGAGAGTGGAGCGTAAAGATGAAGCAGACCGGGACTGAAGAATCCTGCAATAGCCATCGTTACTCAGGACATCAGACAATCTCCATTTTGAGGTTATTCTGGGGGTTAGGCAGGTCATAGGAGCTTAGGCTGTATACAGTGAGGAGGGCAAGGTCACAGGAGTTAATACTGTCACCGAGACCACTCCTGCTTGCAAACAACATTCTGAGTAATAATGGGTAAGAAGATAAGGTAATCTAAAGTAAACCCGCTCCAGTTATTACACCCGGGCGGGACACCTGTAGAAGACAACAGTTGGGTTCCCAGAACCCACACAGAAGCTCACAACCATCTGTAACTCCACTTCAGGGGATTCTAGAACCTCTTCTGGCCTCTGCAGGCATCTTACATGCCAGTAAAACATTCATAAGCATAAAAAAAAAAATCAAAAGTCCAAACACATATGTCCTACCATAGGGAGGGACTGGTCATGCCACAGTCCAAAGCAGACCATATTTATTTTAAAGATTTTGTTTTGTATTTTTACTTATATGTAGCAGTGTGAACATATAGGCGTGTGGGTGACTGCATGTTGTGCGCAGAGGCCAGAAGAGGCATTGATATTGGATCCCCTGCAGATTTTTGCTATCCACCTTATTTGAGACAGGGTTGTAGCAGAATCTTAAAGGGTCTTATTAATAAAAAACAAACCCAGGTGTAGCTAGAGTTTTCCTGCCTGGTCCACAGTCAGGATAAATCTCTCTCACCTGCCAGTCCCACAGCCGCTCAGACCTGACCAAGTAAACTAGGAGACTATATTGGTTACAAACTGTATGGCCGTGGCAGGCTTCTTGCTAATTGTTCTTACAGCTTAAATCAATCCATTTCTGTTAATCTATACCTTGCCACGTGGCTCGTGGCTTACCGGCATCTTCACATGCTGTTTGTCATCGTGTCGGCTGGCAGTGTCTCTCTGACTCAGCCTTCCACTTCCCAGATTTATTGTCCTCCTTGTCCCGCCTACACTTCCTGCCTGGCCACTGGCCAATCAGTGATTTATTTATTGACCAATCAGCAACACACTTGACATACAGACTATCCCACAGCACTTCCCCTTTTCTTTTTTTTTTCAAAAAGGAAGGTTTTAGCCTTAACAAAGTAAAATTACATATAATTTGGGAATTTGGGCGTAGCTTCTCTTACTACTTCCTGCTGGAGGGGGGGCGCTGTATCTTATGGGGACACAAAGAAAATTTTAGGATCATGGAGTAGTCCGTGAGGCTGTATCGTCTGAGCCAGTCGCCTTCAAACCATTCTGGATGTTGGATCATCTGGGCCATGGTGTCATCTGAGACCTTTCAGGTGGTCTTGGCTGGTCAAACCTGATGTATCTTAATCTGGAACAAATCCATAGCCTTTGGCTTTCTGTGGGAACAAAAGCAGAGTCTCTTTTCCAAAGCAACATATCCTTATATCCAAATTTTGAAGTCAAGGTACCTTTAAAATATACATTTTGGTTTAACTCAACATCTTTTACAATCAAATGTTTTTCTGCAGTTACAAATCCCAAAGACAACACAATCCAGATTCTCTGTGTAATATTCATCTTTACGCGGCTTATTTTTTATATTAATTTTACTGTCTCTTTAAAGACTTTATTTTTTGTTGTTTTTTTTTTGTTAAAGACTTTATTTTTTAAAACTATGTATTTGTTTATATAACTGTATATATCACCTTTTTTGTCTCTTTCAAGCCTACGTATATTTGTATATTTTACACACATTGTAAACTATTACATCTGAATCTGTCTTATTGTGAATCTATTGCTTTAAACTGCAGCATTTGTAAGACTGAACCGGTGCTATGGCTGCTGGCTCCGCCCACCTCAGCTTCCCAACATGGTGGTACGTTTACTGCCAGCCCTGGGAGCTATCGTGGGTCTATGCTTTTATCCAAGCAGCATGTAGTCCAGAAACCTCTTTTTTAGTTTTGTACTAGCAAAGGCTAAATCCACCACACAGCTTAATGTGCTACTTGCAGAGGCCTCATTCCCGCCATACGGCAGATCCGAGCACGCACGCTAGGAACCCACCAGTAGCTCAAACCGGCAGGTGCCGCTCATTTGAGAGACAATTAGGAAGCTGTTTTTAGCTCCGTTTTAGAATCTTTTCTCAGGTTTTAGGTGGAAACTCTTGCCACCACGTTGGACACCATTTGTAGATGTAACCAACCTTCTGATTAAATAAGAAACACAGAACCAATGCAAAGAAGAAAGCCAAGAGGTCAGAGCTAAGAGCTAAAACCTTACCCTTCCTCCTGCAGTGGTCCTACCTCTCCGAACCAGAGCTACTGTCTGTGTTAAAGTCTTTATATAGAATTTCTGTTCTGTCTTCTCATTGGTTGTAAACCCAACCACATGACTGCCTCCTCACGGCCTATCTGTATAGGCCTCCAGGTTTTCTATGATTGGTATTGAGATTAAAGGCATGTGTATCCAATACTGGCTGTATCCCTGAACACACAGAGACTTACCTAGCTCTGCCTACCAAGTACTGGGATTACAAGCATACGCCACCACTGCCCTGCTTTCCTATGGCTTGCTAATAGCTCTGACTCCGGGCAACTTTATTTATTAACATACAAATAACATTTTAATACAAATAAAATATCACCATACCCAGGGCCAGGTACTGGGGTGAATGCTGGAAGATCAGAGAAGCAGAACAAGCCACAGCTACCTCACCTTGCCAGTTCCTCAGCTGATCCTGTTTCCTCAGACTGGAAGCCTCTGAGTCCTCATCCAGAATGGGTCTCAGCTGAACTGTAGCTCAAAAGCCTAAAAGCTTAACCAAAAGTTAAGTTCCTGGTATTCATGCCTTATATACCTTTCTGCTATCTGCCATCACTCCCTGGGATTAAAGGCTCACTTCTTGGGATTAAAGGCTCACTTCTTGGGATTAAAGGCATGTGTCACCATGCCTGGCTGTTTCCAATGTGGCCTTGAACTCACAGAGATCCAGAGGGATTTCTGCCTCTGGAATCCTAGGATTAAAGGCATGTGCTACCACAACAAAAACAAAAAAACTCAAAAAAAATTCTTTTTTCTTTTCTTTTCTTTTTTTTTTTTTTTTTGTCTTTCAAGACAGAGTTTCTCTGTGTAGTTTTGGTGCCTGTCTTGGAACTCACTCTGTAGACCAGGCTGGACTCTAACTCACAGAGATCTGCCTGCCTCTGCTCCCGAGTGCTGGGAATAAAGGCATGCACCATCACCGCCTGGCAAAAAAAAAAAAAAAGGAAAACCAGACTTAGAATTTATTTCATCTTATAGCTTGCTGTTCCAGGGAAGTCAGGGAGGCAACTCCTGAGGCAGGAGCTGATGCAGAGGCTATGGAAGGATGCTGCTTACTGGCGTGCTCCTCATGACTTGCTCAGCCTGCTTCCTTATAGAACTCAGGACCGTCTGCTCAGGTATGACACCACTCTTAGTACACTGGGCCCTCCCACATCAATCATTCTTTTTTTTTTTTTTTTTTTTTTTAGAGCTGAGGACCGAACCCAGGGCTAGGCAAGCGCTCTACCACTGAGCTAAATCCCCAACCCCTTGTTGGTTTGTTTGTTTCTTTTCTTTTTTTTCCACATCAATCATTAATTAAGAAAATACTTCCCAGGTGGTAGGTCAATTGGGTTTACAGATTGAATCAACTGAGGTCCCCTCTTAGATGACTCTACCTTGTGTCTAGTTGACAACAAACGGGCTAGCACAAAACTGAAGAAGGGGCCGGGCATGGTGCCTCACACCGTTAATGCCAGCACTTGGGAGGCCTAGGCAGGTGGATGTCTGTGAGTTTGAGGCCAGCCCTGGTCTGCACATCAAAGGAGACACCATCTCAAACAAACAAGCAAGCAAAAACCAAAACCTACAGACGGCTTTTAAGTTAGTCATTGTCATGTTTATGGTCTATTTATTGAAGTATTACCTTTATTCAAGGATGTTTTTGCCATCCAGGCTTAAGTTCTTTGGTATTTTTTGTGTGTCTCCAAACTCCTGTGATTAACAAACAGCTGCTTGCCTTCCTTCCTTTATTTATTTAGAAAAATATTCACAAATATTTTATTAATTTTTTTTTTCTTTTTGGTTTTTTGAGACAGGGTTTCTCTGTGTAACAGTCCTGGCTGTCCTAGAACTCAGTTTGTAGACCAGGCTGGCATTGAACTCACAGAGATCTGCCTGCCTCTGCCTACCAAGTGCTGGGATTAAAGGCATGCTCAACCACTACTGGGGGAAAATTTTTAAATAAAATAAAAATAAACATTTGTCTTGCCTGCAAGGTGTGCTGGGGTAAAGGGAGTGCAGAGACCAAACAACGCTGGCCCAGCTTGAGGCCCACACCACGAGAGGGAGCTCACTTCTGAGAGCCAGGACAGGAAGGAGGGATGGCTCAGAGCGCTAGGATAGAACCAAAAAAAATGTCAATGATTCCTAATGATATTCCGCTATACTCTTAGATCAGTGCCTAGCCCAACTGTCATCAGAGAGACTTCGCCCAACAATTAAAAAAACAGATGCAGAGACCCACAGCCAAACATTAGGCAGAGCTGGAGGAATCCAGCAGAAGATGGGGAGGAAGAATTATAGGAACCAGTTGGGTCAAGGACACCCCAAGAAAACCCACATAACCAGCTAACCTGGGCTCCTAGGGTCTCGACTGAACCTACAGCCAAGGAGCCTGTGTGGCGCTGCCTAGACCCTCAGCATGCATATATATTAGATGAGTAGCTTGGTCTTCAGGTGTGAGGCTCCTAACAGTGGGAGCAGGGATCTCTGACTCTGTTGCCCGCCTTTGGGACCCTTTCTTCCTGCCAGATTGCCTCATTCAGCTTAATAGGTAAGAAGGTGCCTGGTCTCACTCAGCTTGACCATGACTGGCTGGTGTCCATGCGTGGACCACTCTTTTTTGGGGAGAAATAGAGAGGATGGAGTGGATGTGGGGAAGAGGATCAGATGGTGGGTGATCACATGATTTTTGTAAAGTTTTTTTTTTCCTTATTGCATCCTCTCTGTAAAACTACTCATGATTTTACTTCTTTTTTTTTTTTTTTTTTTTATTTATTTATTTATTTATTTATTATGTATACAGTGTTCTGTCTGCACATATCCCTGCAGGCCAGAAGAGGGCACCAGATCTCATTACAGATGGCTGTGAGCCACCATATGGTTGCTGGGAATTGAACTCAGGACCTTTGGAAGAGCAGCCACTGCTCTTAACCTCTGAGCCATCTCTCCAGCCCGATTTTACTTCTTAAAAGGGACCCAAGAGGTGGATTCGGAGCTGCTCTTTTTAACCCTACTTAGGAGGCAGTCATTGGCCAGCCCTTGGGTGTACCCCAATAAAAGTCAAGCTTGCTTCAAATTCCACTCAAATTGTGGTAGTGGTCTTATTCTCGACATTGGGATGAACAGATATAAGCTTGCTCTCTGAATTCCTTTTTGTTTGTTTGAGACATCGTCTCTTTCATGCACAGGTGTGCATGTTACCATGTCCAGTTACTTTGGTGCTGAGGCCCATACTAGAACTTGCTGCATGCTAGATAATCTGCAAGCCCTTAATCTTATACTTCTAACAGACTTTTACTCTGTAGCCCAGGCTAGCCTTGAAGGAACCCTGTAGAGCAGGCTGGCTCCACACTCTTGACGTTTTTCCTGCCTCAGCCTCCCCAATGTTGCCATCACAAGCATGAGCCACCATGCTAAGAGACTTTAGGTCTTAGGATCATAAGATGGAACGAAGGGGTACGGGCACTTCCTACTCAACCTGAAGACCCGAGTTCAATCCCCGGGAGCCACATGGTAGAAGAAGAAAAGCAACTGACTCCAGAAGTCGTGTTGTGACCTCCACGTGCGTGCTCCCCCAACCCCAGCATCAAGGAACGTGTAATTCTTAAAAATTACATTAGCTGTTATGTCAAGAATGGACAGTAGAGGGCCAGGGAAAGCCGGGAGACACTGGAATTGTGCTTTATCTAGTTTATGGACAGAATGCAAAGTTCCTGATTGTGAACGAGTAAAGGCTGAAGGAATGGTATACTTCGGTAAGAAGATCAGTGGTTTAAATGTGGATAAGCTAGATGCCAGTTAGAAATTCTGATGGGTGTCAATGGATCCTCTCTCTCTCTCTCTCTCTCTCTCTCTCTCTCTCTGTCACACACACACACACACACACACACACACACACACACACACACACACACACGACGAGAGAGAGAGAGAGAGAGAGAGAGAGAGAGAGAGAGAGAGAGAGAGAGAGAGAGAGAGAGAGAGACAGACAGACAGAGAGACAGAGACAGAGACAGAGACAGAGAGCACCCTGGGAGTGGTAGTGTGGTAGTGAAATCCTGTACTCTTAGCACATGGGGATTGAGGTAGAAGTATCTCAGATCAAGACCAGCCTGGTCCACATTTAGTATTTAGTGCTAGTTCATGGGTGTGGGGGTGATCTGGCTGCAACATGTCACCACACTGATCACCAAGTTGATCTGGTTGGCTATGTGGGTGTCTCCTTCCCTCTTCCCACTCCATGTGCACCCCTTCCAAAGCTATATATTTGGTCAAAGAGGATGACCTTCCCCAAATAGAGGACAGGTCTTCGATAGAGTATAGGAATGGTTCTACCACGCTGCTAGAAACTCCAAACAAGACAAGACTACATTGTGGGGGCCCTAGGAAGGCAGGGATAGAGGAAGGAAGGGAGAAAACACGGGGAAATCAAAGAGAAAGGTAGATAGTTTGCCAATACAGGGGGTTAAAGGAGAAGAAACCAGCATGTTCCTAAGAATTCATTGTTTGTGTGTTGCATAGTGTGAGATATGAGTGGTGGAAGATGGGAGTGGATCAGAAAACCCCTAAGGCTGAGCTGCTTGTGTTGATGCCTGGGGCACTATATTTATATTCAGCAGTGGTACGGGCGGGGTGGAAGCTTACCGGGAAGTTGTAGTTGAATGAGGCACTCTGCCAAGGTGGAGCTGATTTGATAGGAGATAGGAGTAAGTTCAGAGATTCTGGGAAAGAACGGGGAACCAGTAGTTAGGTTCTAGAAAGGGTACATTTCAGGGAGGACAGAGGTAGACCCAGGGACTGTGAAAAGCCAATGATTGCTGTGGGGTGTCTTTCTTTCTTTCTTTTTTCTTTTTGTTTTAACTTGGTGAACCAGTGAGTTTTATTTGGTTTCTTTTTTTAATTAATTAATTAATTTATTTTCCTATTATCAGCTTGATACAGTATAAAATTTTATCTTAATAGTGAAATGTTTCATTGAGGCTTGCTCAGTAATTGAGTAAAACCAAAACTTATTATAAGCCACAGTTATCCTAGGGTTCCCCCTTCAGACACTGAGCACAACAATTAATAAATGGGACCTCTTGAAATTGAGAAGCTTTGGCAGGGCAAAAGACACGATCAATGAGACAAAAAGACAGAAAGACAGCCTACAGAATGGAAAAAGATCTTCACCAACCCCACATCTGACAGAGGGATGTCTTTCTTTCTTTCTTTTTTCTTTTCTTTTTTTTTTTTTTTTTTTGGTTTTTTGAGACAGGGTTTCTTTGTGTAGCTTGGAGCCTGTCCTGGATCTCACTCTGTAGCCCAGGCTGGCCTCAAACTCACAGACATCCGCCTGCCTCTGCCTTCCGAGTGCTGGGATTAAAGGTGTGTGCCACCACCGCCCGGCAAGGGATGTCTTTCTATATGCTATGAATATGTGTTGCTGTGATTGGTTAATAAATAAATAAAGCTGTTTTGGCCCATGGCAAGACACCTTATAGGCAGGCAGGAAATCCAAGACAGAGAAGAAAAGGAGAGGCAGAGGACAGAGATGCCAGCTGCTGCCAGAAAAAGCAAGATGTGAAAGAACCAGTAAAGCCATGGAACACATGGCAAAACATAGATTAGTAGAAATGGGTTAATTTAAGATATAAGAACTAGCTAGCAAAAAACCTGCCATAGGCCATGCAATTTGTAATTAATATTAAGCCTCTGAATGATTATTTTATAAGCGGCTGAGGGACCGCTGGCGGAGGAACCTTCCAACTACAAATGATCAATACAGGCCAGCAGCTTTCTGAGGTAGTTTTGTTTTTTTGTTTTTGTTGGAGATTTAATGTAGGCCAACTTAGTTTCCGATTCTGCATAGTTGAGGATGGCCTCAAACTCCCAATCCTCCTGCTTCCACTTCTGGAGTGATGGGATTACAGGCATTCACCATTAGACCCAGCTTACAATTTATTGTTGTTATTATTATTATTGTTACTATTATTATTGGTTTTTCGAGACAGGGTTTCTCTGTGTAGTTTTGGTGCCTGTCCTGGAACTCACTCTGTAGACCAGGCTGGCCTCGAACTCACAGAGATCCGCCTACCTCTGCCTCCAGAGTACTGGGATTAAAGGCATGTGCCACCATGCCTGGCTTGGCCATCTTTTTGTTTTGTTTTGTTTTTTTTGTTTGTTTTTCGAGACAGGGTTTTTCTGTGTAGCTTTGAGCCTTTCCTGGAACTCACTTGGTAGCCCAGGCTGGCCTCGAACTCACAGAGATCCGTCTGGCTCTGCCTCCCTAGTGCTGGGATTAAAGGCGTGCGCCACCACCGCCCGGCTTGGCCATCTTATTTTTAAACATTTTTTTAGATGTATTTATTTTGTATATGTTTTGCCTGGATTTATGTGCACCATGTGCGTGCCTGATACCCGCGGAGTCAGAAGAGACTCCAGGATTTCCTGGAGCTGGAGTTATGCACGATTTGCGTGCGAGCCACTATGTGGCTGCTGGGAACCGAACCCATCCAGGTATTCTGCAAGAACAAGTGTGCTCTTAACCGCTGAGCCATCTCTCCAGTCCTCAACATTTATTGTGTGTGTGTGTGTGTGTGTGTGTGTGTGTGTGTGTGTGTGTGTGTGCGCGCGCGCGCGCGCGCGTGCGTGCGTGTGGGTGCTGCCATGGTACATGTGTGGCGGTCAGAGAACAACTTGTGGGAATCACTTGTCTCCTTCAACTAAGAGGGTCTTGGAGATAACTCAGGTAGTCCAGCCTAGTGGCAAGTGCCTCTGCCCTTTGAGCCATCTTGCCGGCCTAGGTTTTTATTTTGAGATGGAATCTCTCTCTGCAAACCCTGGATAGCCTGGAACTCAATTTGATGCCTAGGCTGGCCTTGTTCTGGAGGTGATCCTCCTCCTTCAGAATCCTGAAGAGTGCTGGAATTACAGGCATGAGCCGGACGGAGGGTCTCACTATTGCAGCTCAAGCTGACACTGAGCTCCATTCTCCTGCATCAGGCTTTTGGGGGTGCTGAGACTGCAGGCCTGAACCACCTCGTCCGGCTAAAGAGGTGGCGAGCTTTGAAGGACCAGCTTCCCACGAACCCCCAGCCAGGACACCAGGACCCCGAGCGCCCAAGCCCCCCCTGGGTGACGCCCACTTCCGCCCTCACCCGCGGACCCCCTCGGCCGGGACCCAGCGGCTCGTGCGTCATCATTCCGCGCCGCCGCGCCACGGGCATCCTCTGGCCCCGCCCACCCGGCGGCCCGGCTCCTGTCAGAGCCGGCTCCAGCCATGGTGCTGCCCAGTGTTCTGTAAGTTGGCAGCGGTGGCTCGGGACGTGGCGCAGGTCCCGATGGCGGCGGCGGCGGCGGCGGCGGCGGCGGCGGCCCTGCCGGCGGCCGACCCTGCACCCGCGGGGCCGCAGGCGGCGGGGAGCGGAGGCCAGACCTCGCGCCGAGACTTCTACTGGCTGCGTTCCTTCTTGGCCGGGGGTAGGTGTCCGCCGCCGGGACCCGGGGGATGGGGTGGAGAAGCCGGGCCGCCGGCGGGTCAGGGCCGCCGGCTGCCGTGACAGCCCCGGGACTTGTGCTGCAGCGTCCAGCCGGGCGTTTATCTCAGCCGCTGCCGTCCGGTCTAATCCCTCGACCTGGAAGGAACGAACCAAGCACCTGTTCCCTGTGGTTGAAAAGAAAAGGATCCCCTTCGGTGGGACAGGATGGGCACCCCTTTCTGTTACAAATAACCCGAGTGTCAGTGTAGGCTTGGATTTTGCTGTTTGCTTAAAAGGAAAAACCAAATATTGGAGATGGAGGCCAGCTTGCACTCGCGACTCCTTCCTCTCTCTCTCTCTCTCTGTGTGTATGTGTGTGTGTGTGTGATAGAGGAGGAGGGGGGAGGTTGAGAATATAAGACTATTTCATGTAGCCCCACCCCACCCCACCCCAGCCTCCTTATGTAGTTGAAGCTGGCTTTGAACTCCTGATTCTCCTGCCTCTACCTCCCAAGTGCTGGAATTACAGGCATGTGCCACCACTATCCATCTCTGGAGGCCAGCTTTTAAAAACTAGACTAGGATATGAGCTGGATGTGGTGGCATGTGCCTTGAATCTGAGCACTGGGGATGCAGAGGCAGGCAGATCTTGAGTTTGAGGTCATCTGGTCTTCATAGCAAGTTCCAGGCGAGCTAGGAATGCATAGTGATACCGTGTCTCAGAAACAAAACTAAAATGACTAGGGGTATTGTGCAAAACTGCCTACGACCAAAACTCATTCCAGGAATCGGGGGTAAACAAGCTGCAACTGCTTGAAAAGAAGCACTGTGGCTTTGGCTGCAAGACAGAGGGTTTACATGTCTCAGATTTCCTCTCCCTTTCTGTGTGCAGATGTTTCTATCTCTTACCTCCCCCTCCCCACAATGACTGATTGTTTGAGTTGTCATCACTTAATCATTTATGACTGGCAATGAAAAAAAAAACCACATCATGAGGACTTGTGGAAAGATTGTATCCATAACTTGCAGTGGTATTGAGAATGTAATTATTTTCTTCTGCAGATTGAAAAGACATCTCTTAGTTCCATCACTTAGGAGGCAGAGGCAGGTGGATCTATGTGAGTTCGAGGCCAGCCTGGTCTACACAGTGAGTTCCAGGACAGCCAGGGCTATACTGAGAAAACCTGTCTGAAAAACTAAACAAGCCTGGCAGTGGTGGTGCACGCCTTTAACCCCAGCACTTGGGGGGCAGAAGCAGGCAGATGTGTGTGAGTTTGAGACCAGCCTGGTCTACAGAGCCAGTTCCAGGATGGTCTCCAAAGCTACACAGGGAAATGCTCTCTCGAAACCGTGCCCCCCAAACCAAACCAAACCAAACCAAAACAACAACAATGAAAGACATCTCTTTATTAATACTGGAACACCTGAGCCTGTGTGTGTGTGTGTGTGTGTGTGTGTGTGTGTGTGTGTATGAGAACAAAAGAAAGATCTGTTGGCTGGGCATGGTGGCACACTCCTTTAATGTGTAGCAGGTGGTTATCTGTAGCACAAATCTTAAAAGGTCTTATTAATAAAAACAAATCTGGAGCCAGGTATTGGAGTGAATGGTAAAAGATCAGAGAAGTAGAACAGGGCACATTTAAACTCACCTCGCTAACTCCTCAGCTGATCCTGTTTCCTGTGTATGTTTGTGTGTGTGTGTGTGTGTGTGTGTGTGTGTGTGTGTGTGTGTGTGTGTACGTGTCACAACTCTCATGTGGTACTTAGAGGACAACTTGTGCCAGTTTTCTCCTGTTATGTCGCCCTGGGAATCAAACTCAGGTCCTTTAGGCTTGTTGGCCAACATTTTAACCCATTAAGCTATCTCATCAGATCCTGCCTTTAAAAACTACATTTGGGGGCCAGAGAGTTGGCTCAGCAGTTAAGAGCACTTATTGCTCTTTTAGAGCAGCCAGATTTGATTGCCAGCACCTACATGACACCCACGAATGTCTGTTAACTCCAGTCCCAGGGGATCTGATGCCCTCTTCTGATCTCACTGGGTGCCAGGCATGCATGTAGTGCACAAACACACGTTCAGGGAAATCACTCATGTACAAAATAATATTTAAAACATTACATTGGCTTGCTTGTTTGTTTGTTTATTGTTGGCATGTTTGTGGGTATGGGCATGCCAAGCAAGAGTGTGGTGGTCAGAACAGCTGTGGGAGTCAATCCTCTTCTTCCACCATGTGCATCTTGAGGACTGAACTCAGATCTTCAGACTTTGAGACTACGTGCACACTGAGCCATCTTGCCAGCCCATGGAGATAGTTTCTTATGTAGCCCAGGTTAGCTTTGACCTCACGTTGTAGGTAAGGATGATCTCAAGCACCTGAATTTCCTCCTTTACTAAGTTCTGGGATTATAGGCATGAGCCTGCAAATCTGTTTGATTTTGTCTGTTTGTTTGTTTGGCTTTTCAAGACAGGGTTTCTCTGTGTAGCCCTGGATGTGGAGACCAAGCTGGCCTTGAACTCCGAGATTCACCTGCCTCTGCCTCCCTAGTGCTGGGATTAAAAGCGTGCGCCACCCGCGCCCGGCCATATTTTTGTTTCTTGAGGCAGGATCTTAAGCTAGCTCAGGCTGTCATGGAACTCACTATGTAACTGAAGCTGGCTTCAGACTTGTGGAACTCCTTCTGCCTGTGCCTTCCCAGTATCCTGCCTCCCTTGCCTTGAGTGCTGAGGCTACAGGAATGAGCCACCAGACCTGGTTCAAGCAGGATTTTCTCATCGATGACGTGTGGGGAGGAGGGGTCAAGGGTGACTTGCTGTGGCTTGAGCAAGGATGTAACTGTCTGACTGGAGGCTATAATTAGAGCCTTTTTGTGGTGTCTGATGGTGTATTTGTTTCTTTTCTATTGCTGTGATAAAACATGCATGGCCAAAGCAGCTTAGAGAAGAAAGACCCTCTTTGGGGTTTACAGTTCCAGAGGAATAGCAGTCCATGGTGGTGGACTGGATTCAGCATCTGGCTGGAGCAGCAGCTGAGAACTCACATCTGAATCCCCTGGGAATGGTGTGAGTCTTTTGAAACCCCAGAGCCCTCAGTGGCACAGCTCCCCCAACAAGGCCACACTTCCTCCCCAAACATCCACTAACCGTGGACCAGCTATTCAAATGCCTGAGATTTAGGTGAGACTCCTCGTCAAAACCACCACAGATGGGGAGAGAGGAGTGGACATTGCCCTTGCTTGGGGACATTCAACTAGCAGCTAGGACTGTCATATACTGCTGGCGATGGTGGAGAACAGCAGAGCCACTCAGAAGACCTGCTGGAGCAGTTACCTATAAAGCTGCATATTTGTACGCAGGAACTTGGAACAAATCCTAAGAATGGACCAAGGGTAGACTATGTTTCAGTCTATAACTGCTATGTTGACTTTTGCTCAAAGCAGAAGTAGTCCAATTGTCTGTCCATGCTCGGATGTGTAAGTAAATATGATACAATAATGAGATACTACTGAAAATACTGAAAATAAACAGACTGCTGCGGTACTTGCCAATATGGATGGATCTCACCAAACTGAATCGAGGCTTCAGTTGTACAATACTGTGTCATTCTTGTCTGTACAAAGGTTTTTTTTGTTTTGTTTCGTTTTTGTTGGTTTTGATTTTTGAGATGGGGTTTCTCTGTGTAGCCCTGGGTGTCCTGGAACTCTGTAGACTGGGCTGTCACTCTGTAGCCCAGGCTGGCCTCGAACTCACAGAGATCCGCCTGCCTCTGCCTTCCAAGTGCTGGGATTAAAGGCGTGCGCCACCACTGCCCAGCTTTATTTTTATTTTATGTGCATGGGTGTTTTGCCTATATGTATGTCTTCACACCATATGCAGAGAGTACCAGTGGATGCCAGAGGAGGCTGTCCTGGTGCTGGAATTACAGATGGTTTTGAGCCACTGTGTAGGTGCCAGCAATCAAACTCAGGTCCTCTGGAAGAGTCACCAGCTCTTAACTGCTGAATCATCTCTCAAACTCCTAAAATTCCTTTTCTTTCTTTTATGTTTCTTTCTTTTTTCTGAGACAGAGTTTCTTTGTGTAACAACTCTGGCTGTCCTGGAACTCACTCTGTAGACCAGGCTGGCCTCTCAGTCACAGATATCCACCTGCCTCTGCCTCCTGAGTGCTGGGATTTAAAGTGGGTGCTACCACCACCAGGCCTTTATTTTTTTCTTAAATAAAGGTCTCTCATAGCCGGGCGTTGGTGGCGAATGCCTTTAATCCCAGCACTCGGGA
The DNA here is from genome assembly GCF_007827085.1 of Peromyscus californicus insignis. Taxonomy (NCBI): domain Eukaryota; kingdom Metazoa; phylum Chordata; class Mammalia; order Rodentia; family Cricetidae; genus Peromyscus; species Peromyscus californicus. Next base: position 23,717,531 of record NW_026294491.1, on the reverse strand, counting down.
GGCAGAGGCAGGCAGATCTCTGTGAGTTCGAGGCCAGCCTGAGCTACAGAGCGAGATCCAGGAAAGGCGCAAAGCTACACAGAGAAAAACCAAAAAAAAAAAAAAAAAAAAAGACAGTGTCTGTCTATGTAGCCCTGTAGCCCTGGATGTCCTGGAACTCACTATATAGACCAGGCTGACCTCAAACTTACACATCTGAGCATGGACAGACAGTTGGACTACTTCTGCTTTGGAGCTAAAGTTAACATAGCAGTTATGAACTGAAACATAGTCTTTTTTTTTAGAGCTGAGGAGCTGAGGATCAAACCCAGAGCCTTGCACTTGCTAGGCAAGCACTCTACCACTGAGCTAAATCCCCAACCCCCTGAAACATAGTCTACACTTGGTCCATACTTAGGACCTCTGCCTCCCAAGTGCTGGGATTAAAGGCATGGGCTGCTCCCTGCTTCATTTTTTTTTTTTTTTTGAGATATGATCTCACTCTGTAGTTCAAATTGGCCTGGAAGTGTGCATCTGCAGCAAAGGGAACTCACAGCAATCCTCTTGCCTTAACTTCCCAAAGGCTGGTGTGTGCTGCCGTGTCCTCCATTTGATCATTTTTGAACCATCCTTATTGGTGGGCTGAAAACTCCGGATCTAAGTGGACTTCCTTTAAGCATGTCTCTGCTTCCATGCATACCTATGTGCCAGTGCAACAGTATGGGCACCAAATGTATACTGCTGCATTGTAGATGAATGACTCATCTCACGGGCAAAGGTGGTTTTGATGTTTTAGTGAAAAACATATTTCTACAAGAAGAGAGTTTTAAATAGAACTTCCCAGTTGGGTAACTTGCTCATCAGACATTGGGTTTTGCATTGCTGTATACTCTTAGAACTTGCTTTTAAGTTACAGGGAATGGGGCCAATCATCAGCATAACACTATTACTAAGCAGTTCTACCCATGGAGACCAAACTGAACCATAGTTGGCGTACTGACCGGCCCCGTGATGATTTCCCTTTAGGAAGAGATGGTATCCAGTTTCTTTCTGACCTTTCCGTTTTCTCTTAGGTATTGCTGGGTGCTGTGCCAAAACCACAGTTGCTCCTTTGGATCGAGTGAAGGTTTTATTACAAGCTCACAACCACCATTATAAACATTTAGGTGAGTCACAGGTGCTGCCCTAGTGTGGGTTTCTACTGCTGGGGTGAAACACCACACCCACAAGCAAGTCGGGGAGGAAAGGGTTTGTTTGGCTTACTCTTCTACATCACAGTCAGTCACTGAAGGAAGTCAGGAACTCAAGCAGGGCAGGAACCTGGAGACAGGAGCTGATGCAGAGGCCATGGAGGGGTGCTGCCGACTGGCTTGCTTCTTATAGCTTGCTTGGTCTACTCTCTTATGGAACCAGGGACCACCTGCCCAGGGATGGTGCACTCACAGTGGGCTGGGCCCTCCCGCATCAACCACTGATTAAGAAAATGCCCCGCAGGCCTGCCTACAGCCCTGTTTTATGGAGGCATTTTCTCAGCTGAGTTCTCCCTCTCACATGACTCTAGCTTGTGTCAAATTGACGTAACAACTAGCTAGGACAGATGCTCAAGATGGAAAGGAATGAAACATTACCTACCTGTTTTCTCGTGGAGAGAGGAGTGAAAGAGAGTTAGTGTTTGGGACGAGCTTTGCAAGGGACTAATCCCTCCCTCTATTTTTTGGGTTTTTGTTTGTTTGTTTTTGAGACCAGGCCTCCCCTGCAGCTCTGGCTATCCTGTAACTATGTAGTCCAAGCTGACGTTGGACTCCTGCCTCAGCCACCCAAATACTTGGAGTATTGGCATGAGTCCCCATGCCAATATATTTTATCTATTTTCCTTAAATAATTTTTAGTTTTTCAGTATAAGATCTCACTGTAGCCTAGGCTAGCCTAGGATTCACTAGGTAGCACAGATTGGCCTCAGTTTCATGGCGATCCTTCTGTCTCAGCCCTCTGAGGGCTGACGTCACTGGAGCCCTGCACAGCTCATTGTGCCTGGTTTATGAATTAAAGTTTATCTTAAGTATGTTTGTACAGGAAAAACATAGTATTCGGATATCTGCTGGGTGTCTTGGCACGTACCAAATGGATCCTGCTAATTGGATTAGTGATTCATTGTGGGGGCCCGCTCCCACTTTTTCCCCCCATTTTACTCTTGAGAAGTAAAGGATAAGAAATTTAGACAGAAATAAAGAGGGGAGAGAGACAGATAGAAACACAGGATAACCTCAGGAGGGCCTGGATCCTTATCCACCATCCCAGAACTTTATTCAGAAGGGATTTTTATAACAATGCCGTGGGGCGAGGCAACAGACCTCTCCCTGCTAGATACAGCCAAGTGTAGACTCTTCGAAACACCTGGTACTCAGGCCTGTGGCCCATTCATCCTCTTATGCAGCCCTGCTGGGTAAAGCAAGCTCAGATCTCACTAGGAAACCTCTGTGGGCTCCCACAATTCATGTGGATAGACTGTAAAGATATCCAGAGGTGGAGTAGACCTGAGTCCTTTGTCAGTATCCCCAAGAGAAAAAGTATCCTCACATTAAGCAGTTGCAGTTGGTAGACTTATTTTTTGGTTTGGCTTTTTGAGACAGTCTTTCACTGTATGGCTCTGGCTGTCCTGGAACTCACTCTGTAGACCAGGCTGACCTCAGAGATCCGCCTGTTTCTGCCTCCCTGGTGTTGAGATTAAAGGCGTGTGTCACCGCCTTCTGGCTGACTAATTTTTAAAGTTTGTTTTTGGTGCTGATTATTGAACCTGGTGCCTCACACATGCTAAGCCAGAACTCTGCCAGTCAGCTCTCCCACAGTACCTAGTACCCAGAGATACCTGCTGTTCCTGTCCCTTCCTTTTCCTGGCTGTTTCCCCGTGGAAACAAACTTGTGTGTAAACCAGCCTGAGGAACCTTCTCTCATCGTCGCAGATGGATCTTGTGATCCTCAGTACAACCTGAAGCTCAGGTATATTGATTACTGTCCTTAATCTTGTTGGGGGCCTCTGGCTCATTCAGTGCAGTTCGCTATGATTGTGAATGCAAGTTTTTAAGACATAGCTGTTCTTGCGGTGGCAAGGTTTTTTGTTGTGTTGTTTATCTATCTGTCTGTCTATCTATCTACCTATCTATCTATCTATCTATCTATCTATCTATCTATCTATCTAATCCTTTTGGTATTTCGAGACAGGGTTTCTTTCTGTAGTCCTGACTGTCCTGGAACTCTCTTTGTAGACCAGGCTGGCCTTGAACTCACAGAGATCCACCTGCCTCTGCCTCCTTAGTGCTGGCATTAAAGGCCTGCACCCCCACTGCCCAGCTTTTTTTTTTTTGGTATAGGGTCTCTTTACATAGCCCTGGCTGTTCTGAAACTTACTATGTAGGTCAGGCTGGCCTTGAACTCACAGAGATCCACCTGCCTCTGCCTTTCCAGTACTGGGATTAGAGGTGTGCACCCCATGTCCATCTCAGTGGTAAACTTTATATTTTATAGTAGTAAAGCTTACTGATATGATTTAGATACATGATTCAGTTCAACTATTATGTCGAAATCACTACTTGTGGGCTGGAGAGATGGCTCAAAGGTCGGAAGCTCTTGTTATTCTTGTAGAGGACCTGGGTTCAGGTCCCAGCACCCACAGAGTGCTCCAGTTCCAGGGGGTTCAACGCCCTCTTTTGAGCTTTTTTTTTTTTTTTTTTTTGAGACAGGGTTTCTCTGTGTAGCTTTGCGCCTTTCCTGGAGCTTGCTCTGTACACCAGGCTGGCCTCGAACTGACAAAGATCCACCTGCCTCTGCCTCCCAAGTGCTGGGACTAAAGGAGTGTGCCACCACCACCCGGCTTGAGCTTTTTGGGCTCCTGGCACTCAGTAATGCAGACACACATGTAGGCCAAACAGTTGTATAGATAAAGTAAAATAAATAAATTGTTTAAAAAAAAGAGAAATTACAATTTGTGGTGGGGCATAGTGATGCACACTAACAATCCCAGCACTTGAATGATGAGGTAGGGGTCTGGAGAGATGGCTCAGAGGTTAAGAGCCCTGGCTGTTTTCCCAGAGGTCCTGAGTTCAATTCCCAGCACCCACATGGTGGCTCCCAACCACCTGTAATGAGATCTGGCGCCCTCTTCTGACCTGCAGGTGTACATGCAGGCAGAACACTGTATACTTTTAAAAAAAAAAAAAAAAAAAGGGAGGATCAGGACTTCCAGGTAATTCTTGGCTGTGTAGTGTGTTTGTTTGAGGCCAGCCGGTGTTATAGGGGAACCTCTCTAAGAAAACACAACACTCATGAAATTGCATAATCTCTATCAGTGTTTTCTCTGAAAATTTGAATTTAGGTATTTTTATTGGAGGAGAGGCATACTGTTGTTTAGGTTGGCCTCAAACTTATATGCCTAGGTTGACCTTGAGTAGGCCATCTTCCTCCATGAGCCTCCTGGGGCACATGTCTTTAATCCTGTATTCAGGAGGCAGAGGTGGGCAGATCTCTGTAAGCTTCAGGCCAGGTGGAGCTACATAGTTAGACCCTGTCACAAAACAACACACACACCAAAAACAAAAAAGAAAGAAAAAAGAACAAACATGAAGGCCCGCAAGAGGTCTCCGTGGGTAAAATGCTTGCCATATAGGCCTAATGACTTGAGTTGGATCCCCAGAACCCATATAAATATGAAGGAGAGAACTGACTCTTCGAGGTTGTCTTCTGACCTCACCCATGCACAATGACATGAACACACCATGGGCACACAGTCTCAAACACACACCCAGTATAAATAAATACATGCTAACAGAAAAAGGAGACCCAAGCAGAACCAGTTAAGAAGGATTATGCATGTGAGCCACACACCTGACTCACAGAGTTTTCATGACTTTAACAGTGCTTTTCTTGTCAACTCTTTCCATAAATAGGGGTACTGTCTACACTGCGTGCTGTTCCCCAGAAGGAAGGCTACCTTGGCTTGTATAAAGGAAATGGCGCCATGATGATTCGAATCTTTCCCTACGGTGCGATCCAGTTCATGGCATTTGAGCATTATAAAACGGTAGTCGGATTTTTCTCTTTCATCTCTTGGAATATTATGTTTAATACCAGACATATGTACATGTGTGTGTGTGTGTGTGTGTGTGTGTGTGTGTGTGTGTGTGTGTGTGTGTGAGCATGCTGTGGTGTCCCCGTGGAAGTCAGACAGAGAACAGTGTGTGGAAGTCCTTCCATCATGTGGGTCCCATGGTTTGGGCTCAGGTTGTCAGGCTGGTGGCAAGGGCCTTGACTGCTGAGTCATTTGTAGGTCCTTCCGACCTGTGTTGTTTTGAAACCGTGTCTTCATGTAAAGCCCAGGCTGGTTTTGAACAGATGATCATCTGCCTCTGCCTCCCACATCCAGGGATTACGTGGTATACCGCCATGCTCTGCAGTGGAATTCTTTCTGGTGCTGGGGATGAGCCTGGGACCGTGTGCTTCCTGGTGGTGAAGGCTGGGTGCAGTGATGCAGGTTTTTATGCTTCTGTGGCAAGCACTTTCCCAACTGAGCATCTCCCCATTTCCTGTTTGTTTTGAGATGGGGTCTGCAATCTACTATGTCAGGCTGGCTTTGAACTCCTAGTATTTCCTTCTCCACCTCTCAGGTGCTGGAATTGTAGGCATGTGCCACCATGCCCAGCTCAAAAGTGACTTGAGGTGGTGGCGCACGCCTTTAATCCCGGCACTTGGGAGGCAGAGGCAGGTAGATCTCTGTGAGTTCAAGGCCAGCCTGGGCTACAGAGTGAGTTCCAGGACAGGCTCCAAAGCTACACAGAGAAACCCTGTCCCGAAAAACAAAAGGTTTGGAAAAAAAATGTCTTTCAAAAAGACAAATATAGGGTCAGTGCAGTGGCTTATGGGTAAGGGTAGCTTTTGCCTAACAAGCTAAATTCAGCCCCTGGATCCAGGTGGTAGATAGCTGACTCCTTTCTGTTGTCCCTAACTTCCATGAATGTGCTCAATCACACACACACACCTACACACACACACACACACACACACACACACACACACACACGTACATACACAAAAGAAAATGAATAAAAATTAGCCAGGCGGTGGTCCCAGCACTTGGGAGGCAGAGGCAGGCGGATCTCTGTGAGTTCGAGGCCAGCCTGGGTCACCAAGTGAGTTCCTGGAAAGGCACAAAGCTACACAGAGAAACCCTGTCTCAAAAAACCAAGAAAAAAATTAAAATGTTTTCTAAAAAAGAGAAATAAATTCATAATATATTAATAGGATTTTTGTTTGTTTGTTTTTGTGTTTTGAGATAGGGTTTCTCTATATAGCTTTGGTGCCTGTCCTGGAACTCCCTCTATAGACCATGCTGGCCTCGAACTCACAAAGATCCACCTGCCTCTGCCTCCCGAGTGCTGGTATTAAAGGTGTGTGCCACAACTAGCAGGCTTTTCCAGCCCATTTAATAGACATTTTGTTCTCCAGTTCTCTGAGAATACCAGTGCAGCTTTTCTTTTATAATTATATTCTCTTACGTTTATATGTTTTCAATGGTATATAATTAAAATATATATTATATAATAATATATATATATAAAATCACACACATACACACGCATGCATACAGGTATTTTGCTGTTACAGCTCAGAGCCTTGAGCATCCTAGGCAATGTCTTACCAATGAATCAGATCTCCAGTTTGGGATTTTGTTACTAAATAAGTGAAATCATGTTATGGAAGTCTGTTATTTTAGAGCAGTGCTTCAACAGCTTTTCCTACTATACTTATTAAGTTTCCTTTGTCCTTTCTAATTTGTTTCTCTGTGTATCATTGGCTATCCTGAAACTTTCTTTGTAGACTTAGGCTGGCCTTGAATTTAGAAATTTGCCTGCCTCTGCTGGATTAAAAGCATGTAACACCACATCCAGCCTAACTTTGCCGTTTTGTTTTTGTTTTCTCTTTTTTGTTTGTTTGTTTGTTTGTTTGTTTGAGACAGGTTTTCTCTGTGTCACAGCCTGGCTGTTCTGGAACTCACTGTGTAGACCAGGCTGGCCTCAACTTAGAGATCACCCTGCCTCTGCCTCCCAAGTGCTGGGATTAAAGGCGTGCGCCAATATGTAAAGCCTCCAACTTTACTTTTTTTTTTTTTTTTTAATAAAGGAAGAACATTTAATTGTGGTGGTGGCTTACAGTTTCAGTGATTCAGTCCATTATCATCATGGCAGGGAGCATGGCAGCTGGGAATATGGCAGCTTGCAGGCAGACATGGTTTGGAGAGTTCTAAATCTTGATCTAAAGAAAACCTCAAAGTCTGCTTCCACAGTGACACACTTCCTCCAACAAGACCACACCTACTCCAATAAAGCCACACCTCCTAATAGTGCCACTCATTTTGGGAGCCATTTTCTTTCAGACCATCACATTCTACTCCCTGGTCCCCAAAAGTTTGTAGCCATATGATAATGTAAAAATGCATTCATCCAACTTCAAAAGTCCCTATAGTCTATAACAGTCTCAACAGTGTTTAAAAGTCCAAAGCCTCTTCTGAAATTCATGCAATCTCCTAATTGTAATCCCTTATAAAAATCAAAATAAAAAAAACAGATCACATACTTCCAACATATAATGGCCCAGGATATACATTACTGTTCCAAAAATCCAAACTCTGTATCTCCATGTCTGATATCAAAACGCTCTTCAGATCACCAACTCTTTTCAGCTTTGTTGACTGCAACACACATCTTTCTCTTGGACTGATTCCACTCCCTGTTAGCAGTCATGGCAGATATTACACGACTCTGGCATCTCTAACATCTTGAGGTCTCCAAAGCAATCCTGGCTTCTCCTTCCCAGCTTCACACAGTGGCTTCTCTGGGCTTCGTTTAGGGACACCCCTGACACATGCCTGGCCTCAGTGACTTTTCTTAGTCACAGTGCCAGGTTCCATAATGCCTTTTTGTATCCTTGACTCTAAAGTCAGAACCATGTGGCCAAGTTCTGCTGCTTGCCGGCGCTGGAACATGGCCTCCTTGTTCAATTACATCTTCACCAGCTTTCTCCAACTTTACATTTTTTAAAAAAGGATTTATTTGGGGGGCTGGAGATAGCTTAGTGGTTAAAGGCATTGGCTGTCCTTCAAAAGGACCCAGGTTTGAACCAGTTCCCAGTACCTACATGGTAGCTCAGAACCATCTATGACTGCAGTTTTAGAGAATCTAGTGCCCCCTTCTGGCCTCTACTGGTCCTGCACATATGTGTCAAGCATGTATAGACAAACACCTGTATCCATAAACTAAAATAAAACTAATTTTTTAAAGATTTATTTATTGCCGGGCAGTGGTGGTGCTCACCTTTAATCCCAGCACTCGGGAGGCAGAGGCAGGTGGATCTCTGTGAGTTCGAGGCCAGCCTGGGTTACAGAGTGAGTTCAAGGACAGGCTCCAAAGCTACACAGAGAAACCCTGTCTCGAAAAACAAAAAACAAAAAACCAAAAAAAAGATTTATTTATTATGCATACAATATTCTGCCTGCATGTGCACGTGCTCACCAGAAGAGGGCACCAGATCTCATTACAGATGGTGTGAGCCACCATGTGGTTGCTGGGAATTGAACTCAGGACTTCTGGAAGAATAGCCAGTGCTCTTAACCTCTGAGCCATCTCTCCAGCCCATAAAACTAATTTTTTTAAAAGATTGATTTATTTATTATGTATACAGAAGAGGGTGCCAGATCTCATTACATATGGTTATGAGCCACCATGTGGGTGCTGGGAATTGAACTCAGTCGGTGCTCTTAACCTCTCAGCCATCTCTCCAGCCCCAAAACCAATTTTTAAAAAATGAAAAAAGATTCATTTTTATTTTATGTATCTGAGTGTTTGCCTTCATATAGATGTGTGTGTACTGTGAATGTCTGGTGCCTCTGTAGCCAGAAGAGGGCGCCAGTTCCCGTGGAACTGTAGTTATGGACAGTTATCAGCTACCATGTGGGTGCTGGGAACCGAATCCAAGTTGTCTGCAAGAGCAGCAAGTGCTCTCAACCTCTGCGCCATCTCTCTGGCTCTTACAACTTTAACACAGAAGATAGAATCTTATTTAATTCAGTGTTTTTGGTTTCTAGTTCATTACTACAAAGCTGGGAGTTTCTGGTCATGTGCACAGATTAATGGCTGGATCCATGGCAGGTAAGATGAAGGTACATTCATATCTGATAAGTAAGTGTTCTTTAGTGCTTAATTTGGGGGGCTAGAGAGATGGCCAAGCAGTTAAGAGTACTTGCTGCTCTTTAAAAAAAATATATATTTATTCAAAAATATTATATATATACTTTTGAGATACAGTCTCACTATGTAGTCCTGGCTTGCCTGTATTTAAATATTCTTATTTATTTATTTATTTATTCATTTGTTCATTTATTTTTTTTGTGTGTATACATGTTTATGTCACTTTTTTTTCATTTATGATTCTGTTCTTTTCAGGCATGACAGCAGTTATCTGCACTTACCCTCTCGATGTGGTTAGGGTGCGCCTCGCCTTCCAGGTGAAAGGGGAGCATACCTATTCAGGGATCATTCATGCATTCAAGACGATTTATGCTAAGGTATTTCATCCCACTGTCCAAACTGATAGCATGTCTTCTCATAGCTAGGAAAATGTTAAAGGATATCCACTTTTCCCTTTATTTGGAATTAATGATACTAGATTAGGGGTGTGGCTTAGTGGAAGAGCACTTACCTGCACAGTCCTGGCTTGATCTCAGGTACCACAGGAGAAAGAGAGTGGAGGAGCGGGGGAGGGAGGGAGGGAGGGAGGGAGGGAGGGCCATGTTAATGATCAGGGCAGCAGTAATCCTGACAAGTCCGTAGCTGTGTTTCAAGAGAGTCCTGGGCCGTTTCTGTTGTGCCCTGTGCTTTTAGTATGATGTTTATCATAATGAATGTGATATAATCTTCTGATTTTCTTCATTCAAAGGAAGGCGGTTTCCTCGGATTCTACAGAGGTCTGATGCCTACTATATTGGGAATGGCCCCGTATGCAGGTACGGTTCAAATCGGGCCAGGCAGGCGGTGCACATCTCTAATCCCAGCACTCAGGGCAGAGGCAGAGGCAGGCGGATTGCTGGGAGCTGGAAGCCAGCGTGGTTTACAGAGTGAGCTCCCGGCCAGCCAGGGCTCCACAGTGAGGCTCCATCTCAGAAGTAAAGCAGGTCAAGGCAAAGCTGCAGGAAACTGGCAGCATCCTACTTTGTGTTTCCGTCGTCAGTGTCAGTTAAGTGATAACGTGCCATCTGAAAGTGGTTTTTACTAAATGATGAAGATGGATTGAAGATTCACATATGGTCATTCAGCCCATTGTGTATATGAAGTTTACTATTTAGGTACACTGAGTAGATATGCAATTTTATGTCTTTTTATTAGTATCTGACTTAGTTAAAGCCTTACTAATGAACACTTAAGTTGTTAAGAATGCAGGTTTAGGGCTAGCGAGATGGTTCAGTGGCTCAAAGCAAATGGTTGCTCTTGCAGAAGACCAGGGTTTGGTTCCCAGTCCCCACATGATAGCTTACAATCATCTGTTACTCCAGTTCAGGTGTCTGACACCCTCTCCTGGCCTCTGCAGGCACCAGGCATGCATGTGCTGCACACACAAACACTCATATACACAAGTTTCTTAAATAAAGTAGAAAGATGCATGGTGGCACTGGAGAGGGGGGTCAGAGCTTCAGGATCTGAAATCAGCTACATTGAGGTTTGGGCGTAATGCGGAATACCTGTAACTCCAGATACTTGAGAAGTTAAGGCAGAAAATTGGGGGTTTGGGGCCAGCCCAGTAATGTACAAGAGCCTCTTTCTCTCATTTCTGTTTTGTTTGATTTTTGTTTTTAGATGAGTTTTGTAGTCCGAGCTGGCCTCATTATGTAGCTGAGGACCTGCGTCTAAGTGCTAGGATTGTAACTGACTGGTATGCTTGCTCAAACACTGTCTCTCTTTTATTTTTCTGGAGCTGAGGACCGAACCTAAATCCCCAACCCCCAACACTGTCTCTTTTAAAACTTACTTATGTGTATGAGTGTTCTGCCTGTGCATGTGTATGTACATCACATGCCGGCCTATGGCCCTTGGAGGCCAGAAGAGGGTTACAGACAGCTGTAAGGCACATGTGGGTGCTGGGTCCTTTGCAAAAGCAGCAAGTGCTCTTAATGGCTGAGCCATTTCTCCAGACCCTAAAACAATTCAGTTGTTTTTCAATAACAGCTTTGTAGAGTTATGACTAGAACACCATACCATTTGTTCATCTAAGTGTCCAGTTCATGTCAATTAGACATCATCCTTCACCCATAGTTAGGACGGACTCCCAAGTCTAAACAGCCATTAATTTTTACATCTCTACCGGTTTGCATTTCATTTAAAGGAAGTAATATTGTGATTGACTTCTCTGATTGTGTGTTTTCAAAGTTCAATGTGTTGGAGACATACTGTATTTTCTTGTTGTTTTGCTGTAGTATTGTTTTGTATGAGTGCATATTTATATATAGTCTAGCCTTGAACTTGCTATGTAGCTAAGAATGACCTTGAAATCCTGATCCTCTTGCTTGGGACTCCCAGGTGCTGGGCTGACGGTGGGTTCCATTGAGCCTGGCTTCTATGTCCTTATAGTTAAATTTTTTTATTATATCTATTTATTATATGCATGTGTATATAAAATTATGAATTACAGGCTGGGTGTAGTGATGCATGCCTTTAATCTCAGCCCATGAGAGGCTAAGTCCAGCCTGATCTACATAGTGAGTTTCAGGCCAGCCAGGATTACATAGTGAGACTGTGTCTTAGAACCCCCCTGAATTATGAGTTATGAGTTTATATTTCACTCAGTTTAAACCTTGGAATACTGCTTAATTCTACTCCTCTGTGATATGAAATTGTGTTCACTACTGCCCCGTAAATGCACAGTATGCTAGTGTGTGAAAACCAATGCTATCGTTTTTTTGGTAAGTGGTAGGATCTTTGAATTAGTATTTATAGATATTAATTAAATATCTTACATGAAGGCAATTATTCTAGACTAGGAAATGCATACTTTGTTCCTTCTACTAACTCGTTTTGATGTAAGGAAGCTCTTTTTCTCAGTTCGTGTTATGGTGAGCTCATGGTTTGCTTTTCAGGTGTTTCCTTTTTTACCTTTGGTACCTTGAAGAGCGTTGGGCTTTCCTACGCGCCCACCCTGCTCGGCCGCCCTTCGTCTGACAATCCCAATGTCCTAGTTCTGAGGACCCATGTGAACTTACTTTGTGGTGGCGTTGCTGGAGCAATAGCCCAGACGATATCGTAAGTGTCCCAACTTGAGCTGTGCGTCAGGTCGTTTCCTGTGTCTCGTCTACGCTGTTAGTCATTTTATCCTCTCTCCCTGACAAAATGCTGCTTAATCTTGATAAGTATTCATTTAGTACTTTTTCAGATATGCCTTTGTCATAAGTATATTTAGATAATTACATGCCAACAGTTGATTATATTCATCTAGATCCTCCCAGTTTCCTATGGATTTATTTGAACAAAAGCAAGAGAATCACTTGAATGTGATGATTCATTTGTTCACATCAATTGGCCTACAAGAAGTTTCTGGAGTTTGAGCCATTTAGAGAGAGAGAGAGAGAGAGAGAGAGAGAGAGAGAGTGTAAGTGTGTGTAAGCCCTTTGCATTAAAATCTTGAAAACTTACTTTTTTCCGGATAGTATATGAATCATCGTAAGGTTCACTGAAGGAGAAAATAAAATTGCTGACTCAGCAAGCCCCTTTTAGTTAGATTTTGTTTTTATTTTTAGCTATGTATAAATGTGGGTTTGTGCATAAGAGTACAGTTCCAGAGCCCAGAAGAGGGGTCAGGTCTGGAGCTGGCCTTACAGTGGTTGTGAGCTACTGATGTGACGTGGGTACTGGGAACTGAACTCAGGTTCTCTGAGCAGGGTTTCTCTGGCTGTCTTGGAACTCACTTTGTAGACCAGGTTGGCCTCGAACTCACAGAGATCTGCCTGCCTCTGCCTCCCGAGTGCTGGGATGAAAGGCGTGCGCCACCACCACCTGGTGCCCAAGCTGTTTTTATTGAAACAGTACAGTGTTTAACTGGAGTTAAATCTGCTGGCATGTAGAGAGAACATTATAATAAATGCATTACTATGTCAAAATTGGGAAGGCAGTTTCACGTAATTTCTCTAGACCAAGAGAGATTAAGTAGAGTGAGATAGAAGTGACTGGAAACTGAGCAACGGGGACTTTCCAGGGAAAGAAAGTCAGAAAGCCTTTGAGATGACATGTCTGAAGCACCAGGAAGGCGCAGAAAGGGAGTGTTGTGACCAGACTCAGCAGGCATCCTGGGTGAGAAAAGCAAAACCAGAGTCAGCTGGAGAGGATGCTCAGGACGAGCATTGTCCTGGGAAAGCTGATGGCGGATTCAGATGGAAGCTGGTGTTATGCTGCGGAGGACAAAGGACAGAGGTGTCTGCTTAGCAGTGGAAGTCTGTCTGTGGACCATAGTTCTGCTGTGGACTCAGACTATCTCTACGTTCTAGATGACACTTTGGCTCTGTCACCCCCCGCCCTTTCCTCACAGTTGACTCACATCTTAACCTGTCTTCTCTTTCTCTCCATTTCCCTTCCCACCCCCTACCCCCGAGACAGGGTTTCTTGTAATCAAAACTGGTCTCAAACTTGTTATGTACCTGAGGATGGCTTTGAACTTCAAACCCTCCTGCCTCCATCTGCCCAGTGCTGGGTTGTCGTTCTTGTCAGCTTTCTTTGAACTGCCAGCCCCCAAATAATGACACGGAAACATTATTAATTATGAAAGCTTGGTCTTTAGATTAGGCTTGTTTCCAACTAGCTCTTACAACTCAAATTAACCTGCGTCTATTAAGCTATGTTCTGTCACGTGGCTCTTTACCTCTCCTCCGTTCTGTATGTCCTTATCCCTCTGTGACTGGCTGGTGCCTCCTGCAGCGCCAGATTTGAACCCTGACTTCCTCTCTCTGCCCGGAAGTTCTGCCTGCCCTCTCCTGTCTAGCTATTGGCCATTCAGCTCCTTATTAAACCAATCCAAAGGTGCCTTAGGCAGGTGAGGCAAAACACAGCACCTTCATGCAGCGTGAACAAATATTCCAAAACAGGAATGCCCAGTGGATGTGGAAGTTTGGTTTCAGTGGTTGTCAAATAGGAAACGAGAGGTTATTTTTAAGTCTTTAATTCTTCTGTTTCTCTAGCTACCCATTTGATGTGACCCGTCGGAGAATGCAGTTGGGGACAGTCCTGCAGAGTCTGAAAAGTGCCTGTAAGTGTTCTGACATCTAACCTAGAAATGTAATGTTTTCTTTTAAAGATTTCTATCTTTTGGTTGTTGGTTTTTTTTTTTTTTTTTAGATTTATTTATTTATTATGTATATAGCATGTATGACTGCAGGCCAGAAGAGGGCACCAGATCTCATTACAGATGGTTGTGAGCCACCATGTGGCTGCTGGGAATTGAACTCAGGACCTCTGGAAGAGCAGCCAGTGCTCTTAACCACTGAGCCATCTCTCCAGCCCCTGGTTGTTGGTTTTTTGAGACAGGGTTTCTTTGTGTAGCTTTGGCTATATTGGAACTAGCTTTGTAGACCAGGTTGGCCTCCAACTCAGAGACCTGACTGCCTCTACCTCCCTAGTGCTGGGATAAAAGAAGTGTTCCACCACCGCCCAGCTAATTTCTACTTTTTAAAGACAGGATCTCAAGCAGCCCTGATTGGCTTCCAACTTTGTATGCAACATGCCTGACCTAGAACTTGTGATCTTTTGATTTAGAAAGGCTAGCTTTGAACTGCTGGTCCTCCTGCTCCATCTCCCAAGTGCTAAGCTTATAGGCGTGTACCACCTGGACTCATTTGTTTGTATGTATGTGTTTATGTATGTAAGTATGTATTGCTTTTGAGAAGACAGTCCCTCTCTGTAGCTCATGTTGGCCTGAAACTCCTGGTTTAGCTTTTGAAGTGCTAGGATTACAGGTTTGAGCAACCGCGGTCAGCTAAGCCTCTTTGAAAAATGCTACCATGGGCCTTGTGGTGGTGGCGCACACCTTTAATCCTATCACCCATGGGAGGCAGAGGCAGGTGGATCTCTGTGAGTTCAAGGCCAGTCTGGGCTACAGAGCGAGATCCAGGACAGCCAGAGCTACACAGAGAAACCTGTCTGGAAAAAAACAAAAAACAAAAAAATGCTACTGCAGCCTGGGCCTGGTGGCATAGTCCTCTTTCCCCAGCATGTGGGAGGCAGGAGATTACAGTTCAAAGCCAGCCCAAGCTATAGACCAAGGTTCTGTCTGAAGAAACCAACCAATCAACAATCACCAAGCTCTCCTGGGTTCTGAGGTTGTCTTGTCTGTCCCCTCAAGAGTAGTTGCTCCATCGTTTTCCCACTGTCTTTCAGTACGATGCGGGAGACCATGAAGTATGTCTATGGACACCATGGGATTCGGAAAGGACTGTACCGTGGCTTGTCTCTGAACTACATCCGCTGTATTCCCTCGCAAGCTGTGGCTTTCACAACCTATGAACTTATGAAGCAATTTTTTCACCTTAACTAAAAGAAAAAATTACCACTTGTGATGGTTTTCCTCAGTAAATTCTCAGAGGGAAATATATATATAAATGTTACCTTAATTGTGAGGGAGACATTACTTGAAGAGGACATTTGCCCTGTCACAGGAACCACTGGGGCTCTAATACTTGATTTCTGTTGGATTTTAAATCATAGATCGAAAGTGCTTAGCATAATGTTTTGTTTTCTTTTTGATGGGATCTAGATATGTAACCCTGGCTGGCTTGGAACTCCCTGTGGAGACCAAACTGGCCTAGATTTGTGGCAATCCTCCTGCCTCTGCCTCCCAAGTACTGAGATCTCCGGCATGTGCCACCATGCCTGCTCTGACATACTTTTTAATGGCAAACATTATACCTTAGAACCCTGCAAAACCATCTTATGCTGAGGGTGGTCACTGCTGGTTATTTTAAAGTACTATTTGGAAGGAGAGGTGGGTTCGTATTGGAATTCAAGAGATTGTCATTGGTTCCACCACACGATTCCAAACTTCATTGTAATTGTGGTCATGGAGGCGGGGAGGGACAGGAATCAAATCCAGGGCCCTTTGCATGCCAGGCACAGGTTGTCCCCCACTATGCCACACCCCCAGCCTGTAATTATGATTGTCTTCTCTCCCTCAGTGCTGAGGGAGTTGAGCCCAGGGCCTTGCATGTGCAAGGCAAGCACCATACCACTGAGCTACATTCCTGACCCTTTTCTTTTTTAGCGATGTGCTGGGATCAAACTCATGCATGCTAATTGCACCCCACCAATGGCCTGCACCCCACCAATGGCCTGCACCCCCAGCCCTCTAACACTGCTTGTTATCCCCCGACTCTCCATCCTTTCTTTCCTTGTGCTGGGGAGTAAACTCAGGGTCTCTCTCGCCTGTCTTGCTAGATAAGCGCTCTACCTCTGAACTACGTCTCCAGCATCTGACCTTGTGTGGTGTTATGAAAGTCAGCAGACTCAGTTTAATTGTAGTGGAATGAGAAGTGAATATCTGGGAAACATAGCTAGCAACAAAGTAGTGTTCTTGTTATGTTTCTTCTCAGAGTTCTGCTCCAGTTGATAAAAGGACACCTTTTCCTCATTGATTTGAGAAGTTTTTCTTTATTTTTATTTTCCTCTCTTTGGGGATTGAATCTAGGACCTCGTACATGCCAGTCAAGTGGTGTACCCTACCACTGAGCTACATCCTCAGCTCTCTTCATTTCTCAATACAATTGGTCTTGTCTTAAAAAGGAGAGACTTAATCAGGTTTTGTTCAAATGCTGTTACCAGGTACTTTGATTTTCGTGAGTTAAAAAAAAACCACTGTATTTCTCAAAGGCAGTAATAATGAAAATTAAATATCTTTGCTCTTAAAAGGAGAATAGCATTGTAGATGTTTGTCTTAAATCACTTGATGTGTACTAGAAAATTTAAGTGGACCATGAATATAGCTGAAGCAATGTTTCCAAGATACTATGTCAATATACAAGTTCTTCCATGTACAGTACGTTTAGTGTGTCATACTTCTAAGTGTAAATATAGAACACGCTCTGATTGTTACATTTTAAAGAAAGTTGTTTAGAGTATAAGAATCCTGATCATTGTGTTTAGAGCCCTTTTCTCTTTTGTTGTGAGCATGACAGATGGAGTAGCAGCGGTGACCGTCTGTCTGTCCGTAGAGGTGGGGCTTTGTAGAGCCGATGTGAGCTGTAAAGACTTTAAATATAAGCTGCTAAGGTTATTTCTGCATTTTTTTGCGCATAAAGATTTCTTGTCATATCTTGGTAAAAATTGGATGAATTAGTTTCATTTGTGTAATCTTTACTTTAAAAATGAACATGTACTTTGTGACTTGAAGTATACCGGGAGTGGGGATACATCTGTTTATAAAGCTCTTTTGTATATTTTCATTTCTGGACCACACTGTAGCTAATTATTCCATTCAATCTTAAGGTAATTTAAACCTATAAAATAAATATCTCAGTTATATTATCAATAAAAGAGAATGAAAATATTTTTTAAAATAAGAAATTGCATTCTATGTCTTATAGAATCCGTAAGATATTAAAAGTAATTTTTTATCCTTGTTTTGATGGTTTCCTTTATTTACTTATCATCTGCGGAACCTGAGATCAACCTGAAGGCTTTGCACATGCTAGGTGAACACTTTACCACTGAACTGGGTCCCCAGCCACTCTAGTTAGTTGTTAGTTAGTTTTATTTTTTCTTATGTATTTAATATTATTTTATGTGTATGAGTGTTTTGCCGGTATGCATGTCTGTGCCCCACAGACATGCCTGACATACCAAGGAGATCAGAAGCAAGACACTGGATCCCCTGGAACTCAATTATAGGTTCTTGTCAGCTGGCATGTGGGTGCTGAGTATCGAACTGGAGTCCTCTGGAAGAGCAGCCTGTGTTCTTAACTATGAGCCATCTCTCCAGCCCCTTATTTCTTTTCTTTTCTTTTTTTTTGAAGCAGTCTCTTTATGTAACCCAAGCTGGCCTGAAACTCAAAATCTTCCTGCCTCAGCCTCTCCTGTGCTGGGGTTGCAAGTATGTGCCACCACATCAGGTCAATACCTTTCTTTTTAAATATTTGCATTATTATTTTTCGAATGTTTACATCATCATCATCATCATCATCATCATTATCAATTATTTATTTTGGTTTTCTTGAGACAGGGTTTCTCTGTGTATCCCTGACTGTCCTAGAACTCATTAGGTAGACCAGGCTGGCCTCAAACTCACAAAGTTAAAGGCGTTTGCCATCACCGCCCAGCTTTAAAGGCCTGCATTATTGAAGGAAAAATGTTAAATATGAAATATCAGAATGAGAGGGCTGGGGAGATGGTTCAGGTGACAAACAGCTTTGTAACCTACTTTTCAGATTCCTAGCTCCCACATAAGAGCCAGGTTTAGTCATAGACCCGGTCTCATAAAATAAAGTGAAGAGCCATAGGAGGCACCCAGTGTCCAACCACTGGTCTCCCACCCACTCCCACACGCACACATACAGGCACGCACACATGCTCAGAAATCAGAGTGAAAGAACGTTAAAATTAAAATGGCATTTATTTATTTATTTATTCATTCATTTATTTATTTATTTATCGAGACAGGGTTTCTCTATGTAGTTTTGGAGCCTGTCCTGGATATCGCTCTGTAGACCAGGCTGGCCTCAAACTCACAGAGTTCCGCCTGCCTCTGCCTCCAGAGTGCTGGGATTAAAGGCGAGCGCCACCACCGCCCGGCTAAAATGGCTTCTTTGAAAAGAAAGTTTTAGACTTATCTTTTTAAAAAAAAATTTATTTTGCCTTTTGTGTGCCTGTGAGTGTGTATGTGCACTATGTGTATAAGTGTGCCTTTGGAGGCCGGAGGAGGGCATCAGATCCTTTGGAACTTGGATTATAGGGAGTGGGAAGCAGCCAGATGTGAGAGTGGGAAGCAGCCAGATGTGGTACTTACTGGACGCTAAACCGGAGTCCTCTACAAGAGCAGCAGATACTCTTTAACCACTGAGCCATCTCATCTCTCCAGCCCTGTGTGTGTGTGTGTGTGTGTGTGTGTGTGTGTGTGTGTGTGTGTGTGTGTGTGTGTAAACAAGTCCCCTTTACCAGCTGCATGAAAAGGGGGCATGGTGATCACTGCAGACCGAAGCAGGGGATTGCTGTGAGTTCCAAATGTTTTCTTTTTTTTTTTCTTTTTTTTTTTTTTTTTTTTTTTTGGTTTTTCGAGACAGGGTTTCTCTGTGTAGCTTTGCGCCTTTCCTGGGACTCGCTTGGTAGCCAAGGCTGGCCTCGAACTCACAGAGATCCGCCTGCCTCTGCCTCCCGAGTGCTGGGATTAAAGGCGTGCGCCACCACCGCCCGGCCCAAATGTTTTCTTAAGCTGGGCTTGGAGATCCCTGCACTTGAAAGCCGGAGGCGGTGCTGTGAGTTCCAGGCCAGCCTGGGATACTTGAGACGCTGTCCCAAATCTAAAACACGAAGCGTGCGAGCCCGGCAGGCCACGTCAGGCACACACCCCCCCCCCCCCCCCGGAGGCGGGAAGGCGGGAAAGCGGCTCCGGTCCCGCGCGGAGCTTCCCGGCACTGCGAGCGCGGGAGCCGCTGGCGCGCGGGGCCCCTCCTGCGCATGCGCACGGACACCGGCGCGTCCCGGGCGCTACGGGTTCCAGGCGCCGCGGCCGCCTTTCGTAGCCGCCTCTCCCGGCGGCCCTGGCAGGGATGGAGCCGCTGGACGAGCTGGACCTGCTGCTGCTGGAGGAGGGCGGCGGAGCGGAGGCCGCGCCGCGGGCGGAAGTGTGAGTGAGCGGGCGAGCGGGCGGGCGCCAGGTCTGAACGCGGGCGGACCGGCGCAGTCTTCCCTGGTTTTAGCCGGAGGGTTCCCCTCATCGGCGACTGTTAATTTGGACCTGGTCTTGGGTAGCCCGGGCTGGCCTTGAACTCGCTCTTTTCCACACCGCAGCTCACCAGTGTCATTAATACATTGCATTTTATTATTATTATTATTATTTTTTTTTTATTTGGGTGCGTTGACCCGCTGGTGGGTCTTCTTTCCTTGCACGTGGGACCGCGGGAGCGAACTCCGGTCTTGCCAGCAGGCCGGGTCATATTATTAATTTACGTGTTTATGTGCATCTGTCTGATTTTAGAGGCATCTCCTGGAGCTGGAGTTACAGGCAGTCGTGAGCTGTCCGAGGCGGGTTCTGGGAATTGAACTCAGGTCCTTTCTGCAAGAACAATTCGTGTCCCTAACCACTGGGCCGTCTTCTCCAGGCCAGTGTAACTTTTAGGAGCTCCTGCAGGCGTCACCACCTACCTCAGGAAACCCTTGGTGTGAGGCTAAGTAGGGGTGTTCAGTGATACATTTCCAAAACAATGGGTTGTGCAGCCAGCTGGGGTGATTGGTAGGGGAAGGAGGAAGGCATTTTTTTTTTTTTTTTTTTTCCGATTTTTCGAGACAGGGTTTCTCTGTGTAAAAGTCCTAGTTGTCCTGGAACTCACTCTGTAGACCAGGCTGGCCTCGATCTCACAGAGATCCCCTTGCCTCTACCTCCAGAGTGCTGAGATCAAAGGCGTTTGCCAGCATGCCTGGTAGCATTTGATGTTTTAACCGGAGAGTGTAGGTGACTTGTTAGGGTTATGGAAGCCCGACCAGAAAGATGGGAGAAGAAAAGGGGTGTCACTTTAAAGAGTAGTTTGCATGGTTTCAGTATTGGGAAGCTGATCTGGTCATTCTAAATAGACATAAGAAACTCCTGAGTTAGTGTACAGAAGTGAGCTCCTCTGGCGGGTAATAACCCTGCTTTCTACTGGGATGTGATGGTTGGCTCAGAAGCTGCTGTTAATGACTCCAGCTACTCAAGGGGCCTTGGAGTGCTTCAGACCCAGAGTTGAGACCAGCCTTGACATCAACAGAGACCCTTTCCTGGGAAGCAGAGGGGGAGTTTGCTTCCTTTACAAGGAGAGGGAGGCAAGGACCTCTTCCTGCATCTGTGGTATGTTGGACTAGATTTCTTTAGTGGTGCTGGAGGAACCAACACCTGGTATGCAGTAGGCCTAAGCCCCCTGATGCTGTAAAGATTAGGATGATTGGCAGCTCCCGGCAGGAATTGCGGTGAACCCCCCATGCTGCTCTCTCTCACCAACCCCCTCTTTCTTTCCAGCAGTAATGGGGATGAGGCACAGGCTGGCACGCGGGTGCTGTGCCACTGAACCGTGTCCTGCCCAGCATATCAGTTATTTGGAAACGTGTTCAACGTATCTCCTTTTAGGTGTACTTTGTATAGGCTTTCAGCAGTAGTAGAAACCTGTTCCGACATTTTCCAGGTTCCGGGTTTTAGGGTAGCCCGGGGTAGCCTTGAATTGAGATGTATAGCCCAGCCCAGGATGGCCTTGACCACTTCCTAAGTGTTCTGTTGCTGTTGTTTATACAGCGGGCACATTTTGTAGATAAGGCTTGTGTGGTAAGAGGTAGGAGTGGCCCTAGAGCCCCAAGAGAAAGAAAAGCAACAGACAGCCATGTGGGTGATAGATGTCCAGTCCAGGTAGTTGAGAGTTGGGTACTCTCCCGTGTGTGAAGACTGACCATATCTGCCCTGCAAACAACCCTGCCCCCAGCCTCATAATCATTACTGTCTACTGGTTAAAAATACCAATCACAATGTATGTAGCCATGTATAGAGGACAAAGCCAGGAATGTGTAAGAGCACAATCCTGTGCTATTGGGAGCTCTTTAGCCTTTTGGTATGGAATCTCTAGAGATACACTGCTTCCCTACGGCAACTTGGGTGTCTCATTCTTTGGTTTGATCTCTTGAAACACTTGTGGGAGTCCCCCTGCCTCAGCCTCCCAAGCCCTGGGTTTACAGGTTTGAGCCATCATGTGCAGTTCGCTTATTATTTCATGTTATGTTTTATTTTTATTTTTATTTTTTATTTTTTTGGTTTTTCGAGACAGGGTTTCTGTGTGTAGCTTTGCGCCTCTCCTGGAACTCACTTGGTAGTCCAGACTGGCCTTGAACTCACAGAGATCCGCCTGGCTCTGCCTCCCGAGTGCTGGGATTAAAGGCGTGCGACACCAATGCCCGGCTCATGTTATGTTTTAAAAGGAGAGAAGTCACTTTTTGTTTTGAAATGGTGCTTCATGTAGTCCAGGCTAGCCCAGACTCCCTATGTCTCTAAGAATGACCTGGTTCTGCCTGTCTTCCCAAGTGCTGGAATTACGGGCATCAGCCACCACACTCAGATACTTAGCCTACTCAAGTGCTGGGCAGCAGATTGACCCCCAGGCTTCGTACATGTTTGGCAAGCACTCAATCAACCGAGCCTCAGCCCTGGTCTTTATAACAAGAATTCTTCCCCCTGTGCCTTTGTTCAGTTTAAGGTTTTCAGGGGAAGAAGAAAAAAAAAAAACACTTAAAAAACTAGAAAATTGGCTTCCAGATAGTCCAGTCAATGGGCTCTTATGTTTCCGCTTTTAGAGTTCAGAGGAAGGTGGAAGCGTTCTTTCCTACGACGGTTCTGAGCCGAGGAGAGGATAACCGGTACCTGGTGCTAGCTGTCGAGACTGTACAGAATGAGAGAGGGGATGAAGAAAAACACCTGGTCATCACGGCGTCTCGGGAACAAGAGCACCAAGAGCTGTGCATCCTGAGGAATGGCTGGTGAGCGGCACCTGACTTTGAGCAATGATTTGGTGGTCTGGTGGTGCTTTGATTTTGCTTGTTTTCTGATACAGGGTCTTGTGTGGATTAATCATTTTTTTTTTTTTTTTGTTTTTGGTTTTTCGAGACAGGGTTTCTCTGTGTAGCTTTGTGCCTTTCCTGGGACTCACTTGGTAGTCCAGGCTGGCCTCGAACTCACAGAGATCCGCCTGGCTCTGCCTCCCGAGTGCTGGGATTAAAGGCGTGCGCCACCACCGCCCGGCTGGATTAATCATTTAAAAGGAGATAGAGATAGTTCAAGAGTAACCGTGCCTGCCACCAAAACTGACCACCAGAGTTTGGTGCCTGGGACCCACATAGTGGAAGAAGAGGACAGACAGACCACCCCACCCAACACACGCCACAAAATAAATATGTTAAGCCAGGCGGTGGTGGTGCACGCCTTTAATCCCAGCACTCAGGAGGCAGAGGCAGGCAGATCTCTGTGAGTTCAAGGCCAACCTGGGCTACAGAGGGAGTTCTAGAACAGCCAGAGCTACACAGAGAAACCCTGTCTCAGGGGAAAAAAAAAATGTTAAAAAAGACAAAGAATAATTCTTTTTTTTGGAGCCTGTCCTGGAACTCCGTCTGTAGACCAGGCTGGCCTCGAACTCACAGAGATCCGCCTGCCTCTGCTTCCCAAGTGCTGGGATTAAAGGCGTGCGCCACCACCGCCTGGCCAAAGAATAATTCTTAAGGGAGGGAAAAAGGAAGGTTTGAGAGATGGCTCAGTGGTTAAGAGTACCTGTTGCTCTTGCAGAGGTCCTGGGTTTGGTTCCCAGTGCAGCTCACAACTGCCTGTAACTCCAGGGATCTGAGACTCTCCGGCCTCCTTGAGCACTGCACACATGTGGTGCACATACCATCAAGCACGTGCATATGCACCTAAATAAAATGATAATAAAAATTTTAAGACACGAGGAAGATTTGCCGGCTTATTGAAAGTGTGGCCTTCGCTCCAGCATCATAGTTCTTCTGTGCGCCGAACTGACAATCTGATCTTCATTTTTTAAAAAAATTTTATTTAAAAATTAAAAAAACAAAACAAAACATTGTGGTATGTGTATGACTGTTTTGCCTGCATGTGTGAATGTTCATACACCATGAGCGTGCCCGGTACCCGTGGCGGCCAGAAGAGGGTTTTGGATCCCCTGGACTTGGAGTTACAGATGGTTTCGAGCTGCAGTGTGGGCACTGGGAGCTGAACGAGGGTCTTCTGCAAGGGCAGGTAGTGCTCTTCACCACAGAGCTGTCTCTTTAGTGCCCCCACTTAAATGAGGTTTAGAAATATTTATTCTTCAGATGAAACACTCAATGCTTCTGGGTGTGTTGACCTGTGGGAACCTGGATTTTACGTTTCTGCTTCACCCTTGCCTTTTCTCAGGTGTTCAGTCCCAGTAGAGCCGGGGGACATCATTCACCTGGAGGGGAACCGCACATCTGAGACGTGGGTAATAGATGACGACTCTGGATATTTTATTCTGTACCCAGACCTGTTGATCTCTGGCACAAGCGTCGCCAGTAGTATTCGGTGTGTGAGAAGAGCTGTCCTGAGCGAGACTTTCAGGGTAAGCGACTTCCGTCCGTGTTTCCGTGGTGTTTTCCTCTGCTGTGCGGAGGGTGGAGTCCAAGGCCTTGCTCTGCCGCTGGGGTCTGTCTTCAGCCCCTCGGGAACCTTTCCCGCTCACTGTTCAGTCCTCAGCAGCTGCCTTCACAGAGGGCCAGCACACTGAGAGCATTGTGTGACTGGCCGGTGTCACGTACCTGGTAACTGCAGCGTTGTGACTCAGACCAGGCATCTGGTCCTTTGAACTGAAGTTCATTTAGCGTTTAATAGCAATGCTGATCTCTGAGGGTGCATGACTACATCCAGCCCCCCAAACCCCCACCGTTTTTGTTTTTTTTTTTCTTCTTAAGCTCAAGGACAATTTTTTTTAGATTGAAAAGAAAAATTTGGGGTGGGGGTGGGGGCGCGGGGAGAGGCAAGCTGTAAATGTCAGCAGCTGCCCAGAAGGAGGGAGAGAGAAAGCCATGCTGTTTGAGTTAGGCCAGTGAGGAGGCCAGCCACATGCTAGGCAAGCGGCGTCCAGATGGGGTAAGGGACTTGAGGAAAATGATGGCACCCAAAGTGTTACAGACGGCATGACGAGACGGAGATGGAGGGAAAGAGTGGGCGGGGGCGGCGCATGCCTTTGATCCCAGCTCTCATGCTCGGGAGGCAGAGGCAGATGGGTCTTTGAGTTCGAGGCCAGCCTGGTCTACAAAGTGAGTTCCAGGATAACTTGGGCTACACAGAGAAACTCTGTCTCAAAAAACAGACAAAAAAAACAAAAAACCCCAAAACAAAAAAAGAAAAGGAAAAGTTACATTTCTGTGGGTAATTCAGAGAAGTAAGTAAGCGAACCGTGAAGCTGCACATCTCCTTTGTAGGCTTCTGCCTTTGAAATATATGTTTATTAATTCTTTGAGAATTTCATGTGATGTATTTGATCATCTTTACTCCTCCCAGATCCGCCTTGTGTTCTTTTTTCCCCCCTTTTCCTTTAATGACCCACCACGTCCAGTTTGTGCTCGCCTGTCCTTCTACCCCCGGGTACAAAGCCATCAGTGGAACTCAGTCAGCCTACGGGGAGCCACACCCCTAAGGAACACTGACTCTCCCTTCCCCAGAAGCCATTCACTGCCAATGTCTTCTCAACTAGGGGAGGGGGCTCATGAGTTCCAGTCAACTTTTAAGAGAGGGCACAGTGAAACCACTGAACAGGACCACCCCATGGGTAGAAAGAAAGGTTTATTTGGGGCATATTCAAAGCTGCCTTGGCTGTCTTGGAGGATGGCATCTGGGCTGGATGAGCAAGAGAGTAGCAGGAAGCTGGGAAAGTCTTGGTAGTTCTAAAGAGACAGGTGTTGGGGCAGGAGGAAGCTTGTATGCACAGGAACGGCCTGAAAGTTGGGGGGAGGGAGGAGATGTTTGTGAGCCAAAAGAGCCTGGGAGCTACCTGGTAACTGTGGTTTGTGTTACAGGTATGTGTCGATAGGGGACTGGATACCCCCTTGCTGAAAGTAGGCAGCTATAGGGGTAGATAAAGGAGGTAATGACTTTTCCTGAAAAAAAAACAGAAACCTGATTGACAAGTTTTTAAGGAATGCTGATGTAGCTAGAGTTTTCCTGCCTGGCCCACAGTCAGGACAAATCTCTCTCACCCGCCAGTCCCAAGCCGCTTAAACCCGATCAAATAAACACAGACACTTACATTGGTTTCAAACTGTATGGCTGTGGCAGGCTTCTTGCTAACTGTTCTTACAGCTTAAATTAATCCATTTCTATTAATCTATACCTTGCCACGTGGCTTGTGGCTTACCGGTACTTTACATCTTCCTTATCCTGATGGCGGCTGGCAGTGTCTCCTCTCCCAGCTTCCTGTTCTCTCAATTTTTCCTCTCTGTTAGTCCCGCCTATACTTCCTGCCTGGCCACTGCCAATCAGTGATTTATTCATTGACCAATCAGCAACACATTTGACATACAGACCATCCCACAGCACCTCCCCTTTTCTTTTCTTAAAAAGGAAGGTTTTAACCTTTACATATCTCCAAAGTCAGCTTGGTATATTTGGGAATTTGGGCGTAGCTTTTCTTACTACTTCCTGCTGGAGGGGGGCGCTGTTTCTTCTGGGGAAACAAAGAAAATTTTAGGATCATGGAGTAGTCCGTGAGGCTGTATCATCTGAGCCAGTTGCCTTGAAACGGTTCTGGATGTTGGATCATCTGAGCCATGGTGTCATCGGAGACCTTTCAGGGGGTCTTGGCTGGTCAAACCTGATGTATCTTAATCTGGAACAAATCCATAGCCTCTGGCTTTCTGTGGAAAGAAAAGCAGAGTCTCCTTTCCAAAGCAACATATCCTTATATCCAAATTTTGAAGTCAAGGTATCTTTAAAATATACGTACTGGTTTAACTCAGCTTCCTTTACAATCAAACATCTCTCTGTAGTTAAGAATCCCAAAGACAACACAATCCAGACTCTCTGTGTAATAGTCATCTCTACGTGGCTTATTTTTTATATTAATTTTACTGTCTCTTTAAAGACTTTATTTTTTAAAACCATGTATTTGTTTCTATACTGTATATATCACCTTTTTTTTTGTCTCTTTTAAGCCTACGTATATTTTACACACATTTTAAACTATTACATCTGAATCTGTCTTATTGTGAATCTATTGCTTTAAGCTGCAGCAGCTGTGGCTGCTGGCTCCGCCCACCTCAGCTTCCCAACATGGCGTGGTACTTTACCGCCAGCTCTGGGAGCCATCGTGGGTCTATGCTTTTATCCAAGCAGCGTGTAGCCCAGAAAACTCTTTTGTTTTGTACTAGCAAAAGCTAAATCCACAATGCAGCTTAATGTGCCACTTGCAAAGGCCCCACTCCCGCCATATGGCAGGTCGAGCGCACACGCTAGGAACCCGCCAGTAGCTCAAACCGGCAGCTGCCGCTCATTTGAGAGAGACAATTAGGAACTGTTTTTAGCTCCGTTTTAGAATCTTTTTTCTCAGTTTTTAGGTGGAAACTCTTGCCACCACGTTGGACGCCATTTGTAGCTAGAGTTTTCCTGCCTGGCCCACAGTCAGGACAAATCTCTCTCACCCGCCAGTCCCAAGCCGCTTAAACCCGATCAAGTAAACACAGACACTTATATTGGTTTCAAACTGTATGGCCGTGGCAGGCTTCTTGCTAACTGTTCTTACAGCTTAAATTAATCCATTTCTATTAATCTATACCTTGCCACGTGGCTTGTGGCTTACCGGTACTTTACATCTTCCTTATCCTGATGGCGGCTGGCAGTGTCTCCTCTCCCAGCTTCCTGTTCTCTCAATTTTTCCTCTCTGTTAGTCCCGCCTATACTTCCTGCCTGGCCACTGCCAATCAGTGATTTATTCATTGACCAATCAGCAACACATTTGACATACAGACCATCCCACAGCATGCTGATTTTAGGCTTTTGTTTATCTGCTAGCAACCCTTCTATTTACCTGGTCAGAGTCCAGCCTGAGCTGAGTCCAGACTGTCATTTAGACATTGTCCCTGACACTGACATTTTGGGGGTCCACTTTGGACCTAACACGCCTCCATGCTTGAATGTTAACTGGCTTGATCCAAGCAACCACAACTGCTGTGAATTCATAGGTGGTCTGGAACTCTGTGTAGACGAGGCTGACCCGATCCTCACAGAGGCCCACCTGCTCTTCCTCTTAAATGTTAGGATTAAAGCCTGGTACCACCTGCACTTCCTTGCATCTGGCTATTTTTTTTTTTTTTTTTTTTTTGGTTTTTTCGAGACAGGGTTTCTCTGTGTAGCTTTGCGCCTTTTCTGGTACTCGCTTTGGAGACCAGGCTGGCCTCGAACTCACAGAGATCCGCCTGGCTCTGCCTCCCGAGTGCTGGGATTAAAGGCGTGCGCCACCACCGCCCGGCCTGGCTATTTTTGTTTGTTCTGGAGGAGGTTTCTCTGTGTAGCCCTGGCTATCTGAGAACTTGCTCTGTAGACCAGGCTGGCCTTGAACTCACAGAGATGCGCCTGCCTCTGCCTCCTAAGTCCTGGGATTAAAGACACATCTGGTTGTTTATGATGTAGGTTCCCAGGAATTGAACTCAAGTCAGTAGGTTTGTGGGTAAGCACTTTTAGCAGCTGAACCTCTTACTAGCCATGAGTAATGTCTTTTACTTGCATGAGATTATGTTCCATGCATTCATTTATCCATCTATCTATCTATTTATTTATCTTTCCTTCCATTTATTTATTTATTTATTTATTTATTTATTTATTTATTTGTGTGTGTATGTTTTTCAAGACAGGGTTTCTCTGTGTAGCTTTGCGCCTTTCCTAGATCTCACTCTGTAGCCCAGGCTGGCCTCAAACTCACAGAGATCTGCTTGTCTCTGCCTCCCAAGTGCTGGGATTAAAGATGTGCACCACCACCACCCCGCTATTTTTTGTTTTTTATATTTGGGTAGATTATTAAGTAATAGAATACTCTAAAAGTGTTAAACCTTTGAGAATATCTTGGGTTTTTACATAGTGATTTTAATTTTTTTTTCAGAATGGAAATACTGATTTCAAAAGACTTATACAAAACTTGAGATAATTCTAAATAGAAAATTAAAGGCACTTAATTCTTTCCACTGGAATAAAGTGTTTGTGGGGTGTGGTGGCCACAGTATTTATTACCTCAAGCTCCAAGCCAAGCTGGGTCACCGAGCCCTGTACTAGATTGCCCGCACAGCAAGACTCTGCCTCAGGAGAGACCAGTGGATAGGGGTAGGAGACGGGGAAAGAGAGAGTTGCTATGACGCTAGCTTTGGGGCTCGCAACCCCCTGTCCATCTAGTCTCGGGGTCCAATGCCCTCTTCTGACCTCCAGGGGCACCACGTACGAAAGTGGTACACAGACATACATGCGGACAAGATACCCATACTCAGGAAAATGAATTAATTAAAACATCAACAACAGTTAATCCCAGCACTCAGGAGGCAGAGGCAGGCGGATCTCTGTGAGTTCGAGGCCAGCCTGGGCTACAGAGTGAGACCTAGGATAGGCACCAAAACTACACAGAGAAACCCTGTCTTGAAAAACCAAAACAAACAAACAAAAAAAACAACAAAAACCTTTGCCAGTGTATTGACATTTGTTTTATTTATTTTAGTTCATGTTGGCTTCATACTGTATAATCATCGTGTGAATGTATTGTGGAATGAAATGTGCATATGACTTGTTTTCATAGGTCTCTGATCCAGCCACTCGCCAAATGCTGATTGGTACGATTCTCCACGAAGTCTTTCAAAAAGCCATAAGTGAGAGCTTTGCCCCTGAAAAGCTGCAAGAGCTTGCTTTTCACACTGTCCAAGAGATCAGGCATTTGAAGGAAATGTAAGTCACTGAGAAGAACTGCAGGTGCAGCCTCATCCTGTAACCAACTTCTCGCCTAGAATTCAGGTTTCTGGAAGGAGACCCTTCGGTGTGAGTTAGCATAGCCAAAGTTCAGCCATCCTGCTCACAGTGCCCTGTGGTGTCTCCACAGGGACTCTTGGGTAACATTACTGAAGTACCCTACATATGTGTTCAAGGACGGAGTCTGTGCTACACAGATTCCTCAGCTGTCCTTACAGACCGACATAAGGAGCAGTATATGGGTTTGGAAGCAGGCAGTGGGAGCGTTCACATCCATCTTTGCCAGTTTAACGACTTTAATAAGTCTGAAAAGGGTGATTGATATCTTTGCAGACTTTTGTGACTCCCCTACCCAAAGATTGGCCTGTTCAGGAGGCAGAGGCAGGCAGATCTAAAAATCCTGAGGCCAGCCTGGACTACATATTGACTTCTAAATCAGCCAAGGCTATACTGTGAGACCCTGTCTAATAATAATAATAATAATAATAATAATAATACACTCTCAAAAAAAGGTGAACTGCTTCAGAGGGAAGAAAAAAGGGCTGGAGAGATGGCTCAGCGGTTAAGAGCATTTGCTGCTCTTGCAGGTATTAGTTTGGTTTCCAGCACCCATATCTGTAACTACAGCTCCAAGGGATCTAACACCCTCTTGTGGCTCTAAGGATGCTGCCTCCTGCGTGTTGGGATTAAAGTTATACACACCAACGCTCAGCTTCCACTTTATATTTTGAGACAAGGTCTCTCACTGAATGTGGAGCTGGAGGGTTTGGCTAGGCTGACTGGTCAATGTGCTCCAGAGATCCAAACTGAGGCCTTCAGGTTTGGGGGCAAACACTTTACTGGCTGAACTGTCTCCCTTGCCTGAACACCCACCCCACTCTTGGTCTTTGAGACAGGATCTGGCTGTGTAGCTTAGACTGGTCTCTAGTTTTGTTTTAGTTAGGGTTTCCATTGTTGTGAAGAGACACCATGGCCAAGGCAACTCTCATAAGGAAAACACTGAATTAGGGTGGCTCGCTTACAGTTTCAGAGGTTCAGTCCATTATCATCATGACGGGGAGCATGGTACCATGTGGGCAGACATGGTGCTGGAGTAGTAGCTGAGATCCTACATCTTGCAGCAACAGGAGATGCGCTGAGACACTGGGTGGTATCCTGAGCAGAGGAAACCTCAAAGCCCACCCTCACAGTGATACACGTCCTCCAACAAGGCCGTACCCACTCCAACAAAGCCACACCCCCTAATAGCACCATTCCCTATGAGATTATGAATTACATTCAAACTGCCACAAGCTTGGTGTTCTTCTGTTTTAGTTACCATGCCTGTTTTTTTGTTTTTTGTTTTTTGTTTTTTGTTTCTTCGAGACAGGGTTTCTCTGTGTAGCTTTGCGCCTTTCCTGGAACTCGCTTTGTAGACCAGGCTGGCCTCGAACTCACAGAGATCCGCCTGCCTCTGTCTCCCGAGTGCTGGGATTAAAGGCGTGTGCCGCCACCACCGCCCGGCTCCATGCCTGGTTTTATGCCGGGGGATTGAACCCAGGACTTCCTGTGTGCTGGGCAAGCACTCTACCAACTGACTACATCTCCAGCTCCAGAAGATTTTTATTAGTGACTTTTTGAGACAAGGTCTTTCCCCAGCTGGCCTAGAACTTACTATGTAGACCAGTCTGGTCCAGGACTCACAGAGACCCATCTGCCAGCTTTGTGTGAGGAAAGGTAAAGGGTTATTTGACCCCAGGAGTTTGAGGCCAGTCTGGGTAATACAGGAAGACCTTATTTTGTTTATTTATTTTTAAATTTAATTTTATGTGTATGGGTGTTTTGTTTACACATTTGCACCATGTGTATGCAGTGCCCGTGGAGGCCAGATGAGGGCATCAGATGTCCTGAAACAAGTTATAGGTGCTTGTTAACCGTTATATATATATAGGTGTTGGTAATTGAACTAGGTCTTCTGCGAGAGCAGCCAGTGCTCCTAACTACTGGACCATCTCTCCAGCACCCACATGTCTACTCTATTGCTTGCTTTAGGAACAGCATCTTCTATAGTTTTTTTTGTTGTTTTTTAATTTGAGAAGTGTAATTGGGACCAACCATTTTGATTACAGCTGACGTGTGGATGAAACTGGAACAGATAAACATGAAATTAGATGTCAGGTCATGGTTAATTGTATTTTTTTTTCAATTGGGGTAAAACATAACATAGAAGTTACCATCTTAGCCAGACCTAGTTCATGCTTGTGTGTCTGCGTTCAGGAAGCTGAATCGGAAGACTCTGATAGCTCCAGGCCAGTCTGGTCTTCTGGAAAAAAAAAAGAACACATTTTAACTATTTTTCTTTTTAAAAAGTTTTAAACTTCATTTTTTATTATTATTATGATTGGGGGTGTGCAGATGTGCCTGGGTGTGCAGATGTACCTCTGTGTGCATGCGGAGGTCCGAATTCACTTGTTTGTGAATCACTCATTTCCCACCTTTACCTGAGTCTGGAGACGGAAGTTAGGCCGACTGGTTTGCACAGCAAGCTCTCCCCTGCTGAGCCGTCTCCTGACTCCAGTTCACTCTGTGTTTTCCTGCTTTAGCATCATCTTGATACTAGGTGTGTGCTACCCAGCCACAGTTAACACCTCTTAAAAAAGCCAAGCTGGGCTCAACCCCAGAGACTTGAACATGCAGAGAATGTTCTGAACCTATGAATATTTTATGGCTGAGCTGTACTCTGTTATGTTTGTACCACATTTGGAAACATCCATTCATTAGCCTTTTCAATATTCTTTTCATATGTATGTTTTGGTTTTTTTCAAGACAGAATTTCTCTGTGTAGCTCTGGCTGTCCTGGAACTCGTTCTGTAGACCAGGTTGGTGGTTTATATTTCTTAATATTTATGTTTTCTTAATTTCCCCCCCTTTTTTTTAAGGTACCGCTTAAATCTGAGTCCAGATGAAGTAAGATGTGAAGTTGAGGAGTATCTCCCCTCCTTCTCTAAGTGGGCTGAGGATTTCATGCGTAAGGGCCCTCCTGCTGAATTTCCTCAGATGCAGCTCTCCCTGTAAGAAGTGGGTTTTGTTTATACGGTGTTCAGATTTTTTGACAGGATTCCTTGGTCCTCGTTTATTCAAAGTTTTGTTTACTTGTTTGTTTTAGTTTTACGAGACAGGGTTTCTCTGCATAGCCCTGGCTGTCCTGGAACTCTTTATGAACCACAGAACTCACAGATCCACCTGCCTCTGCCTCCTGAGTGCAGGGACTAAAGGTGTGCGTCAGCAGGTCTGGCATAAAGATTAAGTTTCTACAATTAATCATTTTGTTGTTGTTTTTCACAAATTATTATCTATAGTATCTTTCCATGACCAAAAAAAAATCTAATGAGCAGAACATCTTCTTTTCCTTCTAATGTTAGTCAATATCATTGCGCTGTCGGAATAGCTTTACTTTGTCTCACCTTTTATGAACGATTTCTTTTCTTTTGCGACATGGTCTCCCTGTATGGTCTTGGCTGACCTGGAACTCACCGTGTAGACCCGGCTGGCCTTGAACCAACATATCTGTTGCCTCTGCATGGGGAGTGCTGAGATTAACAGCAGGCACCACCATATAAGGCCTTACAATGATTTTTGGAAAGCACCTCCTTACCCCACTGTAGTTCTTCGGCAGTTGTTACGGCCGCAGGGCTTATAGCAGCAGCCCCAGCAGCGGGTGTGTTACAGGATTCAGATCAGTCCATCACTTGCCAGAGAACATGGCGGCTTTTCTGTCTTATGATGCCCGTGGTACAGTTCAGAAAACAACACCAACCAAACCCCCAGCACCCAGAAAAGATCCTTGTGTGGTAGTCAGCGCGGCGGGTGTGGAATGAGCTGTGTTCTGATTAAGCGTTCTGTGTTTCTTTTTAGGCCAAGTGACGGTGGTCACAGAAGTCCGTCTTGTACCGTCGAAGTAACAAAGTCACTGGATATTGAAGAAAGCATCTGGTCCCCTAGGTTTGGATTGAAGGGCAAAATAGACGTCACAGTAGGTGTCAGAATACATCGAGATTGTAAAACAAGATATAAGATAATGCCACTGGAGCTTAAAACTGGCAAAGAATCCAATTCTATCGAGCACCGAAGTCAGGTATCAGTCTTCAACATTCGTAGGGGTTGGCGTCTTTAAGCATACACTATTATCTTCATTCAGTTCAGGTAGCGTTTTTGTTTTTTCATGTTGCACTTTTTAATTTGTAATTGAAATTCACAGTGTACTCGGCTTGTTTTATCAGTATTTACATCCTCAGTAGAAAATTTTCATCAGCAAATTAGTATAAGAGCTGGCCTTGGGGCTGGGGAGACCGCTCTGCAGTTAAGAATGCTGGCTGCTCTTGCAGAGGACCCAGGTTTGATTCCCAGCACCCACATGGCTCACAGCTTCCTGTAACTGGAGTTCCGGGGATCGAACGGCCTTGTCTGACCTCCTCAGACACACGCACAGTGCACAGACATACATGCAGGCAATAGATCCATACACATAGTACATTTAAAAAATAAAAACAGCTGGACTTGGGAGCCATTGAGGCCAGGTTATGATGCTAAACCAGCTATCCAAGCAGATACCGAGAAAAGGGAAGACATGGATGTTGGTTCTACAACCAAATTCTTATTCCTGTGTGTGTGTGTGTGTGTGTGTGTGTGTGTGTGTGTGTGTGTGTGTGTGTGCGCGCGTGTGTGCGCGCGCCTCAGACTTTTTTTTTTTTTTTGGTTTTTCGAGACAGGGTTTCTCTGTGTAGCTTTGCACCTTTTCCTGGAACTCACTTGGTAGTCCAGGCTGGCCTTGAACTCACAGAGATCCTCCTGCCTCTGCCTCCCGAGTGCTGGGATTAAAGGCGTGTGCCACCACTGCCCGGCTCAGACTTTTTTTTAGTGTAGGAGCTCTAACTCAGGACCTTGCATGTGCTAAACAACCCTCTACTGACTAGATTATTCTTTTAAAATAAAGTTTTGCTTTTAATAAAGTTGTGTTTATGTGTATAGGTATATTCCTATGCGCGTAGGTACCCACTGAGGCTAGAAGAGTATGTTGTTGTACTACTCCAGAGCTGGAGTTACAGGGGTTACAGTTATGTGCTGCCCCAAGTGGGTGCTGAGAACCCAACTCAGATCCTCTGCACTGTAGGCTTTTAACTGCTGAGCCGTCTCTTCAGTCCCCAGCCTGCCATTTAAAACACTTTTTAGCGCTTGTTTATTTTTATTTTACATGTATGGATGTTTTCCATATGCCTTTGCACCAAGTATGTCCCTGGTTCCTGTTGACAGGGCATCAAATCCTCTGGAACTGGAGTTACAATGTTGTGAGCGGTCATGTGGGTGCTTGATCTGAACCTGGGTTCTTTGGAAGAGCAGTGGGTGCTCTTTCTCTCTCTCCTTTCCTTTTTTTTTTTTTTTTTTTTTTTTTTTTTGTAGAGACAGGGTAACAGCCCATTGTAACAGCCTTGGCCGTCTTGTAACTCACTCTGTAGACCAGACTGGCCTTGAACTCACAGATCTGCTTGCCTCTGCTTCCTGAGTGCTGGGATTAAAAGTGTGCACCACCATCGCCCGGCTGCAGTCTGTACTCTTAACTGCTCAGTCATCTTCTCCAGCCCTTGCCGAATTATTTTCCTCCCTTTGGTTTTATGAAACAAGTTCTCTAGTTCTGGCTGTTCTGGAGCTCACCATGTAGACCAGGCTATCCTGGTACTCAGAGATCCACCTGCCTCTGCCTCCCCAGTGCTGGGATTGAAGGCGTGCACCACCATGACAGGCCGAAGACTGTTTGTGCCTGATTTAGTGGCTTCCTCTGCAGGACACAGTTAACATTAACCCTCAGGCTGGTAATGAGTTCCTACTTTGGAAAAGTCACTTTGTTAGTTTTGTTGAATTGCCATTGTGACTATGATGTAAATCATAAGCATTTCAGGGTTCGTTTGTTTAAAATCAGGAAATAACGTGTAAAGGCTGTTAACTTGGAAATATGAAAAACAGTTTGATTAATTTCTTGATTTTTATTTTTTATATTTTTGAATTTAACTCCTGACAGGAGAAAACCTTTCCTCCTTCCCTCCCTCTCTGTCGTCTTCCCGCTTTTCAGGCGGGCGCTGCCGAGCCATGCCCCCGTCTCCCGGTGCACTGCGTTTCTTTACCGTCAGCGTGAAACTGAAAAGCACGGACTGTGTGTTTTGTACAGACTCAGTGCTTGACGTTGAACTTGGTCCGTCGCCTTCACCAAGTTGGCTTGTGCCGTTGACACGGTGGGAACTGGTGGGAACTAGTGTGAACTGCGCCGCCGACTTTTCCGTGTGTGCCGGCTCCAGACTATGTAGGGAGAGAGCAAGTCACCGTGGTCTGTTGACAGTCTGTCTTACACAGGTGGTCCTGTACACGCTGCTGAGCCAGGAGAGACGAGAGGACCCCGAGGCTGGCTGGCTTCTCTACCTCAAGACCGGGCAGATGTACCCTGTGCCCGCCAAGCATCTGGACAAAAGAGGTTGAGCTGTTCCCTTTCGTCTTTACCTCTCTGGCCCTGCTCCCTCTCCTTTGTGCTACTTGCTAGACCGTACTACAGGTCGTAATCTGTAGTCATGTATTTTGTACATTTTCTATTTATCTTTATTTACTATCCATGGGAGGAGTGCAGGGTTAGAGGTTGAAGGACAACTTTGTGGAAGTCCGTCCTCTCCTTCCACCTTTCTGTCGGTTCCAGGGATTGAACTCATGTCTCCAGGTTTACACAGCAAGCTCCTTTACCTGCTTTGCCATCTCACTGGCCCATTTTGGGCTTTTTTGTTTGTTTGTTTGTTTGTTTGTTTTTTAAGTATTTTAAGCTGAGCACCGTGTAGTACATGTCTTTAATCCTAGTACTCCAGCATTTGGGGCAGGCAGGTCTCCATGGGTTCATGGCTAGCCTGGTCTACATATCAAGTTCCAAGGTAGCCAAGTCTATACAGTGAGACCCTATCTCAAAACGAAAACAATTAAGAACAAAACAAACCAACCTAGCCTCACTGTGTGTGTGTATGGGGGCTCAGGGCTCGGAGTAGGCTCAGAACACACTCAGACACCAAATTCTGATTATAAAAGAGATTTATTACCCTGGAGGGGCAAGGGGCTGCTCCTCAGATTGGGCACAGGCAGGCAGCAGGTGTATTTTGCAGGGGTGGTTATTAAGGAGAGAAGGGAAAGGGGAAGTCTGAGCTAGGGTGAGGTGGTCGTCCTGATTGGACAGGTTAGCCATTGTAAAGTGTTTAGTCTCAGGAAAGAGTCAGTGGCCAAATATGAGAATGGACCTTGGGGACTAGCTTTAGGAATGTAATCTAACGGTTTAGCGAGGGAGAGGGAAAGGGACAGGCAAAACCTGTCTGCATTGCTTGGGCCTGCTGGAGAGCCCTTCACTCATAGTACTTACCAGGTCCAAGAGGAGGTTGTCTCAAAAACCCTTCGTGTGCAGAGCCTTGAAGTGCGTCAGCACATTACACGTGACTGTGGCTAACTCTGGTAAAGAGGCAGGTGTCCATATGGCTCTTCACTTTTACTTGGTTTTTACTTTTTTTTTTTGAGACAGGGTTTCTCTGTGTAGTTTTGGTGCCTGTCCTGGATCTAGCTCTGTAGACCAGGCTGGCCTCGAACTCACAGAGATCTGCCTGGCTCTGCCTCCCGAGTGCTGGGATCAAAGGTGTGCGCCACCACCACTGCCCGGCTTACTTTGTTTTTAAATCTGAAGCCTTTGTTGGTAGGAACCCTGCTTCATTCTGAAAAGCCCACTTTACTTGTCCCCAGAACTGCTGAAGCTCAGGGACCAGCTGGCGTTCTACCTGCTGCACCGAGTGAGCAGAGCTGCTTCCGGGGAGGAGACACGGCTTTCTCCCCTGCCACAAATAATCGAGGAAGAGAAAACTTGTAAATATTGTTCACAGATGGGCAACTGTGCTCTTTATAGCAGGTAAACATGCTGTCGTGTGTGTGTGTGTGTGTGTGTGTGTGTGTGTGTGTGTGTGTGTGTGTGTGTGTGGTGGGGGTCGGGTGGGAGGTGTTGCTCAGTTAAGGAGAACCTTATTTCACAGCCTGCCAGGGAAATGTGCGCTCAGCCCTAATTGGAACTTTGTATTTAGAGCAGTTGAGGAACAGGCGGACGACACTTTCGTCCCAGAGGGCATGCTGTCCAAAATCCAAGAAGAAACGCGGCACCTGAAGCCGACACACTTGAAGTATTTCAGCCTGTGGTGCCTCATGCTAACCTTGGAGTCACAATCTAAAGATCACAGAAAGAATCACCAAAACATCTGGTCAATGCCTGCTTCCGAAATGTGAGTGTCCGCTGAATACACAGCGGTGGTGTAGGTACTGTGCTGCAGCATTTGGAATTCCTGTCAGGAGAGGCCGGGCAGCCTGTTAAAGTCACGGTTCCAAAGTGCTTGTGTTGCAGGCCTGGGGACCTGAGTTTTAATCCCCTGCACCCGTGTCACAAGTAATCCCAGTGCAGGGGGGGCTGTTACAGGTAGACTCCGGAGGTTCACTGGCCAGCCAGCATAGCACCATTGTCTAACTCCTGCCAGTGAGAGGCTATGTGAAAAATCCAGATGAACAGTCACTGGGGAAACACCCAGGGTTGTTTCTGGCCTCCACATGTCCACGAGCAAATGTGTACATGCATCTGCACAGATGTGCATCTGAATACACTCATACACATAGTTTTTAAAAAGCGTATGTGGCTTCATTTATTAATGACCTTGTCACAGGTGATACAAAATAATATTAAAAAAGAACAGATAGAAAGTTACTAACTTGGCATTTTAGTGCTTTATAGTAGATTATAGAAAAAAAATTTTTTTAAAGGACAGATGCATTAGCATTGATTTCCAGGGGCCATAGGCCAGCAAGATTGCCGAGGGAATAAAGGTACTTACAGCCACGCTTGATGATCTGAGTTTAATCCCTGGGATTCACACTGTGGAAGGGAAGAACCACCTCCTGGGAGTTGACCCCTGACCTTCACAGGATCAGCTCAGCCCATGTGTGCACACATTCATATCACACACACACGATAATAATCAGTAAATTTTTTAAAAAATTTTCATGGGCTGTATAAACAAATCAATTGTAGGGGAAAAAACCCCAACATATATACAATGTCAGTGAACACTGTCCCTCATTCTTTCGTAGGGAGGAGGGAGGCAACTGCATTGGAAACCTGGTCCAGAGGAAGCCTGTAAAAAGATTTTGTGATGGACAGTACTTACATAACTTTCAGCGGAAAAACGGTGCCATGCCGGCCACCAATCTGATGGCCGGTGACAGGATTATTTTAAGTGGAGAACAGAGGAAACTGTTCGCTTTGTCTAAAGGCTACGTGAAGGAGATTAACGGGGCAGCGGTAACCTGCTTGCTAGACAGGTAATAAAATAGCTTTGTCAGTATGGAACTCAGGTCATGTATCCCTCCATTTATGGTGCATAGTAGTGTGATTAGTCATAATATTCAGAGAGATGCACAAAGGGCTGAGGATGTAACCCAGTGGCAGGGTGCTTGCCAGCATGTACCAGGCCCTAGATTCTATTGCCATTGCCATGAAAATTAATGAAATACAGCCATCACCAGTTTTAGACATTTTCATAACCCCGAAGAGACTCGTGCCCTTTAGCACTCAACCGAATTTCCACTCACCCCCTAGCCAGGCTCAGCTACAAATATGTTTGTTTTCTTTTGAGATACTCTGAGATTCTTTGGAGAGCCTAGTTCACTCTGTAGCCCATGCCGCCCAAGAAACTATCACTCCTTCCCTCTCGGCCTCCAAAGTACTGGGATCATACATGTTCCCAGTCTGCTTCCTGTCTCAGTAAGATTCCCTCTTAAACATTTCAAACAAATTGACTCAATATAAGGTCTCTGGTAGCTGTTTTTTGTCACAGCAGATTGTGTTCTTTTGCTGTGTTTTTTTTTTTTTTATTCATGCATACAAGTTGTGCGCCACCACACCCGCAACACTC
This sequence comes from Peromyscus californicus insignis, assembly GCF_007827085.1. Taxonomy (NCBI): domain Eukaryota; kingdom Metazoa; phylum Chordata; class Mammalia; order Rodentia; family Cricetidae; genus Peromyscus; species Peromyscus californicus. Next base: position 23,677,800 of record NW_026294491.1, on the reverse strand, counting down.
TGCCTTTCTGCCTAGTTCTCATTCTCCAGCTCTTTCTTTCATGCTTAGGTTGGAACCCAGGGCCTCACCGGCAGTAGGTAAAAGCTCTCACCAAGTTACATTCCCAGCTCTCCTCACCAGGGGTTAGTACATTGAAGTCAGCAATTAAGACAATGATGGGTGGGGGGTGAGATGGCCGAGGAGGTACTTGCTGCACACATCTGACCGTATTCCAGGAGCCCACAGAAAGGCAGAAGGGAGAGAGAACCACTCTGCAGAGGAGTCTTCCGACCTCCACACACAGGCTGTGGCATACCCGCCCCCACACTTCACACACACGTACACAGTCATGATGATCTCCATGATCCCCACGCTCCACTCAGAAGCCCTTTTAGGACAGCTAATTCCTCGGTCCACAGGTTAGCCGACAGCGTGAGGAGCATCTATGAGACTGAACATGTTGCAGAAAGGCATGGTGGTGGGGTGCAGTACAACATGGAGATTTTAGAGACCATGGGCAGTTCTGAAATGTAAAATATAAGGAAGTGATTAGAGATGCCTCAGCATACATGGTCTCCTTGTAAAAACTGACACTTATTATGTGTGCATATATGGGTGTGAACTTGGGCTTGCGTGTGTGGTCTAGGTTGACCTGAAACATGCTGTGTAAGCTAATGTGACCTTGAACTCTGATGCTCCTACCTCTGACTCCCAAGTGCTAGGATTACAGGTGCACACCCCACACTCAGCTCTACACTTTTAGCCAGTAAACAGCCTATATGAAATGAACACATCCATGTGTGTTTGTTTTGTTGTTTTAGGAACTTGTCGACACTCCCAGAAACAACGTTGTTCAGATTGGACCGGGAAGAAAAAAGTTGTGATATAGATACCCCATTAGGAAATCTCTCTAAATTGATGGAAAACACCGATACCAGGTTGGTAATGATGAAGGAGCCAGAATATCTCCCCACTTTTCTAAAGATCCCACTAAAAGTGCTTTTGTTTTTCTTTGCAGCAAAAGACTTCGAGAGTTAATCATTGATTTCAAGGAACCCCAGTTTATACCCTACCTCAGCTCCGTTCTTCCACACGATGCGAAGGATACAGTGGCCAACATTCTGAAGGGTGTGCCGTAGCCAGCATTCCGATTTGATTTTCTTGGTTCTCTTTATAGCTGAAATTGTGCCCAGTGTCCAGTTGCTTAGCAGTTGATTAGTCATGCAGTTAGAAGGGCCAGAGAAACGGCTTAGTGGGGAAACGCACTTACCACCCAAGCCTGAGGGGCTGAGTATGATCCCTGAAACCTATTTGAAAAATAAGGGTGCCGTGACGTTCATCTGTAAACCCGCACTCCTGTGGTGAGATGGGAGGGCGGAAACAGGAGACGCACCATGAATCTCTCAGGCCAGTCAGCTGACCTTGAGTGTGCTGCATGGTAGAAGTAAGGGAAACCCTGACTCAAAGCCAGGTGGTGGCAGCGGCGCACGCCTTTAATTCCAGCACTCAGGAGGCAGAGGCAGGCGGATCTCTGTGAGTTCGAGGCCAGCCTGGTCTACAGAATGAGTTCCAGGACAGGCAGACCTACATAGAAAAACTCTGTCTTGAAAAATAATCAAAAAAAAAAAAAAGTGAAATTATGAGCCAGACATGGTAGTATATCCCAGCACTTAAGAGGCCAAGGAAAGAGTACATTTCAGGGCCAGCCTGTTCTACACAATCCACAGAGCAAGAACCTGTATCAAAACTAAAGTTCGCTGGGCAGTGGTGGAGCATGCTAGGGCTACACACAGAGAAACCCTGTCTGGGTTGGGGAGTAGTTCACTGAAATTAAATATTCTTGTTTTTATTCTCTTAAATTGAAATACAGGTTTGAATAAGCCTCAGAGGCAAGCCATGAAGAAAGTCCTTCTTTCGAAAGACTACACGCTCATCGTGGGGATGCCAGGGACAGGAAAGACAACTACAATATGTGCTCTTGTAAGCTCTGAAACTAACCGATTCTGTTGGGTTCCTCCTGCCCGAGGAGGTGATGCTTGCTATCACCGCCCCTGGACTTTGCCAAGCGTGGTGGCTCACACCCTTAATCCCATCACTTGGAGGCAGAGACAGGAGGATGCATATATGTAAGTTCGAGTCCAGTCTGGTCCACATAGCGAGTTGCAGACCAGCCAAGGATGCATAGGCCCTGTCTCATCAAAACAAAAAAATGATAAATTAACTTGGCATGGTGGTACAGGCCTCTACCCACACCACTCTGGGGCCTTTTTGAGAATGACATGATTAATAGCATAATGAAAAATGCCTCGGGCTGGCAGAATGTCTCAGCAAACAAAAGTGCCTGACCTGAGTTCAGTTCTAGGATCCATCTGGCAGAGGGAGAGAACCAACCCTCTGACCCTCAGTTGTGTGCCATGGCGTGTGTATCTGCACAGAAATAAGTAAGATGTAATAAAAAGTTAGTGCTGTATAATTTTTGTAGCTCATTGTGGTTTTACAGTTCTTTAGAAAAGTTACTTATTCCCTCTCGGATTCAGGTCTTACTGAACTTTGTATCTGTTTGGAAACTGTCAGCCTGTAAACCAGTTCCCCGAGTTCAGAGCAGTGACGTTTTTCTCTGTCTCCCATCTCTAGGTAAGGATCCTCTCCGCCTGTGGCTTCAGTGTTCTGTTGACCAGTTATACGCATTCTGCTGTTGACAATATTCTCTTGAAGTTAGCCAAGTTTAAGATAGGATTTTTGCGCTTGGGTCAGTCTCATAAGGTCCATCCAGATATCCAGAAGTTTACAGAGGAGGAGATTTGCAGATCAAGGTCCATTAAGTCCTTAGCCCTTCTAGAAGAACTCTATAACAGTCACGTAAGTCTGTTTCTCGTGTGTGTGTACTCGTGTGTGTAGACGTCACAGGCTAACCTCTGCTATTTCTCAGGTGCTGTCCTCTTTTTTGTTGAGACAAGTGTTAATTATAAATGCTTGACGAGTAGCTCAGGCTTGTTACCAGCTCACTCTTACATTTTAAATTTACCAATATTTCTTACCTACCCTCTGCCACGAGGCGGTACCTTCTTTCAACATGGCACATTCATCTTGCTTCTCTCCGCCTCCGCTCCCAACTCCTGAGACTCCACCCTCCTTCTTCCCAATGTCTCCCCCCATACCTCCTGCCTAGCTACTGGCCTATCAGCTCTTTTATTAAACCAATTAGAAGGAGCCTTGACAAAGACACATGTTCACAATGTACAGAGAGATTGTTCCGTAACAGATTAGATTTCTCTTTGTCTTGGAGGTTGCAAAGTAGTCTAGGTTGGCTGGCTGGCCATTGAGCACCAGGGGATCCACCTGTCTCCACAAAAAGTTTTTGTTTCCCTTCCTTCCTCCCTCCTACCCTCCCTCCCTCCCTCCCTCTCCCCTCCCTCCCTCCCTTCCTCCCTTCCTTTCTTCCTTTGATATGATCTCTTATAGCCTAGGCTCACCTTGAAGTCACTGTGTAGTCAGGCCTGCCCTTGAACAACTGGTCCTCCTACCTCAGCCTCCCAAGTGCTGGGATTATGGGCCTGCGCCTCCATGCCTGGCTTGCTGTTGACTTGGGGACCCTTTATACATGTTAGGTACTGGTCCTCTTTCTGCATACACGGTTTCCTGGTCTTCCTCTCTATGAGTTGCCTTTTTTTCCTTCCTCATGGGGCCTCTTGCAGAATAACAGAGTTAGTAATGCACCAGGTATGAGGGTGTGGGCTTGTTGTCTCAGCTACTCCGGAGGCTCAGGCCAGAGGCCCCCTTAAGCCAACCTGTACTACATAGTAAGTTCAGAGGAATCTTGAAAAACAAACTCTAAATGTTTCAGAATCAAAGAATACTGAAGAATTCTTGCTGTTGGAGGGGGATAGTTTTTGATCTCTTAATTTTAAAAATGGGAAAATCCAAGTACCTTCTTGACACGCTCACTAACGACTTATTTTCTCTCTGTTTAGCTGATTGTTGCAACAACCTGTATGGGCATAAACCATCCAATATTTTCTCGGAAGACCTTCGATTTTTGTATTGTGGATGAAGCCTCTCAAATCGGTCAGCCGGTTTGCCTGGGCCCCCTTTTTTTCTCTCGGAGATTTGTGTTGGTGGGAGACCATCAGCAGCTTCCTCCCTTGGTTCTAAACCGCGAAGCAAGGTGGGTAGGTGCTCTTGTTTGCTTCCTGGTACTGTGTCAAACACCGATCAACACCGTCTTGGGGGAGGGAAGATCTGGCTTACAGATTGCAGTCCGTCCTTGAGGGAAGTCAAGGCAGGAACTGAAGCAGAGACCGTCTCGGAACACTGCTTACTGGCTTGTTCCCAGGCTCCCATTCAGCTGTCTTTCTTACGCAGCCCAGGTCCCCCGTCCAGTGATGGTACAGTGGGCCGAGTCCTCCTCTCCTACCACGGTCAGCAATCATGAAAATGCCCCACAGACATTCCCGCATGTCAGTTTGATGGAGACAATTTTTCCATCCAAGTTCCCTCTTCCCAGTGTGTTTAGTTGACAACAGTGGGGGCAGTAGACATTTCATTTTGGTGTTCTTTTATTTATTTATTTATTTGTTTGTTTGTTTGTTTATTTATTTATTTATTTATTGTGTATACAGAAGAGGGCACCAGATCTCGTTACAGATGGTTGTGAGCCACCACGTGGGTGCTGGGAATTGAACTCAGGACCTCTAGAAGAACAGTCGGTGCTCTTAACCTCTGAGCCATCTCTCCAGCCCTTTATTTTGTTTTTGAGACAGGGTCTCACTGTGTATCCCTGACTGGCCTAGAACTCGCTCTGTAGCCCAGGCTGGCCTCAAACTCAGAGATCTGCCCGCCTCCGCCTCCCGAGTGCTGGGACTAAAGGTGTGCACCCTCACACAGGCTTCAGTTTTGTTTTAATAGATTGGATTTTGCCGTACTGTCCAGCCTTGAAGGATCTTTCTGCCTCAGGCTCCCACCTCAGGCTTCTAGCGCGTTGAGACGGCAGACCTTTGTCCCCGCTCAATATTGAAGTTTTTAGCTGTCGGAGCTGGGGATGCGGCTCCGTTCTCCAAGTGTTTGCGGCCGTGCAGGAAGCCTTGGACTGCATCCCCAGCGCTGCATAAACCAGGCTCGGTACACACTGTGCTTCTAGCACTAGGGAGACAGAGGCAGGAGGGTTAGAAATTCAGGGTGATCCTCTGCTACTTTTCAAGTTTTGGGACCCACCCGGGATCCTTGACCCCTGTCTTAAAATAAAAAAGCAGGTGTTAGTTTCAAGCTGGATTTTTTGGGAACCAGTGAACTGACTCAGTGGGAAAAGCCCTTTGACAAGCCTAGGAGCCGAGCTGGATCCCTGGAGCCTCAGTAAAGGCGGGAGGAGAGAGCCGCCAAAGGAAATCCCCCGACCTCCGAAGGAACACCTCCTTGGGGGTGCAAAGCACACATGCACTCGTAGGTCAAGTGAAAGAACTGGTTGAGTTCTTCGGTGTGTTCATGAGCCCGAGTGTGGTCTGTTGGCAGGGCTCTGGGCATGAGCGAGAGCCTGTTCAAGAGGCTGGAGCAGAACAAGGCGGCCGTCGTGCAGTTGACGGTGCAGTACAGGATGAACAGGTGTGTGTGTGTGTGCCCCACGGCCCCGAGTGCCCCGCGTGCCCCGAGTGCCCATTTCTGTCGCCTTCCACACTGAGCTTGTGTTCTGCAATTCTTCCAGCAAGATCATGTCCTTAAGCAATAAGCTCACGTACGAGGGGAAGCTGGAGTGCGGATCAGACAAAGTGGCCAACTCGGTGATAGCCCTGCCCAACTTCAAGGACGTCAAGCTGAACCTGGAGCTTTACGCCCATGATTCTGATAACCCCTGGCTGGCGGGAGCGTTTGAGCCGGACAATCCTGTTTGTTTTCTTAACACAGATAAGGTAAAAGCAGAATGAAGAGAACTTTCAGTATTTTTTACATTTGTCCTAATATTTAAATTTCTCACTTACCAATACCTTTTGAGCTGATTACTTAAAAACAAATTTAGCACATACTCACCTACTTTCACATCTCAACACAGCATCATATGTCTGTCGTTCTTGTCTGTTTTGTTTTTAAACAAGGCTCTCGCCCTGGATGGCCTCAGGCTCCGTCTGCCTCACAAGTGTGGGCCTAAGGGTGTGCGCCACCACACCTGCTGGCCCCAGCACACTTAGGAGGGTGTTTATTCAACAGGTCATGCGTGTCAGAGTTAATGTCTTTCTCTTCTTTTTTCCTTTCTGTTTGTTTTGTTTTGTTTTTGAAGACAGGGTTTCTCTGTGTAGCCCAGGCTGTCCTGGAATTTGCTCTGTAGACCAGGCTGGCCTGTAATTCAGAGATCTGTTGCCCTTGCCTTCCAAGTGCTGGGATCAAAGACTGCCCCACAGCTTCTTTCTTTTTTTTTTTTTTTTTAAAGATTTATTTATTTATTATGTATACAGTGTTCTGCCTACATGCATGCTTGCAGGCCAGAAGAGGGCGCCAAATCTCATTTCAGATGGTTGTGAGCCACCATGTGGTTGCTGGGAATTGAACTCAGGACCTCTGGAAGAACAGCCAGTGCTCTCAACCTCTGAGCCATCTCTCCAGCCCCAGCTTCTTTCTTTCTAAGACAGTATTTTGCTGTTTAGCCCATGACTGGCCTCAAACTTGGAACAATCCTCCTGCCTTCACCTCTTGAATGCTAAGAATTTTTTTCTCATGCTCAGGGTTGAACCCAGGCCTTCCTGTATAGTAGGCAAGCCTTCCCACTGAATACATCTCACACTGCACACTCTAAAAGGAAATCCTGCCAGCCTGGTAACACACTTGTAATCCCAGCACTTGGGTTGTGGAGTCAGGAGGATCAGAAGTTCAAGATCATCCTGGGCAGTGTAGTTTGAAGCCAGCCTGGTTTACCTGAGACACTTAAGTGTATATATATATATGTGTGTGTGTGTGTGTGTGTGTGTGTGTGTATCACACACACACACACACACACGATGAAGGCTGTATGAGGATAGTGTGAGAAGACATCGCTTCTTGGAGCATTTTCTCAGGCTTGGGGGAGCCTGGGAAGCTTTTCTGCTGTATCATTTGAATAAAAGGCAGCAAGATAATGCCACTGTCAGCACCTGTGCCAGAGCCAAAGTAATGGTGAGGGCTCCTGCCAGTTACTGTCTTCCTGCCTTTGATTCCTGTGAAACAGACGGCAGTGAGAAGTGAGAGAGCCAGCCGGAGCTGTAGCGTGCTTATTATGAATTGGTTTTATGTACTTATCTGAAACTGCCTGTGCGTGCGTGCGTGCGTGCGTGCGTGCGTGCGTGCGTGCGTGTGTCTGTCTTTGTGTGTCTGTGTATTATTTAGGACTGTTTTCAGTTTATCTTCAAACCTAATAGTCAGGTCTTTGTAGCCCCCGGGTCCTTGCAGCTTAAACCTGACAGATTGCATCACTGTACCCCATTTCTCCGCTTAGGTCCCAGCTCCAGAACAAATTGAAAATGGTGGCGTGAGCAACATCACAGAAGCCAGACTCGTCGTCTTTCTAACCTCAGTTTTTATTAAGGTAATGTAGAGTTTTCAAGGCTAGTCAATATTCGTACAGAGTAATTGAATTTTGACTATTTTTTCTTGTTTTTTCGAGACAGGGTTTCTCTGTGTAGCTTTGCGCCTTTCCTGGATCTCGCTCTCTAGACCAGGCTGGCCTCGAACTTACAAAGATCCGCCTGCCTCTGCCTCCCGAGTGCTGGGATTAAAGGCGTGTGCCACCACCGCCCGGCGAATTTTGACTATTTTTTAAATATTGTTAGACTCTAAAAATATAAGATCTGGTGTTAACACTTGTTTATTAAGATAAAGGAGCCGGGCGGTGGTGGCGTACACCTTTAATCCCAGCACTCGGGAGGCAGAGGCAGGCGAATCTCTGTGAGTTCGAGGCCAGCCTGGGCTACAGAGAGAGTTCCAGGAAAGGCACAAAGCTACACAGAGAAACCCTGTCTCGAAATAACCAAAAAAAAAAAAAAAAAGATAAAGGTCAGGGGCTGGAGATATGTCTCAGTGGTTAAGAGCTGATGCTCTTAGAAAGAAATGTTATTCGCTGGGCAGTGGTGGTGCAAACCTTTAATCCCAGCCCTCGGGAAGCAGAGCTAGGCGAATCTCTGAGTTTGAGGCCAGCCTGGGCTACAGAGTGAGTTCCAGGAAAGGCGCAAAGCTACACAGAGAAACTGTCTCGAGAAAAAAACAAAAACAAAAACAACTGTTATTCAGAGACTGGAGAGATGGCTCAGAGGTTAAGAGCACTAGCTGCTCTTCCAGAGGACCTGAGTTCAGTTCCCAGCAACCACATGGTAGCTCACAACCATCTGTGATGAGATCTGGTGCCCTCTTTTTTTTTTTTTTTTTTAAAGATTTATTTATTTATTATGTATACAGTATTCTGCCTGCATGTATCCCTTCAGGCCAGAAGAGGGAGATCTGGTGCCCTCTTACATAACTCTGTCCTGGAATTCACTCTCATCTAGTCTGGCCTTGAACTCACAGAGATCCACATGCCTCTTCCTCCCGAGTGCTGGGATTAAAGGTGTGTGCCACCAGGCCCAGTGAAATGAATTCTTTCTATGGTGGCCATTGCCGTTTCTGTTCAGTATCATTGTGTAGCATACTGAGTGTAGGTCGTTAGAAACTTGACTGTGAGTGGGAGAGCAGAAAACTGAGGGGCTGGGGAGAGGACGTAGTGGATACAAGCACTTTGCTTTGCCAGCGAGGACCTGAGTTCAGATCCCCAGCACCTACATAAACGTCAGGTGTGCGTGATGGCCTCCTGTAATATCAGTGCTCAGGAGGTAGAGACGTAGAAGTCTGGTTAGCTGACTTCCCAAATTGGTGAGCTTGGGTTCAAGTGAGAAACCCTGCCTCCTTGTGTAAGATGGAGAGTGAGGAGGATACCTGACTCAACCTCTGGCCTCCTAATCCACAGGCGTCCCCTCACACACAGGCACCCAAACACATACAAACCACATACACGTGCAAAAGATGAAAATCTAAAATGTTTTAAAAGTTGGGGCAAAAAAATGTAAATATCTAGCAATAGATTCAGTAAAGGTTAAGGAACTCCAGAGTTGGGATGGTCGGTTTAAATCAGATTTGTTTCCCACGTAGGCTGGCTGCAGCCCCTCCAACATCGGCATCATCGCGCCGTACAGGCAGCAGCTAAGGACCATCAGTGACTTACTGGCACGATCTTCTGTCGGGAGGGTCGAAGTTAACACAGTGGACAAATACCAGGGAAGGGACAAGAGCCTCATCCTGGTGTCCTTCGTCAGGAGTAATAAGGATGGAACTGTAAGCTGACTGTTTGCTCCTAACTCATCTGAGCGCTTTCTTCCTCCATCTCTCCCTCCTTCCTGCCTCACAGCGTCAGCCCTAAAGCCCCGAGAGAGAGCAGGCAGCAGCTCACCATGGTAGCTACACTCCAGCTCTTTCTCTTAAAAACATTTTTTAAATATTTATTTTTATTTTATGTACATTGGTATTTTGCCTGCTTGTATGTCTGTGTGAGGGTATCAGATCCCTCTGGAACTGGAGTTACAGACAGATGTGAGCTGCCATGTGGGTCCTGGGAATTGAACCTGGGTCCTCTGGAAGGCAGCAAGTGCTCCTAACCACTGAGCCATCTCTTCAGTCCCCTTAAAAACATTTTTTAGACATTTATGTGTATATTTGTGTGTGCCTGGTGTCACTGGAGGCTAGAAGACAGTGTCAGATCCCCTAGAACTGCAGTTACGGATGGTTGTGAGCTACCATGTGTGTGCTGGGAATTGACCCCAAGTCCTCCGCAAGAGCATCAAGTGCCCTAATCCACTAAGCCAGCTCTCCGGCCTCCCCTCGTACTCTCTTTAAATAGCGGTTTAAAAACAAGGTGTGTGTATGATTGGGAGGCAGGTGGCTCAGAGGGTAAAAGCCTTGGATTTGTTTGGTGTTTGTTTGGTTTTTGGTTTTTCGAGACAGGGCGGGTGACAAGAGACCCTGTCTGGAAAACCAGAACAACAATAAAAAAAAATGCTAAAACCATTCAAGGCAACCATGTCCTTGGTTATAACAAATCAGGTATAGAACACGACTGGAATAATCAGGAATTTTCTTTCTTCCAGCTTGGCGAGCTCCTGAAGGATTGGCGACGGCTCAATGTGGCGATAACCAGAGCCAAGCACAAACTGATCCTCCTGGGCAGCGTGTCCTCGCTGCGGCGCTTCCCGCCTTTGGAGAGGCTCTTTGACCATCTGAACGCGGAGCAGCTGATATCCTTCTTCATTCCCGGGGCCTGGCGGCTTTGCTGCTGCTGCCGGTCCGTGACTAGAGTGAGTGGAGACTCTTGTGTTCTTCATGGGCGTGTTTCAGAGACCGTTGTGACTCAGGAAAGGGAGCATCTGATAGGGAGTCCCGGTCAGCCACCAGTAACATAACGATGGACCGGGATGGTCTGTGGAGGGAGCGAGGGAGAGGAAAGGGCCAGCCTGCCACTTGGAACCAGTGTCTGCAGAAATGGGCCATCCCTCCTGGTTCTGTCGCCCCAGGTATTTCTTGTTGATACAAGGCAAAGCATTATGCTGTAACTGGATCAGTCAGGCTGGGTGTCGTGGACTAAGATGCCACCTTTAGTCCCAGCACTTGGGAGGCAGAGACACCTGGATCTCTGTGAGTTTAAGGCCAGCCTACATAGTGAATTCCAGGACAGCCAGGGCTCATAGACCTTGTCTCAGAAGAAAAAAAAAGGCAAGACTGGCCTAGAGTCTTGATGAAGTTCCTGTTTCAACCTCCTGCTTGGTTGGTTATAGGCATGCTCCACAATGCCCGGCTTTCCATTATTTTATTTATCTGTCTGTCTGTTTGTTTGTTTGTTTGTTTATTTGAGACAGTCTTTCTCTGAAACCCTGGCCATGGACTCAGATTCTGCCTCTGCCTTTCCAGTGTTGGGATTAAAGCAGTGGTTCTCAACCTGTGGGTCGTGACTCCTTTGGGGCAGGTGGTTGGACGACCCTTTCATGGGGGTCACATATCAGATACCATGCATATCAGATATTTACATTACAATTCATAACAGTAGCAAATTTATAGTTACGAAGTAGCAATGAAAAGTTTTATGGTTGGGGGTCACCACAAACTGTATTAAAGGGTCACAGCGTTAGGAAGGTTGCGAACCACTGGATTAAAGGTATTCAGGACATTCAGCTCCCAGTTCCATCACAAACGGATTATTGTATGAGGAAAAGTCTCAAGTATCCCAGGTTGGCCATGAATTGATAGTAATTGAAAGTGACCTTGAAGTTCTGATCCTTTGGCTGCCACCACCTAACGGGTGGGATTCAGGCACGAGCCTCCCCAGCTGGCTTTCTCCTACTTTTCACACAGATTACTCTCTCCTCCCTCAGTCCCGCCCCGTAGGGTCTCGTGTACCCCAGGTTGTGGTCCAGCTTCCTCTGTAGCGAACAACGATCCTGAGCTCCTGAGTGCTGAGGTTGCAGATGTGCCCTGCAGCCACAGGTGTATTGTCACTGAAGCTGTCTTCCTTAATTTATCTTACATCGTGGACCTTCCGTCAAGGGAGCATGAGAGTCTCTGCCACGTGCTGGGTGATCTTCAAAGAGACTGAACACTACACCCCTGCCTCCAGCGTCGTAGGCCTGGCGTCACCTGATGCAGCTCAGGTTTGCTGGGAATCCACACTTAAACTGCGAGGATGCCTTTAGGCTAAAGGTACAAAGCGAAGTGACTGTGTTCTCTTCAAAGTTCCAGGTTTTTCTTTTCTATTTCTTACTGTAATCTTGTTAAACATGAAATTCTGTCACCGCGTAAAATTTTACTTATTAGTACCAATGTACCCCAAACTGAAAAGTCTAAATCTGTGAGTACTTCAAGTATATCTGTATATGATCGAGAAAAGTGAGATTTTCCCACCTTTAAAGGTGGATTGAAACTTTACCCCAAGGTTGAGATCTCGACAAATGGAATAGAATTTCAGGTCTAATTCCAGAATCAGAGAAGTTCTATTTAAAGATTGGATGGACTGGCTTGTTTGCGTCGCTTGAAGCCGCTCTGTGCTAAGGGGAGCGGGTGTGATTACTCTCTGAATTTTGGGTGTCCTGGTTTCAGTGTCAAATGTGTTTCCCTTTAAGCCTAGTCTTTGAATTACATCCCTGAGTCACGGTGTGCTTCCGGGAAGTTCTTCTTCCTCTTCCCCATGATCATCGTCCCCTCTTGTCCCCTCGTTAACTTTTGGAATGCAGCATTTCAATATTAGAGGAGGATTTGATATAAAACATTTTTTTTGAGAAGGAGTTTTGTTTTCTGAATTGATGCCAGCTTACAAGGTACACCCTGTTTTTATTTGGTTTAGTTATTTCCTTCTATGTACTGATGTTTCGAAAAATAAACTTACATACACGGTGACATTTTCACAAAAGGGTCCCTTCTCCTGGAGGGAAAAGTTTCTACCTCACTTAGTGGAAGTTTAAATATGTTAAATTGTTGGTGCTTCTACCTTTTATATTATTTAAAAATACAATTTAATAAATTGTTTTGTACTGGATAGACTTTACTGAGTCATTCATTAAATGATTTCTGTGTGTGTGTGTGTGTGTGTGTGTGTGTGTGTGAATATATAGATAGATAGGGTCTCATTATCCCAGGTGACCTTGAACTTCTGATTCTCCTGCTTCCACTTCCTAAAGTGCTGGGAATACTGGCGTGTGCCAACATGCCTGGTTTGTGCAGTGGCGGAGATTGAGCCCAGGGCTTTGTACATTTGCATCCCACCAACTGAGCTACCCCTCTGGCCCGAGTGGTGATTAAGCTCGGGTGTCTAGCATTTTTTCCAGTAGTGATAGGTGAAATGTTGCTCATCATGTATCGGTTACTTTTCTCCTGCTGAGATAAAGCACCATGACCAAAGCCACGTGAGGAAGAAAGTTTGGGTTTCCAGTGGGAGAGTCTCCATAATGATGCTGGGGGCATGGCAGCAGGTGAGTGAAGAGTTAACTATCATTGCTTAACATCCTTAGTTAGCTATTGTGAGAGTCGGAAGCCAGAAGTGATCTAAGATAATTTCAGTTCCTGGGAGGAGCTGAACAGAAAGATTTTTAAAGTTTTTTGTTTTTTTTTAATTTTGTGTGTGTGTGTGTGTGTGTGTGTGTGTGTGTGTGTGTGTGTACACATGTGCAGAGGTGCCTTCTGAGCCAGAAGAGGGTGGCAGAGCCCTGGAGCTGGAATTACAGGCTGTTGTGAGCCTCCCAACATGGGTGCTGGGAACCAGACTCAGGTCCTCTGCAAGAGCAGCAGGTGCCTTTAACCACTGAGCCACCTCTCCAGTCCCAATTCCAGTCACTTAGTTATTTGACGGAGTTAAGATGTTTCTGGGCTCTGAGCTTTGGGGTTGGAGTTAAGCCTCCATGAGGTCTTCTATACCCCAACAGTACAGTGTACGTTGGGGGGGGGGGATAGTAAGATGAAATGCCCTTGCAGCAGTCCCATTCCTGGACCTATTTGTAAACAAGGGAAAAGCTCCGGATTGACTGGCTTCACCTGACCCTACCTCTGGCCCCGCCGCCATTACAGGAGCTGCTCCTCCCGAGACTTAGCCCACACAGCCTGATCTAGTTATGGTCTAGACCTGAGAGTCACCCGTTTTGATCTCATCACTCAGAAGGGCCGAGGCAGGAGGATCACAAGTTTGAGGCTGGGCCTGGCATGTCAGACCGCTGATGAGTGGGTCCTGATGCCAGTCCGGTTGGATGGGTTGTTCTTAGATCAGTGCCTCCCAGCCTCTGCTCTTCTCTCCCACCCTCAGTGGGGAAGCCCAAGGCAGCTGTGCCTTTCCCCAGAGCTGCCTTCACAGATTTCAAAGCTGCTCGCCCATCTCCATCTTCGGCTGTCACCCGTGAATACACTTGCAAATTGATGATTTCGGTGATTGTCAGATAAAAGTGACCTGGTTTGGGAACGGGTTAAGAGTTTTGGCCTCTGGTGTTTCCCCATTCTCCCTCACTTTAACGGCAGGTTTCTAGAAGAGGCTGCTGAGAGCTTTTTTTTTTTTTTTTTTTTTTCTTTTTTTTTCAAGACAGGGTTTCTCTGTGTAGCTTTGCGCCTTTCCTGGAACTCACTTGGTAGACCAGGCTGGCCTCGAACTCACAGAGATCCAGCTGCCTCTGCCTCCCGAGTGCTGGGATTATTTTTTTTTTTTTTTGGTTCCATGAGACAGGGTTTCTCTCTGTAGCTTTGGTGCCTGTCCTGGATCTTGCTCTGTAGACCAGGCTGGCCTCGAACTCACAGAGATCCGCCTGGCTCTGCCTCCTGAGTGCTGGGATTAAAGGTATGCGCCACCACCGCCGGGCGAGCTTTTTTTTTTTTTTTTTTTTTAGTCAGGGTCTAGCCTCAAACTGAGGTTGACCTTAACCTATTTTCACCTGAGAGCTGGGATTTCAAATAGACACTACACATAGTCACAGATTATGCAATGCTGGGGAATGAACCCTGAGTTTCATGCATATTAGACAAACACTACCAACTGACCTATATCCCCAATCTCTCGCAACCCTGTGTGTCCTCCAGGTTCTCCTTTATGGCTCTAGTATATTCTGTATTATTTATTTACTTACTGAGAAAAGATCTGGTTATGTATGGCCATGGCTAGGCCTGAACTTACTGTGCAGACCAAGCTGGCCCCAAACTTGGCAAAAATGTTTGCCTCCCAAATGCTGGGATTACAGCCATGTGCTGCCATGCCTAAATGCTCTCCTGCTCCTACATAATAAATGTGTAGTTAATTTTACTTGCTTTTCTGGAAGGATTTAGACTATAGATCCTTTTTACTCATTTATAGAAAGAAAAAGCGAATAAGGCAGTTGTATTTCAGTTTTTTAAAAAATTGTTTTTATGTGCACAGGTATTTTGCTTGTATGTTTGTGTACAACATGTATGCCTGGTGCTGGGCTGGCACACAGAAGAAAGAGGTCATGGGACCCACTGAGACTGGAGTTACAGACAGTGACCTGCCATGTAACAGGTGGATCCCATGACCTCTTCTGGCTTACCCAGGCACCAGACACACATGTGTAGATGAATTTCTAAACAGTCCTATTAAATAAGAAACACAGAGCCAAATACAGAGGTGACAGCCGAAGAGATCAGAGGGAATAGCCACGACTAGCCTTAGCTTAACCACCATGCAGTGGCTGATCTCCAGACAAACTTTTATTAACATACAAATAAAATACCACATTTCAGCACAAATAAAATATCACCACACACATGTGATGCACAGACGTGCACGCCAACAAAACACCTATACATGTAAAAAGTGAACGCTAAGCCAGGGCTGTCACGATGGTTCAGTGGGTAAAGGCAAGTCTGCTAACCTCAGTTAAGATTCCTGGAGTGTGCATGGTCGAAGAAGAACCAACTCCTGAAGGTTGCCTTCGGACCTCCGGGGGGCCCCCCAAATAAATGGATAAAATGTCATTTTTTAAAAAGACAGACCAGAGGACAATGACACACGTACCCGACACCAGGCTACTATGGAATATTAAATCTAAGCGAGTAAGGAAAAGATCAAAGACTTGAACACGGTCCTCACAAGTCACGAACTGTAAATAAGGCCCAACCACGAGGAAAGGTGGTCCCCATAGTAACATGAGTACAGAATAAGACCAAGATAGCCAGAAGACAGTAATAAAACAACAAGGAAATTCTCACTTCACACATTCCAAGACAGCAGCCAAAGTGACACATGGCTGGTCGGACTGGGTTTCTGGGTTTGTTTGTGTCACGGTGTGGTCGGTCAAGTCCAGCACAGCACGTGCCCCTGGGCCGCATCTCGAGACCCTCTAGTGGAAATTTTGAGAAATTTTAGAGAACAGGGTTGGCTTTATTCAAGTAAATTTAAAGTAAGGTAGCCCTGGCCGGGCCGTAGTGGCACACACCTTTAATCAATCCTAGTGTGAGGACGTGATAGCCAGTCCTAACCGGATTGGCCTCCCCAGAAATGAGCTACTCTCTCCCAGTCATTAGGGTGCTCAGACCTGAGTAATAATTTACACAGGCCCCGTGATTAAAGAAACTTAATATGGAACCAGGAATCCCTTAAGGGCCGTTGACCTTTTGCTCTGGAATGCCAGGGAGAGCCTAGTGGCCTGCAGGTGAGGTAAGAATGGGAGAGTGGGCTGTGAGGTTTGAACAGCCGGCTTGCTTCTGTAAAATCTGTTTACCGCTATGGGAAAGGGGTGGAATGTTCTTTTTCTCACTATGTGTCGGGGAAGCAGTTTTCCTGCCCCGCTGTGGGTTGCATGGATTGTTTGTTTGTCTAGACAGGGTTTCTCTGTATATCCCTGGCTGTCCTGGTGACTCTTATCTGTGCAGTCACTGGGGAGGGTCGAGGTCGAGTCATCATCCGTACAGTTGTTTCAAGCTCACCCACACGTCTTTCCATGGCTCACTGATTCTCCAGGGTGAATGGTTCTAATCACCGGTGGAAGCGTACCTCCGTTTGTCCTGGGATTTTAGGAGGATTGGTTAGACATTGTTTACGCCTCCCCCAGGAAAGGAATTTTAGCAACAAACACTCCATGTTATCTTGCTTCCACCTCCTAAGAGTTGGTATTTACAGGTCCACCACACCCTTCTACAAAATATTACATTTTGTTATGTGGACCGGGTCTTTCTAGGTAGCCTTGGATGACGTGGCACTTGCTAGGTAGTTTAGAGTAACCTTGACTTTCCAGCAATCCTCCGGCCTCCGCCTCCTGCATGAGTGCTGGGATTAGCAGGGTGCACCACTGCACCCGGACTTTAGTGGAGTTCTTGCTTTTTAAAACGGTCTTGTGTTTGAGACGAGGCTGGTTTCAAACCCATTAGGTACCGGAGCCTGATCTTCAACGACCGATCATCCTTTTAACTCCCATCTCGCAAATGCTGAGATTCCAGCTCCCGTCTCTGTTAATTGGCCTGAGGTTTTCTAAAATCTGTCGGCCCACTCCGGGTTTGTCAAGATCAAAGGGAGCGGCCCGGCGCGTTCCATTAAACCCGCCCAGCCTGCGTGAAGAAAACGTTTGCAGGTGGCTTGAGGCCCCTTCTCCATCCACTTTTGGCGCTGTGCTGCGAGCCGAGCCCCGCTAGGTCCCCGCCACGCTTTCCCTGAAAGCCCTCGAAGGATCGGCGGGGACCCGATCGCGCGGCCGGCCGTGGCGTCCTCCCGCCGCCGGGGGCGCTGTGGCCGCACCGAACCGGGTCAGACGCGGTGGCCGCCGCGCGCCTGCGGGGAGCTCGCTGCTGACCCGCCCCGCCAGCCCGTGTCCCACAACGCACCGTCGCCATGGGTAAGGACAGCAGCCGCGGGGGTCACCATCCACCGCCGGGGCCGTGCAATCAGCGGGAGTTAAAGGCGGGGGGGGGGGGCTCCCGGCGTCGCCATGGCAACGCGCGCCCGCCCGCATCCCTGCGCCCCGCCCGGCCTGGGGCCTGGCTGCTGGGGGCCAATGGACGGGCGGGGACCGCGTCGCCCGGGGACAGAGATGGCTCCCACAGTCTCGCGGGTGGCGCACGGGAGGCTGGGGACGGGGAGCGGTGCGGTGCCAGGCCCCGGAAGCGCGCCCCGCGGGGGCTCGGGTGCAGGCTGGGGACGCCGAGGGAGCCGGGCCGGCTCTAGGGACTGCCGGGGGAGCGCGGCTTGCCGGCTCCTCCTGCGGCCGCTGCTGCACAGCCGCCCTCCTTAGGCTGGTCCGGTGCGGGTTACAGGTTGTGAGGAGCACTCTAAAAAGAGAATGCCTGCCGATTATGAAACGGCAGGTGGTTTCACCGCCGGGGTGGGGAGAGGGGAGGAAAGGATGCGTGCCGACCCCTCACCATCCAGCCTGGCAGTGTTTAGAGTGCGGAACCTAGAGAGCTGAAATCCAAATCATAACAGAGGACCAGAGCACTGGGGACTCTGTTTTGTTGTTGTTTTGTTTTGCCCAGAACCAGAAAAAAATGGACTTGTGTTTTGTTTTTGAGACAGGTTCTCGCTATGTAGCCCTGGCTGTCCAGGAGCTCGCTATACACAGCAGGAGGAACGGAGATCTCCTGTCTCTGCCTCCCTGGTTCTGGGATTAGCATCACGGTGCAACTGCTTTGCTGTTTTGTTTTGAGACCGGTGTGCCACTAAATAGCCCAAACTGCTCTACTGAACGCCTGAACCACCCGATGTGTCGTTTATTTGAAGGTGTTTGTTTTTGAAACAGGTCTCACTATAATAACATTGGCTGGCCTGGAACTCCGGGTAGACCAGGCTGCCCTCAGACTCAGAGATTACCCCCACCCCGGGCCCCCATCTCTGCCTCACAAATGTTGTGATTAAAAGCACACCGCCACGCCCGAGCGATATAGAGATTACGAAATGTTAGCCAAGTGCTTTGTTTTTCACATCTCAGTTTTCTCATCTTTGCAGAAAATATTTGGGCCACTTGGCTGTGTTTGGAGTGTTGGGGAAACACCTGGTTTTTAAAAACAATGTTAATGGTGTGTACCTGAGTGTAGGGGCCTCCAGAGGCCCCAGGTGTTGGATCTCCCTGGAACTGGAGTTGAACAGTTGCCATAGGGGCTGGGAATTAATTACCTTGGGTCTTCTGGAAGAGCAGTAGATGGTTTTAACCTGAGCCCTCTTTCCAGTGGAGACTAGAATTATTATTTATTTATTTATTTTGTCTCTTTCTTTTCCGGCTGTCTTTTCTTTTGATTTGGAGGTTGTGGTTTTTGTTTTTTGAGACACTGTGTAACCCTGGCTGGCCTGGAACTGACCTCCCGGTTGCTGAGGTTCAAAGCACGGGGCCACCACCTGGGATTGAGCGCTTTCTTCCTTAACCTCGTATTTGTCAGGGTTTTGGTTTTGTGTTTTTCCCCTGCGATGTGTGTTCTGGGGGATTCTGGAATCTGGTAACTTTACCTTTTATTTTGTGGCCAGTGTATTTTGAACTTTTTGCAATACAGAATTGGGGGGGGCGGAGGGGGGGGGAGGGCAGAACAGCCTCCTGGAGTTACAGGTAAACCATCCTAATGGATTCTGGGAACCAAATTTTGGTCCTTTGTAAGAACAGCAAATGCTTTTAATAGCTGAGCCATCACTTCAGCCTCTTATTCTTGGAAATCATTAGACCTTACCCACTGTCCACCTTTTATAAGACTTTTAAACATGTGGCTTATGTTCCCAGGCTTATCTCCACAGGAAGTCATTTTACTTTAATGTTTTTAAGTGCTGGGTAGTAGGGTGCCGGCTTTTAATCCCTGCACTACAGAGGCACAGGCAAGGGATCTCAGTGAGTTCGAAGCCAGCCTAGTCTACAAAGTGAGTTCCAGGACAGCCTGGGCTACATAGAGAGACCCTGTCTCAAACAAACAAACAAACAAACAAACAAAATGTTTTTAAGTGTGTGTGTGTGTGTGTGTGTGTGTGTGTGTGTGTGTGTGTGTGGTAGGTAGGCACAGATATGCCATGGCTGGTTGGTGGTGGTCACAGGACAACTCTCAGGAGGTCTTCTCTCCTTCTACCTTGAGGGCTCTGGATGGAGCGCAGGTGGTCAGGCCCCCCACAAGTGCCTCTCCCTCTGAGCCACCTGGCCAACCCAGAAAATAAAGCTCGTTCCCTGTGTGGAGTCTTGAGGATAGATCATAAGCCTTGGCCGCAGTGGGCATGGCGTTTTGGCTGTGGCTTGTGAGAAAGAGCTAAAGAGGTCGTGTCCTGGCACCTTGGCCTGAGGACATATCCGATTGCCGACCACAGAAAAGCAAACTGTGTTGATTTCTGTGGGCCGGGACAGATCTGTGAACTTGCCGTTGAATGATGTTGGACTTTTCTTGTGCTTTTCAGCTACAAAAGACCCCACAGCTGTGGAGAGAGCCAACTTGTTAAACATGGCCAAGCTGAGCATCAAAGGGCTCATTGAATCTGCCCTGAGCTTCGGCCGCACTCTGGACTCGGACTATCCCCCCCTCCAGCAGTTCTTTGTGGTTATGGAACACTGTCTGAAGCATGGCCTTAAAGGTATCGCGAGACTTCGGAAATCAGTGCACCTTACCATCCCTCTCTTTGCACCCTAAATACCCTTGAGGAATGGTTTTGAGGCTGTAGCTACCGTTATTTTGCATTTTAAAATACTAACTGTCGGGCCAGTGGGATGGCTTCGTGAGTAAGGGCTTGCCACACCAGCTGGAAGGCCTGAGTTTGCTCTTTGGAACCCAGGTTAAGGTGAAGGAGAGAGATTAAATAATCTTGTGGCCATGTCCCACACATACACACAATAATAATTTAAAAAAAAATTGAGTGGGTTCATTTCCTGGTAGATGATCTTCAGAAAATTTTAAATAATTGGAGAAAAACATACTAGAGTCCTTTTTTTTTTTAAGAGAGAGAGAGAGATCCCTGTATAACCCTGGCTGGCCTTGAATGTACTGTATAGACCAGGCTGGTCTTGAACTCACAGAGATCGGTCTGTCTCTGCCGCCCAAGGTTTGGGATTAAAAGTGTGCACCACCATGCTTGGCCTGATTACATGTTTTTTAAATGTTTACCCTTGAACTGATTTTCATTTCCTTGGGTAATTTTAAAAAAATTATTATGTTTATTTACACACACACACACACACACACACACACACACACACACACACACGTGTTGAGTGCACACGAGCATAAAGGTCAGAGGGCAACCTGTAGGAGGCAGATGCCTTACCCACTGAGCCATCCCACCAGCCTTGGATTTCTTTTGAAACTGAAACTGAGTGGTGATGCTGGCATGAACTCCTTAATTAGTTTGAACCCTGTTGAAGAAGTCAGTCAAAAGTAGATTGTTGAGCTAGAAAGGTCTTCAGAGCATGAGGACATATGGAAAAGTGACCTCGGACCCAGGTTGCCATAGAAACAAGTGACCTAGGAAAGGATGATGGTCTGCTACGCAGCTCATATGGAAGGTTGTTACATGGGAAACGTGTGTGTTTTTTGAGGGTCTCTGTGTAGCCTTGGCTAGCCTGGAACTCCCTGTATAGACCAAGCTAGCTTCCAACTCACAGAGATCCGTTTGCCTCTGCCTTCCCCGGGCTGGGGTTAAAGGTGTGCTCCAAGCTGGGGTGGTCGTTTCGTTTTGAGACAAGGAATTGGCCAGTGGCCCAGACTGGCCTGGGACTTGCTGTGTGGCCCAAGCCTCCCAAGAGCTAAAACGGTGGGAGCCTCCTCTGTGCAGAGGGCAGAGGGCTTTATCAAGGACTCATACAACTCAGAATGAACTCAGAACGTTTGGGGTGAAACACAGGACAGCAGGCTGGGAAGGAGGCTTAGTAAAGTTGGAGGACTCAGTTTGATCCCCAGTAACCACATAGCAAGGTTGTAATCCTTGAACTGGGGAAGTGGAGGCAGGAGGGGCCCAGCTAGCTTAGTTGGGGGTGCACTGGTCCCGGGGGAGACCCTGTCTCAAAACATGAGGTGGATGGCTCTTGAGGATGCCACCCAAGGTTAACCTCTGGCCTCCATATACACCTGCGCAGACACACAAAATAACACGACAAACTGGGCTGTTTAGTATTCACCCTTTAAATGTATACTGGATAATAACAATTCTTTTACTTAAAATAACAAGCCAGGCGTGGTAGTCCATACCTGTAATCCCAGCCTGTGGAGGGTGGAGGCAGGAAGATCTGGTATTTAAGGTCAAGAGCGAGTCTGAGGCCAGCCTGTGTTGCCTTGGGGTGTTTGTGGTGGCACAAGTTTATGTGTATGTCTGTATGCCATGTGTGTGAGGTTACCCGAGGATTCCGGAAGAGGGCGTCAGATTCCCTGGAGCAGGAGTTAGAGACGGTTGGGAGCCCCTGTGGGAGCCCGTTCTCGGGTTCCTCGTGGCTTTACCCAGCAGGTCCGCATAGAGGATGATTAGGACCACGGGCCTGAGTGCAGGTGTCTGAGATGGTCTGCACTTGGCTGTGCTGGGGGAGGAGGTCTTTTGCTCCACCCCTTGGCGTCTCTATAAAAACCCTGGGGCAGAGACAGTCGGGGCCCGTTGGAATAGGTTCCAGGCCCTCTCGAGGCTATCCTTTATTTTCTATTTGTTTATCTCCGCGATATTCTCCGCAATAAATCCTTCTATCTAATATTTCCTGCTGCTCGCACTCAAGAAAACTCTGGGGAACTGTGGGGGTGGTTGGGTAAACGCCCCACAAGCCCCCTGACCTGGATGCTGGGAACTGAATTCTAAACCTCTGGAGGAGCAGCAAGGGCTCTTGACTGCTAAGGATTTTAAAATTTATTTTAATTATTTTAATTAAGTGTGTCTGTATGTGGGTATGTATTCATGAATGCAGGCCACCAGAGGCCTAAGGCGTTCCAACCTTTGGAGCTGGAGTTACAGGTGGATGCCGGGGCTGACTCAGGTCCTCTGGAAGAGCAGTCTATTCTCTTAACCCCCCCCCCCCCCCAGCCATCTTATCAGCCCATCTCCCAGGTACTTTTATTGCATCAGGAAATTACCAGTTATGTGCCAGGGTGTGAGTGTCGGGGGTCAGAGGACAACTTGCAGGAACCATTTCGGCTCCTTCCTTCCAAGGTGTGTCCTCGGGATGGAATTCTGCTGTCACGCTTGCACGGGGGTGCCTTTACCGCCCTGGAGCCAGCTCCAGCCTGCCTCACTTTATATGTTTTGTTTTTTTTAAAATAGCAATGATAAAAATCTTTCTTCTCCCCTAAATTGCTGAATTGGAATTTGATAATCATGGCCAAAATAGTTAAACTTTATTATTATTATTTTTTATTCTTTTATTTATTTATTTTCAGAAAGCATTATCCTTTATTTCCTAAGGACAGTGAATGATTGTAGTCACAGGCTTATCCTTGTGCATCATTGTAACGCTATTTAGCCGTGGTGATTTTTCCCCCCACAGTAAAGTTGCTCTCGGTGGCTGCCCTTGCTTAGGTGATACCTGTGATAGCCACATTGTATCTGCGGAAGGCCTGATTTTTCTTTTGATGATGGCATTTGTCTATGCACTGCCTGCATGCAGTGCCCAAGGAGACCAGAAGAGGGCATCAGGTCTCCTGGAGCCACCTGATAAAGATTGTTGAGACCCAAACCCTTGTCCTCAATAGCAGCAGCCTGGGACAGGCTCTCTCTTGTAGCATACTTGCTGTGTGACTGAGGATGACCTTGAACTTTTTTTTTGGGGGGGGGGGGTGGCTTTTTGAGACAGGGTCTTTATGTAACCCTGGCTGTCCAGGAACTTGCTTTGTAGACCAGGCTGGCCTTGAACTCACAGAGAGTACTCAGGAGTGTTGGAATTAAAGGCCTGTGCCACCGTGCCCAGTACCCTTGAACCCTTGATCCTGATGCTTCCACTTTCCACTTCCCTGATTACAGGCATAGGCTATGGCATCAAGGTTTTCATGGGACTTTGCTCTAGGCTCAAACCCACGGCTTCCCACGTGATAGGCAAGCAGTCTACCAACCGAACTGTATCCCGAGCCCAGACGTTTTTATGACATCTGATGTCAAAATAAAAGTTGCAATTTTACGTATTTAGAAGGAAAGCAACTTTACTATGCTTTCCTTTTTTTTTTCTTCAGTCCTGGAGATTAAACCCAGAGCCGCGTGCATTCTAGGCTAGCATTCTGCTACTGAACTAAATCACCTATACCGTCAGAGCTCTTAACATGTCTCATAAATTTTGAGACAAGTTACTGCAGAGTTTCTCGACTGATTGTGAACTTTCTCTGTAGTCCATGGAGGCTTAAACTTGACTTTTCTGCTGCGGCCTCCCAAGTGCTAGGATTCCAGGTGTGTGCCCCCAAACCTGGCTTTGTGCTCGATTTATTCAATAGACTTATGAAGATGATCCTGCTAGGGCCATCAGCTCTTTTTATTTTGGTATTGGTAAAGAAAGACTCAGGCCATCAGCTCTTTTTATTTTGGTATTGGTAAAGAAAGACTCAGGCCATTATTTAGTTACGTACCTGGATGTTCCTGATTTGGAAGAACAGCTAAGATGTATGTGTGTATGTACATGTGTATGTATGCATTTACTGATTTCTGATGGTACTAGGGATTAAACCTCCAACCTTGTGCATGGTAGACAAATGCTCTACTGAGGTATGTCTCCTGTCTCCAGCCTTTTCCCTTTCTATTGATACAGGATGTCACTAGCTACCCAGGCAGGTCTTGAACATCTGATCCTCCTGTCTCAGCCTCTCATAGAGCTAAGATTGTAAGTGTATGTGTGTGTGTGTATGTGTATGTGTGTGCACGCATATACAGAGGCCAGAGCAGGACAGTGTCTTTCTGTCGCTCTCTGCCCTATTGCCTTGAGACAGGCTTTTTGACTGAACTGGAAACTCATAGTTTCACTTGGGCAGGCTAGCCAGCAGGCCCTCATGGCTGCCCACCTCCACCCTCCAATGCTGGGGTTGCAGGTACACACACACACACACACACACACACACACACACACACACACACATGCACACATGCACACACAGCCATGCCCAGCTTGTCAGGTGGGTGCTGGGGTTTGCTCAGGTCCTCATCCCTGAAGAACGGGCAGTGTTAGCCCGTCTCTCCAGATCTGTAACTAAATACTTAAGATGATGTCACTCCCGTTTCGCGAGTTGAAATTGTACTTTGTAATTTTTTTTTCCAGTGAGAAAATCATTTTTGAGTTATAACAAAACTATTTGGGGCCCTCTGGAACTGGTGGAGAAGCTGTACCCAGAAGCAGAGGAAATCGGAGCGAGTGTCCGGGACTTGCCTGGCCTTAAGTAAGTATGTCTGGTCATCCCCAGAAGTTCATGTGCCGGCCTCTCCGTACTTAGTCTAAGGATTGCTTCCGTTTTCCCATCAGAAGCCCAGCTCACTCTATAACTCAGCCCATCCTGGCTCCTTCATTAAGTTTTCCTAAGTCCCTTCATCAAGAATTAAGAATTCGCCACTAAGAAGACCAGCAGGGAGGCTGAGGCTGGCAGATCTCTCTATGTTCAGGGCCAGCTTGGTCTATATAGAGATTTCCAGGCCAGCCAGGGCCACATAGTGAGACCCTGTCTCAAAAAAAAAAAAAAAAAAAAAAAAAAAAAATGTTGAAAACTTTTCTCAGGTAAGAAATTGTTTTTTTTTTTTTTTTTTTTTTTGGAGGGGAGAGTTGAGACAAGGTTTCTCTGTGTAGCCCTGGCTGTCCTGGAACTTACTCTGTAGACCAGGCTGGCCTCGAACTCACAGAGCCCACCTGCCTCTGTGCACCCCCCACCTCACCCTACCCCACGCCCTTGGAATTAAAGGCGTGTGCCACCACCACTGCTCAAGAGTTGATTTTTTTGAGACAGGGTTTCTCTGCGTAGCTCTGGCTGTCTTGGTACTCACTCTGTAGCCCAGGCTGGCCTCGAACTCACAGAGCTCTGCCTGTTTCTGCTTCTGGAGTGCTGGGATTAAAGCATGTGCCACCACGTCTGGCTCCACCATTTTTTAACTTTTAAATTTTGATATTTGTGTGCGCGCGCGCACATGAGCACATATGTATGATGTAGGTGTGTGGGAGTGAGGGCATGTGGGTGTCATGGTGGTCAGAGGACAACGTTCAGGGTCAGCCCTCTCCTTAGACTGTGTGACCTGAGGCTGGAACTCAGGTCACCAGGCTTGTGTGACAAGCACCTTTTACCCACTGTACCCTCTCACCAGTCCTTACGAAGATGACGACTTAGTCGTTTTGTTCCCCCCAAACATTTATGTCTATGTGTGCACATGTTCGAGTGTGTGTGCTCGTGTGTGCTTGCGTGAGCACACACAAAGGCACACGTGCCATGGTGTAGATGTGAAGGCCCATCCCACTATATAACCCCTCTTAGAGAGGTGTAATATTCTAGAGAGCTCTTTCTTCCGAAGCATACGGTGGTACTTAGTAACTTGAGGCTGGAGAGGTTGCTCAGTGGTTAAGAGCACCAGCTGCTCTTCCAAGGAACCTGTGTGTGTTTCTTAGCACCACGTGGTATCTCTAGTCTCAGGGGAGCCTACACCCACTCTGGTCTCCACAGGCAGGCACTGCACCTACATGGTGCACAAACATACATTCAGGCAAACACATGCACATAAATAAAAGTAAAATCTAAAAAACTCCCCCCAAGCCCCCCAAACCTTACCAGAGCAGGTTTTGCTGACCTCTCAAGATAAAATTGCTTGCTCAAAAAACTAGCCTAAGTCAGGCGGCGGTGGCACACGCCTTTATCCCGGCACTCTCTGTGAGTTCGAGGCCAGCCTGGTCTACAGCGGGAGATCCAGGACAGGCACCAAAACTACACAGAGAAACCCTGTCTCCAAAAAAAAACCAAACAAAACAAAACAAAACAAAAACAAACAAACAAACAAACCAAACTAGCATAAGGGGCTGGAGAGATGGCTCTCCAGCTCTTTGAGGGAACATGGGTTTGGTTTCTCAGCACCCGCGCGGTGGCTCCCAGCTGTTTCTAACCCCATCAGGTTCCAGGGGATCCGATGCCCTCTTGTGGCCTCTGCAGGCACTGCATGCATGTAGATGCGCACAAAACAACCATACACATAAAATAAAATTAGAAACCAGCATAAGGACTGAGGAGATGCTCTGTGGGTCAAGTGCTTAGCCGCACAGGCATGAAAACCTGAGTTTGGATCTTCAGAACCCGTGTGAAAACCAGGTGCCTTGGGTGAGGAGGCCGACAGGCAGAGCCTAGAAACCCTCCCTAGGCAGCACAGTTTAGGTTCAGTGGGAGACCATGTCCAAAAATAAAGTGGAGAAGTGATAAAGGCATCCCGAGATCAGCCTCTGGTTTCCACGTGTGCCCTCTTGGCGGAAAGAGCACAGGTGTGCCTTGCACACCCACACACATCAGCGTCAAGGTGATAAAAATGCCTCTTTTGGTCAATGTGTACTTCAGCAGATACAGAGTATGTGGCCGTGATTTTAGCACTAAGGCTGATTTCTAACCCGTTGGTTCTTCTTTCTAGAACCCCCCTGGGTCGTGCTAGAGCGTGGCTCCGATTAGCCCTCATGCAAAAAAAAATGGCCGATTACCTGCGTTGCTTAATTATCCAGAGGGAGCTCCTGAGGTCAGTATCATTAAGTCATGTTCATTTTTTAAAATTTCATTTATATCTTATTATCCAAAAAAGAAGTGAAGATCTATGAAATACCGTAAAACAAAAGACCAAAATGAGAAGGCAAAGGACCCCGTAGGGACATAACACCAATGCAAAACTAGCCTAGTACGAATACCACTAGCTTCTTATCCCGCAACATGGGGTAACTTAAGCTTGTTTCCAAGTTGATTCCCTTCCTCTGAATTGTAATTTTGTGGACACAAATTTGCATTGGGATTTGGGGATCTAATTGCACATTTCTTCTTAAGATCTTTAATGTCCAGATGAATGCTTCAGCTATATCATGAGCATTGTTGAATTGAAGGTCAGATGTTGAAGACAGCTTTCAGAGCAAGGCAGTCAGTCTTTGAGGGGAGTGGGCCCAGGGCAATTCTCGTCCTGACTCCCTTGGCCTGCCTCTGGGCTGTTTGGGGAATACCATCCTGTGTTTAGGTTTTTGTTTTTGTTTTTGAGACAGGGTTTCTCAGTGTAGCCTTGGCTGTCCTGAAACTTGCTCTGTAGACCAGACTGGCCTCAAACTCACAGAGATCCTCCTGCCTCTACCTCCAGAGTGCTAGGATTAAAGATGTGCGCCACCACTGCCTGGCCCCTGTGTTTGGCTTTATTTGTGACTCTGGTTTCACGTCTCAGTTTTTCCATTTGTTAAATGAAAATGGCCATAGTTGAAGCTCTGGGATATCTCAGCAGTATTCTGAGGACCAGTTAAAGCTGTAAGTGATACACGTGTGACTTGGTGGCACCAGAGCTTGCTTTTCCCGATTATAAAACACTGGTAACTTCATTTTTAGACTATTCTCTTTGCAACTGTCTCTCTCTCTCTGTCTCTCATCCGGGTCCCATACAGCACAGTCTGATCATGAACTGCTGTGTAATCAAGGATGACCCTGAGGTCTTGATCCTCTTGCCTCCAAGTACTAGGATTACAGGTGTGCACCACCATGCCTGCGGAGAAGTCTTGCTGGGACACTTTTTAGACTGTAGTTGTCCATGTGTCCTTAGTTGACGATTATCTACCCATTAAGAATACTTAGAGGGCTTGAGAAATGGCTAAGTGGTTAAGAGCACTTGTTGCTCTTCCAGAGGACCAGGGTTCTGTTTCCAGTACACACATGGCAGCTCACAACCATCTAATTCTGGGAGATCCAATGATTTCTTCTGGCCTTTGTGGGCACCAGGCACACACATGGTGCACATACATACATGCAAACAAAATGCTCATACATGCTGGGCGGTGGTGGCCACGCCTTTAATCCCAGCCCTTGGGAGGCAGGCGGATGTCTGTGAGTTCAAGGCCAGCCTGGTCTACAGAGTGAGTTCCAGGACAGCCAGGGATACACAGAGAAACCCTGTCTTGAAACCTGCCCCTCCCCCCCAAAACATGCTCAAACACATAAAGTAAATCTGTTTGTTTGTGACAGGGTATCACTGTGTGCTGTGGGATGTTCTGTATGTTAAATGTGTTGCTCTGATTGGTTAATAAATAAAACACTGATTGGCCAGTAGCCAGGTAGGAATATAGAGAGAGGAGAATTCTGGAAAGTGGAAGACTGAGTCAGAGAGACACTGCCAGCCACCACCATGAGAAGATGTTAAGAGAAACACTGCCAGCCACAGTGATAAAAAACAACATGTTAAGATACCAGTAAGCCACGAGCCACGTGACAAAGTATGGATGAATAAAAATGGGTTAATTTAAGATACAAAAACTAGATAACAAAAAGCCTGCTGCGGCCATACAGTTTGTAAACAATATAAGTCTTTGTGTGTTTACTTGGTTGGATCTAAGAGGCTGTGAGACTGGTGGGTGAGAATGATTTTTCCCTAACCGTGGGCCAGGCAAGATAAAAAAAAAACTCTAGCTACAACTCTGTAACCTGACTGGCTTGGAATTTGCTATGTAGACGAGGCTGTTCTCTAACTCATAGAGATACTGAGTGTTGGGATTAAAGGCGTGAGCTGCCACAGCCAGCTATTCCAAAGGTCTTAATGAATCTGGGGACTGAAATTTCAGCTCTAATTACAAGTATCATAATCAAATCACTAGCAGCAGTTACTGAGTCCTGAGAATCCAGCATTCCAGGCCTGAGGTTGCCTTTCTCTCCTGACTCTAAGACAAGGGTCCACAAGCTGGAGAGATGGCTCAGCAGTTAAGAGCACTGGCTTGCTCTTCTAGAAAACGTGGGTTCAGGTCCTAACGTCCACAACGGCAGCTCACACTGTCTGTGATTCCAGTTCTAGGGGCCCTAATGCCTTCTCACAGCCTCTGTGGGCACTGTATTCATGTGGCATACATAGATACATGCCAGTAAACACTCACACATACAAAATAATTGTAGACGAAATTCTAAATGGTCTTGTTAAATAAGAAACACAGAGCCAAATACAGAGTTCAAAGCCCAAGAGATTGGAGCACTAGCGAAGAGCCAGGACTCCCTTTAGCTTACCATTCACTGCCGCTTCCCTGAGAGAGAGCTTCTCCCTGTCTGACTTGTCTTTTTATTGCTTTCTGTTCTGCCTTCTCATTGGCTCTAAACCCAACCACATGACTTCCTTGTCACTACCTCTCTATACAGACCTCCTCGTCACTGTGGTTGGTACTGGGATTAAAGACTCGGGTCACCACGCTTGGCTGTGTCCTTGACCACTCAGAG
Source organism: Peromyscus californicus insignis (assembly GCF_007827085.1). Lineage (NCBI taxonomy): Eukaryota > Metazoa > Chordata > Mammalia > Rodentia > Cricetidae > Peromyscus > Peromyscus californicus. The sequence continues at coordinate 23,648,022 of NW_026294491.1, read as the reverse complement.
ACTCTGCCTGCCATTTGATTGGATTAAGGGCATGGGCTACCACCGCCGGACTTCTGCTTAATGGCTCGCTTTTACCTCTGATCTCCAGGCAACTTTATTTATTAACATACAATTAAAATCACATTTCAGCACAAATAAAATATCACCATAAAATAACTTTTTAAAAAAGCCATGGTCTAACTTCCTGCCCAAGCTGTCCTGGAACTTACTCTGATTCAGACTGACCTTGAACTCTTAGCAATCCCCGCCTCAGCTTCCTTAGTCCTGGGGATTTGAGGCATAAGCTTTCATGCCCAGCATACCCCCTTTTCTTTTGATTTCTCTTTGTTTTTCCTTCGAAACATCTTTCTCTTCTGTTTCCTTTGGTCCTTTTAATTTTCTATGGAGACGTTGAGCCTTTTTACAAGTTAAGTGTTCCGAATGCACTTTGGAGGAACTTAGGTTGTTTCCATGTCTACGAGGTGGAAGGAAGGGGAGGGAGGTGAGGTGTTCAGGGTAAGCTTTAGGCATTAGGTTTGTGATGAAGGTCTCTGTTCTGATGTTCCCAGCGAATTCTATGAGTACCATGCGCTAATGATGGAGGAGGAAGGAGCCGTGATTGTTGGGCTGCTGGTCGGCCTGAATGTGATTGATGCCAATCTGTGTGTGAAGGGAGAGGACTTGGACTCCCAGGTGAGTGATAATCCAAACAGTGTTCTCATTACACACAGTTCTTCCTGGATCTCAGTGCCTCTAAGATCTAACAGTGCTGTTAAACACTTAATGAGCAAAATTCAGTTGCATGTTGGGTTAGACAAACACCTGATAGAAACAGCTTAAGTGGGTGGAGAGATGGCTCAGTGGTTAAAAGCACTGGCTGCTCTTCCAGAGGTCCTGAGTTCAATTCCCAGCACCTACATGGTGGCTCAGCCATCTGTAATGAGATCTGGTGCCCTCTTCTGGCGTGCATGTGTACATGCAGGCAGAACATTGTACATAGTAAAAAAAAAAAAACAAAATAAAAGTCTCCCTGTAGTCTTCAGGTTTTAATTTAAAGAAGAGATAAGCCACTGCTGTAGGTCAGAGCTATCAGGATGTCAGCAACGCTGGAAACGCCCTCCTGGACATGCCCACAGCATGCTCCCCTGACTGTCATCTCTCAGGCCAGCGGAAATTGACAAGACCGCCATCACCATGCTGCTGAGGAGGACTTCTTCTCTTTCAATAAGACTCGATTTATTCATTTCAGGTTGGAGTGATTGATTTCTCAATGTATTTAAAGAGTGAAGAGGAGACTGGGGACAAAGAAAGGTACGTTTTCCTCCGGATTCCCCAGTTTTAGAGTAGGGGTGTGGGTGTGTGGGTGTGGGGTGTGTGTGTGTGTGTGTGTGTGTGTGTGTGTGTGTGTGTGTGTGTGTGTGTGTGTGTGTGTGTGTGTGTTTGGAGACAGGGTTTCTCTGTGTAGCCCTGGCTGTCCTGGAACTCACTCCATAGACCAGGCTGGCCTCCAACTCAGAGATCTGCCCGCCTCTGCCTACCTAGTGCTGGGATAAAAGGCTTCCGCTACCCCCCACCCCCGACCAGCTAGGGCTTGTAGATTTTCAGTAGCTATTTGCAAATGAACTTGTGCTGTCTGTTCACAGAGTGCTTTCTGCTCCTCCCTCCCTGGAGCCCTGGCTTGTATTTTCACTTCCTTTAAAAGCTCTACAGGGCAGCTAAGGAAAAGTCCTTTCAACGAGGTCGACTTTGGTCCCCAGTAAGGAGTCTTGGTCAGATCTGTCCTTGTTGAGAGACACCTTAATGGCTATATTTTGTGACAGTGGTGGCTTAGTATCTAATTGGGTCTGTTTCAAGTGTATTAATGATACATTAATAAGTAATTCAGGTTCCTAGTGCCTGATTTTCTGCTGTGTGACAGTCTGTTTTAAAAGCAAAGCCGCATTTTATCATGATTTTTACGGCCATTTCCAGATGATTCAGATATATTTTACGCTCCCCTTTCCTCCCACCACAGGAATGTTCAAATTGCTGCCATCTTAGACCAAAAGAATTACGTCGAAGAACTAAATAGACAACTCAAGTAAGTATTCCGAGCACCTGCCGATAGTCAAGAATCTTAGGGGCAACTTTGGTTTTAGCGTAATCCATTTTCCTTTCTGTTAGCATCTTTGCAGGTTTGCCTTCTAAGCGTTTTTGAGGGGCGCTTGTGGCACGGGTTAGATGCACAATAGAAATTAGTAATACACAGAGAGCTGGGTGTGGTGTCACACACCTGTAATTACCCCAGCACTTGGGAGGTAGCAGCAGGAAGGAAGGTCATGAGTTCGAGGTTCTGCTAGTAAGTCAGTTTGAGGCCAGCCTGGGCTAAACAAGGTCATGTCTTAAAAAAAAATAAAACAGCCGGGCGGTGGTGGCGCACGCCTTTAATCCCAGCACTCGGGAGGCAGAGGCAGGCGGATCTCTGTGAGTTCGAGGCCAGTCTGGTCTACAGAGCGAGATCCAGGACAGGCTCCAAAACTACACAAAGAAACCCTGTCTCGGAACCTGCCCACCCCGCTTAAAAAAAAAAAAAAAAAAAACACACCAAAAAACAAAAGCCAAAACTAAAACAAAAAGCCCCAAAGGCTGCTGATGTATCTCTTCACCTGCACAAGGCCCTGGACTCAGTCAGCCCGGCACCAAGAGGAACTATATAGAAACGTTGATTCTTTTGCTGGGGTCCTTATTGCTGTCTTAGCTCAGATCAAGTTGGCCAGGGTAATGAAAATGTCCCCGTCTAGGAATCTGTTCTGGGTCATGGGTACAGGCCGATGAACGTGAGTCTGGGTCAGTGTGCTGTCCTTGCCGTGTGAGCTTGTGGGATTCTGAGTGAGTTTTTCTCTTTGCCAATTGCAGCAGCACAGTCAGCAGCCTCCATTCAAGAGTGGACTCGTTAGAAAAGTCCAACACGAAGCTGATCGAAGAGGTACCGTCCCCAGCCCAGCGATGGATGGGCGTCTTTTGAGTCCTCTGTTGTTTGTGATCCTTTTCTATTTAAGCATGAATGCTGTCAGCATCCACCCCACAACACACATGTGAGCACACACACACACACACACACACACTTACACAGACACACACACACACACACATACACACACACACACGCACACGCTTTCATCATGGTGGGATGTTTGCAGGTGAAGGTTGTATGCTCGACTCTGAGGTACTGTTATTCGTTCCAGTCAGTCACCAGAAGTCGGCCCCAGAGACAGAAGTCACACAGATCCCTAAACTCATAAGGTGTGATTCCCGTTACAGTGGGGACCGCCTGTGTGTAGGGCATGGAATGACTTCTAGTTGCCGTTGTCTGGCTAGTCAGAGTATTGCTCCTCACAAGCAGTGCTGCATAACCCTGTTGCCTGCTTCCCACCTTCTCCTGTCTGTGTACAACCTATCAGCCATGGCTTCCCACGCTGTGAATGTGGCCATTGGGTGCCCCTTTGCAGAAGAGTCAGTTCATCCTTTAAAAATAAAAATAGATAGAACCTTGGGCTTGGAAAATTGACTCAGTAGTTAAGAGTATTTATGCCTTTAGAAAGGACCCAGGTTCGGTTCCCAACCCACATGATGCCTCACAACTAACTTCAGTTCCAGGCTCCACCCATACACTCAGTAGGGATATACTACAAATGAATAGGTCTTAAAAAAAAAATCCAGCTCTTCAATACTATCCATAGAGTTACTTTTTGAGATTATTATTTATTTCTTTGAGATAGGGTCTCACTATGTAGACCAGGCTAACCTCGAGGTCACAGAGATCCATCTGCCTCTGCCTCCTAAATTCTAGGATTAAGGTGTGGGCCATCACATTTGACTTTTTTTTCTTCTTAAGTTTATCAAACCTATTTTCTGATGTATGCTAGAAGCCTGTTATTAGCACTGTGACCCTATTTTTCCATGATAATTAAAATTCTTCTTTTAGAATTGTTCTGATTTCTTTCCAAACCAGGGAGTCGTGATAAATTGAATACTTAACAAATAAGAATGCACCAGTAGCCAGGCTTGGTGGCTCATGCCTTAATCCCAGCACTCAGGAGGCAAAAGCAGGGGGATCTGAGTTCAAGGCCAGCCCGGTCTACAGAGTGAATTCCAGGATAACCAAGGCTACACAGAGAAACCCAAGAAAAGAATGCACCTGTGAGACCAAACATGGTGGTGTACACCTGTGATCCCAGCACATAGGAGGCAGGGTAGGGAGTTCAAGCCAAGCCTCAGCTACATAATGAATTTGGGCAAGCCTGGCCTACATGAGACTCCGTCTCACAAAAAATCCGAAAGAACAATTAAGAATGCCATCTGTATATTGCTGGCTGGACTCCCACTTGGGCCCATTCTGGAGCTGCTCATGGCCCTGTCTCTCTCTTCTTGGCTTTCCATACACAGTGAGGTTCGAGCTCTTTCCCCAGAGTGTTCAGAACTGTATGACCTGATGGCCTCTACTTCACTTGCCCAGGCTTCTTTTCATTCCGGGCCTCAGAGCCAAGCCACCTGGGTACTGGTGTGGAGCTCTGATGCTGAGTTATCTGTGTGAGTGGCCACAGTTCCTGGAACCCCGTCACCTGTCACATCCACTGGGTGCGTGTCCTGTTGAGTCGCCATGAACATGTAACACAGTTTCAAACAACACAACCCTTTTTCCACAAGTCTACACAGTGTGCTTGATTTAACATCTTATATTTTATGTGCACTGGTGTTTTGCCTGTATGTATATCTGTGTGAGGGTGTTGGATCCCTGGAAACAGGAGTGACAGATGGTTGTGGGTGGCATGCCATGTGGGTGCTGGGACCTGGACTCAGGTCCTCTGCAAGACCAGGAAGCACTGTTTGTTGACTGCTGAGCCATCTCTCCAGCCCAGTGTAATTTTTTTTTATGATATACGCCCCCCGTAATAATGGCACACCTGTAATGTGGGAGTCTCATCTTACTGGTGTTAGTGTTTGGTCTCCTTTGGTTTGTAGCCACAGACCTAACCCGTGTAGCATGTCTACAGAAAGATGCTCAGAATGGCTTTTTGTTTGTGCTTCACCCTTTGCAGTTAGCAATAGCGAAGAATAATATCATTAAGCTCCAAGAAGAAAACCATCAGTTACGTAGTGAAAACGAGTTGATCTTAATGAGAACGCGGCAGCATCTGGAGGTGAGCAGTGACCGCAGAGCTGACTGGGGTCCTGAGTCCTGTAGGCTAGGTGTGTGTGATGGCAGCATGGTGTGACGATGTGACCTCTTAATCCTAGGTTACCAAAGTGGATGTGGAAACTGAGCTTCAGACATACAAGCATTCCCGGCAAGGTCTAGATGAAATGTATAATGATGCAAGAAGGCAGCTTCGAGACGAGTCACAGCTCCGACAGGTAGTTTACCTTGCAGTTACATTAGCAAAATCGTGGGGGTAACTTACTCTCAAGCAGCACCATTCAGATGTTCCAGCCTTAGCTTCTGGGACATAGAACAGAACCTGACAGCCTTAACACACTGACTTTTTTTTTTTTCTTCTTGCATTTATTTTGTATGTGTGCACACACGTCATGGCACATGTGTGGAGGTCAGAGGGTAACTTTCCAGAGTCAGTTTTCCTACCACATGTTTCTTCTACCACAGGTCATCAGGCCCGGTGGCAAACACCTTTACCCACTGTTCTAGTCCTCTCTGTTGCTGTGATAAAGCACTAAAGTCCACACAGGGGAGGATGGGGTTCATCACAGTCCTTCATTGGAGAAGTCAGGGCAGGCCCAGAAGGCAGGAGCCTGAAGCTTGCCTGCTCACTCAGGCTCATGCTGGGCTAACTTTATACAGCTTCAAGAACTGTACTGCCCACAGTGGGACCTTCTACAAGTTATCAAGACATCCCCCCACAGACACACCCACACACGATTCTAAGCCGTGTCTAATGCTAACTGTGATGCCCATGGAGCCATGTTGCAGGCCCAATTGTTCTTAAATTTTTTTAAGCTTTAAAAACACATCTCTTAGTCTTTTTAAAGCCTTCCAGTCTGTGGTGGTTGTGTGAATGCAGACCACCATCACAGAAACAGTATGTAAGAGGACATAGTGAACTATGTAAATATTAGCAACCTCATATTGAAAATGTTAGCTTTCAGATAGTGGAACATACACAAAAATGCACACATGTAGCTTAATGAGTCATAATGCAGATACTTAGTCACTGCCATGGCCAAGAAGAGGACACTTGCCTGCCTTTCGGTGCACTCTTCCTGTTTGTCTTTAACCTCAGCAAACGTCTTAATCAGATTTTTTTTTTTTTTTTGAGATAGTGTGCTGTAGGTGGACTTTTCTGTCCCGCCAGCCAGCTCCCAAATAACCACACAGAAACTTATTAATTACAAATGCTCAGCCAATAGCTTAGGCTTGTTACTAATTAGTTCTTACAACTTTAATTAACCCATATCTCTTATTTACGCTCTACCACGTTGCAGTACCTTTTTTCAGCAGGGCATGTTCATCTCCTGCTTCCTCAACATCTGGCTGGCGACCTCGCCCTTCTTCATCCCCATATATTTTTAAAAAGATTTATTTTATTTATCATGCATATAGTGTTCTGTCTGCATGTTTGTCTGCAGGCCAGAAGAGGGCGCCAGATCTCATTACAGATGGTTGTGAACCACCATGTGGTTGCTGGAAATTGAACTCAGGACCTCCAAAAGAACAGCCAGTGCTCTTAACCTCTGCCCACACTCTTTTTTTTTTGGTCTGCAAGTCCCACCTAACCTCTCCCTGTCTAGCTATTGGCCAGTTTAGCCCTTTATTAAACCAATGAGAATAACAAATATTCAGTGTGCAAAAACATTGTTCCACAGCAGTATGCTGCTTAGTTTTTGTTAACTTGACATGGACTTGAGTCACCTGGGAAGGGAATCTCAACTGAAAAAATACCTCCATCAGATTGACATGTAAACAAGTCTGTGGGACATTTTTTTTTTTATTAATGATTGATATGTGAGGGTCCAGCCCAGTGTGGGCAGTGCCATTTCAGGCAGGTAACCCTGGGCTATAAAAGTAAGAAAGTAGTCTGAACAAGCCATAGAGAGCAAGCCAGTAAGCAGCATTTCTCTATGGCAGTGGTTCTCAACCTTGCTAATGCTGCAACTCTTCAAGACAGTTCCTCATGTTGTGACCCCCACAACCATAAAATTATTTTCGTTGCTCCTTCATAACTGTTAGGAATCATAGTGTAAATATCTGTGTTTTCCGATGGTCTCTTGGTGGTCGTGACCCACAAGTTGAGAACCACTGCCCTGTGGTCTCTACCTCCGGGTTCCTGTCTTCACTTGTGATGGACTGTAACCTGTAAGCCAAATAAACCCTTCCCTCCCGAGTTGCTTTGGTTTCGTGTTTTATCACAGCAACAGAAAGCACAATGGGACAAACAGGATCTCACTATGTAATTCTGGCTAGCCTGGAACTCTGTGTAGACCAGCCTGGCTTCAAACTCAGAGATCCTCCTACCTCTGCCTCCTGAGGAGTCCTGGGATCAAAGGTGTATGTATACCAGCATGCCCAGACCTTCTTTTGAAGTAGAATCTCACTGTGTAGCCCAGGCTGACCTTGAACTCAAAGCAATCCTCCTGTCTCATTCACTTCAGTGCTAGGACTACACATGTGAACCACCACACCAGGCAGGTTGATTGTTCAGTGATAGGTTTAAGAGGAGCAGATGAGTGGGACATTGTTTGCAGTATTGTTAATGGTTGCACATCTGATTTTGATAACCTGTTCACGAAAGACATTGTGAAATTTCAGGATGTGGAGAATGAGCTGTCAGTACAAGTTGGCATGAAGCATGAGATTGAGCTTGCTATGAAGTTGCTGGAGAAGGATATTCATGAGAAACAAGACACTCTCATAGGCCTTCGGCAACAGCTGGAAGAAGTCAAAGCAATCAACATCGAGATGTACCAAAAGCTGCAGGTACAGAGTGCTCTTCCATTCTTGGTATTGCTAGGAGTCAAGGCCCAGGCTTCCTGCATGCTGGACAAATGCTCTACCACCGGGCCATTGATTTCCACCCCGGTTTCATTCTTTGTCTTTTCTTTTCATTTATTTGTTTGTTTGTTTAGTACACAGAAGAAGACACCAGATCTCATTACAGATGGTTGTGAGCCACCATGTGGGTGCTGGGAGTTGAACTCGGGACCTTTGGAAGACCAGTCGGTGCTTTTAACCTCTGTGCCATCTCTCCAGCCCCTTTGTCTTTTCTTTCTTTTTCCAAGACAGGATTTCTCTGTGTAATCCTGGGCATCCTGGAACTCACTATGTAGACCAGGCTGGCTTCAGACTCACAGAGATCCACCTGCCTCTGCTTCCCGAGTGCTGGAATTAAAAGTGTGCACCACCATTCCTGGATCTTTTTTCTTTTGAGATGGTTTATTTGTCTTCTCATTGTTGGGACAGGGTGCTTGCCTGATTGAGGTAATTTAAGGAAGGATTAATTTTGGCTCACAGTTTGAGGGACAGTCAGTTATGCTGGGGAAGCAGTGGTAGGAGTAGCTTGCAGCCCTACCTACTGAAGCTGCTTGCTCACAGACAGGACGGGAAGCGTAGCTAGGCTGTACACCTCAAGGCCCATCCCAGTGACTCATTCCTTCCAGTGAGGCCCAACCTCTAAAGTTTCCACAACCTCAGCCAGAGAATGGTGGCACATACCTTTAACCCTAGAATTCAGGAGGCAGAGGCAGGCAAACCTCTGCCAGTTCAAGGCCAGCTTGGTCTACAGAACTAGTTCTAGAACAGCCAAGGCTACACAAAGAAGCCCTGTCTTGAAAAACAAACAAAAAGATTCCACAACCTCCTGAATTGGTACCCCCAATTGGGACCAAACGTTCAAACACTGAACCTGTGGAAGGTCATGTTCTCATTCGAACCACAACACAGGGTCTCACCTCGACAGTGTTTGCAGTCCTGCTCGATTATAAGCAGACACTCATGCCAAGGTGCAGATGCGAAGGTCGGACGAGAGTATGTGGGAGCCAGTTCTCTCCTTCCACCCTGAGGTTTTTGGAGATAAACTCAAATCAGATGTGGTGGCAAGTGCCTGTACCTGCTGAGCCATCTCACTGGCCCTGTTTTTTTTTCTAACATAAGACTCGGCTTACTTGCAATTGTTACTGTAGGCAAAAACTAACTTGTACATGATTTCATTTACAAACTCACAGAAAATAACCCTAATTCTTTGTTGACTCATCATGATACCGATGCATCCTACCCACCTTCGAGCTGTATCTCCAGTTTCAAATCTGTTTTCCTTTCTCCCTTCTCCAATTGGCTTTTCAATTTCAGCATTTTTGAAAAATATTTTAAGAATGTTTTGCTTGCATATAATGAATGTGTATCACATACAAACTTTGTGCCCTTGGAGGTCCAAAGAGGGCATGGGATCCTCTGGAACTCGAGTTGCAGATGGCTGTAAGCCACCACGTTGATGCTAGAAACCAAGCTGAAGCCCTCTGCCAAAGCAACAAGTGCTCTTAAAACAGAGCCATCTCTTCAGGCTCTAATTTCAATATTTTGTTTTTGTTTGAGACGGGATCTCACTGTGTAGCCCTGGCTAGTCTGGAACTCACTTTATAGGCCATGCTAGCCATGAACTCACAGTGAACTGCCTGTTTTTGCTTCTGGAGTGCCAGGATTAAAGGCCTGTGCCACTGTGTCTGGCCCTCAGTAATCTTTTATTACATTTATTGTAATAAAACTTGTGGAGTGGGTTATCTTCTTTCATTGTGTGGATCCTAAGGGTCCAACTTAGGTTGTCCATATTGGCAGCAAATACCTTTACGCACTAAATGCTTTCTCATACCTCTCAAATGTTTTTGTTTTTCAAGACAGGGTTTCGCTGTGTTGCCCTGGCTGTCCTGGAACTCACTCTGTAGGTCAGGGTGGCCTCGAACTCACAAAGATCCCCCTACCTCTGCCTCCCAAAAGTGCTGGAATTAAAGGCGTACGCCACCACTGCTTGCCTCCTGTTATCTTTCAATAACATGCAAGTATGATCACGTTGGGGTTTTTGTTGTTGTTGTATTTTTTTAAAGATTTATTTATTTATTATGTATACAGCGTTCCATCTGCATGTATCCCTGCAGGCCAGAAGAGGGCACCAGATCTCATTAGGGATAGTTGTGAGCCACCATGTGGTTGTTGGGAATTGAACTCAGAACCTTTGGAAGCAGTCAGTGCTCTTTACCACTGAGCCATCTCTCCAGCCCTTGTTACTGTATTTTAAAAAAGCATTACTACTATTATTGAATATGTGTGTGCCTTGGCTCATATATGGAAGTCAGAGGACACTTTCAGGAGTAGGCTCTCCTACCATGTGGGCTTGAGTGGAACTCCGCTGGCCAGGTAAGTCTATCTTCTCACTGAACCCTTCTCTGGTGCATCACTGTATCTCATTCTTACTATTTGGTTATTTTTGAGGACTGGCTGCCCAGGCTGGCCTTGATGGCCCTGTGTAGTGAGGCTGACATTGAACCCATAATCCTACCTACCTCTGAGTTGCTAGGATTCCAGGCATATACCACCATACTTGGCCTAATGTTTGAGTTTCAAAATCAAAACCACCATAAATGTTGTGTTTTTATAAATAGGGCTCTGAAGACAGCTTGAAAGAAAAAAATGAAATAATTGCCCGACTAGAAGAAAAGACCAATAAAATCACCACAGCCATGAGGCAGCTGGAGCAAAGGTATGATACTCCCGAGTTCTCCTCCTTCCCCATTCCCTTCTTCACCTCTGACACCTGCCATAGAAGGCTGTTAGGAGACCTCACCTAGGCCCTGTGTCTAAGCTGAGCCAGATTTTGTGCTTTTTTTGGTTGTTGCGTGGAATCAAGTTGCTTTATTAGGGTGATTATTCATTTAAAGTTGCTCTCTTTGAGATACTTTAAAGGCACAATATCTGTGACATAAAACTAAACAAAGACCTGGAAAAAAGAAATGGCCAGGCTCTGTGGGACTGTCCCATTCTTCACCATTGGCCACCTCCTATCTGAAAACAGCCTGAGTAGACAGTGTAGTTGCTCTGAGCTATGACCTCAGCCTACCCCAGGCCAGGGTTTTCTGTCAATGGAGCTCTTCGATCCTGGCATTTCATTTTACTGTTGGAAAATGTAATGTATCCATTGCCCTGTCATGTGGAGTCAACATGTCTACCATTGCTTTCTTTGGATCTACTTAGGAAAAACATAACTATTGATGCTTTACTGACACAAATATTCTTTTATTGACATCCTCTTTCTTCTTTTTTTCTTCTTTCTTTTTGTTGTTTTCTTTATCCCCACTTTTACATTTGGACATCTTTATTACCGTTTCTTGTCTTTGATTTCTGTCCATTCCATTATGAAGTGACAATGATTTGTTAACTCAGACTAGGACTATTGCAGTGTCATTGGTGAAAAGTGCTGGCAGTGACCCCCAGGACCAGTACAAGCTGGTCAAAGACATCTCCTTCTGAAACGCACTCAGTGCAGACAGAGCCCATCCTCTTCCCATGTGTTAAATGGAAAGAACGTATGCTCTCTCGTGTTGTACAGGGCTGTAGGAGCCCTTCGTGGCTGCTCTGAGACACAGCATGGGCACTGGGCTCCCCAGATGCTCTCCTCAGCCTTGTGCTTCGACTGCTTGGAGGGCAAGATTTTCAAATGGTTTTCTTTTTAGCAACTTTTTGATGGAAACTAGAAACCTTTGGTTTCAGGCTGTGTTGGCACAGATAATCACACACACACACACACACACACACACACACACACACACACACACACACACACACACACACACACGCTCACTCTGCCTAACGGTTCCTTACTGATTTTTAAAGTTAAGTTTTCAAAGCAGTTTCTGAACCAGGTTGGCTGCTGCCCTGGGCTTCAGCGCCTCAGTTTTCTGCCCCGCCCTCTTTTGTGACAGCACAACTTCAAGGCCTACCTCACTTACTTTACTTCCTGATACCTTAGAGAAGAAAGCTGAGCCCTCCCCTACCGCCTTAACCTCTTCATTTCAATGTAAACCTAGAGGGAACTTACTTCCTCTCCTCTCCTTGGAGGCTTTTATACTCGCAATGTGTATTGCCTTACTTAGGGGTTTTTTTGAGGCAGATGGGAAAGTGCAAGATTTCTCTTGTGACTTCTTGTGAAGAGTTAATGTCCACTGAATCCTGGAAATATTTTCTTATAAACCTCAGAAATCTTGATGTCCAAGGGAGGCAAGGAGTGGAGCTAAGCCTAGGGAGAAACAGTGACTTAACAAATAAAAAAGGGAAAAAATGACCACAAACATTTTAAACTAATCTTTAATATTCAAGGTAAAGAATAAAAAATAGGGGACTGGAGAGATGTCACAGCAGTTAAGAGCTCATGTTCTTATAGAGAACCTGGGTTCAATTCCCAACACCTATATGATGTGGCTCACAACTGTCTATAAGTCCAGTTCCAAAGGACCTGACACTTTCTTCTGACCTCAGTGGACACCAGGCATGTATGTGGTGCATAGACATACATGCAAGTAAAACATTCATAAATGTAAAATAAAAATCTAAAAAAAAAAATATATCCATAGGGAATGATGCCAACAAGCATTAAATCTTTTTGAATCTTAATCTATATATACACACACACATACATATACAGCTTTGCATAATGGAGCAACTGCATAGAGCTCTGCTAGGAAGACGCTCTTCCCGAGAACTGTTGCTCTTAGCCTTGTAGTGCACTTGATTCCCGGCACACACACCTTAGCATCCCATGCAACAGGTGTGTCCTGCGCTTACTAGAGACCGTGTCTACTCACGGTTTTGTAAAAAGGCAATAACATACCTAGCCATATTTGCGATTGGAATCATTATCCTCCAACGGTAAAAACTGTATTGCTTTGCATTAATTATGAACAAGAAATAAAGCAAATTTCAAGATAGTTTTCTGGGCATATTATATCTTGTACTGAAAAAGAAATCACAAAACAATTTCTAGACATTGTGTGGCTCTTTCACGTTTGAGTTTGTGAGTTCTCCCCAGACTTTGTTTTCATTTAGAAATGTTTCTATTTCCCCATTTTTCTTTTATTTGTCTTCTTCACCCTTTTACACCCTAGTTCTAGCCTCAGTTTTACCCAAAGTTGATTTGACTTACACCAGATTGCAGCAAGCAGAGAAGGCACAGATGGAAGCTGAGGTCGAGGATGAGAAATATGCCCAAGAGTGTCTGAGCAGATCCGACAGTCTGCAGAGACAGATCTCACAGAAGGAGCAGCAGCTGTGAGTGTTTCCTCTTCATCTTGGAATCAAATTCTTGTACTGACATGGTCTCTGCCAGCCAGTAGAGAAGGTGTGTGGGGGATGTCTGTAATGGCCCAGTAGGTAAAAGCAGTTACCACCAAGCCTCAGCTCAACCTCCAGGACCCACATGGTAGTCCTGCACATGTCCCAGCTCCTTACACTAAACAAATAAATGTAAAAGTTGGGGTAGGGATGTAGTTCAGTGGGAGAGTACATTGTTGAGACCCTGGGTTCAAGCTCCAAAACCACATTCTGAAAATGTAATTGTTACTCCTATTATTTTATCTATTTATTTTTGGAGATAATGTCTCATGTATCCCAGGCTGGCCTACAAAACTCCCTACATAAGCAAGGGTGACTTTGACCCTCTCTTCTTCCTGCTTCCACCTCTGAGTACTGGAACTAAAGGTAAGTACCACCACACCTTGCTTATATGATGCTAGATCAACACCCAGGGTTTGTTTATGCTACACGAGTACTCTATCCAGTGAGCTACATCCTCGGCTCCTGCTTTCTTTCTAAGATTTAATTTTTTTCATTTTTATTTACACTTGTGTATCTCTTTATTGCTGAGGCATCTCTCCAGCCCACTTTCTTTTAATAACAAAAATAGTGCATGGTTCCTGGGGAGGAACATTAGCGGTGCTTGTAGAGTAAGGACTGAAGCCCCTCCAGGGGGCTTTCCATGTTCTAGAAAAAACTATTAAACTCTGTAACTGTTCTTCAGTGTGACTCACTGGTGGAATATGTGCTGTTTAGTTTGCATAAAGCACCTTACATTCCGTCCTCAGCACCACAAAATAAGGACAAAACAAGACTTTTCTTTGTACATATAAATATATAGGCAATACGTGGTTTAAGTTTTATTGTAAAATTGAAATTACATTTACTTATTTAGTCTGTTAGCGTGCATGTACCAGAGTGTGTCTGTGGAAGTCAGAGGCCAACTTGTGGGGTTAGTTTTCTTCTCACCGTGCAGGACTGTGGAGTCCAATTCAGGTTGTCAGGCTTGGCAGCGAAAGGCGTGACCCACTAAGACAGAGTCTCAAGAAACACAGCTCTGGCTGTCCTTGAACTCAGATCGATTTGCCTCCCAAGTGCTAGAATGAAAGATGTGTGCCACCATGCCTGACCTAATTTTATTTTTAATAATTTATTTTTATTTTATGTACATTGATATCTTGTCTGCATGTAAGTCTGTGTGTGTGAGGGTTCAGATCTTGGAGTTATAGACAGTAGTGAGCTGCCATATGGATGCTAAGAGTTGAACCCCAGTCCTCTGGAAGAACAGCCAGTGCTCTTAACTGCTCAGCTATCTCTCCCTAATTTTATTTTTAAAATAGAATCATATTTGACAAGCTATCTTGAACCTTTTTTTGAAACAGGGTCTTGCTCCATAGCCCACGTTGGTTATATAGGTGAAGGCAGAGGGATCAGAAATTAAAGGTCACTTTTGGCTACATGGCAATTTTGTGGCTAGCCTGGGATATATGAGAAAATAAATAAATAAAACAAAAGGGACTGGAGAAATGGCTTGGTGGCTAAGAGCATGTACATGTCTTGCAGAGGGGCTTCAGCATCCATACCAGGTGGCTCAACACCTGTAATTAAAAAATAAGCCTTTAAAGAAATCAGTAAAAATAAGAGGGCCAGGCATGGTAGAAGACAGTTGTAACCCTGGCACTTAGGAGGTGGAGGCAGGAGCATTTGGTTTTAAAGGCTAGTCTTGGCTACACGAGACCCTATCTCAAGAATGACCAACTGCACACTGCGCTTCTGTTTGCCATTCAAGGGTGCAGCTGGAAACGGATTTGAAGATTGAGAAGGAATGGAGGCAGACTCTGCAAGAAGATCTTCAAAAGGAGAAAGATGTCCTAGCTCATCTTAGAAATGAGACCCAACAAATCATTAGTCTCAAAAAAGTAAATAGTGGTAAAACTTTAATTTTATATCTTGACAAATGTTAACTCTGTTGTTGGAGATAGCCCAGACTGTCCCTGAACTCTTGGTATGTAGCAAAAGCTGGCCTTGAACCCATGGCAATTCTGTCTCAGTCTCTAGAGTACTGGGATTAAGACCTGAGCCCCTGTTCCCAGCCTGTGAGCTTATGTAAAGGATTTGGGGGCTGTCAGTAAAATGCTTGGAGGACTTGTATTCCCAGCTCTGGAGGCATCCCTGGGACTCACTGGCCGGCCAGTCTAACCTAATTCATGAACTCCAGGTCACTGAAAGACCCTGCCTATCTCAAGGAAGGTGGTAGGCAGTCCTAAGTACAACCAGGGTTATCTTCCAACCTCCACATACACCTGCATACAAACACACACATCTTTTAAAACAAGATACTTTACACAATTTACATGTATGAGAAAACAGGATGCACTTAGTCATCTTAGAACTATGAATAAAGAGGTTGTGTGGGTAATAGTTGATATATAAACAGCTAGGAAAAGGCTTCAGATACATTGTTTCTTATAAAAAGATTAAGTTGGGTGTGGTGTGCACCTGTTATTGCAGCCCTGAGTAGGCTGAGGCAGGAGGATCAGGAGGCCGAGGCTACAATCCCAGCATTCACATGGTGCTCACAACCATCTCTAAACTCCAGTTACAGGGGATCCGATGCCCTCTTCTGACCTCTGAGTATCAGGCATGCACATATACATACACATACATACATACATTCATACATACATTCACACACATCTTTTTTAAAAAGAGCGAAATTGAGGGGAAGGGGAGACTTGAGAATTCCTCATTAAAGCATGATGGAATATTCCTGTAATCCCAACACTTGGAAATGGAAGCAGGATCAGGACAAGGTCATGCCTCAGCCTCCCAAGAACAAAGCTCAAAGATATTTATACCTTCCTAATTAATGATATATATGCAATATATATGGAGTTTCTTGGTTTTTTAAAGTTATGTTTCTGTTTTTTATTGAAGGAGTTTCTTAACCTCCAGGATGAAAATCAGCAGTTGAAAAAAATATACCATGAACAAGAACAGGCTCTGCAAGAACTTGGCAGCAAACTCTGCGAGTAATTCCTCTCTTCTTCCTTCAGCTACAAGTCCACAGATTCATGGAAGACATGAGTGTACCACATCAGCTGTGCAGAGAGGCTCAAGTGTGGGGACACTAAAAAGACTAGAGTCCTTAAAGGGATCGAGTAGTTCTGTGCATTTTAGTAGACCTTGGTTCTAAAGGGTTCCAGCAGGTGAAGGCGAAGACTATTGTTTAATTCTTCAGTGATAAAAGAATCCAGAAGCTTAATTTTGTCAGAACATGAGTTGAATTTTGAAAATGTCCAGAGCTATCAGACTATTTTGAGACAGAGCCAGTTTTGTGTGAATTAGAGGTAGTTTTCATGCCTTTAGGGGTCAAATCTCACCATGACACAATGTGATCTTGTAGTAAAATGTTATTGGGATTCTATAAGAACTAGGAAAGTGGCTGTAATCTCAGCACTTGGAAGATCAGGAATTCAAGGTCATCCTCAGCTACATACAGAGGGACCAGCCTTGAGATCATGCCTTTAAAAAACAAAGAAATAGGAGCTGGAGAGATGGCTCAGTGGCTAAGCGTACTTGTTGCTCTTGCAGAAGACCTAGGTTAAATTCCCAGCACCCACACAGTGGCTCACAACCACCTCTAACTCCAGTTGCTGGGGATCTGATGCCTTTCTGAACTTTGGGCATCAGGCATTCACATGGTACACAAACATACATGCAAGCAACACATTCATATATTTTAAAGAGAGAAATGGAAGGAGAGGGGAGATGTGAGAATATCATCATTTCAGTTTTATTTTAGGATTGTGTTCTTTCCCCTCCTCATTCTGAGAAAGAATACTGCTATATTGTCTAGGCTGGTGGTGAATTCCTGGACTCAAGTGACTCAGTCTGCCAAGTACTGTATGCCACTATGGCCAGCCACTTCAAATATAATAAACCATTTCTCCGGTGAGAAAATTAAAACATGTTTAAAGTTCAACGACAGTTTGACCTTGAACTTTGATCTTCTGCTGTGTAACTTCCCAAGTGCTGGGATTACAGATTTCTGCCACCACACCCAGGTTTATATGGCACCGAGATCTAACCAGAGGCTCTGTGCATGCACTTCCAGAGACCCTTTCTCTCACACGGTGAAGTTTTTGAGAAATCTAGTTGTAGACTGTGAGACTATCTCAACAAAAACCAAAATCAAGTTGTGGAAGTCTCACTGATTTTTGTTTTTAGAAGAAAAATAGGAAAATACAAAATATCCCCTTAGCCAGAGATTGTTACAATCTAAAATGATATGCAATGAAAAAGTCAACACCTTTCCAATGAAATATCAGGTGTTCTGTATTTACATACATTCTAAAATTTGGACCTCTTTGTAATGTTTTTAGATCCAAACTTAAAATAGACGACATAAAAGAAGCCAACCAAGCATTACAGGTGAGTAAAAAGGTTTGTCAGGCCGGGCGGTGGTGGCGAACGCCTTTAATCCCAGCACTCGGGAGGCAGAGGCAGGCGGATCTCTGTGAGTTCGAGGCCAGCCTGGTCTCCAAAGCGAGTACCAGGAAAGGCGCAAAGCCACACAGAGAAACCCTGTCTCGAAAAACTCGAAAAAAAAAAAAAAAAAAAAAAAAAAAAAAAAGGTTTGTCAGTACCGCTGAAGGCTCAAGTCAGGAAAGCTCAACTGTTTGGAGACGGGGGTGTGGGGAAGACCTTGGTCTGGTCCCAGCGCCAGAAGGGTGCATACAAATAAATCCCAGAGTACAGAGGTGGCAGCACTGAATGGGAGTGTGGGTGGTGCTATTCTTTCTTCATTTTTCTTTTGCTTTTTTGAGACATGGTTTCTCTCTGTTAACAGCCCTGGCTGCCCTGGAACTTGCTCTGTAGACCAGACTGGCCTCGAACTCACAGAGAGCTCTGCCTTCCTCTGCCTCCAGAGGACTGGGATGAAGACTACCATCTCTGTTCTTACTGAAATATTTTAAAAGGTGGAAATGCATTACTTAGTGCCCACTAAAGGATGGATTAATGATCTGGATGAAAAAATCTGGATGAAAAACTTTAGATGACATATCCTTGATGACTCTAAATTTACCCTTCTAGAATAGGCTTCTGATGCATACAAGTTGCTTTGACAAGGCTAGAATGTGTGTTACTTTGGGTGTGTCTGAAAGAATCCTCCTATGACATGGTATTATCAAGTCAGCACTTCAGTGTCTGTGATGATTTTCTATTCCAAATTACCCTTTAATTTTTTAATCCAAGTGTTACATGAAAATAGTTATTCAAAAAGTCCTGGAGCCTAGGTTATATAATGCCAGCCAGCACTCTGAACCAGTTTTTAAAAAAAAGAGAGAGACTAAAATGTGTTGGCTCTCTCAGAACTGGGGTTACAGAAGATTGTGAGCCACGTGGATGCTGGGAATTGAACTTGGGTTCTCTGGAAGAACAGCAGCACTCTTAATGCCATTGCCCCAGCCCCCATTCTAAAAAGATTCCAAATAACAAAAATGTTTGCTCTCTTGCCTTTAACCCACCTTAGCTCCTGCTCCAAAAGGGAGCTGCTTCCAGTTCTTGCAGCTATTCCCTCTGGCATCTAGCTGTGTTCAAAACAATGTGCAATTCCTACGGCCTCCCTTTTTGTAGTACTGGCAATGGACCTGAAGGGACAGCACATGCCAGGCGAACCCTGTACTACCAAGCCATGCTGTAGTGTGTTTTCTCACCTTGCTATGGATGTGGTGGGACATCTTTTCCTTAAGTGTCCTCAGAAAGCTTTTTTCCTAGACAGGATCTCACTGTAACCCTGGCTGGCCTCAAACTCAGGAATCCTCTTGCCTCTTAAGTGCCGGGATTAAAGGCAGTCGTCACCACACCCTATTATTTCTCCTGATGTCAACTGCCTGTCACTTCATTTAACATTCTTTGATGACAACACAGCACCTCTATCAAATGTCCCCTGAAAAAGTTAGGTGGCTCATTACTTTGTCTTGGAAGTCTGGCCCCCTGCCCACATCTGGCCTTGGCCCCTCTGTCCTGACATTTCTAAGTTCCTCTGACCTTTCTCTGAGAGCTGTTGCCTGAACCTGGTACCTTCTTTCTTGAGTTCCTTGATTTTGAACAGAAGTGGCCCCCTGAAAAATGATAAATCATAGGAATTCTGCCTTTTCTGTTTCGTGCTTTTAAGCTAAGTGCAAGTGTTAACTGATTTGAACAGGAACATTCATCTTTTTCCTATTAGGGACTGGTCTGGCTGAAAGACAAAGAGGCAACACACTGTAAGCTTTGTGAGAAGGAATTTTCACTCTCCAAAAGAAAGGTAAGAGGGGTGAAAGTGAGTCCAAACATTTTGGCAACAAAAATGGCTTCTAACTCAAGTTTTTTTTTTTTTTCCTTCCCAATTTTTCCATTTAATAGCACCACTGTAGAAACTGCGGGGAAATTTTCTGTAATGCCTGCTCTGACAACGAGCTGCCTTTGCCTTCTTCACCAAAGCCAGTGCGAGTCTGTGATTCCTGTCATGCAATACTCATTCAGAGATGCTCCTCTAATGTGCCGTGACACTAGAACTCTATCTTCGTGCACAGAAGCACCTGCCGTGAGTGTGAGGACCGAGTGTCCAGTCAGCACTGTGCCTCTCCTCCAGCTAACACCCAGGATTCTAAGTTGTATAGTTAGTATTCAGTTTCTGCACTTACTCAGATTTTAAGATAGCATGTTTTATCACTACTTGGAACAGTCATGTAACCCTTAAGGAAAGGCCAGATAGCAGAGCTAATAATGCACATTTGCCTTATCTTCTAGAGGCCTTCTTGAGAACAAGGCCACAGCTTGTTTCTGAACTGTCAAGTTGGCACCGATGGTGCCTGTAATTCTCTTAACGCACTTTAAAGCTTCACAATTCTCAGAGGAAGACTGGAAATGCACTCATTTTGTGATATGCCAATTGAACATCCTTTGTTGAAACAAAAGTTGTCCATTTTTGACCATGAACTCATGGACTTCCTTGCCTCAGCTTTGAAGTGCTGGGGTCATAGGTGTGTGCCTCCATATGAGGCCTGTATAGTCTTCATTGTCTGGTAAGGTTCTAACTTAATTGTATTTATTTGTTCTTTTCCCCTCGTCTACAATGGAAAAGGCCAATAGTTTTTTCCCCCCATACCTTTCTTTTTTTTGCTTGCCTACACCTTTCATATAGTGGATTAAAGGACCAGCTTTCCCTTCTACTCTTTAAGGAATGTTATATATAACCACCATCCTCGTCACAGATGCTACTTTTTGTAAAGGGTTGGACCCCAAAGACCCCACAAGCTTTTAAAGATTCTAAGCATTAAAAATAAGAGCATTTAGCCAGTCGGTGGTGGTGCACGTTTTTAATCCCAGCATTCTGGAGGCAGAGCCAGGCAGATCTCTGTGAGTTTGAGGCCAGCCTGGTCTACAGAGCAAGCTCTAGGACAGGCACCAAAACTACAGAGAGAAACCCTGTCTCAAAATACTGAAACAATAACAACAAAAAAAGAGCATTTAAAACTCTGCCTATGCAGTGACATAATTAAGTCCCCCTGCCCCCAATTCTCTTAGGAAACTTCTAGCATTACATTCCAGTGTTTACACCTATCCACAGTAGAATTTCACCCCATGTATCAAGTACCTTTATGCTGTGGACTTAGGCAGATAGTAGTTTCTTTTTTTCCAGCAGAAAAACATTTAAGTTACTTAAACCATGACCATTCAGGATCTTAAATGTATTAATTTCTGGTCTTGCACTTTTAAATCTATAAGCTCTCCACAGATTTTTACATTCCTAAAGACAGTTTAGTGATTGGGCACTTTCCTGATCCTAATTCTTCAGGATCTTTTCATCTGTTGTATTTCAGTAAATTTTATAAATTGTCAAAATGACAACATCAGTATTTTCACCAGCTTCTGGGGCCAACTTAAATTAGATCTGTCAGATTTTGAGGCGTCCCATTTTGGAAACAGGGACTCATGTAACCTAAGTTGGCCTCTAACTTGGTGTGTAGCAGATGACCTTGAACTGATTCTCTGACCTCCATACCTCCCAGCTGCTGAGATTACAACTGTGTGCTGTTTTATGTGGTGCTGGGGATAGAACCCCTGGCTTTGTGCAGGTTGGCCAGGTATTCTACCAACTGAGCTACACTCCCTCCTCCCCGCCGATGTCATTTGTTGAGTACTGACAGAAATGGCCTTAAAACAGAATTAAGATGGTAAGGCAGGAAGGCCACAAGTTCAAGGCCACCCTGGTTCATCCCTAGAGCTCCAGATATATGAAACAGTGAAAACCTGGCTCAGAAACGAAAAATTATATTCTTGAAGCATTTTGTATTGATGGGGATAGACTAATAACATTTTTATGACTGTTGAAAGTGAGCATAAATGAAAAAACTCCAAATATTTTATTATGTGCTTTCTGTCACAAACATGGGCCTTTTCTGGGGCAGCATTAACTTGATCCCCACTGTCTAGGATGAGGCTATAGCTCAGTGGTAAAATGTTTGTTTACTGTGGATGGTAAAGCCCTGGGTTCTCAATCCACAGCACTACCACCAAACAAAATCACACAATCTCAGTTTAGGATACCCCATTCATTACAAACCATTCCCAAGCTGCTGTCATTCCCTTACTTACCCCTAGCCAGCACTCCCACAAAGATATGATCATGGTGCCAAGGAATTGTAATTCAAATCTGTATGTTTTTAAAATAAATGTGACTTTTATAAAACAAAGTTTTGAGAAACTAACAATGACTTTTATTGCTTTAAATTTTTATCTGTCTATGTGTGTCTGTGTGAGTGTATGCCACATGTGTGCAGGTGGCCTAGGAGGCCAGAAAAAGGTACTGGATTCACTGGAGCTACAGTGAGTTGTGATCTGCCTGATGTGGGTGCTGGGAACCAAACTCAGGTCCTCTGAATGAGCAGCAAGTGCTCTTAACCACTGAATCACCTCTGCAGCCACCTCCTTTGAGATTTAAGAAGGTAACCCTTGAAGTGCTTTTGACCCCTGTGCCAGGCATGCAGACTAGCTCATTAGTGTATAGGCTCTAGGTGAAACCCTGTCCCAAACCAAAGAGAGAAATTCACTGTTTCAGGACTCTAGGCTCCAGGTAACAAGCTGTGGCACTCCTTTTACAGTCACTTTCTCAGAAATCTCAATTTGGCATCCGTGGTACTTGTCCCTACCTCCTGAGGGCTGGGATTAAAGGCCTGTGGCACCACACTTTCTAGCAATGTGTATTATAACCAATAACTGACACAAAGCATTCTAGGACAGACAACGTTCCTTTATCTCCCATGTTAACATTTATTACATGAATAACATTGCTAGCAAAAACAAGTAACAAGTTCAATAATGGAGTTCACATTGACAGGTTTCAATTTGATCCATTAGCCAATTTGGGGAAAAGCCACATTGAATGAAGTGGTAAGATCAGAAAGCACCGTTTCCTTGCTACACAGAACTTACATACTCAAAGCCAGTATCAGATGCAGCACTGTTTTACACTTTCCTAAGTATAGTCACTTAGACAGTTGAAAGCCCCTGTCTTCTTGGGTGAGAAACTAAAAGCACACGTAAGAACACACCCATCACAGTAAATACTTGCATATTTACACCGACTTCTTCTGCCACCATCGACAACTCTTAGCTACTCCAACAAACTCAAATTTTGGGAACATTTTTGGTATCTTGGTCAAGTGTTACGAGGATTTTTAAATCTAGGGCTGTAATTTCAACTAATACTTCCAACCTCTGGGTTTATAATTCATAACACAATTGGGACTATTTAGATTCCAGATACCCCTTAAATTATTCAGAGCTATGCTTGATAAATAAGAGTGAAAATACAGAATTAACTGAACTTACATTCCTGAAGCCACCTGAATGCATCCTTAGGCTTTTTATTTACAGTGTGTCCAGGAGAGAAAGTTAGCTAACTACTCAAGCTCTAGTCTAGATGTCTGCTTAAGACTTGCAGTCTTAGCCTCTCACATTGCACTATGCTACTTTTTGTAGAGCTAACAGTAAAATACATCATCCCAAATCTTAGGAAGGCAGCACATCTTTAAGAGTACTTATATATAAAAAGTAGCAACATCAGTGGTTTCAATATAAAAATTTATTTTAAGTCAAAGTATGCAACAAATAAAACCTACAGAAAACAGATTTTCCCATCACAATCTGTTGCTTTACCAAATAATATCTTGAAAACACATTCCTTCAGTCATTATAAAGTTCTTGAAATACAAAAGAAATTCAATCTGTAAGAAAGTCTAGTAGACAGATGCTGTTGTTAGGACTTGTACGTTGGTGGTGTTTTCAGTACATCCCACGCCATCCACCTCCACTCATTCCACCTTGCCCATAGTAACCTCCACTGCCTCCACCACCACGACCTTAAGAAGACATTAAGAACCACCATCAGACGTCCATGCACATTATAATAGTTATATTTTAAGTGAAAGACATTGCCACAATACAAACAGACTTACCGTAACCTCCCAAGCCATCAGGAGTGCCGTATCCTCCACTGTAGTTGTTCCCCATTCCCATTCTCCCGACAGAGCCATAGCCTCCTTGATTATCTGCACATTAAAAAAAAGTAACAGAAGATGGTTTCCAAAGTAGCCAACACTGCCTATTCCAAAGTTTATGAACCCAGGTTTGGGAGGGATATGCTGAAGCACCAAGGCAAGAGGATTATGAGTTTCAGGCCAGCCTGGACTACAGAGCAAGATGCCCCCATCTCAAATACAAAACTATACATACCCATTCCATCTCTGCCATAGCCTCCCATTCCGGAACCTCCCATTCCAGAGCCACCTCCAGGAGTGGAATTCAAGAAGAGTTCAATATATCGATGTTCTTTAAAAAAAGAAGAGTGGAAAAAGGTAAGAATAGGAGAGAGAGGGATATTCGATCAAATGTACTAATTAAAGGTCAATCAGCTAGTATTTAAAGCAGGCTTATCCGTAAATATAGGACTAGATACAGGACTATATAAGCAGCCATTAAAGTCTAGACATTAATAGGTGAAATGATTTTAAGACCTAGGATCTACCAAAGACATTTTTTTTTTTTTTAAAGATTTATTTATTGATTATGTATACAGTGTTCTGCCTGCACATATGTCTACAGGCCAGAAGAGGGCACCAGATCTCATTACAGATGGTTGTGAGCCACCATGTGGTTGCTGGGAATTGAACTCAGGACCTCTGGAAGAGCAGCTAGTGCTCTTAACCTCTGAGCCACCTCTCCAGCCCCTACCAAAGACATTTTAACAAGTAATGATTTTATGAACTGCACACGCCTATAAAACAGAAGCATGCCAAAGACACCACTTACGCATGTTGTTTTTATCTTTAGACATGGCAGCCACTGCATCTTCATGGGTCACAAACTCTACATCTGCCTCTCCTGTTGCTCTGCCATCGGCTCCAATGTCAATATGAACTCGGATTGGATTGAGTGGTGAGAAGAACTAAATAAAAGTTAATGACTTTTAAATTCCAGTTATTTAAAACCAGCACATCCCTTCATTTTCTCCCTAATCCACTAAAATAAACTACTGAGGGTCTACAAAGGCTCTAGCATTGTGGAGGTAGGTTAAGTCACCCTTTGCTACAGAGGTGGTCAACTTGGCTCACATAGGGAAGGAATACTTTTTTAAAATGCAAAGTACTTACTGCTTTTGAAGTAAGGCAATACTAAATTTTAAATGAAGTTTGGGGTTGTTTGAGACCCTACCACTAAAGGCAAATTCCTACCTGATTGACTCTATTCTTAACTGAGCTTTTTTGATGCATTTTTTTAAACTGTTTAAAAATAATGTCATGTAGGTCAGCACATAATGGGCACAAAACCTATGTGCATATTAGGCAAATAATCTATCACTAAGTGACAAGCTTAGTCTGAATCTTAATAAAAGAGATAAGGCATGGTGGCTGCCTGTATTTCCAACATGCTCCAAGTCAAGTTAGGACTTCTAAATTCTAGTCCAGTTTGGGCTACAATGAGACCTCCCCGCCAAGAATAATAAATAAAAAATACCCACTATATACCACTTACATTAGCAATATCATTTTCAGTCGCACGAAAAGGCAGCCCTCTCATGTGCACAAAATGACCACCATGGAACCCTGAACTCGCATCACCAGCTCCACCATAGCCATGTCCTCCCATGCCTAGATTATAAACCATGGTGTATTCATGTAAGTATACACATATCAATCAACACCAGTGCAGTGACACAAGTCTCCATTAACCCATCAAAGTTGCCTAATTACTACCGGACCCTTACAAAGAAAACAGCACAGACAATTTTCTTAGTTTACCTCTTCCATCTCTCATCCTGTCATCAAAGCCATCATTTCCATAGCCATAATTATTATAGCCACCATAGTCATCAAAACCTCCATAGCCTGTGCAAATGTAAGGAAAAAGAAATACCATTCTGAGCAATTTATTTTGTAAGCTAGTTTACAGAATCATTTGCGGTCAACAGTCTTAGCTTCTTCATTAATGTTTTCAGCTTAATGCATATGAGAAAAGCAGTTAACCCTTGATGGGAATGCAAACATCCACAGGATAAATTCAAACACAACATGAAAACCAAATTTCATTGTTATGCCAAGAAGAAACATGCCAGTTATCTTTATTTTTATTTCTACATTAAGTTTTCTAGGTGTTAATATGTGCATCAATCAAGTTCCACAGTGGAAATCCCATAATTTCATGAACAGGTTTTAAAACCTCGTAGGTACTGAAATTACTGCCATTTCTGTATTTCTTGACAAAGTGTCAGGAACATCAAGAAAATGACAACAGAACCTTTGTTCATTAGATACACATACCACCATCATATCCATCACCTCCTCGTCGCATTCTGTCATACATACTTCCACGCCCAGCTCCATAATAACCCCCTCTTCCTCCTATTGGTCTATCATATGGTCCCGGTCGCTGTCCCAGCAGTCTTCTTGGTGGATCATAAAATCCTTTGATTTCACTCCTGCTACTCCTGAAGATCTCAATATACCTATGTAAAAAGGGTTAAAGTACAAGCTTCAGCACAGACGTATTAGAAAGTAAATTAGATACTGGGCAAAATACAGTAAGTTTGTCTATATCTAGGAACATAACCCAATTTAAATTGTCTAAAGAAACCATAAGGTAACATTTTTACACCTACAAACTTAAATAATTAAATATTTAAGTTTTACAGAGACAAATGAGTCATTTGAAAACACTGAATTATGAATATATTTTTAGTTTGTTTCCTTTAGTACAAGATAGGTATGTAAGAAAAACAAGTGATTATACAAAAACAAATTTAACAACATCCTACAAAGAAATGGAAACAATCTAATTTTAATTTAAACTATTAGCATTAATTCCCCACCCAAATCTGTAGTTTCCATGTTAAATATAGGTAATTATCAATTCTTTAAAACTACCCCAGAAAAATGTTATGGTTACCCCCCCATTTAAGCAATAGTGACCCACAACCCCCAAAAATAAAAATTGAACACCATCCCAAACTCTCCATCCCCACCTGTGCCCTATTCTTTCCTTGTGTTTCCCCAGAGCATTTTCTGCTATCTCCTTTGAAGCAAACTGCACGAAGGCCTCCCCTGTGCTTCTCCCCTGGTAGTCCATCGTCAATGTTATCCCATTTGGCACGATTTCCAACCCTTTAACCCAAGGACAAATACCCCATCAAGGGGAACAGTGTTAAAGGCTGAAACATTCCCATCTGAATCAAATATTTAAAACAAGTCTAAACAAAACAAAACAAAACGCTTAGTTTCCCATCACCCCATAATACAAATGGAATATTTTTCAAATATCACTGGATTAAATATTTTCTGTGACTAGTGTTTTAAAATTATACTTCTAAAAACCCACTACATGAAAAAACTACAAATCATTTAACTGTGCTCCCAATGCTAACTCATAGCCCATGTCATCACAGTTATTCTCAGTTAACTATACTATACATCAATCAACGTTTACATAGCCTACACATTCTCTATTGAATATTAACTGGAGCACATTTCTCATTTTATTATATAACCCAGATTATCACAAAATTAAGTTGCAAAATCAAATGGGTTCTATAAATGAAAAACCATCTAATAAAAAACATATAATTCAACTACTACTAAACTTTTACTAGTGCTAGAGGTACCTTGAAAGAACTGAACTATCTCCTCTTTGCTGCAACCAAATGGCAGTCCTCGAAGTCGCACTGTCCCATCACTAGCGTCACTTGGACCGTTATGTCTCATAACCCAATCCATTTCAATACCGCTTGACTTAATTGCTATGAAAACAAACAAGCACATAAGGCAGTCAATCACAACACACTCTTACCAAGATTGAACACCTCTCCCAAGTGTCACAGAATGCACAGAATGCATGCAAGGTGACTCCTGCAACAATCAGCAACAGTACCCTATTAACACTCTACTTTGGGGTGGGGTAGGGAAAGGTAATGAAGCTCACCCCTCTTCTACCAAACAACCCTGACGGTCTAATAAAAGTTTGAAGAATTCTACCATCAGAGTAAGATTTGTTGTAACACACTTGATCCTTTTCCTCATTCTACTTTTTTTTTTAACTTTTCAAACTTCAATATTGACCCAAAGCTGTGCAATTTCTTTTTGGTTTTGCAGACACGGTGTCGGTGTACCCACTATACTTAGCTTGTTTCTGTTTCCAAAACAAGGGTCTAACTTAGTAGCCCAGGTTAGCAGTCTTGCCTCAGCTGTGAGTGCTAAGATTAGCTAAGTCACCTGTCCAAATGCAAAATGTTTAAGAACAATCACATGAAAGGTATATTATATAGTCGTCTATTCATACTGAGGTTTGAATGTTAAAAAAAAAGAAAATGACAGCAGCCAGGTAGACCTCAAGGTCATCTTTGACTACACCAGCAACTGGAGGGTAGCCTGGGCTGTACAAGACCCTGTTTCAAAAACAAAGGGAAACAAGTAAAAGGCTACTCAAAACAAATGCTATGCGGACTATGATAGAAGGATCTCGAGTTTGAGACTAGCTGGGACTACAAGGGAACTGCTTCAACACACACTCAGATGAGTACCTTCAAGAGTAACATCTTTTTTGGGGGTGGGTGAGGGGAGTTAAGACAGAGTGACCAAGAACCAGGCTGGTTTTGAATCCCAGATACCTGCCTGCCTCTCAGCCCTGGAGAGCTGGAATTTAAGGGAAATGTCACCACTCCACATCATGCTCAGCCCCTTATCTTTTTTTAGTCAAGCAGGTTTAAACAAAGTTTACCCAAAAGTAACATATTGACACTCACATGGTATTTAAAAAGCACATCCTCCAATGAACACACAACCTAGCTAGAACCCTTCCCTAGAGGCGGCGGCACTTTCCTTTTACGATTCCAGAATATTTTTAGAGACTAATGCAGAAGTTCTGCAGCTGTGGAAACTTACCAGCCCTTGCTTAGTTCACTATTCAGCTGTAGGAATCCTACTCACCTGAATATTCCAATCTTTCCCTCACCACCTCCTCCCCTACCAACAAAACAATTTTTTTCACTTGATTAGGCTTGAAGGTATATCAACACCATTCACTAATGGTTAATTCCGTATCATCCATTAGAGGCAGCATCTACAATTCTAATTCTAATTTTCTTAAAATCATATGGTAGCATACTCCTACAACCCTAGCCCTGGGAGGTTGAGGCAAGAGGTTCAGTAGTTCAAGGCCAGACTCTGCCTTTAAAAAATAAACAAATAGGCCGGGCAGTGGTGCATGCCTTTAATCCCAGCACTCAGGAGGCAGAGGCAGGCGGATCTCTGTGAGTTCCAGGTCAGCCTGGTCTACAGAGTAAGTGCCAGGACTGTTACACAGAGAGAAACCTTGTTTCGAAAAACCAAAATAAACAAATTAAGGGAAGCTGGGCAGTGGTAGTACACCTCTTTAATTCCAGCATTTGGGAGGCAGAGGAAGGCAGATCTCTTGAGTTCGAAGACAGCCTGGTCTACACAGTGAGTTCCAGGACAGCCAGGGCTACACAGATAAACCGTTTCCCAAAAACTGGGAGGAAAAAAAAGGAATAAATTTCTTCTACAACTCATACATCAACGAACCCAAGGATACAGCTCAATGACAGATTAAATGTCTACCATGTGCCAATTGTTGGATTACATCCTAAACATCTCTCCCCAAATAATACATGCATTAAGGAAAGCCAATGTAATTTCTCTACCAGTGACTATTAACCTCTACATGTGTATATCATCTGCATGTGTGTTTATTGTGTACTAGTGACTGAACCTCAAACCCTGCTGAGAGAAAATCCAGGCCCATTTTTAAAAATTTTAAAGCAAAGTCCATGAAAAGGTAACACTCCTGACAGAACCAAAATGGTGAAAACACAATTTAAAAACTGACATAGCTAATTCTTCGGCACACTTGATTTAAAAGAAAGCACGAGGCCCTACATGGTGGCACATGTCTTTAATCCCAGCATATGGGAGACAGTGGCAGGCTGTGAGTTCAAAGTCAGCCTAGTCTACATCTTAACAAAAAATGAAAACAAAAACATGGGGTAGAATGGCTCACTAATCTGCCATTTGATGGCTACTTAAAATACTGAATTTCTGAGCCTGGTATTCATGATAAAATACAGCAGTAGTTGCTGGATAGTGGTGCACGCCTTTAAGAACTCAGGAGGCACAGGCAGGCAGATCTCTGGGAGTTCGAGGCCGGCCTGGTCTACAAAGTGAGTTCCAGGACAGCCAGGGCTACACAGAGAAATCCTGGAGGGCGGGGTGGGGGGAAACAGCAGTAGGTAAGTGAGGTATTGGCACTCACTGCTGTATTTTACAAGAATATTTATATTCTGTAGTTCTGATCTGCTTCAGATAAACATTCACCTTTGACAATTAGACTTGATGGACCCCGTAAAGCAGGGGTTCTCAACCTTTCTAATGCTTCGACCCTTTAATGCAGTTCACGTTGTGGTGACCCCCCCCAACAATAAAATTATTTTTGTTGCTACTTCATAACAAATTGTAACAGTAGCAAAATTAGTTAACATTTGTGTCTTCCAATGGTCTTAGTCAACCCACAGGCTGAGAACCATTGCTGCAAAAACACTGAGATGCTCCACAAAATCTCAACTGTATCTGAAAAACCATTTTGGTCCTGAAAGGAAACAGAAATATTAAAGGTGTTTTGATGTTTAATACCATTCTAGAGTACCCCTGAAAGACAGTACCATATCAACTTTGAAATAAAAGCTCAGAAATGTTTTACCATCTCCACTATTTTCTTTGGCGCACGCCTTTAATCCCAGCAATCAGGAGGCAGAGGCAGGCGGATCTCTGTGAGTTCGAGGCCAGCCTGCTCTACAAAGCAAGTTCCAGGAAAGGCGCAAAGCTACACAGAGAAACCCTGTCTCGAAAAACCAAAAAAAAAAAAAAAAGGGGGGGGGGGCAAGAATACAGCTCAGTGGTAGAATGCCTACCTAGCATGCATGAGGCTGCAGGCTCAGCTCAATCCCCAGTGCCACAAAAGCAAACCTCAAAGTAGAGGTAGTTATTCTTTAACTCTTAGGTTAGAGCAGTTCTCTCTTGTGGTGACACTGGCCCCCACCCAAGGCAGGGTCTTGCTCTCTAACCTGGACTGGACTCTGCAATGGGATTACAGGTGCTACCACACCAGCTTAGTTGAGTCCTTCCCCTCAGTGTAATGACTATCATTCATCATAGAGAGCACTGGCTACTCCTGCATCCACATGGGTGATCACAACCTTGTATAACCCAGTTCCTGTTGATCTGACACTTCGGGCTTTCTACTGGCACCATGCATGCATGTAGTGCACACACATCCACACAAACAAAACACTCATAAAATAAAGGGGGCGAAGTGGTATTTCAGTAGCAAATGCAAGGGAGAAAGCTCTTTTGTGTGTGTAAGACTTAACGTACCAGTTTTGCTAGTATCAAGGATAAAGTTCTTAAATTCTCTGAAAAACACTAAGCTGCTAATAAAACTTTCAGAGCTATGCAACAGTTTACTATTTAGAATACTCCACTCCAACCTTTCTTTGCAACACTGTTATCAACTGATCACTACTCTGCTTTTGGAATCCCAACTGTTCTCAGGCCCCTGGGAGACCAACCTGAGTTACACTACCCCCTCAAATCCAAGAGCGTCCCAGGTGCAGTCCCTTGCCTGTAGCCCAGCTAGAGTGGAAGCCAAAGCAGAAGAGTGGGTTGAGCCCAGGGGGTCCCAGGCTGGCCTGGGTAAACAGTGAAACACTACCAGAAAACCTCCAAGTGTTATACCAATTAAAAATACTAGCAGTTAAAATGAGGCCAAATTTTTGAGATTTTAAATGAAACTTCCTAAAGGAAGCAAAAATTTCAGTCATAAAAGACTACATACTATTTCAATTATACACAACCCAAGAGCATAAAAATCTATAAAACATAAACATGATCTGTGACTTCCAAGGTCTGAAATAGAGAACAGGTCAGCATATGGAATGACTTAGTATGTACATCTTTTTGAAATTATAAAAGTGTTTCTAAAGTTGAGTTGTAATACTCTGAAAACTCATACTAAAATCTGTAGAAATATCACTTTAAACAGAAGTTAATGGATGTTATGAACTGGGTATGGTGGCTCATAGCTGCCATCCCAGCAGTTGGAGGCAGAAACATCAAGATCCTCGAATTTCAAGGCCAGCACAGTCTACAGAGACCCTATGTCCAAACAAAACCATCTTGTAGGCACAGGAGAGTTAAGAGGGCAGCCTCCTGTACATATCCAGTTGCAAGCTAATATCAAGAGCCTGTTTCAAAAAACCAAAAAAGATGTTTATAATGTAATCCAGTCAAGAAAATGTGGGCATATCACTTAGTTCTTTATAGCAGAGTCTGAGTTCTTTGCATTTTAAAAGCCCATTAAGGATCTGCTTTTTCTAGGTGGCATGGGCACTAGTGCAGGCTAACTTCCAGACCCAGGGTGTTCTTTTTCCTTTTTAACCCATATTCAATGAAAAATTACCGACACGGTTCTGATTTAAGGACCCGCAAACACCTCCACCAGCACGCGATTAGGCTAGGCTTTTGTTGTTGTTCAAAACATCACAGTTCCG
This sequence comes from Peromyscus californicus insignis, assembly GCF_007827085.1. NCBI lineage: Eukaryota > Metazoa > Chordata > Mammalia > Rodentia > Cricetidae > Peromyscus > Peromyscus californicus. The sequence continues at coordinate 23,615,557 of NW_026294491.1, read as the reverse complement.
ACACTTGTTTTCAACATCCTAGCCATCAAATCAAAACGAATATATTTGACTTCCGGCCTTAATCACAAGTCGACACAAAACAACTCTTGGGAGAATTAACTACATAAAACCTTACTGAACGATCCACCCCGGCCTAAAAGCAGTCCCACAGTTCCCCCGGACCCAGCCTTTTTGAAACACACCCACTTCATCCCATTCCTATCTGGTAGGCCGCTCACTTCTCTTACAAAATGAAACTCTCGGTAAACATCTAATGTGGGGGGGGGGGGGGACGGACGACCCTCTGGAGATGCGTACGTACTCCATCCGCAGGTCCAAATCTGGACTCCGAAGGCCGGCTAAGCATCCTTTACCTCTCCTCCTGGAGACCGTCCGTTTATCTAGCTTGCCCTAGAGCCCAGAGAACTAGGGGACGCCCCGCCTCCGGCCCGGGGCCAGACCCGGAGCACAGGCCACCTCGGCCACCGAGCCGCGCAATTACAAAGGAGGACCGCCGTCCGCCTTTGTCCTGCCTCGGGAGCTGGAGCGCCCCCGTCGCCGCCGGCGTCTCCTGTCCCCAGCTCCCCCTGTCTCCCCCTGGGAATCTGCGTCAGCCGTGTCACCAGCAGCAGCCCGGCCAGCCCAGGGAGTCGTCGTCCCCCCCCACACACACACCCCCGGCCCGCCGCTTCGAGACCACGGAGGACCGAGGCCGCCGTGGGAGGCCGGGCCGCGCCGCGCCGGGCGCCATTTCCACCCGGGAGCGCGTCCCGCTCGCCCTCCTCCTCCCTACCGGAGAGCTCGGGACTCACCCGCCCACAGCTCCCAACCCCCCGGCCCTTCCCCAACACTTTCCACCGGCCGGAGACGACCGAGTTAGGCCGAGCCGGGAAAGGCGGGAAGGCGACCCCGGCAGCCCACCGGCCCCAAGATGGCGGCAGCCGAGCGGCGGGGAGAGCGAGCGGGCGGGCGAGCGGCGGGAAGACAGCCCCGGAGGCCAGCCGACGCCAACCCTCCCTCCCCCGCCGCCGGGGCCCTCGTCCTTCTCCCGCCTCGGCTCTCGGCACCGCCGGCCCAACCTACCCCCTTCTACTTCAAGATACCCTGTGAGGCGCTAGTAACGCCGACGCCGACGCTCGCGGGCAGGGACGGCGGGCTCGTCCGCGGGGAGCGCTCCCGACAACGGTTTTTTTGTTGTTTTTTTTTTTTTTCTCCCCCCCTCCAACCGTCTCCGCCGCTGACAACCGCTCGGGGAGCTGCGCAGCACAGACACTGGCCACGGGGGATGGGAGGGAGCGAGCGAGCGAGCGAGCGGGCGGGCGAGGAGGAGGGGGCGGGGCCGAGCGCCCCGGCCGGCCGCCCCGCCGCCCGCGCTGCTCTCGCGAGACTTGACTGACAGGCCGGTCTCGGCCAGGGCGGGGCGACCTGCACCTGCGCACTCGGGGCCCTTGCCCGGCTGCCTGGCTGCGGCCGGCTCCGTACCTCTCTGGCTTAACCCGACGGCCCCGCGGGTCCGCCGAGCTCGCCTTTTAGGGAGGGCGTGAGTCGGTTCTGAGGGGAACCGTGATGCCGCGGTTTGCTGGGGCTCTTTCCGGCTCCGCTGGGAATAAATCCCATCAAGGCCCGGCGTGGAAGGAGCCACGTGGTTCTGCCCCCCAACACCAGGGAAAGGCTTTTTTTCCTCGTCCACCATGCTTGCATTATGCAATCGGAAAGAATGCGTGTTTGGCCTCAGAAGATACCCAGATACGAAGATACCCAGCAGGATGTCGGTCCCAGCCTGGCGTTTTGCTCTCAGTGCGGAGCCCGCCGTGACCTCTTGATTGGTTTCCTGCCTGCCACGTTTAGTTTTTCTCTTCACTAAACCCAGGGACAGATCAGGGGCCCAGGGCAGTTGACTTCGTTTTCTAAGTAGAGTTTGGTGTTCCTGAAAATGATGCTTCACAGGCGACACCTAAGGAACGCCTTTTGAGGTTCCGTGCTGGTACCACGGTTCCTCATGACACCCCTAGGCCTTTTTAAGTTTTAACACAAATGGCACATGGAAAATCTGTGGGAAGGTGGAGAGCAATCTTGGGGGAAGAGACTTAGAGCAGGAGCTGGAGAGATGGCTCAGCGGCTAAGAGCACTGGCTGCATGCACCCCCAGAGGTACTGAGTTCAATTCCCAGCAACCACATGGTGGCTCACAATCATCTATGCCCTGTTCTCACAAAGAGTTGTACATGCAGATAGATCTCTCATATGCATAAAATAAATTAAAAAAAAAAGACTTAGAGCAATTAATGGGCAAAGAGAAGATGAGTTATAGGCCAGGCAGGACGGGTGAACGCTGTAAACGTGAATGTGAATGGGGATACATTGTAGTCATCCTTCATTTGTTCAGTTCAAAGATTTCTTTGTGCTAAAGAGACTGGGAAGCCCATCAGGAATGGAGTGGGGCTGGAAGGGGACCTTAGCAGTGGAGAAGAATAAGTTTTATTTACCATGAGATTTTTTTGTATGTTTAGACTGGAGCCAGGAGGCCAATTACTTAGTTTCTGGTATGGAAATTTCCATTTCACAGCTTTAATTCATCTTCAAACCTACTTAAATTTCTTTAGTACTCTACTGATTTTAACCCGGAGTATTCCTCAGAGGAAGTGGTGGTGGTGGGGTGGGCAATGTGATTATAATTCCAGACAAGAAACCCAAAAGATGTTGCAAAAGCCGTAATAGCTCGGGTTTATTAAGAACTTACTGGAACTAGGTATGGTTAGCAAATCATTGTCTTTGTTCTTGGGTAGTCAAGGATATCCTTGAACTCCTGACCCTCCTACCTCCATGTCAACTGTGTCTCTATAGCCCTAAAAGGTGGTATTCATTTCACAGATGCTGTGCCTAATCCCAGAACAATGAAAATAGTTGCCGAAGGTATAGAGCCGAGTGAGTGATGCAACTCTAAACCTTTTTTTTTTTTTTTTTTTTTTTTTTTGTGGTTACAAGTAAGTTAGTAGTTCACTGGTTGGAGACTTTGGGTGAAGTTACCCTATTGTTACTATAACCCCCTAAGGTCTCCCCTTTCTTTTAATAGCTGCAGATTGAATTTAGGGCCCAAAGCATGTTCTCCCTTTAAGAAGTAATTAGTTTATTAGCAAAACTCGGAGCTCCACACTTAGGGTGAATTCTCCCCAGGGCCTTCCTTCCCTGGATTTAAATTACATGGCTTCTTTATTCTTTCATTCTTTCAACCCGATTTGGTAGGTGGAATTCTGTAATCCCTTTCGCTCTTCGCCTGGAATTCAGTCCACTTACTGCCTGAATGAATTTGGCATTCTTTGCACACACTTTGTGTGGTTATGGGTGACAAGCCTCCCATCATTCTCCTGAATCTGATGTATGACTTTTCACCACCCAGTAGTGATGTTTCTCTTGGAGGGTTTTTTTTTTTTTCATAATTTCTTTATGGCGAGCGCTCTTTACAAATACTATGAAGATTTAGAAGGCCTTTTGCCTTTTTATTACAGCAAGTAGGAATTTTTTAGTTTAAAGATGCATTATGCCGTGGTAAACGTAATTTTTTCTTAGCTTCCTCCCCCACACATTTGAACCCTGTTAGTAAGGCTTGGTGCCATTGGACCCTGCTGCTTCTCCAGTGATGCCTGCAGAATTGTTTCCAGATGGATCGCTAAGGAACTGTTTCCATGGAGATGGTTACAACTCAGGGCTCCCAGCGGCTTTCTTGATCGCCCCTGTCTTTTTACCCTTCTTCCCTCCCCTTCCCCCATCTCCCTACCACCTCTCTCTTTCCTCTCTGGGCAGAGAGATCAGAGGGACCCTGAAGGGGATTTTTGTTACAGTTCACAATAAGAGAAATGAAGCAGGAGGAGGAAATGGAAGTACCCAGCCTCCCAGAGGAAAACAATCCGAGGCACACGTGACCATGTATTAATCCATCAGCATGAAAAGGAGAGGAAAATTCCATGCAGGCCTGTCTGAAAATGAAAGAGAAACTGAGAGATTGCATTCTCTTGGGGCAGACAGAGCACATTAGCTCGAAACTAGTTTACAATCGATGTTCATATATCCCTAATGATATATCATTAACATGGGATTATCATAACCATTTTGCCCGTATGAAAACAAACCCAGAACAAAACAAGCCACAGAAACGTACTGGCTTTGTGTCTAATCAGTGTTTAATGGCTTTGTAACAACAGCTCTGACAAAACCTTCCTGAAGGGCTTCTTTGGTTTATGCCCGGCTATCTGGTGTCTTTAGGAAAGGACACCTTCTTCTCATGACCATCATTGTTTCTCAGGGCAAGGCTTTCGGGGAAAGATTTCATTCTTGAGACTTTGTTTAAACGACTTCACTGGGAACTATGGAAACCAAAGACCTCATCTAGGATGATTCTAAGGACAAAAGGTAGCCCTACGGCAGGAAGCACCTCGCCCATTCATTGTCTGTGCATGGAGGCCAGAGCGCAAGCGTCTTTAACAGTGTGTGTGTGTGTGTGTGTGTGTGTGTGTGTGTGTGTGTGTGTGTGTGTGTGTGGTGTTTACAGTGCAGGTGTGAAGGGCAGAGGACAGCTTTCGGGGGTCGGTTCTCTCCTACCATGTGGGTCCTGGGGAGTCAGGGTGGTAGGCTTAGTGGCAAGTGTCTTTACCTGCTGAGCCGGCTCACCTGCCCCGACCACCTCTTCATGAGACAGAGTCCGTCATTGGCCTAGGGGTTGCCCAGGCCAGGCTGGCTGGTCAGCGAGCCCCCCGAGATTCTCGGGTCTCGGCCCCATGTCCAGCTTCTTCTTCTTCATGGGCTCAGACTCAGCTCCTCATGCTTGTAGGGCAAACACTCTGCCAGATGAGCCATATCTTCAGCCCCGTGTTTGAAAATAGTTCCAAGTGCTGAACATTTATTCTGCTCCAGTGATTCCTGTGGGTGCCAAGGGGTGGAGGGTGGGGCAGGAAAGATGAACCACCACAGTGACTTTTAGAATATTTAAGTGGGCAACTTAAATGTAGAAAATTCAGCATAGACCGTTTCTCTCAACACAATTTTATAGTTTTCTATGTGGGCTGCTTTTTGGGACTTGTTACCTAGCCCAGGCTCCTCTGGTGGTCTCCGTTCTACTGGTTCAGTCCACACGTGCTATTGACAAGTGTGCATCACCACACCTAGCTGTTAAGCATCTTTTTGTTCAAGATTTAGGTTTATGTATATGTGTGTGTGTGCATGTCTGCATGAGTTTATGTGCACTGTGTGCTCACAGGTACCCCCAGAGGCCAGAAGGCATTGGATGCCAAGGAAACTGGAGTCACGGGCAGTTGTGAGCCACCTAATGTGGGTTCTGGGGACCAAACCGTGGTCCTCTTCGAGGGCGGTGAGCACACTTCACTGCTGAACCATCTCTCTAGTCCTGCTTTTAAGCTTTTAGGGGTAGACCCAAATAGGTTTCATTGTATATATACGTATGTTTCTTCATGTAAAAACAGTAATGATGGTTACACTTAGCAGCAGAGACGTGAACTCATTTTTACCAGAGTCCAGCCAAGTTAGTCTATGTGTTGGTGTGTGTGCACACACATGCATAACTGAGACCCAGTAAACTTAGGAATGTGGCCATGCTTGACTTTTTGCATGGATGCTAGGGTTCCGAACTCAGGTCCTCCCCCTTGCGTAGCAAGCCTCTGACCATAAACACCAGTCAGTAGGGCTAATGGCTCTCGTTAGGCACCAGCTCAACTTCAAGATAGGTGTTGCCTTCAGCAATGGGGCCTTACCATCAGTTTGTGGAGAGCGACCAACAGCAACCTTGGCAACAGCTTGAGTTGTTCGGGGGTCCTGTGGGGCCCCTTTGGCCAACAACTCAGTTAGGTGTGACCCATTCCTGACACTGGAGGTTTCCCTTATGTGGCAAAGATGCCTAGTTGGGGTTTTGTCCCCCCTGTTGTTTGGCAAGTCCGTTTAGATTTCGTTCATATCTGTATGTATTTTAAGAAGCTTCTACTGTGGTAGGTTTCCATATGACCCTTCAAACAATGGCCCTTAATGTTAATTATCCCCTGCCTCTCTCCTCTCTCCATTTAATACTCCTATTCCACTCTTTCCCTGTCTTCCATAACAATATATTCTATCCCCTTCCTTGGGAGAATCTAACCTTTTCCCTAGTTCTTTATACCCAACCTCTTATTCTATACCTAACCTGTGTGATTATACAGATTATAGTATGCCAATCAAAAGCTTAAAAGCAGCTGGGCGGTGGTGGTGCATGCCTTTGATTCCAGCACTTGGAAGGAAGAGGCGGGAGGCCAGCCTGGTCTACAAAGCGAGTTCCAGGACAGCCAAAGCTACACAGAGAAACCCTGTCTTGAACCCCCCCCCCAGAAAAAACTTAAAAGTTAATGGCCACATACATGAGAATACATATGCAATATTTGTCTTTTTGGGTCTGGGTTACCTTATTCAGGGTGATATTTTGCTAGCTCCACGCATTTACCTGCAAATTTCATTTTAAAAAACCTGAATAATATTCCATTGTGTAAATGTACCCCATTTTCATTGTTCATTCATTAGTTCATGGGCAGCTAGGCTGTTTCCAATTTCTGACTCTTATGAATAGAGCAGCATTGAACACGGATGAGTGAGTGTCTCTATCGTAGGATGGAGAGTCCTTTGGGTAGATGCCCAAGAGTGGCATAGCTGGATCTTGAGGTAGATCTACCCCCAGCTTCCTGAGGAACCTCTGCACTGATTTCCATAGTACAGGTTTGCACTTCCACCAGAAAAAGATGAGTATGTCTTTTGCTCCAAATCCTCACCAGCATTAGCTGTCATTTGTCTTATTGCTTTTGGCCGTTCTCACTTGTATAAATTTTGAAATCTCCAAGTAGTTTTAATTTGCATTTTCTCTGATGACTAAGGATGTTGAATGTTTCTTGAGTGTTTCTCGGCCACTTGTATTTCCTTTTTTGAGAACTGTTTAGTTCTTTGTTTTGTTTTAAGACAGGGTTTCTCTGTGTAGCTCTGGCTGTCCTGGAACTCACTTTGTAGATGAGGCTGGCCTGTAATTCACAGAGATCCACCTGCCTCCCAAGTGCTGGGATTAAAGGCATGCGCTACCACCAGCCAACTGAGAACTGTTTAGTTCTGTACCCCATTTAAATTGGGTTATTTGTTTTCTTGATGTCCAAGTTTTTTTAAGTTCTTTATATATTTTAGATATTAACTCTCTATTGGATATGTAGTTGGTACAGATCTTTTCCTATTCTGTAGACTGCCGCTCTTTCTGACTGATGCTGTCTTTTGCTATATAGAAACTTTTCAGTTTCATGGAGTCCCATTTATTAATTGTTGTTCTTGGTACCTGTGCTATTGGTGTTCTGTACAGAAAGTCTTTTCTTTTTTCTTTTTTTTTAAAGACAGGGTTTCTCTGTGTAACTTTGTGCCTTTCCTGGAACTCACTCTGTAGCCCAGACTGGCCTTGAACTCACAGAGATCCACCTGCCTCTCATATAGTAGGCAATTCCTCTATCACTGAACTGCATTCCCAGCCCATGTCAGTCAGAGCTTTCAAACCCCCTTCCAGGTCTGGAGAGATGGCTCAGCAGTTAAGAGTACTTGCCGTTTTGTTTGTTTTTGGCTTTTGGTCTGTTCTGCGTTTTGTTTGTGTTATTATTTTGTTTTGAGACAAGGTCTTGCTATGTAGCCCTGGCTGTCCTGGAACTCTCTATGTAGACCAGGCTGGCCTCAAACTCACAGAGATCCACGTGTCTCCGCTTCCTCAGTGCTGGAATCAAAAGTGTGCTCCACTAAGCCCAGTTTCACTGCTGTTTTTGCCGAGCCCTGGGGCTCAGTTCCCAGTACCCGCTCACAGACCCCCGTATCTCCAGCTCTGGGGAATCCAGTGTCCTCTTTTTTCCTTGCGTAGGTGCACGTGTGTGCACACACATTAGAATAAAGTTTAGAAACAAACTCTTCCCAGCGTCTCATGAGCTCATGCTGTTTCTTTTCAACATTTGCTTCAAGTCAATCGTTTGCGTCAGTAACTTCCCTACAACCCAGGCAGACATAATGTTATTAAACAGTTGGTTGACTGTTTTTGACAAACAATTCTGGAGAAAAAGCTGTTTTTTCTATGTGAACCGAATCAGGTTAATAGAAAAAGCGTTGCTATTGGGAGTCTGCCAGGAGAATAGCAGAGAAGCCAAGCTGTAATTCACTGTGAACATATCCCATCGCTTTCACAGACCGTCAGATTGTTCCAGAACGATGGTGGTCTCCTCTTCTTTCTACTCCTCTTCCTCCTACCCCTTCCTCCTCCTCCTCCTCTTTCTCAATTTTATTTGTTTTTGAAAGAGGATATCACTTTGTACTTGTGGCCTCCCTGGAACTCATTATATAGATCAGGTTGGCCTTGAACATATGTCCAGCCTCCTCAGCCCCTTACATGCTGGCCTTGCTGTTGGGTTTCAAACCCAGGACAAACAGCTGAGGTGCCTATTTAATGTATCAAAGTGGACCTGACCTCTGGGTCCTTCTGGAACCCCTCAGTCCCTGCCTGTTACAGGGTCCTCCTGGCTGGCATACTCCACCTGCACCCAGAACTTTCCCTATATAATCCAACAGTTTTGGTTGCCTTTGGGCCTCCTGGCTGCTGCACCTGGTTCTCCTTTCTCCCCCTTCCTCACATGGCACAGCTCAGCCTGGACATGTCCCCTCTGGACTCTCCCAGATGCTCCTGTCCCTGTCTCTACCTGTGCTCTTCCATATGTCTGTAATAAACCTTCTTCTCCATCATACCTAGGAGCAGTCATGCTTCCTTTCCTTTTTTTTTTTTTTTCATTCAATTACAGACAGGAGTTGCTAAGTCCGACAGGGTCTCTCGCTGTGTAGCCCTGCCTGAACTGGAACTCGCTCTGTAGACCAGGCTGGCCTCGAACTCAGAGATCCACCTGCCTCTGCCTCCTGAGTACTGGGATCAAAGGCATGTGCCACCATACCTAGCTACTTCAAACTCTTGATCCTCCTGCTTTCTGCCTCTCAAGTACTAGAATTAAAGGTATTAATTTCAAAAGAGCAAGATTCTACAAAGCTCTATAAAAATTGATGAGTCTAACTGTGAGATTATTATATACAAAAATTTAAAATTCAAAATATAAATATCCGTCACAGTTGCTTAGTCAAGTGTGGTTTCCTTATACAGGAGTAGAAAGGACCCAGCCAGTTTTTGATGGGCATTGCGGGGGGGGTGGGGGTGGGTGGGGGGGGGGTGGTGGGGGGGTGGGGGTGGGGGTTGCCGTCATAAACAAGCTGCGGGATTGTGCTGCTCTAACTCAGAAAAACATCAGGACACCAGATAATTTTTGTTATTTTCTTTAAAACAAATGAAAACAAAAATTTCCCAACATTCATGTTCACAGAGGCTGGCAGCACTCGGCTAATGAACATTTTACAATGTCAAAGACCAGAACTGCTGTGTATGATAGAGCACCCTAGTTCAGAGGCAACACTCACAGTGAGTTTCTAATGTGAACAGCTACAGGATAGTCGGAAATCCTCTCTGTCACATCTGTAGCCAAAGGAGACTATGGACAAAAGGCTAGAGAGCTACAAGCAGAGCTGGGCACAATGGCTCACGCCTTTAATCTTAGCACTCGGGAGGCAGAGGCAGGAGGATCTCTGCGAGTCTGAGGCCAGCCTGGTCTCCAGATCGAGTTCCAGGACAGCCAGGACTGTTACACAGAGAAGCCCTGTCTTGAAAAACAAACAAATAAAAAAGCTCCAAGCAAACCACAGTGTTCCCAGGCACCCCCAAGGGGAGGCTCAGGACTAACCTACTAGACACAGGGACATGATTCCTTCACATTTGCTTGGTTAAGTGGACCCAATATTAGATTTCAGGGACAGTTTCAGTGTTCTGTCATGTGACTCAGGGCCAGAAAGATAGGTGTCAAAGGGACATTAACCTTTTCTGTACTTTCTGTTTATTAAAAGAGTGTATATTCATACCAAATTGAGGATTGAAACCCGAGTTATGAATAAGAGAAACCTGGGGCTAGAGAGATCCCTCAGGGGTTAAGAGTATCTGCTACTCTTGCCGTGGACCAGGGTTCAGTTCCCAGCACCCACATCTGGTAGCAGGTGATAAAATGCCATTTCAGAAGGGGTGGTGCCCGACACCGGAGAGGAAGGACTGAAGCACAGAGAGGGACGTCTGAACAGACAGCCTTTTAGACGTCTTCCACCAGGCCAAGTAGCATTAAGGCGTGCCCTTTTATCTAAGTGCATCCCTAACCTGTTTCAATAACACTTATGCAATGAGTCTTAGGGACAGGGTTTGGAAAACTTCCTGTAGCCAAAAATGAGGAAGTTTCTGGCCTGGAAGCTCCTTCTCCTATACCTCTCCCCATTCGTCTCCTCAGCCCATGCTTTAAAATATTCCTCCTATTAACCTGGCAAACATAAGCAGTTTTTCTGAGTCGTACTCAGGGTCTCAGAATTTGAGCTTGCTTTACCCAGCAGGGCTGCATAAGGGGATGGTTTGAGCAAGGGCGTGGTTACTAAGTGTTTGGAAGGGTCTACACTTGGCTGTGTAGTGTGCTTTGATCTAGCAAGGGGGAGGTCTTTTGCCCCCCCCCCAAACCTTGGCATTGTTATAAAAAGCCCTTTTGAATAAACAGAAGAGGCCATTGGGTAGTGATCCAGGCCCTCCTGAAGCTATCCTGTGTTTCTGTCTTTCTTCTCATCAACTAGGTCTCTCGTTCTATCTAATATTTCTTATCCCTCTCTCCTCCTCCTAAGAACCCTAGAAAAGGTAGGAAAGGTAGGAACTGGACTCCCCACAGCCTTCCATAGAAAAGAGTTTTTATAAGGTGGGAAAATCACCTTCATCAGGACCTGAATCATCCACGTTGTAATCTTGGAATTCTTGGCCTCTAAACTATGAAAATAAATCTGTGTTTAAGACAGTCTGTGGTGTTTTGTTCTGGCATCCTGAGTTGACTAACACAGATCTGTTCTTTCTGGAGGTTTTGGGGGTGGGAGGTGGGGATTTGCCCTTTGCCTTTTCTACCTCTTAAAGGTCACTCATGTTCCTTAGTTTCTGGTGCCTTCCTCTATCATTGAAGTCAGAAGAATAGCATCTTCAAATCTAATGTATACATATATATATATATACATATACATAAACATATATACATTGCATACACACACATTGCAATATATATCGAATTTGTCAAGGTTCTCTAGAAAAACAGAACTGATGGAATGAATGAGATATGCATATAAAGGGGGTTTATTAGAATGGCTTTCAGGCTGTGGTCCAGCTAGTCCAACAATGGCTGTCTACAAACAGAAGTTCCAAGAATCCCAAAGTTGTTGATTCCATGAGGCTGGCTGTCTCAGCTGGTCTTCTGTCTATGCCAGGATCCTGAAGAAGTAGGCACTAATGCTGGTGAAGGAATGGACTTGCAGCAAGAGCAAGCAGGCAAAGATAACCAGCTTTCTCCTTCCATGGTCTTTATATAGGCTGTTGCCAGAAGGTGTGGTCCAGATTAAAGATGGATCTTCCAGGGCTGGAGAGATGGCTCAGTGGTTAAGAGCACTGACTGTTCTTCCAAAGGTACTGAGTTCAATTCCCAGCAACCACATGGTGGCTCACAACCGTCTGATCTGGTGTCCTCTTCTGGCCAGCAAGGACACATGTAGACAGAACACTGTATGTATTAATTAATAAATATAAATCTTTTTTAAAAATTTAAAAAAAGATGAAACTTCTGCCGGGCTCAGTGGTACATGCCTTTAATCCCATTACTCAGAAGGCAGAGGCAGGGAATCTCTGAGTTTGAGGCCAGCCTGGGCTACAGAGTGAGTTCCAGGAAAGGCGCAAAGCTACACAGAGAAACCCTGTCTTGAAAAACCAAACAAAGACGGAACTTCCCACCTCAAAAGATCTGGAGTAAAGGTGTGTCTTCCTACTTCAAATGATTTAATTAAAAAAAAAAAATCCCTCACAGGTGTACCCAGCTACTTGGGTGTTGGTTAATTCCAGATGTGGTCAAATTGACAACCAAAAAATAGTCATCACATATACACACATATTAAAGATCCACCATTAAAGATCCCTGTTGGCTGGGGATTTAGCTCATCGGTAGAGTGTTTTGCCTAGCCTGTCTGAGGTCCTGGGTTTAATCCTCAGTACTTATAAAAAAAAATCCTTACCTGGGGGTTCTAATAATCCAGAATAATCAGTTGATTAAACTTCAACCTAATTCCCTCTTGCTAGTTACAAAACATACTTATGGGTTCTTGAGAGTTACAATTCGGACAACTTTGGGGAGTGATTATTTTGGCTGCTACTTTGGGACATTTACTATGTCTCAGGCAGGAAGTTTAGAGGTAGAACACTTAAGGTCATCTAGCAGGCACCAGAAAGCACACTCTTTTCCCCGTGTCTAGTCCCTAAGCTTTCTGTCTCCTTGCTTGTCGTGGTCCAAAGACCAGGCTGTTGCATTTCTGGTATCAACATGTTCAGCTCAGGGGGAAAGGGAAAGGATGGGGTAGCCTATGCTCTTAGCTCTGTTCCCATTCATCAGAGACAGAATATTCCTCCCAGAATCTTTCTAGCCACTTCTGAGACTTGTCACCATCTAGCTGTAGGACAGTCTTTTAAGATCGAGCATCTGGCAAAGGGAATGAGATTGTCCTGAACCGGCAGGGACCCGGCGCATCCCTGAAGCCAAAACAAAACCCAAGTTCTTTGAGGAAGAGAAGGTGGAGTTGGGTATGTTGCAGGTGGAGAGATAGGGACATCTTGTTGAATAAGTGAATGACGGGTTATTAGAGCTTTTGAGATCTATTCTTTTAAGACTTTTGTTGTTGTTGGTTTGGGAAGTGTTTCTAGAAACTTAAAAAGTTAAGGGTAGAATTCTATTCTTCAGCAATGAATTTCATTAAAAACCACATACAAAGCCAGAGCTGGGTGTGGTGGTATATCCATGCTATGAGGCAAAGGATTTACTTGAGCCCCAGTATCTGGGGCCAGTGTGTGCAGTAAGGTAAGGAAACCTCTCCCCCACAAACTCAAAAAATTGGGAGCTTTGGGAGTTGTAAACCTTGTGCTTAGCATGACTGAGTCCCTGGGTTTATCCTCAACACACACACACACACACACATACACACACTTTAAGAATATATGTGTGTGTATTATAGATACATACTATATATATATTTAGAGTTTGCTTTTTGAAACATGCCTTCTGTGTGTAGTCCTGGCTGTCCTGGAACTCACTCTGTAGATGATGCTGGCCTCGAACTGCTGGCTTTGCTCTCAATCCTACCTTAGCCTCCCACAGGGTAATCACAGGTGAGCAATGCCATGCTTGACCTTGAGAGGAGAGCTTGTCTGCATGGGAAGACTGCAAACAAAACCTGTGCCTCTCAGACGTCTCATGAACTTCCTTAAAATTACTGCCACAGCTAGTTTTGGCTACTCTAGGAAGGAGGGTGATTGTTTTGCACAGTTCTGTGTGTGGCATGAAAAATATTTCATTTAGCTAGTATGAGACAGGGTTTCTCTGTGTAGCCCTAGCTGTCCTAGAACTCACTCTGTAGCCCAGGCTGGCCTCAAACTCACAGAGATTCGCCTGCCTCTGCCTCCTAAGTGCTGGGATTAAAGGTGTGGATCACCACCACTCCACTTCGTGTAGCTAGTGTTTTAAAACAAATTAAATGCAGCGGCTTTAAAAAGTAGGGGAATCACACATCTTTCGGTATAGGTATGTTGGAGTAATTGACTTTTTATCTGGGAATCGTTAACTGTGTTTGTAGGAGTAAAACATTAACTTTTTTTTTTTTTTTTTTTTTTTTAAACAACAGGAAGTGAAGCAGGCTCCCAGCAAGGCCGGGACCTCCCAGACAGAGCCGGCGAGGAAAATGAAGCTCCCGATTTTCATAGCGGATGCATTCACGGCAACAGCTTTCCAGGGCAATCCTGCTGCCGTCTGCCTCGTGGAAAATGTAAGTCCTCTGTTCTCAAGGGCCGTGCCTGGAATCCTAGATGTGTGCAGAGCCCATGACTTCTGATTTTCCAAAGGCTAAGGCAGGAGGATCATGACTCTGAGGCCAGTCTGGGCCTTATAGAGAACAATCTTACAAAAATAAAAAGTAACAATCAAAAATTATTTTATAAAAGAATGACTGGAGCTTCCTTTCAGAATTAGGATATTGTTTAATTAGCACCAAAAACTAAGCACAAAATTACAGGAGATCTGTGGGTAGGAATGGCTGAAACGTCATTTGGCATTTCTATGTGGACATCCTGGGGCTTTTCAGCAGGGGCAGGTGAGACAGGGTCCACTATGCTACTCTGACTGGCTTGGAACACTCTAGTAGCCCATGCTACCCTCAGACTCCACCTGTCCCGGTCTCCTGAGTGCTGGGCTTGCAGGGTTCATTATCATGCCTGGCTGCTGCCTCATCTATACCTCAGAAATATAGATTCTCTTCAGTGCCCTGCAAGATGACTCAGCAGGTAAGGGTGCTTGCTGCTAAGCCCGAGGACCCGAGTTCGATCCCCAAGACTTCCATGGTAAAAGGAGGGAGCTGACTCTTGTAAATTGTCCTTTGGTGCTGCACCTGGGACCAGTGAGAGGGTTCAGTGAGTAAAGGTACCTGCTGCCAAGCCTAACACATGGTAGAAGGAGAGAACAGAGTGCCTGCAAGTGTCCTCTGTCTTCTATACACACACACACACACACACACACACACACACACTCTCACACACTCACATAAAAAGTAACTGGAGCCAAATAAAAAAAGAGAGGTGGCAGGAGGATCATGAGTTTGAGGCCAGCCTGGACTATTAATGAGAACTGTCTCAAAAACTGAAATAAAGTAAATCTTACCCTTTTTTTTTTCTTTTCTTTTTTTTGGTTTTTCGAGACAGGGTTTCTCTGTGTAGCTTTGCGACTTTCCTGGATCTCACTCTGTAGCCCAGGCTGGCCTCGAACTCACAAAGATCCGCCTGCCTCTGCCTCCCGAGTGCTGGGATTAAAGGCGTGCGCCACCACTGCCCGGCAAATCTTACCCTTTTATTTAGAGCAGTTCACATAAAGGAGTTGGTTATCTGGGGCTAGAGAGATGACCCTCATCTCATCCCAGCTATGAATCCATTAAGTAACCCTGCAGTTAGCCACAGAGGGTAAAGGAATTACTAGGTCTTATCTAGTAAGACAAGAGCTTGGGAAGATTACTGAGAGAATAATTAGCAACCAGATTCCAGGTTCCAAATTTAGAACCTTCTATAGGATCAATCTGGCAAGAACGACTTCCTGTCAAACAGTTGTGGAATCAGCTGTAATTGCCTGTCAAGAGTTTAACTATATCTGTCCCATGTCTCCATGTCACTCATATATGTATATGTGTATATATAATAGATATACTTGTGTATGTATATATACATACTCACATACATATTTATAGGTATAAATATGTGTCTATGTATAGATTAATAATTTACATATAAATATATGTAAATATATATGTGTATATATTTGAGACAGTCTATGGAGCTGCGTTTTCACCAGATAATAATTTGTGTTGTTTCATAAATTTGATTATCTCCAGAACACTAATATCAATAAACACTGGAGCTAAAGGATCTGTCTCTCTCTCTTAAAAAAAGATTTATTTGTTTTATGTCTTGGGTGTTTTGTCTGCATGTACATCTGCACACCTGAAAAGGCCCTCAGATTCCATGAGACTGCAGTTTTAGACGGTGTGAGCCTCCATGTGGGTGCTGGAGTTGAACCCGAGACCTCTGGGAGAATAGTCAGTAATCTTAACTGCTGGGCTGCCCCTCCAGCCCTCTCTGTCTTTATCTGCTTGCCTATTAAAATATGCTTTTGGTTTTTTGTTTTTTTGACACAGAGTTTCTCTGTGTAACAGCCCTGGCTGTCCTGGAACTCACTCTATAGACCAGGCTGGTCTCAAACTCACAGAGATCCGCCTGCCTCTGTCTCCAGAGTGCTGGGATCAAAGGCATGTGCTACCACAGCCTGGCTAAAATATGTTTTATGTTACTTATCTTTTTCTTTTTTTGTTTTCTTGCTGTGTTTGTTTGTTTATTTGCAACATACTCAAAACCTAGGAAATAAAGATTTAAGTATAGCCAGGATGTGGGGTGCATACCTGTCTTGAAAACCACCCCCTCCAAAAAAAGATTTAAGTATAGCCTAAGATTCTTCTAGACTTAGAAGATGGAAGGAGGGATGGAGGACATTAAAATGAGAAAGACTGGGCCGGGGCGGTGGTGGCGCATGCCTTTAATCCCAGGACTCGGGAGGGAGAGGCAGTTGGATCTCTGTGAGTTCGAGGCCAGCCTGATCTACATAGTGATTTCCAGGACAGGCTCCAAAACTACACAGAGAAACCCTCCTCAAAAAACCAAAACGATTTGACTGAGATGAGACTTAGGCTAAACTTTGTACTTTGAACTTTTTGAAAACTTGATAAAAGGCTGACGTAGGGGTTGGGAATGTGTCTCAGCAGTGTGAAGCCCTGGGTTTGATCTCTAGCCCCACATAAATCAGGACTGGTGGAGCACCCCTGTAATCAGGAGTTAAAGGTCAACCCCAGCCACATAGGAAGTTCCAAGCCAGTCTGGGCTGTGTGGGGCTATATCTCAAAAACAAAACAAAACCAACAAAAAGTTGTGTAAAGAAAAGGAACAGTTCTAAACAAGAATATCCCAAGAGCTTCTATAATATTCTATTTTGTTTTCAAGACATTTATCTCTTGAAACTTACATACAAGGAACCCATAATATTGTATACCAGATAAAAGCAAAGACGGGGGCTGGAGAGATGGCTCAGTGGTTAAGAGCACTGACTGCTCTTCCAGAGGTCCTGAGTTCAATTCCCAGCAACCACATGGTGGCTTACAACCACCTTGAATGAGATTTGGTGCCCTCTTCTGGCCTGCAGTCACATATGCTGTATACATAATAAATAAATGAATTATATAAATATATAAATAAATAAATAATATAAAATAAATAAATAGGGCCGGGCGGTGGTGGCGCACGCCTTTAATCCCAGCACTCGGGAGGCAGAGCCAGGCGGATCTCTGCGAGTTCGAGGCCAGCCTGGGCTACCAAGTGAGTTCCAGGACAGGGAAAACAACAACAACAACAACAACAACAAAAAAGAAGCAGCAGCAGCACTGGCTAATCTTGCAGAATACTCAGGTTCAGTTCCCAGAATCCCATAGTGGCTCACAACCATCTGTAACTCCAGATCTAGAGGATCCAGTGCCCTCCTCCAAACTAAACAGGCACCAGGCACACGTGGTGCACAGACATACATGCAGGCAAAACACTCAGGCAGACAAATAATAATAATTCTGTAAGAAATACAATAAACCTCTCAGAATTCTTGGGCTAAAGACAGAGAGATGGAACATGTAGACCAATATGAAAAAGTTACAATCACCTGAATTATGGCAAACCCTTCAGAATTCTCGTTAGGAGCTGGAGAGATGGCTCAGTGGTTAAGAGCACTTGTTGCTTTTCCAGAGGACCTGGGTTCAATTCCTAGCGCCCCGATGGCAGCTCACAACCATCTGTAACTTCAGGGGATCCAATGCTTCTGTCCTCCTTGGGTACCTACACTCATGTGCACATACCCACATGCAGATACACATAACTCTACCTAGCTAGTAATAGTAGTAGTAAGAAAGAATTCTTGTTAACCAGCAGTCACTAATTTTTTGGGCTTACCTTGGAGTGGATTGGACAAGGCATAAAAAGTGAGTATGAAGTCTAAGGGTGTGGCTTGGTAGGCTAGATCTTGCCCGGTATGTATGAGGCCTAAAATAAAACAGTGAGTATAAACTTTGGGTTATATGACAGAGTTTGAATTTTTTAACTGGAGGTGCTGGGCCTTAGTCATGCTAGGCAAGTACTCTACCACTGAGTACATCCTTGCTCTGCCACTGAGCTCCATCCCCAACTTCCATAAGAACTATTAGGGACACAAGAAGCTATAGACAGTGCCTCTTCCAGAGGTTCAGATGCAGGGGAAGGGGTCCCAGGGGCTTCCTGGGTGTTTATAGCACCTCCTGTACCAAAGCGCTCTGGCTTCTCTGAAGTCTAACAGCAGAGCGACAAAGACCCAGAAGACGCCGGGCAGTGGTGGCGCACACCTTTAATCCCAGCACTCGGGAGGCAGAGGCAGGCGGATCTCTGTGAGTTCAAGGCCAGCCTGGTCTAGAGAGCGAGATCCAGGACAGGCACCAAAACTACACAGAAAAACCCTGTCTCGAAAAACCAAAAAAAAAAAAAAAAAAAAAAAAAAAAAAAGACCCAGAAGACAAGCTGTCACATGAAGGTTGCCATGTCTCTATATTGCCACAAGATGGGAGTATAAAATAAAACTTTATGCCCCCCCCCCCCCAATAATCCTGTGGATCCTAAGATGTTAGGACCTTGTCTCAAACCCCAGACACTGGCCCTCTGAACAGCAAACATCACTTTGCTTTCGGTATTGGAGATTTGATCCCCTCTAGGACGCCAAAGGGAAATGGATGTTGAAGCAGGAGGGCTGCTGGGCCTGGTGGTGCAGTCTATGGTTCCGGAGCTTGGGAGATGGAGGAAGGAGGATCCGAAGTTCAGGGTCATCCTAGCTACATAGCTCAGCCAGCTGAGGCTACATGAGACCCTGTCTCAAACAAACCAAACCAAACAGCCGGGTCTGGTTATTTTGGGGGTGTAGTGGTATTTGCTCCACCCATGACCCGAAGGAGGCAGTGCTTCTTGCCATCATATGTGACTTCTTAAAAGGAAAGGGAGAGGGGTCACAAGGTCCCTTCTTCTGCTTCCTGGTCTGGTCGAACTGCCAAGTGGATTCACTCCTGGTCAGATCAGAGGATGACTTCAGCTGTCTACTCAGTTCTGTATTCGTGAGTGCATTTCCTCACTTTATATCCTAATAAATCCCCTAACACTCCTTAAGCAGACTCCAGTATATTCCTTGAATTGGGGAGGGGGGTCTGGTTACTTGAGGGGGTGATGTTGTACAATCCAAATTGTGTTCTACCACTGAGTCACGTCCTCAGATCAGCTTTGTACTTATGTGCAAAAAGAAGCTTATAGTATAAAATGGAAAGATAAATATTGTAATGAAATGAAAATCTGTGTGTGTGTTTCTGAGTGTGCATGCCATGGGTGATCCTCAGGGCCTTCACCCACAGATGTACTTTACTTCCTGACTTTAGGAGAACAGAAGTAAGGCTATGACTTGCCTAAGACTCTTCTCTGATGCCAGACTTTCATTTTCCACCTACCTTACCCAAACCTGACCTTTTGCCCAGATCCAGCACGAGACCTTTTCATTAAATTCGTATATTTAAAGATTGATTTTTATTTCATTGAGTGTTTGCCCGCAAGTGTGTGTGTCTACCGGGTACATTCCTGATGTTGGCAGGGGCCAGAAGAGGGCACTGGATCCACAGCCACTGGACTTACAGATGGTTGTGAGCATCTTTAAAAGCACCGTACATCTTGTTAAAAATCTTTGTATATCAAGGCTGACGGTAAAGTTCAGTGCAGAACACATGTTCTGGGAAGAGCCTGGGCAACACCTGGATCCAGCCTCCAACCCCCCCAGCCCCCAAACAAACCAACCCTCCATGCCTCAAAGATCTGCTCTCTAGCATTGCTCACTACTGCTTCCGGTAGGTGTCCTGGCTTCCATCTTGATACTGAGTCCCTTGCACACCGGGCTGTGGCTTACACACCAGGACTTCTCAGACTTTAATGCACTCCCAGATCCCCTGGCGTCTTGTTTGAGAGGACAGTCTGATTGAGCAGGTCTGGGGAAGGGCCCAGGACTCCATCAAATTCCTTCTGCCAGCCCACTTGGTACTCACTGCTGCTCCTTAGAAACTTTTCAATAGTCCATGTTTCTCTGCTTGCTGGTGCCTTGCCTTTCTGTGAAGTGTTAGTGGATAACAAGAGCTTGTGATGGTGAGACAGTATAGAGTGTCAGGTTAAAGCCTGAGCTTTGAGCCATTCAAAATGAAAAATTCTGCCTGCCTGCCTATCTATCTATCTATCTATCTATCTATCTATCTATCTATCTATCTAGTCTATCATCCATTTATCTACTATATCAATCATTTATCTGTCATCTTTCTATCTATATTTATCAACCACCTATTGATCATCCATTTATCTACTATCAATCATTTATCTGTCTATCATCCATCTCTCTCTCTACCCCCCTCTCTCTCTGTCTCTCTATCTCTCTATCTATCATCTATCAATCATTTTGTTTTGGAGATAAGGTCTCATGTAGCCCAGGGTAGCCTTAAAATTGCTATCTAGCCGAGAATGACTGAACTCATGATCCTCCTGCCTTCACCTTTCAAGTACTGGGATTACAGGCACGTGTCAATGTGACTGGCTTTTAAAACCTTTTTCTTTGTTAGAGTAAAGGAAATGGGGCTGAGTTTGTGACTCAGTTGGTGGAGTGCTTGCCCGTGCACAAAGCCCTGACTTGGGGCTCAGCACCATGTCAACTGAGTGTGCACTCACATGCCTGTAATCCCAGCCTTCAGGACGCAGAGGCAGGACAAAGAATGAGTTTCAGAGCAGTGCTTCCTGAGGTCCTGCTCCTCTCAGAGGATTTCTAGGCAGTTAGTGGCTGGGGGGGGGGGGGGACGACACGTTTTCTTCAGTGGTGCAGCAGCTGAATTGCTCATGATGCTTAAATCGCTGTCATTCATGTTCTTGTAAGCAATCCTAGTAAAGCTCATTGGGTAACAAGAAACCACAAAAATCTAAAATGAAAAAAAAAAAAAAAAAAAAGCCCAAACCCAAACAAACAACAAAATAGACACTCCCAGAGAGGTATCTCACACACACACACACACACACACACACAGAATCTTTAATTCTTTACCATGTAATTTGAATTTCCTTTTAAGCATATAACTTTTTTCTTTTTCTTTTTCTTATACATGGTCTCATTATGTAGCCTTAACTGTCCTGGACCTCACTTTGTAAATCAGACTGGTTTCCAACTCACAGAGATCTACCTCCCTCTCCTTCCAGAGTCCGGGATTTAGGGTGTGCACCCTATGCCAAGCATACGACTTTTGATGCCGATGAGCTGTTAAGTCAGATCTGTGTTTCCAGGCTCTCCATAATCTTTCTTTTTTTCTATTTCAGACATTGGATGAAGACTCTCATCAGCACATTGCAAGAGAAATGAACCTTTCTGAAACGGCTTTTATCCGAAAACTGCAACCAACTGACAACTTCACACAAAGTAAATAGAAATGTAAATGTTTTGTTTTACATTTGTGTGTGTGTGTGTGTGTGTGTGCCTGGCCTATGCATAGGCCATGGCATTTGTGTGAGGTTGGAGGACAGCTTGTAAGGAGTTGGTTCTCCAGTTCCACCTTGTGAGTCCTGGGGATCAAACTCAAGTCACTGGGACCTTTCCCAGGAGAGAGCAGAATATCTGTCTACCCCATGCTCACCCCTTGAGGAAGGTTTTCCTGTTAGCCGTGCTCTTGATTTAGGGAAGAGGATGCTAAGGCAGCTTTCACCTGATTGTGTGGGTTTGATCTTGCTTTTCTTTGCCTTTTCTCCTCCGAAGGTTCTCGTTTTGGACTAAGGTGGTTTACCCCGGAGAGTGAGTTCCCCTATGTGGCCACGCCACCCTGGCTTCTGCGGCTGTGCTGTTTCACAAAATGAGTAATGTGGACTTCGCTTAATGATCGATTGATTGTTGTTTGTTTTGTGATAGGGTCTCATTTAGCTCAGGCTGGTGTTGAACAGGGCCAGCTCTGAGTCCTGAAATTCCTCCAGCTTCCTACCTCTGCTTCCCACATGCTGGTGTCGAAGGAGTGTGCCTAGCTGTTTGGTTTGGTTTGATTTTGAGGCAGAATCCCGGGATCCCAGCCTGACTTCACACCTGCTGACTAGCTGAGGCTGACCCTGAACTCCTGACATTTCTGTCTCTGCATCTTAGGTTTACAAGCACATGCTCAGCTAATGTGGTGCTGGGGGTTGATCCAGGGCTTCTGGCATCTAGACAAGCATCTAACAACTCAGTAAGAGTTACATGAGGCAAAACACATATACACATTAATTATTTTTTTGCTTTCTAAAAATAAAAAAGTAAAATCAAACATTGTAATACAAATCCGAAGAGATACTGATTTGATACTTATATACTGACAAATGACAACTGAAAAATGTTAAACACCTTTGCCTCCTGTAAGTAAACGATTATATTTCTGTAAGAGGAACACATTGTATGGGCAGCAGAAATGGTGTCATTTATAACCTACTGTAGACTCCCATCTGAGCCCGCGTGTTTCACTGGGGTGGGGAGGGAAGGCATGTGTAATGCAAAGCGTGCGTGTCTCAAGGCCTCACTGATGTCACGCCACACCACGTGTGTGAGCAGAGCCAGAAACACTTTCTATTCACTACATTTTGAATGAAGTTTTAGTTGGTGTGTGTTCAGAAGCCATGTACTATTGACACATTCTTTGCAACGTCCACACTCAGTTACATGAGCCCAGATGAGGTTGTGACTCACGGTTTAAGAAGATGATGGACACTAGACAGGGACCTTGAGCTGAAGAAGATGGAACCGTGCACCGAGCTAGATGAGGAGGAGGCGCATCCGTAGGCTCCAGCCAAAGCAACTCCTGCTGGTCTCCCCCCCCCCCAAGACAGGGTTTCTCTGTGTAGTTTTGGAGCCTGTCCTGGATCTCACTCTGTAGACCAGGCTGGCTTCGAACTCACAGAGATCCGCCTTCCTCTGCCTCCCGAGCGCTGGGATTAAAGGCGTGCACCACCACCGCTTGGCCCTGCTGTGTTTTCTACAGACTCTGCCATCCTTAGGCTCTTGAGGGAACCTGTGTCTGTTCAGGGAATGGAGTTTCGAGTTAGCCGAGGCCTCACTACCACAGAATCCAGTATACTCGTTATACTCATTGCTTCTCTGTTGCTGTGCTAAAATACCGCACAGATGCAACCTAAGGGAGGAAAGGTTTGGTTTGGCTCACACTTCAGGGGATGCAGGCCATCATGGTGGCCATGGTGCCTTGGCCCATGGTTTTAAGAGCATGTACTAGTAACACTGAGATCAGAGAGGAAGCAGTAACACTGGGCCAGGTGCTGGTCAAGTTACAGCCCTTGGAGGCCTGTGGCCTTTGTGAGGATGTAGTGTTAGAATCCAGCTACCACTCAGGCCACAAGACCCTGCAGAAGTCCTTTCCCCCTCACAGACATTGACAGGCGCCTTACTGAGACACTGTGAATCCCTGAGGAACAGACTTCTGGTGTCAGGTACGCTCATTTAGGGGAGTAACTTTTTATCAAAGCAGATCCTGGCGGCCACACATCCTGCTCCACATCCCCTGCCCTGCCCCCTTCCTGGGACTCAGAGAGCCTAGCAACGGGCTTGTGCTATAAAGCCATACTCAAAAAGGTGTAAGAGACACACACCCGCTTCTGCCCTGTGGGCACCAATTTCCTCTTCAGAACCCACCATGCTGTCTGTCTCATGTGCTGGAGCCTTAGCTCTGCTCAGGGCCTCTGCCGTCTTGTTATCTGTCTGCCCATAGTGTTAATGATGCTTTTAGTCAACTCCTTACTGCCTGACAATCTGTCTTAGTGTCCCTCTTGAAAAGCCCGTTATTTTACCTGTGGACCAGTTCTCAGAACGTGTCTCTCCCCCAAACAGTAGCAGG
Organism: Peromyscus californicus insignis; assembly: GCF_007827085.1. Lineage (NCBI taxonomy): Eukaryota > Metazoa > Chordata > Mammalia > Rodentia > Cricetidae > Peromyscus > Peromyscus californicus. The sequence goes on along the minus strand of NW_026294491.1, from coordinate 23,591,825 downwards.
AGCTGAGGAGCAAGTGTTGGGGACATTTTACTTTCAAGTCATGAAATTCTGATCATTATGATAAAATGATTTTGTTTGTGTGGGTAGAGGATAATCATGAAGACAAGATTAGGCTGATGAAATGGACCTGAAATCTCAGCTATTGAGGGGGCTGAGGAGAGAGGATTAAAATTTCAGACTTCCTGGGCCAAAGAGGGAACTCAAGGCCACCCCAAACAACCTAATGAGACACCGTCTCGAAAATTATAGACCAAGGAGGAATGGGGAGAGAGCTTAGGGGGAGATACTTTCATATTTGACCCTCTGGGTTCATTCCACACACACACACACACACACACACACACACACCACACCACCCACACACAAACAAACATCGATAAACACCCAGAAAACACAGTCCCTTTTATTTTCCTGATTCTTGATTCCTCCTCTGTCCAGAGAACACAAACAACATCCTAACCTTTGTCACTATGAGTGGGGAACTAAAGGCCAGAAGAGCAGAGGACGGGATTGTCCTGGACTTTCCTCTCTACCCAACCTTCCCCCAGGTAGGCTCTTTCTTACTATATTTACATCGAATTTTGTTATATACAATTACTGCCCACGGCTCTCCTGTTTAGCAATGGCTGTGTATATCTGTTTTCCTCTTCTAGGACTTCCATGAAGTAGAAGACTTGATAAAGGTTGGTGGGAAGAAGCCAGTTAGAGCCTTGTGGTGTGGTCCTTTGTGTTTGTGTTTGAAAGTACTGGTGTGACACGACCCCATAAAATAGCCCCGATCCTGTGTACGCACCGCTGTGGATGCCTAGATGGTTTCAGGTCAGAATGTTAGTGTTGTGTCTAACATTCACTGAGCTGGAATCTTTCTTTCCTCACTGTGTAGCTCAGGCTGGCCTTGAACTTGTAATTCTCTTGCCTCTCAAGTACTAAGATTGCAGGTCATCCAATCACAGCTGACTCATTTGATTTAGCTATGAGCACTATAACCTCCATAGAGGGGCAGGAGTAAGATGGAGTGTTTGGGGCAGACAGAGAAGGCCGGAAGGAGTTGGTCAGGAAGGTAACAGGCATCCTCAGCCCCTTTGGACCAAGAAGAGTCGACTTTCCAGCCTGATGAATGCAGGCAGTATGCTTGCTGAGCGGAGTGGGATAAAGCAAGTTCTCACCACAGGGCCAGCTCCGAGTCCTGAAATTCCTCCAGCTTCCTACCTCTGCCTCCCACGTGCTGGTGTCGAAGGAGTGTGCCTAGCTGTTTGGTTTGGTTTGATTTTGAGGCAGAATCCCGGGATCCCAGCCTGACTTCACACCTGCTGACTAGCTGAGGCTGACCCTGAACTCCTGACATTTCTGTCTCTGCATCTTAGGTTTACAAGCACATGCTCAGCTAATGTGGTGCTGGGGGTTGATCCAGGGCTTCTGGCATCTAGACAAGCATCTAACAACTCAGTAAGAGTTACATGAGGCAAAACACATATACACATTAATTATTTTTTTGCTTTCTAAAAATAAAAAAGTAAAATCAAACATTGTAATACAAATCCGAAGAGATACTGATTTGATACTTATATACTGACAAATGACAACTGAAAAATGTTAAACACCTTTGCCTCCTGTAAGTAAACGATTATATTTCTGTAAGAGGAACACATTGTATGGGCAGCAGAAATGGTGTCATTTATAACCTACTGTAGACTCCCATCTGAGCCCGCGTGTTTCACTGGGGTGGGGAGGGAAGGCATGTGTAATGCAAAGCGTGCGTGTCTCAAGGCCTCACTGATGTCACGCCACACCACGTGTGTGAGCAGAGCCAGAAACACTTTCTATTCACTACATTTTGAATGAAGTTTTAGTTGGTGTGTGTTCAGAAGCCATGTACTATTGACACATTCTTTGCAACGTCCACACTCAGTTACATGAGCCCAGATGAGGTTGTGACTCACGGTTTAAGAAGATGATGGACACTAGACAGGGACCTTGAGCTGAAGAAGATGGAACCGTGCACCGAGCTAGATGAGGAGGAGGCGCATCCGTAGGCTCCAGCCAAAGCAACTCCTGCTGGTCCCCCCCCCCCCCCCAAGACAGGGTTTCTCTGTGTAGTTTTGGAGCCTGTCCTGGATCTCACTCTGTAGACCAGGCTGGCTTCGAACTCACAGAGATCCGCCTTCCTCTGCCTCCCGAGCGCTGGGATTAAAGGCGTGCACCACCACCGCTTGGCCCTGCTGTGTTTTCTACAGACTCTGCCATCCTTAGGCTCTTGAGGGAACCTGTGTCTGTTCAGGGAATGGAGTTTCGAGTTAGCCGAGGCCTCACTACCACAGAATCCAGTATACTCGTTATACTCATTGCTTCTCTGTTGCTGTGCTAAAATACCGCACAGATGCAACCTAAGGGAGGAAAGGTTTGGTTTGGCTCACACTTCAGGGGATGCAGGCCATCATGGTGGCCATGGTGCCTTGGCCCATGGTTTTAAGAGCATGTACTAGTAACACTGAGATCTGAGAGGAAGCAGTAACACTGGGCCAGGTGCTGGTCAAGTTACAGCCCTTGGAGGCCTGTGGCCTTTGTGAGGATGTAGTGTTAGAATCCAGCTACCACTCAGGCCACAAGACCCTGCAGAAGTCCTTTCCCCCTCACAGACATTGACAGGCGCCTTACTGAGACACTGTGAATCCCTGAGGAACAGACTTCTGGTGTCAGGTACGCTCATTTAGGGGAGTAACTTTTTATCAAAGCAGATCCTGGCGGCCACACATCCTGCTCCACATCCCCTGCCCTGCCCCCTTCCTGGGACTCAGAGAGCCTAGCAACGGGCTTGTGCTATAAAGCCATACTCAAAAAGGTGTAAGAGACACACACCCGCTTCTGCCCTGTGGGCACCAATTTCCTCTTCAGAACCCACCATGCTGTCTGTCTCATGTGCTGGAGCCTTAGCTCTGCTCAGGGCCTCTGCCGTCTTGTTATCTGTCTGCCCATAGTGTTAATGATGCTTTTAGTCAACTCCTTACTGCCTGACAATCTGTCTTAGTGTCCCTCTTGAAAAGCCCGTTATTTTACCTGTGGACCAGTTCTCAGAACGTGTCTCTCCCCCAAACAGTAGCAGGAGCTGAGGAGCAAGTGTTGGGGACATTTTACTTTCAAGTCATGAAATTCTGATCATTATGATAAAATGATTTTGTTTGTGTGGGTAGAGGATAATCATGAAGACAAGATTAGGCTGATGAAATGGACCTGAAATCTCAGCTATTGAGGGGGCTGAGGAGAGAGGATTAAAATTTCAGACTTCCTGGGCCAAAGAGGGAACTCAAGGCCACCCCAAACAACCTAATGAGACACCGTCTCGAAAATTATAGACCAAGGAGGAATGGGGAGAGAGCTTAGGGGGAGATACTTTCATATTTGACCCTCTGGGTTCATTCCACACACACACACACACACACACACACACACACACCACACCACCCACACACAAACAAACATCGATAAACACCCAGAAAACACAGTCCCTTTTATTTTCCTGATTCTTGATTCCTCCTCTGTCCAGAGAACACAAACAACATCCTAACCTTTGTCACTATGAGTGGGGAACTAAAGGCCAGAAGAGCAGAGGACGGGATTGTCCTGGACTTTCCTCTCTACCCAACCTTCCCCCAGGTAGGCTCTTTCTTACTATATTTACATCGAATTTTGTTATATACAATTACTGCCCACGGCTCTCCTGTTTAGCAATGGCTGTGTATATCTGTTTTCCTCTTCTAGGACTTCCATGAAGTAGAAGACTTGATAAAGGTTGGTGGGAAGAAGCCAGTTAGAGCCTTGTGGTGTGGTCCTTTGTGTTTGTGTTTGAAAGTACTGGTGTGACACGACCCCATAAAATAGCCCCGATCCTGTGTACGCACCGCTGTGGATGCCTAGATGGTTTCAGGTCAGAATGTTAGTGTTGTGTCTAACATTCACTGAGCTGGAATCTTTCTTTCCTCACTGTGTAGCTCAGGCTGGCCTTGAACTTGTAATTCTCTTGCCTCTCAAGTACTAAGATTGCAGGTCATCCAATCACAGCTGACTCATTTGATTTAGCTATGAGCACTATAACCTCCATAGAGGGGCAGGAGTAAGATGGAGTGTTTGGGGCAGACAGAGAAGGCCGGAAGGAGTTGGTCAGGAAGGTAACAGGCATCCTCAGCCCCTTTGGACCAAGAAGAGTCGACTTTCCAGCCTGATGAATGCAGGCAGTATGCTTGCTGAGCGGAGTGGGATAAAGCAAGTTCTCACCACAGGGCCAGCTCCGAGTCCTGAAATTCCTCCAGCTTCCTACCTCTGCCTCCCACGTGCTGGTGTCGAAGGAGTGTGCCTAGCTGTTTGGTTTGGTTTGATTTTGAGGCAGAATCCCGGGATCCCAGCCTGACTTCACACCTGCTGACTAGCTGAGGCTGACCCTGAACTCCTGACATTTCTGTCTCTGCATCTTAGGTTTACAAGCACATGCTCAGTTAATGTGGTGCTGGGGGTTGACCCAGGGCTTCTGGCATCTAGACAAGCATCTAACAACTCAGTAAGAGTTAGTCCTCTGAGGAGTTTTGATCTGCTTCACAGGCAGCCATAGGTGACACCCTGGTCCAGGATATCCGGTACTCTCCCGATACCAAAAACCTCATGGTCCGGCTCAGCAATTCTTACAACAGGTAAATGCCAGGTTTAGCCATTTACATGCCAGCACCCAGATTTCCAGCTCCGCTTCCGTCAGGCTGTGCTGTCACCAAAGCATGATTTGCCTTTTCTTTTCTGTCTCTCTATGTAGCTCTGGCCGTCCTGGAACTCACTCTGTAGCCCAGGCTGGCCTCAAACTCACAGAAATTCACCTGCCTCTGCCTCCCGAGTGCTGGGATTAGAGGCATCTGCCATCATGCCTGGCCCAGCCACTTTCTTTCCCAGAGGCAGATGTCAAAGGCAGGCTCCCCCTTCCCTCTGCTGAGCCATCTGGGCCCAGCCCAGCCTCTTTCCCATTCTGTGTAGGGGGTGGTCTGAAAATACGTGTTCCTAATCCATCCTGTTTGTGCTCAAGGTCCTTTCTAGAGACCCTGAAGGTGAACACAGAGCCTCTGCCTCGAATTGAAGAGACAGGGAAGGTGAAGGGACTCATTCTCACTCTCAAAGGAGAGCCTGGGGGGCGGACACCCCAATATGACTTCTACTCCCGATACTTTGCGCCATGGGTTGGTGTGGCCGAAGACCCGGTAACAGGTACTCTTCCCATGATGTCACACAGATGTCAAGGTAGCACTTGGGAGGTTAGGGCAAGGGGAAAAGAAGTTCAAGACTAACCTCAGCTAGTTGTAGGATAGCCTGGGCTACTTGAGACAGTCATAAAAAAGAAAACAAACAGAAAAATGACTTCGCAGTTGAATGCAGCTTCAGAGGGAGTAAGAGATTTGACAGGTACTTGCCGGGGCCACCTTCCCAAAGGACTGGATGATTGGTTGTAATTGTTGATACATTCAGAGGAACGTCACTCCTGATCTCATCGCCTGTCACTTCTTTCCAGGGTCCACCCACACTATACTTGGCCCCTACTGGTCTGAGGAGCTGGGCAAGAAAGAAATGCGAGGTACGCTGGCTCTCCCCATCTCTTCCTCTCCCTCTCTTTGGGTGCTTGGGTATTGAACTCGGGTCCTTCAATGTTCAGCAAATGGGATACCGTGGAGTCATAGCTCCAGCTTTTGGATTTTTGAGATGGAGTCCTGCTGTGGAATTCAGGATGACCAGGTGTGTGCCCCCGCCTCCTGAAGGCCCAGTCCCCCAGGGGTGACTCGAAAACTCAAGCACACAGAAAAAGGAACTTGGCTGAAGGAAGCCACATTAACTCATCATCAGAGCAGGGCTCTGACCCCCAAGGATGGGCTCTTTCTGAAGGGACGACTCAGTCTCAGTGACTTGATGTGGAGAACGGGTGTTTGGTCTCTGTCCTGGGTGAATCTAATGACTTACTAAGTCGGGAGCTCCTGGAAGGCTGAGACCTGTGCCTCCCTTGTGCACCGGGCCTTGCAGTTACTTTGACTTCCTACAAGGAAACAAACTTCCATCTGACTCTTCTGAGCTGAGAAGGGGCAGGGTGAGGGGAACCTTCTCAGGTGGGCCAGGACCCCCTCTCTACATCTTCTGAGACTACCGTTCCCCGCCTCCATCTCTCCGCACATCCTTGAGCATCCGAGAGGAAGCGTTAGGTGGGGCACAGCTGGACAATGCAGGAAGTGGCAGAAGAGACCCAGGAAGGGAAGGGCTGGGCAGTGTGTGCACATCAGTTGTGCGTGGACCTCTGGGTCTGCCGGAGGATGGGGAGGAGGTGGGAGGTGCTGTGCACACATGGAGGAATTTATTCTGGACACTGGCCTGGGAAGAGTCCTGGGTTGGTAACAATAAACCCTTCACAGTGTGGTCAATCACAGCGAAGTGCTCTGAACTGACCCCACTCTGTGTTCTGTTTAGCCTTCCAGTGTTCCCGCCGAGGAGGGGAACTGGACATTGCCCTGCGACCTGATGGCCGAGTTGACATGAAGGGTGGCGCTGCTATTGTCTTAGAGGGCACGCTCACAGTCTAGAGACACCTGTGCTGGGCTGTGGCCACGGCTGAACACGGTGTTTTCTCTACACCAAAAAAGCAAGCAAGCAAACAAGAAACGCCCAGAGCTTGCTTCAGCGAGCTCACCGACCAGCGCCCTCAACCCTCTTGTGAAGAACAGAAAGGAAGCCAGCTGATGGAGACGAGATAACATCTCCAGACTCCTTAGCCGATGATGGGCTCAGGCCTCTGCCTGTGTGTGTCTTCAGTGGCCCACAGCAGAGAGTGATGCTGTCACTTCTTTTGATTATGACTGCCAATCAAAGTGAGAGATCCATTGATAAGGATCCACTGATAAGGATCCAGATAAAATTTAGATTTAGGTGTGTGTATACCCTATAGATTTTGCAACTATATATATAATTTAAACTTAAAGACAGAGAAATACTGTATAACCCTGGCTTGGAAGAACTCTCTATGTAGACCAGGCTACCCTCCGACTCACAGACATTTAGACATTTGCCTACCTCTGACTCTTGAGTGGATTAATGGTGTGCTCTATCATGCCCAGACTCATAACCTTTTTAATAGACCCAATTGCTCTGTAGAAATGTAGCCCAAACACTAAAGAGAATAGACTGTAAACTGTTAGGGAGGCCAGGCTATGGCTGTGGGGAATACGGAGTCACATGACTGTGAAAACAGCAAAGAGAAACAGTTCGCGTGGGAAGATTCAGAGGAATCTTAGTGTCTGTAAGTAACACTCAGGACAAAACCCAGGAAATTAAGACAAAGTGTGTATCGGATTAGATTATATGATGATAAAAATAAACACTGAGAACGGCCTGGTCTTACCTTGTCTCCTCTGTGCTTGAAGATGGCGATGCTGAAGTCTTCTCTTGTTTAATGAAGCATGACTTCACACATATTTGAATTTGGTGACATCAACAGTACTGACTCCCCGTGAGTGGCCCTGGGGTAGGATTTCCTCCTCAGGTTGGCACGATAATCATAAGCCTGGTGTGGTGCTCCATGCCTGTAACCTTAGCACTTGGGAGGGAGAGGCAGGAGGATCAGGAGTTCAAGGCTAGCTTCAACGGGGCAAATTATCAGTTTACCTGGGCCACCTGAAACCCTGTCTCAACAAGTAAGTGTTTTGTAAAGCTGATTCACTGATGTTGATTTTCAAACATTTCAAAAATTGCAAGGTAGCTGCGGGGCTTCTACCCACTAACCCCACAGTTCCCCAGAGTTTTCTTGAGTGTGAGCAGCAGGAAATAATTAGAAGGATTTAGATTGTGGAGATAAACAGAAAATAAAGGATAGCCTCGAGAGGGCCTGGAACCTATTCCAAGGGCCCTGACTGTCTCTGCCCCAGGGTTGTTATAGAGACGCCAAGGGGTGGAGCAAAAGACCTCCTCCCCCAGCACAGCCAAGTGCAGACCATCTCAGACACCTGCACTCAGGCCCGTGGTCCTAATCATCCTCTATGCGGACCTGCTGAGTAAAGCCAGAGGAACCTGAAAACGGGCTCCCATAGGTAGCCTGGTTTGGTGCAGCGCATCCATAGACCCAGCACTTGTGTTGAGGCAGGAGGATTGTTACTTGAAGGACAGCCTGGGATGCATAGTCAGACGGACTCACAAAACAGAGCAGAACAGACACACACAGAGACACAGATACACACACACTTGCAGACCAGAGTTTCTAACCCCAACCTCCCGCCCCCTGTTTATCATTCAGTTGTCACTGTGTTTTAAGTGATGCTGGGGCTAGGAGCAGAGTCCTGTGCATGCCAGGCAAACACTACAAATTGTGTCACATCCCCAGTTCTAGCACCTAAATCCTCAGATCTTACTGGGGACCTAAAACTCAGAGAATAGATGTCAGATGACAACTTTGGGGAGTCAGTCTCACTTCCCACCTTTGTGGTGATTGAACTCTGGTCCAGGCTTATATGGTAGGTGCCCACAGTTGTTGAGACATCTCACTGTTCCCTGAATTAACTTTTGTAAGTATTCACAGCCAAAGCCAGTGACTCTCCTTCAGGCTCAGTTAATGGAGAAGCTGAGGCAGAAGGATTACTTAATACTGCCCGCTGGGGGACCAGCCTCCAGGCCGCACAGGGCTCAAAAGGAATCCACAGCATCAATGTAACTAAGACTTTTCTATCTGAGGGGAATAGGAAAAAAACACTCACACACTCTCTTGATGGTTTCCTTCTTTATTCTCTGTTGTTCTTCTGTCCTTTCTCTGTTCTCTCATGTCTTCCTACAGCTTACACACCCCCAACACACGCTTTCAGGCAATATGAGACTCACAAAGAGGTTACATTCCGTTATTAAGTGAATGATTATAGAACCCATGACTATGTAAACCTTTTGAACTAACATTGTGTAATCAAAAGTCATAAATCCGGGTGCCTTTCCTATCTCAGATTCCTTAGGGGTACCCAGAGAGTGCCAGCTGAAGTCTGGGAACATGGAGACACCTGGGACATCATAAATCTTCTAGTTCAAGCTCTAGTCAACATTCCTGAGATGCTGTATATCTCTTAGCCTCGGCTTCAGTTGGCACTCCCACGGCACTGTGGCACCGCGACGCTTTAAATCTCAAAATGTACTTTCTCCCCTGTGTGGAACCCCTGATAAAAAGAAACCTGTAGCCCTTTTGGGGGGCTACAGAGTCAAATTATTCTCTGGAGCCCTGACTAGTCAGGATTTTCTTCCCCATGGTGTATTTCAATAAAAGTTGCTCCTGTTTCTAGACTTTAGTGTTCCACTCCCTATTATCTGTGCAATACCAGGACCTAACACTTTTATGCATAAAAAACAGTCAGTGAGCTGAACTTTGAATCTTCAGGGTGCATACCCATATCAGCAAATTGAGGTCGGGAATGGGTACAAGGATTGCATTCATTAGCTAGCAATAATCGGGCTGTTTTGTATTTAGGACCCTAGCCAAATGAATCAGACAGCTCAGTTTATGTCCTTGTGAACTTTAGAATGTTTTTCTGGGGTTGTTTATCTAAAAAAACATTTGCAAGTCATCTGGTTTAATCTAAAGTTATCTTGAAGCTTTGTTTCAGCTTAATAGTGCACACTGAAAATCCATGACTGCATCTTTTCAGTATTAAGAGAATTGGAGGCAGTCTGGATCCTTTCAATCTGAGCTGTGATCTCAAGCAGCTCCTAGGTGGAACTCATAGGCCTTAGCTATGAAATATATCCTTGTATCTATTTTTATTCATCACAACTCTGTATAGGCTATCATAATTATCAATCAGACAATACAGCTTAGGGAGGAATCATCTTGACAATCCACAGATAAAACTGCCCAGTGGATCTGGATGTTTTCATGAGATAAACACACTACATTACAGGCATTCGGGGTCTCCCCACACCCATTCACACTATACCACATAACAGAGAAAAGATTGTAGCATCGAACATGTAAAGGCACAGCAGAAGCAAAAGACATTCCGGGGTCTGTAGTCTCGTAGCCTTGCTTAAATGAGATTGACCCATCAGAGAGTCTCCTCCTGGTGGGCTGACACCTCAAACTTCAGTTGCCATCTCTTACTCCTAAGACATGGCTACCGGCAACTTTAGCCCTCTCACCTCTTAAAAACACTAAGGGATTTAGGTTTGCGGAGTGGATGTACCTGTGTTATAAAATATATGCTTAGCATACCTGAGTCCCTGAGATTAAACTGTCACACACACACACACACACACACACACACACACACACACACACACACACCACTTTTTGTAATTTCAGAAAACTATTTAACTGACATCTCAAAAACTTGCAGCTGTAACTCCTGGTTACTGGAGTTCATGTATTTTCTCTCAGGGACCATTTAGTGAGAGCTGATGGATGGAACCAATGAGGCTGAAGATCAGTGAACACCCAGACATAATTTTGTTTTATTCTGTTTTTTTTTTTTTCCTTTGAGATGGAGATATCCCAGTCTGGCCTTGAACTCAAGGCAGGCCTCCTGTTGAAGTCTCCTGATTCCTGGTAACACAGGCCTGTGCCACTGTGAAAACTCAATGGCCAGGTCTAGAGACACAAGCCTGTAATCCCAGCTAATCAGGAAACTGAGGCAGGAGGATTGCAAGCTGAAGTCCTGCCTAGGCTCCACAGACAGTTCAAGGCCAACATGGACAACATTGGCAAGATCCTGGCCCCACATAACAGGTAAACAAGCTGTGTGGCAGAGCGGTGAGCCGTCCTGTGTGAGCCTGGGCTGCATCCCAGCCATGTAGAAGGGAACCACGTACCATTATAGAAACTTTGATCCTGTCTGTGCTGACTCATGCTATCTGATATAATCTACCACGAAGTCTTCAAACAATCCCACAAACAAGCTGAAAAGCAGCGGCAAGACAGTGATGTTACTGACAGAGACACATCCTGGAGGATGACACTCGATGGCAAATCCTCCTGTTTGTCTTCCATACTCGAAAGTTCAGTTACGACGCGTGCCGAGTATATCGCCACTTAAACCGTTCAGTAGATATCTGTTGTGTACCAGACACTCTTCCCACAGCTAGGTAAATTCAAAAGGAGAAAAGGGAAGTCAGGCATGGTGGCACAGGACTTCATTGCCAGAACTAAGGAAGCAGAGGCAGGCAGATCTCTGAGTTCAAGGCCAGACTTAAGATCCAGGCCATAAAGGCTGCATAGTAAGACCCTGTATTAAGAAAAAAACAAAACAAACAAACAAAAAACCAAGAAGAGGGTGACTTGATGTTGTTTCCTGATGATGAAAACCTAAAGTTTACCAGTTGGTGATGGCACACGCCTTTAATCCCAACATTTGGGAGGCAGAGGCAGGTGAATATCTGACTTCAAGGCCAGCCTGGTCTGGAGAGTTCCAGGAAAGCCAGGGCTACAAAGAAAAACCCAGTCTCAAAAAACAAAAAGAAAACAATAACAAACCCCAAACAAACAAACAAAAAACCCAATGTTTACTTTTTACCTATCAGACTAACTTTCATATACTGTGTAAGTTGGTAAACTCTTTTACTGTTTTGAGGTAGGGTCTCATGTCTCCCAGGTTGGCCCGGAACTCCCTGTGTAGCTGAGGATGGCTTTGAACCTGTCTGTTCCTCCTGCCCCCGTTTCCTTGGGCCAGGATTATAGATGTGTGCCACCATGTCCTGTTTAAGGGCCACTGGGGATTGGATCCAGGGCTTTGAGCATGCTAAGGAACACTAGCACATGAGCTGGATCTGCAGCCTTCTCTCCTTCAGTGCTGGGATAGAACCCACGGCCTTGTGCACACCAAGCAAGTGCTCACTAGCCCAGCGCTAGGATACTCTCTGCAAAGGTAATTCAATGCAAAGGCTGAAAAAGTTAGAGGATTGGTGTCTTTAAAGGGAATTATGTTGGACTAATTGTTTGACTTTGTTATCTGGGAACCATTAGCTGCATGCATGTGTACACCAGTGAAATATTAACTTTCTGGCTTTTTTTTTTTTTTTTTTTAACAACAGGAAGTGAAGCAGGCTCCCAGCAAGGCAGGGACCTCCCAGACAGAGCCGGCGAGGAACATGAAGCTCCCGATTTTCATAGCGGATGCATTCACGGCAACAGCTTTCCGGGGCAATCCTGCTGCCGTCTGCCTCGTGGAAAATGTAAGTCCTTGGTTCTCAAGGGCCGTGCCTGGACTCCTAGATGTGTGCAGAGCCCATGACTTGTGTAGAAGTGAGACAGACCATCCTGAGTGTTCGCCACTTTGGCTCGTGTTCTTTGTCACAGCGGTGACGGCCGTGTCTTCAGGTTATACTATATATTATAACCTAGACTGAGTCGGAACCACAGACAGTCCCACGCACAGGAACTGGAGCCAATTAAAGAGACAGCAGCGGGGAGTGGGGTCTCATATGCCTGTCACTCTGGTGTTCCAAAGGATAAGGCAGGAAGATCATGACTCTGAGCCCAGCCTGGGTTCTAGAGGAGGTCCTAGACCAGCTGGGGGCTATATGAAGAGACCCATCTTACAAAATCAAAATTAAATAGATAAGCAAATAATAATAAAAAAGTAGGGGGAGGGCTTCCTTAGCCATCAGAGTTTAGTTTTATGCTAAATATGGATCTTATTTTAGGGACTCTCTCATGGGGGTTGGGAGAGGGCTTAAGGAAAGATCAAGATTTGTAACCCACGCTGACCTTAAACCCCCTTTGTAGCCCAGCTATCCTCAGACTCCGTCTGTCCTGGACTCCTCCTCATTGAGGGGTCGCAGACGTGTGCCACCATGCGCGTCTTTAATCTTCATGCCCGTCTTTAATCTTCCCTACGCCTGGCTTACAACGGCCTGTAACTCCAGCTCCAGGGGATCCTGACCTCCAGGAACACTGTACAAACCCAGACAGTCTGTCTGTTTGTCTGTCTCTCTCTCTCCAAAGGCTCTACACTCAAGTGTACTGACAGACAGACACAAACACAGACACACACACATATACTCTCTCTCTCTCTCCAAATAATCATCAAAATATTTAAAAAAAAATTCTTTAGGATCAAGAAAATAAGACACTTGCAAGGAATTAAACAGAAACAAGAAGGAGTTGGTCTCTAGTACCTGGAAAAGTGAGTTTCCGAAAGTCTTCGTTTTATAAATAGCTCTTTTTCACGGGAGTGATGGCTCAGCAGGTAGAGTTCCTTGGCGCCAAGCCCGAAGACCAGAGTTCAATCCCTGGTTGTCACATAGGGGAAGCAGAAAAATCTCCTCCTGCACGTAGACCTCTGAGCTCACAGGCGTGCCGTGACGCACGTGTGCCTCCGCCAAATAAATGAATTCGTTGAGTTTATATTACTGATTTTGATTAGGATAATTGCTAATAGGATAGTTAAATATCCCTTGGCCTTCTGGGTGAATGCTGTATTGTTTCCTGGGTCGTAGGAAGCAGGGACCTTCCTGTGATGATTTGTATTGACGGTCAACTTGACAAGCTCTGGAGTGGTCTTGGAGACACATGTCTTGACATGTCTGTGAGGGAGGCCTCAGATAAGTTTACTTGTATCGGAAAGACCCACCCTAACTGTGGGTAACACTGTGAGCAGTGGATAAAGTCCTGGGTGTATATTGCTTGCTATGAGCATGGCCTGTCAAAGAGCCGAATGCTCAGAGGCATGGGAATTGGCAAAGAAGTCCCTGGGTGAGGCTTGGGAGAGTGGTATTCCCGTGGTCTGTGTGCGAATGCTGACAGAAACGTCTAGAAGCACGGGGCTTCAGCTCCCTCCTCCTAGGTTTGGTCACAACCTCCAACGATTCCCTACAGAGACGTGGTGCTGACAGTAGCTAACCCCTCCTCCCGGTGCCTGACGTAATAAACCTGCCGAGCTACTGTGTCCAGTAGCAGGTGCCCTCCCATGGAGCCAGCCCAGCCCACCCCATCCCAGCTTTTCTGCGTGTCTGTCGGTTATTTCCCTATCCCCTCATCTCCCCAGGCAGATTTCCAGGGCCAAGCTGTGGCCTGGAAGGACAGCACAGTGTCATGGGTGAGAATCCTTGACTGCACAAAAGGAGAAAGCTGGGGCGGGGGACGGGGGGGAGCCATGAGGGCCTGATGAGCAGAGTCTGGTTCACTAGGGTTCAAGTCCCAGCACCTATGCTGAAAACTCCTGTAATCCCAGCATTCCTACCATGATAGGGGAGCTGGAGACCAGAGGGTCACCTGGAAGCTTGTAGGTCACCCAGGGCAGCGGCCGAAGCCAGAGTGCCCTGCTTCATGTTCTGATCTTCACCAGAAAATTGTCCTCTGGCCTGCATAGCCCTGCCTGCCCTCCCCCCCCCCCCCACAACTTCTCTCTCACTAAATACATTTAGTAATTGGAAATTTAATAATCATTTATTAATCAAATGTATTAATTTGAAAATTATCGCCCATGCTTCCTGGCTGTGGATGAAGTGTGTGTGGCTGCGCCACACTTCCGCCGCAGTGAGTATAGTCCCGTGACTCCAAGTCAGAAATGTATCTTGGGCCGCAGTGGGGCTGGGGTGGGCGATGATGACAGGTTCTCTCTATATAGCCGTGTAATAGCCTTGATCTGGAAAGGATTTAAACATTCAGCTTTCACCAGATAATAAGATCTGGCATGGTTCTCTAAATTCTCCTCCTCTCCAGAACATAACATCAGTACAATTTTGACTTATTCTTTCTGTCTCTGCTTCCCGAGTAGCAGGACTATAGACATGCACCGCTGTCCTCAGCTTTATTTATTTATTTAATGGTTTGAAAGGTCAGCAACATGGCTCAGCCACTGAGGGGGCTTGCTGCACAATCCTGACGACCTGAGTTCAATCCCTGGAGCCCAGTTAGAGACAGATGGTGAGGGCCGATTCCAAAAGGTTGTCTTCTGCCCTCTGTATGCATACCGTGGCACGCATGCCCCAGAATATTAAATTAATTGGTTGGCATAGGAGAAAAGGCTTTTCTTATCAGACACTAGCATGGGTCTCATTTGAAGTACTGTCACGTGTTGGCGCCAGAGAAGCATTTTGTAGGTACTAGTGGGTTTAACTGTATAAAATAATAATAATAATAATAACAATAATAATGCTGGGGCAGGTGAGATTGTTCCTTGGCCAAAAGCACACGCTGCCAAGTCTGATGACCAGAGTTTGATCCTCAGGACCCACATGATGGGAGGGAAAAAAAAAATCAACTTCCACACATTTTCCTCTGACCTTCACAAGGGCACTGTGGTATTCAAAAGCACACATACCCAGCCCCACTCCCACAATTGTAGTATCTTTTAAAAATGTAAATGTAGAGAAAAACCGTAGGTGGGGGTAGTCACTCACACCTGAAATCTCAGCACTTCGGAGACCGAGGAAGGGGATTGTGAGTTTATAAAGCAAACAGCCAGGCCTGGGTGTCCAGCCCCTACTCCCAGCTGAGGTAGAGGAATCACAAGATGCCCACCTGGGCATCTTAGAACTTGTCTACAAAGAAAAAGTAATTCATTCATTAATTAAAATGGCTGCGGCCATGGCCCAGTGATAGAGTGCTTGCCCTGAGTGCGTGGAGCCTTAGGGTTGATTCCCTGCACTTGGAAAAAGTGGACAGAAAAGTGCCCAAGATCTTTAGCTGGACAACAAACGGACACAGAGAGGAACCTGGCCCGATGCTCTGGGTTTGAATGCCTGTAGCATTCATTGCACATTTGTGGTTCTCCTAGGTGCTGTGGGCCTGGGTATCTGGAAAACTGTAGTAACATGCCTCCAGTTCCTTGGCCCCTAACTTGAATTTCATGTCCCCCGCTATGTTAACTAATGGTAGCTGGCCGTGCGTGGAAGTCTGGGCTGTGTTTCCAAAGTCTCAATGACCTTTTGTTTCTAATTCAGACACTGGTCGAAGACGCCCATCAACGCATCGCAGGGGAAATGAACCTCTCCGAAACGGCTTTCATCAGGAAACTGCAACCAAGCGACAACTTCACACAGAGTAAACGCACATTTTCCATACATTCCTGGGCAGCCGTGGAAGCCGAGGCTGAGGAGGGAGGTTTAAGGAGATGTTTGTGTGTTATCTGCCTGCGGATAGCTCACGTGGGTTTTAGTTCATCTAGGAGAAGGTGTGTTGAAGTTTAGTCTACGTTTATAGTTTAAGGTTTCCTCACCTCCTAAGGTCATGTATTGGAAAGTGAGTCCCCAGGGTAGCTATCACATTGGTAGGTGGATCCTAATAGGAGAAAATGGAGTAATGTCATCTCTGTGAGGGCGGGTTGGTATCGGGAGCGGGCTTCTCAGACACGGGTGTTTGGCGCCCTCATGTGCCTGTGCCTTGCCCTGGGTTAATGCAGTGACAGGAGGCTGAGCAGGTACCAGCCCCTAGACCTTGAACCTCCAAACCATCAGGTCTATGACAGATATTTTCTCAAAGAGTTGCCCAATATGTGGAGTTCTGTTATAGCAACCTGAATGGACGAAGAGGGTGTTGGCGGACCTACTGGTTCTGCTGCAGACCTAGCCGCGGGGAGCCTGTGGATGTCTGTCCGGTCTGCATTCATCCCTTAACAACCGTTTGCTGTTAACCACACCAGGGAGGGATGTAGGAAGGAGGATGCTGAAGAGCTGCAGGCTTGCCTGTGTGGGTCTGACGTGTGTCTCTTTGGCTTTCCCCCCTCTGAAGGTGCCCGCTTTGGACTCAGGTGGTTTACACCAGTGAGTGAGGTTCCTCTGTGTGGCCACGCCACCCTGGCCTCTGCGGCTGTGCTGTTTCACAAAATAAGTAATGGGAATTTTACTTTGTGTATGCTTGTACGTATGCATGTGTATATGTTGTTGTTGTTTTTCCCTGAGCCGGGTAGTCCTGGCTATCCTGGAACTCACTCTGTAGACCAGGCTGGTCTCAAACAGAAATCCTCCTGCCTCTACCTCCCCAGTGCTGGGACTGAGGATGTGTGCCACGACACCTGACTCCCGTATGTATGTTTTTCTGAGACAAGTATTTATGTATCCCAGGCTTGCCCTGGGTTCTCTAAGCAGCTACAGAAGATCCTGTGCTCTTGATCTTTCTGCCTCCATATTTCCAGTCCTAGGATTCCATGTATACACCACCAGCACTCTAGAGGTAGAAGCAGGTATCACTTTGTGAGTTCAAAACCAGCCTGGCATACATAGCAAGTTCCAGGCTAGTGGGGATTCCGTAGTTAAGATCTTGTCTTGAAAAATAAATTAAAATAGAAAATATTTTTAAAAAACATTTAAAGTAGGCTGGGATTGTAGCGTAGTAGAGTGTTAGGTCATTTGCCTTGAATCTGTGTGGTACTGGATTCAATCCCTAGTACTGGGGTTAGGGAAGTCCCCTGTACCAAGTTTATTTTCATGATTCTTGATTCCTCCTTTGTCCAGAGAACACAAACAACATCCTAACCTTTGTCACTATGAGTGGGGAACTAAAGGCCAGAAGAGCAGAGGACGGGATTGTCCTGGACTTTCCTCTCTACCCAACCTTCCCCCAGGTTAGCTCTTTCTTACTATATTTACATCAAATTTTATTATATACAATTACTGCCCCCTGCTCTCCTGTTCAGCAATGACTGTATCTGTTTTCCTCTTCTAGGACTTCCATGAAGTAGAAGACTTGATAAAGGTTGGTGGGAAGAATCCAGTTAGAGCCTTGTGGTGTGGTCCTTTGTTCATGTTTGAACAGAAAGCAAGCTCTGGTGTAATTGTTTACCGCTTTGACTGGTGGTGTGAACCTGGGTGAGCTGGGTCTAAAAATGAGGTAGACTAAAGTCTCATGCAGTAGCCAACTTTATTCAGAGCATCAGACAAATTCATCCCCTGAGGGTTAAGAAGAGTCACCTGGGTAAAGTGTTCAATCACAAGGACAAGCCATACTTGGCAAAAACATGTTTTTCCATAAAGGCATATAAAGCAATAGCAATAGCCAGTTGTACTGAATAATCTGAAGTAAACTCACTCATATCCACTGCAGCTGGGAGGGGCACAAAAACCCATTCCAAGAGCAATTCAGTGTATTTGAAGAAACTCTTGTCTTGTTGTCTTGGAATTTTCTCACAAACACTGAGAATTGCCCTTGCACAATTCTATTCTTGGACTGTGTTCTAACATAATGTGATCCCCACAGATGGGCCTCCTACCCATTATAAGCATGGCAGTGGGATTCAGATTAGGATGTTAACATTGTGTCTATTTGGTAAGATTGATCACTTTCACTGAGTTGTAACCACTGTATAGCCCAGGCTAGCCTTGAACTTGCATTTCTCTTTTCTGTCAAGTGCTAGCTGGCTGGTTCATGCCATCACACCCAACTCACTTAACTGTGAGCAATATAACCTCCATCGAGGGACAGGAGTGAGTAGAATGTTTAGGGTGGAGAGAGAGAGAGAGAGAGAGAGAGAGAGAGAGAGAGAGAGAGAGAGAGAGAGAGAGAGAGAGAACTGTAAGAGGCAGTGAAAAAGATAGCCGCATCCTCAGCCCCCTTGAACAATGAAAGGTTGGATTTCTGTTCATTCCAGCAGGAAGGAGAAGTCAACATGGATGATGGTGAGCCCATGCAAGTTCAAGTAGGAGAGATGGGCATTTTCTTTCTTTAAAAATTCCTTAACAAGTTCATAGCTGTAGATAACAAATTTTGGTCTTTTTTTTTTTTTAACCCCGCTACCATTCCTCTCCTCCTCTCCCAATGAAACACTTCTTCCCAACAGTTACCCTACTTTTCACACCTCTGTGTGTGTGTGTGTATGTCTGTCTTTGTGTATGTCTGTGTGTGTTTCCATGTCTGTGTGTCTGTATGTGCCTGTATCTCTGTGTGTTTCTCTGTGTGTGTCTATATGTGTCTGTGTGTCTCTGTGTCTCTGTGTGTGTGTCTATATGTGTCTGTGTGTCTCTGTGTGTGGATGTGTCTGTGTCTCTGTGTGTGGATTTGTCTGTCTGTGTCTGTGTCTGTGTGTGTGTGTCCCACCGAGTTTAGAGTTGCTTGCATGAGCCCTGGCTGGTGGTGGTGTTATCTACTGGAATCTGGACAGTTTATTATCTGGACAGTGTCACACCACTGACAGAATGACACCCTTTCTTCAGTTACCATTAACTGACAACAGTCAGGGGAGCTGTGGACCTCATGAGCTCCTCCCTCATCGATGATGAACTATTGACCAGCCTGATGTTTCGCAGACAGCCACAGCTGCTGTGATGTTCATGAGCTCGTGAGGGCAGTGGCCACGTCGTGTCTAGAAGACCCGTCTGCAGCACTCTTCCCCATCCCTTGACTTTTACGCTCTTCCCACCTCCTCCTCATGTTCTCCGAACCTTGGGAATAGATAATAATAGATGTCTCAGTTAGGGCCAAACACTCAAAGGCCACTTAATCTCAGCTTTTGACCAGTGATGAGTCTCTACATTAACTACCACTTACTGCAAAACTAAGCTTCTCTGACAGAGGCTGAGGATAGCACTAACCTAGAGATATAAACAAAGTATTTAGAAGGTTGTGTGACTCATGTCCATTTACCAAAACCACGGTAGGAGGTCCCCTCTTAGGGCCCATGACCTTCCCAGCCGTGGGCACTTCACAAGGTGCACAGTATGAGTTCCAGCCTGTGAAGCAGCCTCTAGTCTACCGAGAAAGTGGTTGATTACCCCCATAACAGCCATGCCATTATCGCACCGGCACTGGATTTTCTACAGGAGAGACCAGTCCGTGAAACCTGTGGAAAGAAGGCAGAGAGAAAGGTTGGAAAATGCTGCCAGTTGTCACGGTCATCGCTTGAGGGGTGGACAATGAGAGTGAGGAGGAGGCAAAGAAAGTCTACCCCGTGAGGACAAGAGATGTAGCCTGGTCTCTTGTGGGCCTATAGGGTGTGAGCCATCACTACCTCCATCACTATTACAAAGATGGCGGGTGTGAGAGACAGCCTGCTCTGTGGGCGGTGCCACGCGCTGAGTGTTTTACCCACACTATCTCATTTTGTTCTCAGTGTCACCCAGTGAGGTAAATACTGCAGTTGTCCTGTGGAGGAGGTCCTAGAACCCCAGATGCATAGGGGAAGAAGGAAGGGACCGTATCAGAGCAAGGGAGGTCATGAGAAAAACATGTTTGGGACTCTGCTGAGAAGCCCTCCATGGGTGTATGACTAATTCTTTTCTCTCCTGCTGATGTGGGTCTGACTTTAACTGGGAGATGGGAACACGGGACTGTTTACCCTAGAAGGGCACACAGAACAGACCAAAGAAACAATTCCATGGAGTCTAGTTTGGTGAGCAGATGACTCTGCTGTGATCCCTTCCAGCAGCATGGGTGACTCAAAAGGAACTGAGTGACTAAAAGACCCTTTCCAGCATGGGGGACAGCTCACTGAAGCTGCATCCCTGGAGCTCTCTGTACCATCAGAGTTCCATCAGAGAGTCTTCACTCTAGAACAACTGCTATTACTTTTATAGCCTTAGGGACAAGCCTTGTGAGTCCTGTAATTTTCTGGATTTCCTGGACTTTGTAGGTTTCCTTAGCTTCTTGAGTCTGAGGAGCCTTCCTCCTCTCTCCAGGAGGGAATATTTTCAATTGGGAGGAAACAGCTACACAACAGCAGACAGCATCCAAGGCAGAGAGGCCTTAGCCATGGGAACTGGAGCATCTCAGGGCATAGAGGTGAAGCCATGCAGTAGTCATATCACTAGTCCAACCTGAGGCTGGGCCTGGTACCAAAAGGAGAGAACTAATACTAATACCTGCAACTTGTCCTCTGACCACACTTGAGCCCACACACATTCACACACACAAATAAATAGATAAATTAAAAAAAATAGTCCCAGAAAGTCTCCTGTGTCACCTCCCCCCATCACCAGGGTTTACAGGTATGTGCATGTGGCCATACCTGGCTTTTTTTTTTTTTTTTTTTTTTTTTTTTTTGGTTTTTCGAGACAGGGTTTCTCTGTGTAGCTTTGCGCCTTTCCTGGGACTCACTTGGTAGCCCAGGCTGGCCTCGAACTCACAGAGATCTGCCGGCCTCTGCCTCCCGAGTGCTGGGATTAAAGGCGTGCGCCACCACCGCCCGGCCATACCTGGCTTTTTACGTAGATGCTGGGGATCCGAACTCAGGAACTCAGGTCCTCGAGCATGAGCAGCAAGCATTCTCATCTGTCTCTCCAGACCTAGCCTCCTTTTCAGCAGAGTCTTTCATTGTTCTGGAGCTCACCAATCAGGCCAGATGAGCTAGGCAGCAAGCCCCAGGGAGCCTCCTGTCTCTCTCTCTCCAACAGAGAGATAACAACTGTTGGTCACCATGCCTGGCCCAGCAGTGGTAGTGGCACACTTCTTCTTCTTTTCTTTTTTTTGTTTTTTGTTTTACGAGACAGGGTTTCTCTGTGTCGCTTTGTGCCTTTCCTGGAACTCACTTTGTAGACCAGGCTGGCCTCGAACTCACAGAGATCCGCCTGGCTCTGCCTCCACCACCGCCCGGCAGTGGCACACTTCTTTAATCCTAGCATTTGAGAGGCAAATGCAGGTGGATCTCTGTGAGTTCAAGGCCAGCCTGGTTTACAGAGCGAGTTCCAGGACAGCCAGAGCGGTTACACAGAAAAACCCTGTCTTGTAAAACCAAACCAAGCAAACCAACCAACCCCAGGGATGATGGGAATTGAACTCAGGTCCTCACGATTGCAAAGCAGGCACTTTACCAACCGAGCCATCTCTCCAGATGTTCTTGACCACGAACTTCTCATCCTTTTGCCTGGTTTATGGTTGCTATGGCTCCAGGCACGCTGGACAAGCCATGGTGTGAGGTTGGAGGTCATAACACAACTTGCAGGAGTGTGTCCTCTCCTGCCATTTGGGTCTGGGTGACTGAATTCAGGTTATGAAGCTTGGCAGCAAGTACCTTTGCTCATCCAACCATCTTGTCGGCCCTCTGAGGCACTTTTGATCTGTTCCACAGACAGCCATAGGTGACACCCTGGTGCAGGATATCCAGTACTCTCCGGATACCCGAAAACTTCTGGTCCGGCTCAGCGATTCTTACAACAGGTAAATGCCGTGTTTAACCATTTACACGCCAGCACCCAGATTTCCAGCTCTGCTTTGCTTAGATGATTTGCCTTTCTTTTCTTTTGAGACAGGGTCTCCCTATGTAGCTCTGGCTCTCCTGGAACTCACTCTGTAGACCAGGCTGGCCTCAAACTCACAGAGATCCACCTGCCTCTGCCTCCCGAGTGCTGGGATTAGAGGCATCTGCCATCATGCCTGGCCCAGCCACTTGCTTTCCCAGAGGCAGATGTCAAAGGCAGGCTCCCCCTTCCCTCTGCTGAGCCATCTGGGCCCAGCCCAGCCTCTTTCCTATTCTGTGTAGGGGGTGGTCTGAAAATACTTGTTCCTAATCCATCCTGTTTGTGCTCAAGGTCCTTTCTAGAGACCCTGAAGGTGAACACAGAGCCTCTGCCTCGAATTGAAGAGACAGGGAAGGTGAAGGGACTCATTCTCACTCTCAAAGGAGAGCCTGGGGGGCGGACACCCCAATATGACTTCTACTCCCGATACTTTGCGCCATGGGTTGGTTTGGCCGAAGACCCGGTAACAGGTACTCTTTCCCTAAAGTCAGGGATGCGTTAACCAGGGAAGAAGAGGGATACAAATATCTAGCTATACACTGTGGTGCTTGGTGTTGTCAGTGTGACAGAACCACCTGGGAGATGGGCCTCTGAGCACAACACTGAGGGATTATCTTGACTATGTTAATTCAAGTGGGAAGGCCTAGCTTAATCCCTGACTGGGATCCCAGCGAGACAGGCTAAGCAATATTCATTGCTCCCTCTTGACTGTGGGTGTGGGTGTGAGCAGCTACTGCAAGCTCCTGCCGCCTCCACCGGGAAGCCATGAAGAGCTGTGCCTTGAACCGCAAGCTAAAATGAACTCTTTCCTCCTTAAGTTGCTTCGGTCACAGTATTTTATCCCAGTAACAGGGAGAGAAAGGAAAACAAATAGCCTTCATGTGACGTTCCAGATGCCTTGCTTTGATTTTGTTTTCTGAAGTAGGATTTTAGGTAATGGGGCTGGTCTCCATGTAACCTGGGCTGGTCATGAACCGAGGATGACTTTGTCCCTCTGCTGTCCTTGCCTCTACCTCCCAAGTGCTGGATGACAGCCATGCGCCGGGATTATAGCCATGTGCCCTCATGCCCCGCTGGGTGGTTCTTCCATCTTGCTTTCTCTCCCTCCATCCCTTCATTGAAATCTTCTGTGAAAAGATGCTGTAGAAAGGAGGCGTTGCAGCCCTGCCTTCCTGGTTCTTACCACTCGGACAGGTGACAACCCGTAAAAGTCTCGGTCCCTCCTCTATGTGATGTGATGAATACCTCAGAGGGTTAGGTCAGCCCAGCACATGCCCAGGGGGACATACAGTGCCTGGCACATGGCAAATGCCCAATAAACATTAGCTATGTTCAGTCTCTGCCTCTTTTCCTTACTCCTCCTCTTCCTTCACCTCCCCTGATACTGGAGATTAGATGCAGGGCCACTTTGCCTGCTGGGCAAGTGCTCTACCACAGAGCTACATCCACAGAGCTACATATTTCACTAGCAATGCACCTAGATCCCTGAGCCAACACTTGCAGACCTTGCCCCAGCTGGAAGCAAAAGAATGACATCAAAGATGGGCAGGAATGTCACACTCTGCACTTGTACCCTCTTTGAGAATCCTGATCTCTGCGGCCAAGGGCAGGGGTGCTTGATGAAGGGGACTGCTGGGGAAAATGGAGTTCAGGGCTGAAAGGGGCTGGGCAAAGGCTCCAAATGCTAGGAGCCAGGATGGCTCTGGGGTCTTCACGGAGTTCCCTGAGAGAAACAAAAGGCACAAACTCAAAACTCAGCAAAGTATTGCATAAGATTGGGGAAAATGCCCACAGCATCCAGGAAGCCTGCTGAGTCTCTCCCATATATCTTAGTTAGGGTTTCTATTGCTGTGATGAAACACCATGACCAAAAAGCAAGTTGGGGAGGAAAGGGTTTATTGGGTTTACACTTCCACATTGTAGTCCATCACTGAAAGATGCCAGGACAGGAACTCAAACAGGACAGGAACCTGGAGGCAGGAACTGATGCAGAGACCATGAAGGGGTGCTGCTTACTGGCTTGCTCATCATGGCTTGCTCAGCCTCCTTTCTTATAGAACCCAGGACCACCAGCCCAGGTATGATACCATCCACAATAGACTGGGCCCTCTCCTGTCAATCACTAATTAAGAAAATTCCTTACAGCCAGATCTTACGGAGGCATTTTCTCGATTGAGGTTCTCTCCTTTCCAGTGACTCTAGCTTGTGTCAAGTTGACATAAAAGTCGCCAGCACACCATGGCAGCAGGCATACACATAGCTGCTTCCCCAAGACTGACAAGCAGCACAATTTTGTGTGTATTGTTTTCTAGACAGTGATGGTCTTTGAACCAGCTAGGGTAAAGTGGGATTGAGGGGCCTGGTACATGGAGCTTTTAATGGTCAGTCTTGGGCAAAGCAGAATGTAAGTTACCATACTTAGACATCCTATAATGCTCAGTAAGCTTGTTTGGTGGGTGAGAAGAGAGAACTTTTTTTTTCCTCCTCCCTAAAGACTGTAAGTTGTAAGTTATAGATTGTTTAATTTTCTTCTCCCTGCTCCCCTCCACATTTTTTCAAGACGAGTTTCATGGAGGCCAGCCTGGCCTGAGACTCCCTTTGTAGCTCATAAATCTTCAAAATAGGCTTCAAAAATCCCTACGTAGGACCACAGGTCTGCACCGCCATGCCTGGCATGGCTTTATGTTTTGTTTGTTTTCATATGTAGTCTCTGATCTACTTCTAGGGTACAATCACACAACTAACCAAGGAGATAAACTTGGTCCATAGAAAGCTTGCCCGGCACACTGAAAAATCGCAAAACCCTGACTGAAAGGAATGTTCTTTTTGTCCACAAAGCCTTACAAGGTTGACCCCGTGTCTGAGTTCCTTTGCTTGCGTATGTGCTCTGGAAGGAAGGAGGTATGTTCCCTGGAAATTATTGAGAGATTTATGTGACGGCTTTGAATTTCCTGTCCAGAGCTGGCCGTCAAGAGCTGGAGGGATGACTGAGCGGTTAAGAGTGGAGACTGCTCTCGCAGAGGACCCGGGTTCAGTTCCCAGAGTTCATGTTAGGCGGCTCTCACCTGCCTCGAACTCCAACTCCAGCAGAAAGAGCTGACCATGGATGGTAGAGCCAAATTACAGCCCAAAGCCAGGTGTGGTGGCACAGCCCTGTGATCCCAACAATCAGGGGGTAGAGGCAAGAGGATCAGGAGTTCAAAACCAGCCTCGGCTACATAGAGAATTACAGCCAGCCGAACTCCATGGGACCCTGTATCAAAAAACAAGTAAGGGAATCCCTGGAGTCTAATCCTTCAAAAAACAGACATAGTTGATGGACAATTTGGGAGAGCCGATTCATCACACACACACACACACCCATCTCCCTTACTGCACACTCTGCTATTGCTCAGTTGACGTTAGGATTAGATCATCTAACATTCAGTCAACTTAAGTGACTTTATCACTTAACATGATCAGCGACACACACTTGCGTTTCCTTCACCTGTTCTCACATCGTCTTACTTTTCAGGATCCGCGCACACCGTTCTCAGTAGTTACTGGTCCCAGCAGCTTAGGAAGAAAGAGATGCGAGGTAGGACAAATACTTCCCGCTCTCTCCTCCTCTTTGGATGCTTGGGTGTTGAACTCAGGACTTTGCAAATGTTTGACTTTATTCTGGACACTGACCTGGGAGGAGTCCTGGGTTGGTAACAATAAACCCTTCACGGTGTGGTCAATCACAGCGAAGTGCTCTGAACTGACCCCACTCTGTGTTCTGTTTAGCCTTCCAGTGTTCCCGCCGAGGAGGGGAACTGGACATTTCCCTGCGACCTGATGGCCGAGTTGACATGAAGGGTGGCGCTGCTATTGTCTTAGAGGGCACGCTCACAGTCTAGAGACACCTGTGCTGGGCTGTGGCCGCGGCTGAACACGGTGTTTTCTCTACACCAAACAAACAAACAACAAACGCCCAGAACTTGCTTCAGCGAGCTCACCGACCAGCACCCTCAACCCTCTTGTGAAGAACAGAAAGGAAGCCAGCTGATGGAGACGAGATAGCGTCTCCAGACTCCTTAGCCGATGATGGGCTCAGGCCTCTGCCTGTGTGTGTCTTCGGTGGCCCACAGTAGAGAGTGATGCTGTCACTTCTTTTGATTATGACTGCCAATCTAAGTGAGAGATCCATTGAGAAAAGCCAGATGAGGCCATTTCAATTTTGGCATGGGTACCTAATAGAGTATTGCACAACCATTCAGGAGAATTAATAGCTCTGTGGAAATGCAGTGTTGCTAAAATCCTTTCCCCGTGGGCAACAGAAACATCTCCTCCCCGTTCCCTGAGTTTCCAAAAACAAACTGAGGTACAATGCCACCAAAGTCCCCCCCAGGGCACCCGTGAGCTATTGGCCTTACTTACAGAGCATAGGTAAGGGGTTACTTACAGAAGTGTGGGTGCGCTCCCCTGAAATGTGGCACTCAGAAAGGCTTTTATCCAGCAATGACGATAACTTTCCTATAGCCACACAGATGGAGCCCCACTTCCTTAGTCTTCGCTGGCCTGTACCCCTAGCCTCTTGCTGGGGCCCTGTGTGATTAGGGCAGCATCGCATACCACAGGTGGAAGGGAGAGGCTGGATCCTCGGGTGAGGGTCCTGTGACCTCCCCACCGCTCTATGAGGAGATGTAAACAGTTAAGGAGCCCAGCTGGGACGATCTTTTGCAAGTGGGCACAGCTGCACTCCTGAATATCTCAGTTGCTTGGAGCAGAATATCATCTCGAGCAACATGCAAGAAAACATCTCACGATGTAATAATACCAAGAAAGAAAAGTCGAGCAGACTGGAAACTGTTAGGGAGGTTGTCCTGTGACGGTGGGGCATTTGGATTTGTGTGGGCTGTGAGAACATGAAACAGTTCATGTTGGAGGACAGTGTAATTTCAGTATAGCTAAAAAAAAAAAAAAAAAAAAATATTGGGGGCTAGCAAGATGGCTGAGTGGCTGAAGTACTTGCCGTCAAGGTTGACATCCTGAGTTCGATTCCTGGGACCCACACAGTAGAAAGCGAGAACCAGCTCCTGCGTGTTGTCCCCTGACTTACACACACATAGGTGCTGTAGCCCCCACACACCCACACATATGCACACACGTACAAAATAAACAAATAAATGTAATAATCATTTCTCTTCATTTTTGCACTCACGTATAATAACTAAAACCTAGGACAAAGCTCAGAAAATGAATAGAAGAAAAAATGTATGAAGTGGGCTGGGGGCTTGATGGGTAAGCCTTATGACTTGAGTTTGGGTCCCTGTAATCCACATAAAAGATGGATGCGGTGTCGATGGCTGTAATCCCAGTATACCTTTGTCCTGATGGGAGAATTCAGCCAGGTGGTGGTGGCGCTCGCCTTTAATCCCAGCACTCGGGAGACAGAGCCGGGAGGATCTCTGTGAATTCGAGGCCAGCCTAGTCTACAGAGTGAGATCCAGGACAGGTACCAAAACAACATGGAGAAACCCCGTCTCGAGAAAAAAAAAAACATGCCCCCCCCCAAAAAAGATGGGAGGGTCCGCCCCGCACCCCTATCCTTCCTTCTCCACTACCTACCCCCTTCCCACCTACCTAGAAACTCACGTCCAACTAGCTTGGCATATACAACACAGTGGCCAACACTTAGACTCAGCCTCAAGGTAGACAGTGAGAGCTAGGACTATGGGAATTTGCCACCATGCTGCCAGGCCCAATGGTCGGTGCCTGTAAACCTAGCACCAGGGAGGGGAAGGCAGCAAGACTAGAATTTCAAGGCCAATGGTGGCAGCTGTCCCACCAACGAATTTGAAGCCAGCACGAGCTCCCTGAGACCCTGCTTCAGAAGCCCCAAACTACAACAAACCTGTTAGAATCTATAGAAAGGACTTGGGAAATCACAGCAATTGTAAATCATCCCTAGCAGAATAGGAAGGGATGGGGGGCGGGGCGGGTTCCCTGAGCAGGATCCCTCCATCAGCATCAGCACCATATGGGAACTTGCTAGAAAAGCAAAATCACCGGCCCTCTTCTGGACCACCCGGGTCTGGAGCTCTGAGGACTGAGGTCAGTACTTTGAGTTTTAACAATCAGTCCCTCTAGGCGACGGGGTAGAGTGAGGCTCACCCTGCGCTCAGTCTTCCAGATGTAGCGGCCATTTCCATCACCCTCTTGACAATCACCTCTGCGGCTCAGTGGCATTTAAACGCAACAGCTCGGAAGCTCTCCGACGATGGCACCGATGGACTCGCTGCTGAAAAGTGCACTTTGGCACAGGCTGGTTTGGTGTCAGCTTCCGGCTCTGTCCAGCAGAGAAAAATTAGCTGTGCTCAGGTGGGAGCTGTTCTGTAATGTGTTAGCAACAAACAGATTAGTCAATCAGTCATGATTTATTCATGATGAATTAATTTTACCTGGTTGTGCGCTTCTGATAGCTAAATAGAGCTTTAAAGGAGTTATTTTAACAGTTGTCTTGATGCTAATTGGAGACACCGAAGGATCGCTAATTAAACATGCAAACTGTATGCAGGACAAGTTGGGTTGCTGAGGCCACAAAAAAACAAAACAACAAAACAAAACAACAAAAAACCACCACTAATTTTTAAAGGGGAACCAAAACAAACTTTATTTTATGCGACATTAAGGAGTTCCCTTGGCCGTGTTAATTAATCACAGTCAGGCCTTCCAGCAGGGATTGGATCATACACCAATGTATGTACAGTTCTTTGACTAGGCTCTGTGAAGGGGGACTGTGTGGTTTATAGTTTGTTTATGCTTTCTTCTGTTTGTGATGATTTCCCTGGTTTCCAATTTGGGGCTATACATAAAATTGGTATGAACAGGGGGCTGGAGAGATGACTCGGTGGTTAAGAGCATTCCTGTGCAATCATGAGGGATGGCATTTGGACCTCCAGCACTCCCAGTAACAGGCTGGGAATCCCATGAATAGCTGTAACTCCAGCTCTGAGGGATCCAACATGCTCTTCTGGCCTCGGCCCCCACAGGTATGTGCAACCACACATGTACACACACACTCACAGACTCATGACTAAATAAAAATAAATCTTGAAGAAGTTGTATGCTTGTATTTGTTTTTTTCTAGACTCCCACACTTTTTACTCTGGCCATTACCCCTTAGAACGTAATTACTGAGCAATGGCTTTAGTGTGTTTGATGTAGACACTGCCAATGGCCGTCTAATGTAGGTGAAAGGGCTGGAGATGTAGCTCAGTTGGTAGAGGACCCCCTCAGCATGCATGCAGCCCTGTATTACACGCCCCCCACACTTTAAAAACTGATGCAATGGTGCACACCTGTTATCCCAACTGTGCTGATGAACTGAAGCAATGATTTGATACAGTAGTAGTGCCAGTTTAAATAGAATTTTGATGATTGAAGGGTTTTAATAAACATAATAAGAGATTATGATAGAGGTTAGTTTCATGGAAGAATTAACATAGGTAAAGGTAGGATAAAAGGTTGCCCCTGCCTCTGACAGAGCAGAGGCTGCAGAGGAGAAAAAATAAAACAAGGAAGCATCACACAGCTAGAACACAGGAGTTTCTATGGAGGAGTCACATAGATTGTGGCTTAAGAAAAACAGTTGAAGGAGGAGGGGCTTGGACCTGCCTCAACTGAATGTACCAGGCTTTGCTGACTCCCCTTTAGGAGGCCTTACCCTTTTAGAGGAGGGGATGGGGGCCGGGTGGCATGGGGGAGAGGCTAGGGGGAGTGGGAAGAGGGGTTAGAGGGGGATCTGTGTGTGTAAAATGAATAAAAAATTTTTTTAACTAAAAAAAAAGAAAGAAAGAAAGAAAGAAAAGACAATTGAGTCCCAGTAGCCCAGCTAGCTTAAACTCTTTTAATCATGTTGGGAGATGTGTTCACAGGTTTCAGAGTGCATCATAGCTGAAACAAAGCTTTAAAAATAACTTAAGGTAGCCCGGGCGGTGGTGGCACACACCTTTAATCCCAGCACTTGGGAGGCAGAGGCAGGCGGATCTCTGTGAGTCTGAGGCCAGCCTGGGCTACAAAGTGAGATCCAGGACAGCCAGAGCTGTTACACAGAGAAACTCTGTCTCAAACAAACAAACAAACAAACAAAAACAAAACAAAACAAAAAACCTAAGGTTAGATTAAGATGTTTTGTTAAATAGCTTTGGGGTGAAAAATCCAAGGAAACCATCTAAAGTTTTAAAAAGGCACATGGTTGTGTGAGGGACTCATTAGGGTCAGGGAACAAGAACAAAGCAGCCTAATTATTATTAGTGGATGGACCTTTCTTTCTAGGATTGGTTGGTGATCAAAGGTGATGATTAATTCCTTGTACCCATTTCTGCCCTCAATGTCCTGATGTAAAAAACTGTTGATGAGTGGGTATGCACCCTGAGGAGTAAAAGTGGAGCTAACTGATCATTTTTCATATATAAGAGCTTAAGTTTGTGATTCTTCTAAGATTTCTTATAAGATTGCCCTTTGAGATAAGTAATAAAGTGATTGGTCCTAGTGCTGGAGAGATGGCTCAGCGGTTAAGAGCACTCACTGCTCTTCCAGAGGACCTAGGTTCGGTTCCCAGCAACCACATGGCAGCTCACAGCTGTTTGTAACTCCAGTTCCAGGGTACCCAACATTCTCATGCAGACAAAACACCAATGCACAAAAATATAATAATAATAATAATAAAATTATAAAAAGAAGCGATTGGTCCTTTCTTTGTAACTGTAAAATGCAGCCTGCCAGCAAAAGAACTGACTGAGAAAAATACCTTGCTTGCTTACACTCTGTTAATCTATCATAAGTTGCTTGGGTATGAATGTGTGTGGGTTCTTGGGATAACTTGTTTTTCCGCCCGTAATATGTTTAATGTTTATGTAAATGTAAAATGTTTAATCATGTAAGGGATATGGAAACATGCTGCTTCTTACCTGTATTCATTACAATCTGTTTCTTACCTGTATTCATTACAATCAAACATGCTGTTTCATTTCCTGTATTTCATTACTTGAAAAATAGAATGTAACCACATTGTAATTTTTATATTGCTTGAAAGATGTTGCTGGAGTATATAAGCTGTAAGGGAAAGAACAAAGTTAGTTAGAAAGAAATCATCAAGAGAGACAGGAGGGAGACATCTAGACAGAGGTAAGAAAAGAAATAAGGAACTGAGATGGAAGATGAGAGAGAGAGAGAGAGAGAGTGTTTTCTCTCGCTGGCCCCAGAGAGTTAAGTTTAGCTCCCCCTGGCCAGCCTCAGAGAATTAGTCCAGGTCTGCCAGCTCCATAGGCTCCCCATCAAGTGTTTTATCACAGGAACAGAAAGTAACTAACCCCGTCCCCCAACCTGCCAAATGTCACACTTAGGAAGGCGGTGCACTGTAGTTGTCTAGTGAACGCCTATGACTGACTGGGCACTTCCATCTGTTACTGCTGCCACCTTCACATGAGTGTGTTGTGGAATATTATTCTAAGGTGTGTTACTTTTGTTTATGTTGCATTTGTTTAACTCTGTGAAGCTGTGTTACTGTGCCTGTCTAAAACACCTGATGGTCTAATAAAGAGCTGAATGGCCAATAGCAAGGCAGGAGAGAGGAAACAGGTGGGGTTGGCAGGCAGAGAGAATATATAGAAGGAGAAACCTGGGAGGAAAAAAGAAGTAGCCAGAGAAGGAGAAGGACCCAGGGGCCAGCTACCCAGCCACCCAGCTACACAGCATGCCACGGAGTAAGAGTAAGATTTACAGAAGTAAGAGAACGGAAAAAGCCCAGAGGCAAAAAGTAGACGGGATAATTTAAGTTAAGGAAAGTGAAAAGTTTTTGGACCCCGATAAGCCTCTCTGCTGACGCAGCAATCCAAATCAGACCAAATTAGAAAAAGTCCCAGTTTAATGGGTAAAGCGTTCCTGGGTGATTCTTCACCCCCACCCCCAGGGAGGAAAAAAGGACAAGAGACCGAAAAACCACCTGTCTGTTTTCTGGGGGGCAGTTTAAATACCCTGTGGGATTGGTCTTGAGCATCTCTGAGGGAAGAGCCGTGTTTGGTGGGACTTTCTGAGGGGCAGGGTCTGGGCAGAGAGGTGGGGCTTCCACTAGAGCATTAGGCTGGCAAGAAACAAGCCAAGCTAAGGCTGGGCATTCATAATTAAGAATAAGACTCTGTGTATGATTTACTTGGGAGCTGGGTGGCGCCCCCCCTCCTCCCAAAGATCAAAAACAATCAACAACATGAGTGTAGAACTACACATTGCTATTCTGGGGGAAAATCCAAATTCAAGATCTGAAGTACATATTATACCAGATGTATATAATTTTCACACCACCATAAGTCAAGAAAGTATCAAGTGGAACCATAGTGAAAGGCCGCCAGGAGCGGAGCCGCGGGCAGCGCAGGCCGGGCCGCATCTCCGTCCCCGCGCCAGCCGCCCGCGCCCGCCATGCGCGCCCCGCAGCGGCCCGCGCGCCCGGGCCCCGCGTCGTAGCGCGGCGGGCGGAGACCGCAGGCTCCCAGCCCGGGCCCGCCGTGTCCTCGAGCCCGATTGGCGCCGCTGCCCGGCGCCAGCGCCCGGTGCCGCCGCCGGCGAGGGTGGTGCGGGCCGCGACCCGGGCGCCCGGGGCCCTGCGGGATGGAGCAGGCTAGGACTAGGGGACCCTGCCGGGTGGAACAGGCCAAGGGCCGGGGACCCTCCAGGCGGTACAGACTGGGGCCCGGGTACCCCCGGGGTGGCGCAGCTTGGGGACTCGGGGACCCTGTGGGGGTGGCGCGGCCTGAGGACTGGGGAACCCTGCAGGGAGGTGCAGGCCGGGACCCCGGGACTCTTCTGGGGTGGTGCTGAGGGGCCCCAGCATGCTTGCTTGGCCTGACGCCATCTTGAGCAGGGCCTGAGGGGTGCGGGGAGGGTTCAGTTGGAGGACATGGGCGCAGGAACGAGCGGGGTGTCTGCGGTCGGCCACCTGGCCCCAGAACAGGGAACTGGAGGGTCGGAGGGACAGTTTGTACCCTGGATGGGAGCCAGGTCAGCAGGCGTGTGGAGCTCGGGGAAAAACCACGAGCTGTCCTGAGTGTAAACCTGGCCTCATATGAATCGCCCAATCAGAACCCTGTAAACCTGGCCTCATATGAGTCGTCCAATCAGAACCCTGTAAAAATGGCCTCATATGAGTCGTCCAATCAGAACCCTGTAAGCCATGGCCTCATATGAGTCGTCCAATCAGAACCCTATAAGCCATGGCCTCATATGAGTCGTCCAATCAGAACCCTGTAAAATATGCTTCTTGCTTCTGTACCCGCCCTTCTGCTGCCCGACCCTATAAAAACCCTCCACTCCAGCCCATCGGCGCGCCAGTCTCTTCAGTCTCTGGAGGGACTGTGTCGCCCCGGGTACCCGTGTTCCTGAATAAAGCCTCTTGCTGTTTGCATCTGACTTGTGGTCTCGGTGTGATCTCTGGGCGAGGGTCTCTCCAGAGGGAAGACTACCTTCGGGAGTCTTTCAATAGTACATCAGGGCCGTTGGTATAGGCATTCTGAAAAACTTCCCCATAGACAGGAACCAAAGCAAGACTGAAAGACAGCTGAGCAAACGTTAAATCCGGTGGCCCCATGGCCAGCATCTGGTCTATGTGGATACAGCGGCATGATGTGAGCTGGAAAGGACTTGGACTACTCCACCTCTATGGCTTTGCCGTGTGCAGCCCATGTGGCCACTCTCCTGGGCTGCCCCACTCACTGGTGGCAGCTTTCCTGGGTAGTCCTTTCACATTACTGACATCCCATTTCTGGCTTCTTGTGACCCTCTGAGGGGCTGTCTGCAGAGACCCTGACCTGTCACATAAGAAGGCTTGCCAGGCTTTCGTTAGAAATCTTGGTAGGAGCCTCCATATCCCATAACTCTGGCATCCTCTGAGCCTGCAAAACTAGCATCATCAGAACAGTGACGAGGTCTACTGCTACCCGAGGTCCTTATAGGAGAGTGTAGCAACCTTTAAGTGTTGGGGACTGAGCGCAGTCAAATCCCAGGGAAGCAACTCCCTGGGCGGCCCTCCCTGTGTGAGCAGGGCTCTAGCGGGTCTCTCTTCTCAAGGGAAGTTCTTTCTTTAACTTGTTACATTTTATTTGTAAATGTGTAAGCCAGTGCCTGTGTGTGTGTGTGTGTGTGTGTGTGTGTGTGTGTGTGTGTGTGTGTGTGTCTGTGTTCACACGTGTGTGTAAGGTGTGGAGTACTTAGAATGATAATAGCTCCCATAGGCTTGTATATTTGAATACTTGAACCCTAGTTGGTGGAACTGTTTAGTGAAGCAATTCCAGAGTCTGTCTGATAATCAAACGGGATTTATTCTGGGTTGACTCACAATAAGCATAAGGGAGTTGGTCGCAGGATCCAGGAGGGGCGGAGCGCGGTCCAACGCGCCATTCTCTGGAAAACTCTGCCTTGATCTGCAGCGCCAGCATCCAGCATCCAAGAGCATGAAGTAGCCAAGAGAGCGATCATGTATGCATCCCAGGTCTTAAGGGGTGCCCCCTTGGCCACATCCTGTCGAGCGGCAGGTACCTAGCAGTTACCTGCTGCCTGCCAGGGACAGTGCTTGGGGGTAAAGCACAGACAGCCAAGCTTACAACTGTTTGGGGAAAGATTAGAAGGCTTTGCCTTGTTGGAGAAAGTATGTCACTGGGGGTGGGTCTTGAGCCATCTCGATGGCCCCTTATTTTGTTTTTAAAGGAGCAAAGATGTCTTTGAACCATCGTCACAAAACACATGGATCGTTATTACAGCGAATTAGAAATATTCAGCCCACTGAGCCAGGAGAAACTTACAAGGGACATGTCAATGTCATCTTCCAAGGACTTTGTAGGCTCTCACCCATGCTATGCAGCTGAGATGGGCCACACGCTTTATTTTGTAGCTGTGCATGGTTTGGAGGGCAACAGTGTTCCTTAGCTTTCAGTCTTCTGGAAGGGTGCCTAGGACTCACTGTGTCCTGATGCTGCTTAACACTCCGGGGAGGCCAGAGTGGCCGTGCCTAGGGATGTGTGATCTGTGACTTTGGGCAGTAGCCAGCCGAGGTTATTGCAATCCCGTTGGGCCAGGTTATTTTAAGGTACAATAGACAGTTTGTGAATCTCACCAGCCAACTGGAGGCTCTTCCCAGCTAAAGTCATGATTTCAGCATAAAAGAAAAGAAGGGCTAAGTTAAAAGCCAGCACCTGCTCTTCTAAAATTGCTTTTCTGCAGGTACCAGCCCCAGAGGGTCGGCAGATGGTTTTGTGTTTCGAAGCCTGACCTCAGTAGCCCTTCATCAATCTTGAGCTGGTTGACTCTCTCAGGCT
This sequence comes from Peromyscus californicus insignis, assembly GCF_007827085.1. Taxonomy (NCBI): domain Eukaryota; kingdom Metazoa; phylum Chordata; class Mammalia; order Rodentia; family Cricetidae; genus Peromyscus; species Peromyscus californicus. Next base: position 23,556,360 of record NW_026294491.1, on the reverse strand, counting down.
TCCCAGGGTACCCAAGATATCTTTGATGTAGTTACTACCTGAAGGCCAATTAATTAGCCCACACCGATTCTGTTCCATTTTCCTAACAAAGCTAGGAAGCATTGGCTCAGCCTGCCTGGGGTGGCTTCATACAAGTCCATTAATTACTGTCAAACCAGACTTGGGCACTCTTAGAAGATGGAGGAGAAAGCATCCTTCTGCACCATGGAGAACTGGTGATCTCCAAGGCCTGCAGCTAGCTCTCCTGTGCTGAATGCTAGGCAATAGAGCTCCCCATATTTAAAAACTTCCGTGCAAAGCATTGGACTTACCAGCCATGCTTCCCATCCTATCCCAGCCATGGCTGCCAGGTTCTCATGAAGGAAATAGCTACCTATCGCTCTTTATATATATATATTTTCTTTTAGATTTATTTTATATGTATGAATGTGTACCACACAAGAGCCTGGGAGTTACAGATAGTTGTGAGCCATCATGTGGGTGCTGGGAACTGAGTCCAGGTTCTCTGGGTGCAAGAGCAACACGTACTCAACCACTGAGCCCTCTCTTCAGCCCCCAAATCTTTGTTTTTTAAGTGTGGGAGTTTCACTTTTGGAGTCAAAGGAATTCCACTGCATTTTTTAAAAAACATTTATTTATTTGTTTGTTTGTTTGTGTGTGTGTGTGTGTCCGTGTACACGTGGAAGAGTTAGAGGACATTGCAGGGGTTGGCTCTCTCTTTCCGTCATGTGGGACCTGGGGATCCTCAAGTCTCTGCTTGGTGGCGGGGTGATGGGTACCTTTATCCACAGAGTCATCTTGTCAGCCTGTGCTACTCTTTTGTGACATGGAGTGATTGATTAGTTGACTTTTACCTCAGGTTACCCTCTGGAAGCTAGTGTGGGGAACTCACCTCTCTCACTTAAGAGAGTCTCCCTATGTGAGGCTCTTTTGCCCTTCACTTGATTCCCTCTCTCTCTCCCTCTCTCTCTCTTTCTCTCCCCTCCTCGTTGTGTGTGTGTGTGTGTGTGTGTGTGTGTGTGTGTGTGTCACCGCCCGGCTTCCTTCATGAAGTTGTTTACCAAGTTGGAATTTGAGATACCCTGAATCTGTGTTTCTGGGCCATGTTCATTCAGATTTGACTCCAGAATAAACTATCCCTTATTATCGTTAAAGTTAAAGCTGTGCTTTTGTGCATGATGGCATCTTTAAAAAATTGACCTTTGCAGGCTGGAAAGATGATGGCTCAGCAGTTAGGAGCATGGACTGTACTTCCAGAGGACCTGGGTTCAATTCCCAGTGCCCACATGGCAGCTTGGAACTGTCTGGAACTCCAGCTCCAGGGGACTTGACACCCTCACACAGACTTGCATGCAGGCAAAACATCAATGCATATAAAATAAAAATAAATCATTAAAAGTTGACTTTTGGTACCATGACAGATGCTCTCTTGGTAGTGTATGCTTCACTTTTTAGTTTTATTTCAAACATGCCCCCCTCCCAGCCACATATCCATCATGCACTGTCAACAGTTATCAATCCACAAACCAACTTTGTTTCCTATATGCCCAAAGAGAAACGTTCTGTCTCCTTGCAGGGCCTCACCCTGCCAACCCACTTCCCGAGGCCTGTGCAGTGGACTCCTGGCTGTCCTCTCCCACTCCACTCTTGAGGACCGGAGCTTGAGAACACTTGAGTGTCACATTCTATTTTGCTTGATGGGAGAAATCCAAGGCGTCCTGGTGTCTAGCAGGACAAAAGCACAGCTGTGCCAGGCCGCCCACAAAGTAGGGCATCTCTGGAGACTACCTCCCAGTCCGCTCTCAAATTCTGGGAGAGTTTTAATCATGTCACCAGCCAGCATCACTTGAACGTCTCAGGAACAATTGTAGGCGCTGGGCTGTGGTGGGGAAGGGTGACAGCCTTGATTTGCATAAGCATGTATCCTAATTAGAATGTCAAAAGTTGGTGGCACAGAGGTGTTGTGACGTTCTGACTTCCGATCATTTTAATTTCATTCAATTTCCCCTCAGTACAACCGTCGTCGCCCAAATTGGGCCCTCCTTCTTTCCAAAGACAAAACAGGCCACTGGTAACAGGAGAGGCTAAATTCTGAGGGCAGTTCCTTAGCAAAAATTGCAACTTTGTTTCTACGTAAACTGACAGTAGCTCAAATATTTAGATTCACAGCTGATATTAGAAGTAAACACTGGGCTCTGAATCCAGAAGCTTGCTCCGCACTGTGCAGGTAAGGGGTGGGGAGCATCTAATCCTCTTCAGGTTGTCCCATATGGGAAAAAAAAAAGCATCTTGGAATGGTCCCTGTGTTTTTACCGTCTGAGCATAAGATTGGTGGGAATAATTGTTCAGATAGACTCATCCATGTGTAGTGTTTTAAATTGTGTGTGGTGTCTATGGCTATAAGATTGGAAGTACAAAGGGGCTGAGAAGAAACAGAACTCTGGGTCTCAGGCATAGAACCGGCGTGACCCATTAGAGATGTCTTTGGCATGCATCAGTGATTTCTGAGTCTGCTTTCTGGGGTCCCAGTTTAATCAGGCATTCTCGGTTTTTCCGCTCTCATTCCCTTCCTGCAGCAGAAGGCCACCTTGTTAATTAGTTGAGGGTAGGAGCGTCTCTAATCTCCTGGGGATGGCTTCAGGCCCCAGAATTAGATAAGAGGGTGACTCCAGCACCGGGGGACATGGCTGGCCTCTCTCCTGCAACATATGGGAAACCTGCCAAGGCTCAAGTTCCAGCAGCTACCATTAGCGGAGTGGCCTTCCCTGCTGGGAACACACCCTGCAAAGCCAAGGACCGGACAGCATTGCAGGAGAAGCCCCGGCAGTTCTTAGACTAGATAGCATCTGGCAAGCTGTGCCAATTGTAAATCAATGGCCCTCCCTGGGTGGGTTTAATTTTATGGTTATTTGCACAAACTTACTTCTCCTAATGGGCAGGGAGGACCTCAGAGCATCCTCTCATTGTTCTGGGTGGGGTGTGATGTCTTGGGAGTCCCTGGACTAGCTGAAGTTGAGTCTGTTTGTTAGGGATTAGTGTTGGAGCCCGGCTGCGAGGCTGGAGAGGATCGATGGGCTTGCTGGTCACCATCCAAGTCCCAGGTTCAGTCTGAGACCTTGTCTCAAAGGAATAGGGAGAGAGTGACAGGACACTCAAGTGTCTTCCTCGGACCTCTGTAGTGTGCATACAGGCTCATACACCTGCACACATAATTGCGTATACCACACATATACTCTCACACACATACACACTAAAACAAAATCAAATAGCACGGCAACAGTGATGGGGTGCCCACCCCTGAGACACTGAGAGGATGAAATAGGGTAATTTGTTGAAAAAACGTAATATAGTGTCTGGATCACTCATGAACTTTTGTTTTGTGTTTTGTTTTGGTTTGTTTTTCGAGACAGGGTTTCTCTGTGTAGCTTTGGAGCCCGTCCTGGAACTCACTCTGTAGCCCAGGCTGGCCTCGAACTCACAGAGATCCTCCTGGCTCTGCCTCCTGAGTGCTGGGATTAAAGGCGTGCACCACCACCGCCCAGCCATTCATGAACTTTTAATAAATCTCAAATATTAGAAATGACAAAATGCCGGGCGGTAATGGCACACGCCTTTAATCCCAGCACCTGAGGAGGCAGAGGCAGGTGGATCTCTCTCTGACTTCGAGGCCAGTTTGGTCTACAGTATGAGTTCCAAGACAGCCAGGGCTACACAGAGAAACTCTGTCTTGAAAAACAAACAAACAAACAAACAAAAAAGATAATTAAAACAATCCAGCAAGGGCAGAGTACCAGGCACCCATATGGTGGCTCACAACCTCCCCCAACTCTAGTTCCAGGGGATCCAGTGTCCTTATCTGGGCCATGTCAGGTACCAGCCATGCATGGGGTACACATTCATATATGAACACTCACGCATATAAACATAAAAGTAAAACCTTTTTAAAAAATTGTTCAAAAACAAATTAGAATCTAGCATTATTTTTAACATCCTCATTTACCTTTCTTGTTTGTTTGTTTGTTTTAAATCAGAGCAGTGAAGCTGCCACTACCTTGCTACATTTTGATTCACCGTGACATGAATCGACTAATGTTTTGAAAGTGCTTCATGCCAGTTGCTGGCTCTTTGAACTGGTTACAGTTATGGCAATGGCTCTGCCATGTGGAATACACACCCTGAAGGTGTCTATGGTGACAAGGTTGGTCTCCTTAGCTTAACATCCGAGTAAGAGCTTCAGCCAACCAAGCGGCATATGTGGGTTTACTGAACACTCTAGCAAGACTATTATGTGTACACTTTGGCCCTTCCCCCAGAGAATTTACAATACAAAGGGAGGAAGGGAAAGGCGGCAATGACGCCGATTTTAAATTATTCAGTTCTGTTTCTTGTGCCTAGAACAATCCCTGGCACACAGCAAGTCGATAAATCACAACTGAATGAACGAAAATCCGTGTGAAACACTTAATCAGGTTGGTATGTCTGTGCCAGGGGATACAAGAGAGGAGACACTCGGACATCTGCTAACTTAGTTTTCACTTAGTCTTATGATACAGGATCATATTGTTTTAGCTTCTCCTTGCTGGAGGAGGCTGAGGCATAGCCAGGGGAAAGCCACACAGGATGGTGAAGACAAGCTTTTAGCAGGCCAGCTTCAGACTCCGGGGACCAGAGCGTCTAGACATTCAGAATAACTTCAGCCAAGGTGTTAACACTGCAGACGGAACAAAAGAAACAACACCAATAAGGTGACTAGACACCCCCCCCCCCCACAGGCTGGGAGTGGACATCAGTGGCTGGCCTGGGCCAGTGAAGCCTGGGCTTTTAGTGTGAGGCGGCTGACTCAGGAGCCGCCTGAAACCTGGATGGTACCGAGAGCATCCTTTGGGGAAGGGAGCCACCTGCTCACTGGAAAACCGCGGATGTCATGTTTTCAGAGCAGGAACAAAGGCAGCAAGTTTGTGTCCGTGGCTTTTGGAGGACACAGTTCCCCCCACAAAGTGGCTGTTAGCAGAAGGAAGAAGAATTGGGTTGCTATGGGAACGGGGACCACTCTCTGGGTCTCTTGTTTCCTGGCTTCTTTTTCATTCATCCTTCTCCATTTAATATTTATTTCTTGTTTTTAATTATTTTAACGTTAATTTGTTTATTTGTGTATGTGTGTGGAGGTCAGAGGACAGCCTTCGGGAGTTGGTTATCTCCCTCCACCATGTGGCTCCGACTCACGTCATCAAGCTTGGTGGCCAGTGTCGGGCTTTCTCACTGGCCACATTTATTGTAGATGTTTTGTGAAACAGGGTCAACTAGGTAGCTCAGGCTATCCTCAAGCTCAGGGCTCTTCCTGTTTCAGCCACCCAAGTGCTGGGATTGCAGAACGGCACACCGTGTCCAGCTTCCAACAATATTTCTCGTGCGTCTGCTTTGTCCTAGACGTAAGTCTAGGTGCTGAGGGTTTAGTTAGGAGGAAGCTCCTGATTGGCAGGGGTTTCCGAACACAAAAGGAGGGAAAGAGAACATCAGAGAGAGCCGAATGACACAGGGAGCCAGCGGGGGATCTGGGGACATTGCACTTGAAGCTGCAGGAGTGACAAGTATGAGGAACACTCAAGCTGGAGGCCAGCTTTGGCGGGGCAGAGAGGTGACCAGCAGACCTCTGGGCCCTAAGTCAGATGGCAGGGAGCTGTTGGAGGTGATGCTGTTGTTTACGTCAGATAAGGATGATGAAGGCAGCAGGTGGGTCGGTTTGGGAAAGCAGAGGACACAAAATTTCCCTTCAGGAAACGAGCTGGGTTAGGAAAGATGGTCTCAAGACCATGGGAGCTATGATAGGCCTTACAGAGGTAAAGCATGAAAAAAAAAAAAAAAAAACAAAAAACCATACAATAGATCAGAGACAGAGAAGTTTCCCTTTGAAACCTGGAGTAACCCCATGGGAGGCAGAGGCAGGTGGATCTCTGTGAATTCGAGGCCAGTCTGATCTACAGAGCAAGTTCCAGGATAGCTGAGGCTACCCAGAGAAACCCTGTCTCATAAAACCAAAACAAACAAACAAAAACACAAAACACACACACAAATAAAACCATCAAAACACCACACACAAACAAAAACCAAAACAAAAGCTGGCTTAACATGTCATTAAAAAAATAGCTTAAATAGTAAAAGAGTCAGGCAGTGGTGGCGCACGCCTTTAATCCCAGCACTCGGGAGGCAGAGACAGGTGGATCTCTGTGAGTTCGAGGCCAGCCTGGTCTACAAAGCGAGTTCCAGGACAGTCAGAGCTACACAGAGAAACCCTGTCTCAAAAACAAAACAAAACAAAAGAGTAAGAGAGACAGCTGTTATGGATAGGATGATGGCAGGGAGTCCAGAGGAGAGTCAGACAAGCCCTCCAGACAAACTATCCGGCTTTTATATAATTTCAGGGTATGCTGGAGGTTTTACACCATGTAATTTAGTCTGGTATAGAAGAAGCCTGGAGGGGCCAGGTACTGAGAAGGACAGAAAGTCAGCACAGCATTTATAACTCTCTGGGGAGATGGTTCGGTGCATAAGAGCACATGTAGTGCAAGCATTGTAGACCTGGGTTCAAATCCCCAGCACCCACATGGTGTGGCTGCATGTGTTTGCAGCCCCAGGGCTGTTATGGGAAGAAACACTGTCTGGGGTTTGCTGGCTGCCAGCCTAGTTCAAGGATCAGGGAGAGACCCAGCCGCACAGGAGTAAGGAGGAGTGTGACAGAGCTGGAGGGGTTGAAATTCATTCCCAGGGAGACGTAAACACCGTCTACCCTCTCCTCCTCCTATGGCCCCAAAGACAGATCAAGGAACAATGCCACCACAGTTCACCCTGGTGAACCAACGACTTCATGAGGCTCACAGAGCAATGGGTGAGAGTGTACGGGCAGGAACGTGGGTGACCTTGGAGCAACCTCACTGGGAGGTCTGCACACAGTAGGGATGATGACGCTCCATGGCTGTGTAGATGGAGGCCCTCTCTTAGTCCTCTCCTACCTATACATTGTAGCCCCTCCCAGAGACACTGTGGACTCGGACAATGAGGGCAGAATTGCATAGATAACTGGAGGGGTAGTTGGATACTCAGGTAAGGGTCCCATGGCCCCCTCCCTCTGAGAGGAAACATCAGCTGTCAATAAACCCAGTGGTGATGATCTTTATTGAGCAGGCCCAGCTGAACTCCCGAAGATGGTAGCTCCGAGGATAGTCCTGTACAAGAGCAGGACACCAGCTGTCCTCCCCCAGCCTCTTCATGGGCATGGACACTTATACCTGCACACACACGCGCATATGGTATGCGCCAGTGCACATACACGTGCGCACGCGCACACACATACACACAAATAGTAATACAAAAATAACAAAATTAAAAAAAAAATTAAGGGCAGGGCCTCACTATGTGACCCTGGCTAGCCTGGAACACTCTATGTAGATCAGGCTGACCTCAAAAATCACAGAGGTCCACCTGCCTCTGCTTCCTTCCTAAGTGCTGGGTTGAAGGTGTTCTTCACCTAAAATATAAAGATAAAAAAGCAGCATTCTGAATCACAACATGTCCAAAGCACTCTGCCAGCAGCCTCATCGGGCAGTTTGTGTGGATAGAACACAAAGCCATAGCTGGGTGTGGTGATGCACCCTTTAATCGCAGCACCCAGGAGGCAGAGGCAGGCAGATCTGAGTTGAGGCCGGCCTGGGCTACAGAGCAAGTACCAGGACAGCCAGGGCTGTTACACAGAGAAACACTGTATCGAAAACAAGACAAAATGCAAAATTCAGAGGTAGCTTGTGTACCCTGCAGGTGTGAGTGTGTGTGTATCTGTCTGTCTGTCTCTTCTCTGTGTCCAGCCCCCATCCCATCTCTCTCTCTCTCTCTCTCTCTCTCTCTCTCTCTCTGGGGGAGAAGGGCTGTAAATCGTTCCATGGGTTATTCACTAGAAATGTACTTATTATTAGATCAGTTTATCTAATTTATTGGCCCAGTCTCTCCTTTTGGGCCATTTACTGAGTTCTTAGTATTTTCTGGGTCTTGTCCTAGACACTAGGGTTGCAATTTAAACTTTACTGACCTTTAAGAACCACAAGGCTAAACACATTCCTGAAACTTTTGTTTGTTTGTTTGTTGTTTTTGTTTGTTTGTTTGGTTTTTCATTTGTTTGTTTGTTTTTTCAAGACAGGGTTTCTCTCTGTAGTTTTGGTGCCTGTCCTGGATCTCGATCTGTAGATCAGGTTGGCCTCGAACTCACAGAGAACCGCCTGGCTCTGCCCCCTGAGTGCTGGGATTAAAGGCATGCGCCACCACTGCCCGGCACATTCCTGAAACTTTTACGAGTGCTTTGCCTGACTTTGGAGTCACTGGTAGATCTCTCTTGTCCCAGTGTCAAGCGAGGGGCATAATTAAGTGATCTCATAATTTTAAAGCCTCCAAGATGAAAGGATTCAGGGGGCTTGACTTCCTCTCTGAATCCAGCCATGTACTTTCCCAGTTTCCAAGCAGAGTGCTCAGCCCTGGACTGAAGTCTTCTCCTCTACAAGACAAACGGAAGGTCAGGTTAGGGATATGACTGGACTAGCGGATTGTTTGCCTAGAACGCCAGAATCTCTGGGTTTGATTCCCAGCATACACCTGTAACCCCGGCACTCGAGAGGTGGGGGTCATTTTCAGCTGTGTATCAAGTTCATGGCCAGCCTGTAACCCAGAAGATCTTGTCCATAAGTAAATAAATAAATAAACAAACAAATAAATAAATCACATAGAAGGTGCTAGAGCAGACGTACCTTTGAAAAAGTATACAAAGGATGTTAATAACTATGTAGAAGAGAATTCTGTGTTCCAACCAGTCTAGGCAAGGCTGAAGCCAATGTCTCTTCCCGCCGGGGTCTCAGAAACTTTCCGATGCTGATTTTTCATCACAACTGTTCAGGTGTGGGATAGCAGTACTCTCCGTGTTCTCCAAGACACATTTGGAAAGTGTATTACTAGATGCCCCCGGAGGCCCTTTCTTTTAACTAAATCCCACTAACTTTGGGACAATTTCATGTCACATGTGGCTTTGTGTCCCAGTGTTTTTTTTTTTTTTTTTCTTCTCTTTATAATGTGCTTTCCATTCTCTGGTGGGTGGGCCAAAATCTTACCTACCCTGGACACACAATTTGCAAAACCACACATCTTATTAATACTTTGGACAGACGGGGCAGAAGGCGCAAGGGGGCTGTTTTGCAGGGAGATAATCCACAGCGCAGCACAGACTCTTCGGGAGGAGAGTGAGCTAAATGAATGTGAGGCACAATAGCACTAATAAAGGAGATTTCTGTGGAAACCTTAAAAGACATACTCTGACATTTTGAAGACTAGCACAGTGGTTCCCATCACAGAACTGCTGTTCCGAACAGGACTGTTAGGACTGAAGAGGGACGGAGCCGAGTGGCTCTGGGCAGAAGTCTGTGTCCAACATCTGCCGCTCTGAAGGTTATTAATGTTCAATCGCATCCCATTGTCTTCAAGTTGGTCAGCTTCATTTTGCGTCAGTGCCTTCAGCTGGGGGTTAATAAACTATTTATGGGAGGACAGGATTGAAGTCAGGGTGACGGGGTTGCAGTCTGAGGTGCTGGTGGGAAATCAAGTCAGGTTAAAAGGCTCTTCGTTTGAAGGAGCGTGTAGATGATTTACTCAAACAAAAGTATCTGAGGATATTGCTGACACACCCACGTTTCAAAAGGAGAGATCTTGCCCGGCCCGTCCTGAAATATTCAGAAGGGATTGCTGGATTGAAGCTATTTGGAACCTATTTCTTTTCCTCTCGATTCCTTAGAAACACAAGAAACAAGCTGAGACGAGAGAAAGAAAATTAAGGGTTTCTCTGTGTGAATCTAATAATCGGCGGTGGAAATCATGTTTTGTTCCTGTTTCTGAGGAGAGATGGCATACTAAAACATTGAAATTCATTAAGAACTATTTTTGAAACTCCCAAATTATTTAGATGTTTCCATTTTGCACGTACACGTACATGAACATATTGCATTTAAATGCTAAATAATGAAGTGATCGGTTATCACTTTGGTGTGTGCCCCACAAATATTAATGAGCAAGGAAAGGAAATAGAGATACTGAATTAATCTGCCAAGGCCTTGGAACCTGCGAAACTCAATCACATAATTACAAAACAGTATCAAGTTGAAAAAAGACACATTCATATCTTTGACTACATTGTAAGTTTCATGGAAATGATTTGCAGCACAGTCCCAATTAAGTGAAAATGTTGATATTTTAGAATGTAAAATTGCCACTTCTCAACAAAGCACAACCTTGCTAGACTTCAGATACACCTAACAATGTCAAAATCAGCATCTCCACTCAAGTGATTTCTACTTAATCGTTTAAAAACCCGGGCTTTGTTTTTGATATGTAAGCTGCCCGCTGGTATGGGAAAAGATGGACAGCGCTCTCCCTCCACCCCCACCTTGTTATTCTATTGGGGACAGCCAGGCCCGGCCACTCCAGATGGTGTGCTAGTGTTGGACATAGCTTTGGAGAAACTTCAACAGACGAAGGCAGTAATGTCAGGATTTTGCTGTGCGTCGCTCTCCCTCCCCCCTGCAGTTCCCAGGGTAGGAAGGTGCTGAGATGGAAGCGGAGGGACGCCCGCCCACCTGCCACCACCTGTTCCCTCCTTGAGCCCCGGGCTATAAATTCTCCTCCCTCCCCGCTTCATCCAGCGCTCTCCGACATCTACTGCGTGCGGTCCGAGCGGTCCTGACCTAGCTGAGCTGCTTCGAAGATTTCATCATCCTGAAAAGCAGCCTCAGGCTTTTCCAGAGAATTGGAAGGGACTTCTTCCCCCACCCTCGGAACCACCCGCAGCAAACTGCAAGGAAGTTTCCTCCTCTTTCAACTTCACGTGGTTGGTGTGAGGGGGGGAAATGACTTTTCCCTGAGCATCGCTTGCAACTGCATCCGGGCAAGGCAAGAGACATCAGCCTGGCTAGCCAGCAGGACGGAAGCCAGGGTCCCACACTGCCCACTGTGCATTGACTGACTGCGCGTGAGTCACTCCGACTGTGACTTAATTCACTCCCGGGAGCCACGCAGAGCGGCAGCGTGGATGAAGTCGGCCTGCAAACCCCACGGCTCCCCGGCGGGAGCGCGCGGCGCGCCTCCGTGCGCGGGTGCAGCCGAGCGCGCGCTCCCGTGCACGGGGCCCGGGCGGCTGGAGAGCGCGGCGCGCCGGCGCCTGGCGGCCAACGCGCGCGAGCGGCGCCGCATGCAAGGGCTGAACACGGCGTTCGACCGGCTGCGCAGGGTGGTGCCGCAGTGGGGCCAGGACAAGAAGCTGTCCAAGTACGAGACGCTGCAGATGGCGCTCAGCTACATCGTCGCGCTCACGCGCATCCTGGCGGAGGCCGAACGGGACTGGGTCGGGCTGCGCTGCGAGCAGCGGGGTCGAGACCACCCCTACCTCCCGTTCCCGGGTGCCAGGCTGCAGGCGGAGTCCGAGCCCTACGGCCAAAGGCTCTTCGGCTTCCAGCCCGAGCCCTTCCCCATGGCCAGCTAAGCTGCAGGGTTTCTAGGGTGGCCAATGAGTCTTAGGGAGAAAAAAAATCAGTCATCTTTAAGGTTAATGTCCTTCGCCTTTCAGACCCGTGGATGAAATAATTTCATTGCCCTCCTTCCTCCGCTTTTCTTGCGTTTTGTAGATTTCCTGAGTGGACCTTGTGAATGACTTGGGGCTGCTGTGAAAATAATGCCCTACCGCTTTTAGTTTAAGACATGGGGCTGGGGTCTAGCTGAGTTGGTAGAGTGCTTGCCTAGCATGCACCAAGCTTTGGGTTCGAGCCCAGCATCTGACGGGCAGAAAGAGGTTGGTAATCACGCCTGTAATCCTAGCAGAGAGAGGGCGGTGATCACACCTGTAATCCTAGCATTATTTGGGAGGGGGAGGAATATATATGGGGCCCTGTCTCAAGGGGAAAACAATCCTTTATTGATTGGAATTGGGTTGCCTTAGGCTGGTACTGAGTCATCGGACAATTGGCTTCTTAAGCTCTGCAAGTTTGTTCTGATCGGGTGGAGTGATGTTGGGTGTCTCGTGTGTGTTCAGAACAGCTACCTTGTCGTGTAAATGCATTTATGCTCCGTGTATTGTGTGTGCATGTGGTAGGTAGAGCCGGACTTTTATTTTTCAGGGGGGAGGGGCCTGGTAGAGTACTTGGACATGAGCGCTCTGTATTTTTTTAACTGTGTACACATTAAAATATAGATTTTTGTAAAATACAACTACTGTGAGTGTGTTTTAAACTTACATGTTTACTAGTGTTCTGGAGACAAGGCCTATGGGGGTGGGGGGTGGGGGTGGGGGGTAGGGGTGGGGGGTGGGGGGTGGGGGTGGGGCTGAGTGCTTCTGGGATATAGACAAGGAGTGTTTTATCCCACCATATCCGATGTGGTGGCTCACTTTATAATCCCAGCTCTTTCGGAAGCTGAGGCAGGAGAATCACCATGGGTGATATTAAACTAAATTAAAATGACGTGTAGCTTTTGGGTACTGAGATATTTAATATTCAACATTTTAGTTTCCTTACTAAGCCAGTTACTGAATTTCCTTACAAATACCCAGATACATGCATTCCAACATGTGGGCAAGAACATCTATACACATAATTATTCACATTCATACACATTGATGCATATCCACACAGAAGAATATTCCCATTTCCATAACAGAAAACTTAACATTGCTTGTGGAAGTTCTTTCCTTTTAACTGGACAATTGGAACAATGCGGGCTTCATTACCATCGTGACTAGTCAAAAGAGAGCAAGTGGGATTGATTTGAATTGCTTTCACAAGTTTGATTAACCAAGAACAAACCAACCCTCTGTTTAGAGTGGCTGTGGTCAACAGGACTCATGAATTTGGGGTATAACCTGTGCATGGCTAGGAAAATCAGGGCACTGAAGTTTTCCATGCATGAGGAACTTATCACAAGCCAACACAAGCAGCAACCCCTGCATCTTTTTGACTATGGGTTCCAAAGCCCAACTACCAATGAAGTCTTGTGTGTTAGAGAAATCTATAGGACATCTCCATGGAAATAATTTTCTTAGCTTAGCATGAGCTGGGGATATAGCTCTGTTGGTAGAGTGCCTGCCTGGCCTGGCCCTGGATTCTCTTCTCAGTGTGGTATGCAGTGCTTACGAAGACAGCACTCAGGAGGTCAGGGCCAGGAGGGTTAGGAGTTCCCGGTCATCTCTGGCTACATGGTGAGTTTGAGACCAACCTGCACTACTTAAGACTCTGTCTTAAAAACAACAACAACAAAACCATTGAGGGAACATGTCTATCTTAAAAAAAAAAAAACAAGTCTGGTATCGTGAGCCCCCACTGGAAGACTGCTGGGGTGGGGGGCTGCTGGTCTCCCTTTCATCCGCTGCTCATTAATAAGACACCAATGATGGTTCAGGACTTTGATTCTTCAGTGCAGATTACAGAGCAAAACGCTTAACCCCTTGACTCCACAACTCTCAGATGATGCTATGCCAACACACACACAGACACAGACATAGACAGAGACACAGACACACACAGACAGACAGACAGACACACACACACACACACACACACACACACACACACACACACACACACGAAAGAAAAAACTGAGGTGGTTGAGAGAGGACTCCTGAGGATTAATTACCTCTGGCCTTTCATGTCCACACACACCCCTTTGTGAAGTCAATATTCATATATTATCAGTCACTGGGTTTATCTTTAACTTCGCTCTTGGAAGACCTGACGATAAGCTACAGCACTTTTTCTACTATTCACGTTTGAAAATAATTTTCTTTCTTTTTAAAAAAAAATCCATGGATTTCTTATAGGACACCACAGCACAAAGCATCAGTATAGGGCTGGAGAGATGGCTCAGAGGTCAGGAGCACTAGCAGCTCTTCCAGAGGACCCGGGTTCAATTCCCAGCAACCACATGGCAGCTCACAACTGTCTGTATAATCCAGTTCCAGGGGACACAACACCTATGGTGAAAAAAGCATCAGTATAGTCAAGCGCCTGTTTCTACCCAGGCTTAGGAAGCGCTAGCCTTTCCCTAACCTATACAGCTGGAAGAAGGATCATGCCTGTGCTGATCCCAGCAGGGCTGCAGGCTCCTGAACCCTTCAGCGGTGCAGGACCAGTGATGTGTGGTAAGAGAGCGCCTGAGGGGCCCTGGGAATAAAACATCAACTAACTGGTGGTGGTGTCTCTACAGCAACCTCCCAATAAATAATACTTGCTTATTTTTATTGTGTCTCAGGAAAAGCTGAAGTATTTTGCTTATTGAGCAGTTAAAGATGGAGACCCCCAGCCAAGCACTCCAGAGGTAGAGGCACACAGATCTTTGTGAGTTCAAGGCCAGCCTTGTCTACAGAGTGAGTCCCAGGACAGCCAGGGCTACACAGAGAAACTGTGTCTTGAAAAACCAAAAACCAAAACCAAACAAACAAAACCAACCAAACAACAACAACACCACACACACCAAAAAAAAAAAAAAAAAAAACGTAGCCAGGCATGGTGGCCTATAATCCCAGCACTTGGAAGCCTAGGCTGAGGCCTGAGGACTTGGAGTTGGAGGCCAGCCTGTACTACTTAATGAGAACTAAGTCAGCCTGGGCTACAGATCGAGACTGTCTCAAAAATAAAATAAAACAAAATGTACACATATCTCAGCCTTAAATTGCTTATTGTCGAATGATGTTTAGCAGTTTTAATTTCTCTTTTCACTCATGGTAAAAAAAATCTTCTAGCAAGCCGGGGTTTAAACGGCATGCAGCCGTTTCTTTATGCCTGCCCTCAGCATTTACTGCGCAATCCTCAGAGATTTGGAGCGTCTGCTCTTTGCCTATTCCTTGCAGTTTTGAGGCTATTGCTCCTGAGAGTCTGAAGCAGCTATTACTTCCACGTTAACAAAAGGCCGTGTGTGTGTGTGTGTGTGTGTGTGTGTGTGTGTGTGTGTGTGTGCGCAGCTCTCTGAGAACGTCAAGGATGCTAACTAATATAATTAGGCAGAAATCAGAGGTGAACATATTTTTAACTAATATGCATTTTTTTTGCACGGTACAGATTTTTATATTGAAAAAAAATCCATGATATTAGCAACTTTTTAAGCATCCTGATGAGCACCGCATGGTCAAGTTTGTAAGGTGCTTTGGTTATTAACTCTCTGGAACATGGATCCACTTCGAACAAGAAAAGACAACTTGTGGCGGAAAATGCTTCTACAAATACGGTGGAGCCCAGGTGACTGGCCACCTTACTGGTAAGGGACACGCCTTTCAACTCAGTCACTAGGGGAAGAGTAGCTTCACATCCAGGTTACCCAAGGACTCGGGAAGGACTTGAGTCAATTATTAAGGAATTTGCCTATACTTTGGTTTCTCCAACAGCTTTGAGGCTTTTTTTTGTTTGTTTGTTTTTTGTTTTTTGTTTTTTTTTTGGTTTTTTGAGACAGGGTTTCTCTGTGTAGCTTTGCGCCTTTCCTGGATCTCGCTCTGTAGACCAGGCTGGCCTCGAACTCACAGAGATCCGCCTGGCTCTGCCTCCCGAGTGCTGGGATTAAAGGCGTGCGCCACCACCGCCCGGCGAGGTTTTTTTTTTTTATTTACTTATTTTTTATTTAAATTCTTTTTTGTTTATTTTATATACCAACCACAGTTCCCCGTCTCTCCCCCTCCTCCTGCTCCCCCCTCCCCCCCCCCCACAGCTTTGCGTTTATAACCAACTTATAAATAGCCCATGGGCAGACAGGCTCAAGATTCCATCTTGTGGGGCTGGAGAGATGGCTCAGTGGTTAGGAGTGCTTGCTGTTCTTGCAGAGGACCCAGGTTTGATTCCCAGCACCGACATAAGGCAGCTCGCATCAACCTGTAACTTCAGTTCCTGGAAATCTGATGCCCTTTTATGGAAAGCACACATGCACGTACAGCCAGGCAGGTATGCAAATACACATAATTAACATTAAAGAGATCCCATCTTGGAAAGCATTTACTCTTGGGGTCCACAGAGGTTTCCTAGTGAGATCTGAACTTGCTTTACACAGCAGGGCTGCATAAGGGGATGGACTGACCACGGGCGTGGTTACCAGGTGCCTGGAATGGTCTGCACTTGGCTGTGCTGGGGGGAGGTCTTTTGCGCCACCCCTTGGCTTTCCTTTAAAGCCCTTTAGCGAAGACAGAAAGGGCCTGGGTTTTGATCCAGGACCTCCTGAAGCTATCCTGTGTTTCTATCTGTCTCTCTCTATATTTCTATCTAAATATTTCTCACTTCCCCCTCCTCAAGAGTACCCTGCGAGGAAAAGTGGGGGCAGGTCTCCCACAATTTACTGAGTATGTTGGGGGAGGAGGAAGGTCGGAAAAGGCTACCATTAGGGAGAACAGGGTGCTGGACTCAATTTCCTGAGTCTCACCTCAGCCTTTTAATTTTTTTTTATTTTTAAAAGCTAGGTACAGAGACACATCCTAGCACTGGGGAGGAGCCTGGGATCCCCAGGGCTTGCTGGCCAGCCAGTCTAGGCAATTCAGTGTGCTGCCGGTTTAGAGAAAGATCCTGTCTCAAAGGACTGAGAAGGACATCTGGCAATGGTCTGGCTTCTCACATGCTCAGGTACACAAGTCTCCACAGCCATTCTATTGATCAGGAACAAACGGCATCACATTTCAAAATTGCTTTTGAAAATGAAGCACTCTGTGACTTTAGAGGACTCTCAGGTGGGGCCGGTGAATGGCTCAGAGGGTAAAGGCTCTGGTCAATCCTAACGACCCGAGTCCAATCCCTGGGATGCACGTGGTGGATGGAGAGAACTGATTCCTGCAAACTGTTCTCTGTCCTCTCGAGACCTGCATGTGCATGCTGTGAAACATGCATCCCTCTCCAATAAGTAGGTTTTAAAAATTTATTTGAAGGAAGGACTCTCAATCATTTGTTCTGTGGTGGTCGTTTGGAAGGGTTCATTGGAATACCAAGCCAGGAATCCTGGAGTCAGGCTTTGATTATTGTGGTGCATGAAGCTCAGAGGCAGGCTTTGGGAAAGGGCAAAATGAGACCAGTGAGAGCAGTGAGCATTATAGAGCCTCGGGTGCAGGGACCTGGGAAGAAAAACGCAGAATGGAGCTGGGGAGCTGCAGAAGGACCCAGACACTCTAGCCCGGACAGATTATAGACACAAAAACAGAGGAAATGGACCTTCTCATCTCTTTGGGTTGCTTGCCCTGGCTTCCAGTGCTTGATTCTAACTCAATCTAGAGCAGCAGTTCTTGACCTGTGGGTTTCGACCCCCTTTGGCAAACCTCTATCTCCAAAAAATAATTACATTACAGTGCATAACAGCAGCAAAATTACAGATATGAAGTAGCAATGAAATAATTTTATGGCTGGGGGGTCACTACAATATGACGAACTGTATTGAAGGGTTGCAGCTTTAAGAAGGTTGAGAACCACAGCTCTAGAGAGATAGAGACTTTCAGAATTCAGTTATGAATTTGATGAGCTGTTCTGGATTCTCTTGGGAATCTAGTATAAGGTGATAAGTCTGCAAGACAATATAGTCTGTGGTTTATTTTTAAACTAAAAACAAACATTTTACTATGTGAATGTGTTTATACATGACAATTCCAAGCAGCTGGTTCTCTCCTTCCCCCCATGGAAGTCCCAGGAATTGAACTCAGTCTTGGCTTTTACTCACTGAACCATCTTGCCAGCCTTATTTATTGTGTGACAAGACGTTTCCTGGTGAGATGCCACATACACATCTATTCACCCCAGATAGGGAGCCCACGACAGACCAAAATTACTTACAGGAGTACGGCTGAGGGGTCACTGAGGAGCAGACTCAAAGACAGCTGTATCGCCAAAGCCCACCCCAGCGTGGGTGGACAGCTCACAGAGCTGGGGACCTGGAGCACACTGCACAGCCTGCAGGCAGCTCAACAGGTTGGAGAGTGTCCTTTCTGGGTGCCTCAGTTGGTCTAAGCCTCTTCCGGGCAGCTGGTCTAGCCTCAGAGTCTTGGCAGCTTAGCTTGTCGGGAGTGACTCAGTTGTCTGTGTTGTTTTGTTTTACTCTTGGGAAGGAGGGACCGAATGAATCTGGTCCATTTCCGTGCTCTATCACTGAGCTGGAGCCCTAACCTTCTCCTGCGGTTAGAACAAAGATATATAAGTAAACATTTGCAAAGCAAGCATGAATCGTTTGAGGAGTCCTCTGAGAACCTGTCCCTATTAAAAGCCAGCTTTACCCCTAGGGGAAGAATTCTCTGTGGCAGGTGTCACCCAGAGCCCCACCTCTCCCCACTGCTCGCCTCCGGGCCACTCCCTGTGAACACTGAGAAAGAGGAGGCTGTGTCTGAGCCAGCTCATATGCTGAGAAATTCTGATTACCTCTGTCTCCCTCTTGTTCTAGTTGGCTTCCTATTGTGGTAATAAACACCTCGACCTAAAGCAACTTGGGGAGGAGAGTGTTTATTTCCTGGTAGCTGGTCGTCTATCACAAAGGGGGAAGATGTGGCCAGAACTTGGAGACAGGAACTGAAGCAGAAGCCACGGAGGAATGCTGGTTACTAATTTGCTCTTGAGGCATGCTCAGCCTGCTTGCTTGCTTTCTTTTCTTTCTTTTTTGCTGGCCTCGAACTCACAGAGATCCGCCTGCCTCTGCCTCCCGAGTGCTGGGATTAAAGGCGTGTGCCACCACCGCCCAGTTCAGCCTGCTTTGAGGTGGCACCACTTCCAGTGGGCTAAGCTCTCCCATATCCGTTATTAATCAAGAAAACACCCCCACAGACTTGCCTACAGGCCAAGCTGATGGAGGCATTTTCTTAGTTGAGGTTCCCTCCTCCCAAATGACTCTGGCAGGTGTCAAGTTGACAAAAACACCAACCAGCACACGTCTGCTGCCCGTTCCCAGATTAACCAGGCTACGGGGAGCCCCTGCATCGTTTGGAGGGACGGGTGCTGGTGGGGCGATGTGGATTTTTTTCAATGGAGACTTCCTCTTACTCATTTTTGTAGATCTCTGAGCTTCCTCTAGGGGCTCCATGATGCTGCTTGTCTGAAGAACAGAGGACAGACAGTAGACAAGCGAATGTACCCCTTTTCCTTCTTTCCAGGTACACACCACATGTGCGATCAGGGTGCTTTCTGCACGGATGCCCAACCCTTCAGGTGTGAGCTACCTGTACCCTTTGGATGTCTTGCAGGAAGTCTGGGGATCAAATCACGGCAAGAAAACATTTTTTTTCCCTCACTCTTAGCTGCTCATTGGAATCACCTGAGAAACTTTAAAAACTATGGCTTCCAAATGGAGAGTGAGAGGCAGGACAGGATGATCAACTTAGGGATTTACCCAAGACTCTGTCTTAAACAAGCAAATGAAAAATAAAACCCAAACCCAAACCCTGGACACCTGTCTCACAACCAGTTACTTAATTGATCTGGAGTGTGGACTGGGTGTTGGCAATTTTATCTATATATTTAAGACAAGGTTTCACTGTATAGCATTGGCTGGTCTGGAGCTCAATATGTATACCAGCTGGCCTTGAGCTGACTCGCGATCCATCTGCCTCTGCTCCTGGATGCTGGGGTTAAAGACTGGATGGGTGCTGGAATTTTAAAGAGCTTTCGAGCAGGTTCTAATGTGTAGCCAAGAGTAAGACTGTCTGCTTATACTCAATTTGCTTCCCACACTTACATTGAATTTTAAATTAATCTTAAGTCAGTAAATATTTGTTGATGCCTACTTTATATAAGGCATAAAAGTATAGCCGGGCGGTGGTGGCGCACGCCTTTAATCCCAGCACTCGGGAGGCAGAGGCAGGCGGATCTTTGTGAGTTCGAGGCCAGCCTGGTCTAGAGAGCGAGATCCAGGAAAGGCGCAAAGCTGCACAGAGAAACCCTGTCTCGAAAAAACCTAAAAAAAAAAAAAAAAAAAAAAGTAAATGCCTACTATTGTCCATATCACATGGTCCACATCAGCAAGTGGGTAACCTCGGCCAAGAGTGGGCTCACTGAGGGCAGGCAAGCCTGGGCACAGAGTCTGCGCGCTATATAAATCTGTGTACGAAGCTGTCTTCTGTTCCTCCAGACTCAACACAGTTGCCGTGAGGTTTCAAAGAAAGTGTTTTATTTGCTTGTGGGGTTAGGGGGTGAGTGAGGTATGATCTTGAAGAAGCAGTGGCGTTTGATGGGCTTAGAGGAACACCAAGTTGCCATGGGTGGAGACTGGTAGCTGCTGTGGGATGTTCTGTATGCTCTGAATGTGTTGCTCTGATTGGTTAATAAGTGCTGATTGGCCAGTAGCCAGGCAGGAAGTATAGGCGGGACAAAGAGAGAGGAGAAGGCTGGAAAGTGGAAGGCTGAGTCAGGAGACGCTGCCAGCCACTGCCATGAGAAAATGTTAAGATACCGGTAAGTCACGTGGCAACTATAGATTAATATAAATGGGTTAATTTAAGATGTAAGATCTAGATAGCAAGAAGCCTGAGCCATTAGGCCAAACAGTTTAAATAATATAAGCGTCTGTGTGTTTACTTGAGTCTGAGTGGCTGCCTGCCCTGGCGGGACTGGAGATAACTCCAGCTACAGGTAGTGGCAGAGGAGAGGCCCACAGCTGGAGGGCAGGGCCTATGTGGGCCACACACAATGTTTTCTGAGTCCTGGGCACAAAGGTTTGGGTCATATTGAGGTGAGCTTGAAGACTCCTGGAGAGCACAGCTGGTAAAGCTGATTCAGGTGGCCTTTGGGCGTTTGGAAGGGAGTAATAGGAGCATGACTCTGGGATGAGTGATCTGATGATGAGATCTGGATTAGCGGGAGGCAGCAGCCAGACCAGAGACAGGAAGACCAGACAGAAGGCTACTAGAGCTGAAGTCAGAAGTATAGAGGGGAAGGAAGAAAGGAAGTCCGAACCCAGGACCTCAGGGGAATGGGAAGGAAGCCTTGAGTAAAAGAATCAGAATAAACAGAACTCCAGCCAGGCCTGACAGCTCATGACTGTGATCCCATCCCAGGACTCAGGAGGCCGTCGCAAGAGAATTAATTGTCTTATAGGACAGCCTAGTCTACAGAGTGAGATTTTGTCTAAAAAACAAAACTAAACAGAGCTGGGTATAGTGGTGCACACCTTTAATCCTAGCACTCGGGAGGCAGAGGCAAGCGGATCTCTGTGAGTTCAAGGCCAGCCTGGTCTATATAGTGAATTCCAGGGCAGCTAGAGCTACATAGTGAGACTTGAAAAAAAAAAAAAAAACCACAAACACAAACAAAAACAAGGGAAGGGGCTGGAGAGACGGCTCAGCAGTTAAGAGCCCTTGCTGTTCTTTCAGAGGACCTGAGTTTGTTCCCAGCTCCCACACCAGGCTGCTTACAATGGCCCATGGCGCCAGCTGCAGGTGATCCGACATCTTTGACCTCCCTTGGCGCTCCCACACAATTGTCTATACTGACAGATACACATTTAAAAAATCTTCTAAAAACAACAAAAAAGGACTTGCAAACTGTATAGAAGAGGAAGAAATGACTTGACTGTTTCTTACTGAGTGATGAGGACTGCATATCCTTAA
The DNA here is from genome assembly GCF_007827085.1 of Peromyscus californicus insignis. Lineage (NCBI taxonomy): Eukaryota > Metazoa > Chordata > Mammalia > Rodentia > Cricetidae > Peromyscus > Peromyscus californicus. The sequence goes on along the minus strand of NW_026294491.1, from coordinate 23,534,753 downwards.
ACCAGGTTGAGCAACGGCTTATAAAACGGAAGACGGCCGATTTGATGGTGGGTGTACTGAAAACAAATACAAATACAACCACAGGACCTGAGATCTTTTACTCAAATATCCTCCATTACAATAGGATTCGAATACACTGTTTTTTTGTTTTTGTTTTTGTTTTTTTTAGCATATAAGTTCTCAACAAAGGGAAATTCTGCCTCTCAGGGAGCAACAGCCAGTTGTCTGGAGATTGGGGCCACCACAGCTTGGGGTAGGGAAACAGGCCAGGGTTGTTGCCAAATATCACACAGTGCACAGGACAACCCCTACAACGAATGATTATCAAGCCCCTAAATGTCAGCAGTACGAGACTCAGAAACCCTCTTTTAAAACATAACCCTGTAGCGCCAACTGGGGAGTTGAGGATTGTTCTATTTTGAGTGAAACAGCACCACCTAGTGTCAAAACATAATATTTCTCTTAGTTCTTGAACAAAGGACCAGGTTTAAAAAATACTCAGTGAGCCGGTTATCAAAGATGAAGGATATTCGCGAGGTAACTGGCCACACTTTACATAAGTGGACAGAATGGTGGTATCATACATATTATACATATTAATATAAGAGTTAGAATAATATGCATAATGGCACAATGATGGTAATATATATACGATATTCCAGAGGCAGTCTCAGAATTTAGAAAGTGATTCTCGGTTAAAAGATATTTCGTAGGTTGGGGATTTAGCTCAGTGGTAGAGTGCTTGCCTAGCAAGCACAAGGCCCTGAGTTCGATCTTCAGCTCAAAAAAAAAAAAAAAAACAAAAAAAACGCCACGGTGGAGACATTTGACTACATTCTGTGTGAGACTGAAGTTGCCCCTGAGGCTGGTCAGAGCACTTGCTACCAAGCCTGGGTTCGATCTCGGGGTCTGTGTGGTGGACGGTGTGAACCGGTTCCCTCAGATTGTCATCTGACGTCTCCATGCATGCTGTGGCATGTCTCACCCTCTATAAAAATACAATTTCCTGTCACTGCCTACAGGACAAAGGAAAGAAGACCTAACCACTCAGCTGAGTCGTTGACCGGGCTGGCCTCAGACCGAGCGCTGGCTGGGTAGGATTAAAGGCCTGGGCCACCACTGCCCAGTGGATATAACCTTTTATAGAACGGAACAACTCAAAACTGAAAACAGAGTGAGAAGATATTTCTTTGAGTGTTGCTTGAATGTGTTTCATGTTGGGGTGTGTGTGTGCGTCTGTGTATGTATCTGTGTGTGTGTGCGTCTGTGTGGGGAGGCCAGAGGTCAACACTGGTGATATCTTCAATTGCTTTCCACCTTATTCTCCTTCCTTTTTTTTTTTTCCCCTTGAGATAGGGTTTTTCTCCTGGTTGTCCTTGAACTCGCTCTGTAGCCCAGGCTGGCCTCGAACTCACAGAGATCCTCCTGGCTCTGCCTCTGGAGTGCTGGGATTAAAGGTGTGCTCCATTACTGCCTGTCTTCTTATTTTCTTTTTGAGACAGGGTCTCCCATCAAACCCAGAGTTCTGATAACTGGGCTAGACCGGCTGGCTAGCAGGCTGCAGGGCCTCTCCTGTCTGTCTGTCTGTCTGTGCATCCCCCCATCTCCGAGCTGGGGTTATAGGTCCATGCTACCTCAATCTGCTCTTTTCATGGATTCTGGAGGATGGAACTCAAATCCTCATGTATACATAGCAAGTACTCCAACTGAGCACCTCTCCAATCTGTCTTTGTTTCTAGTCTTTCTTTCTTTCTTTCTTTCTTTCTTTCTTTCTTTCTTTCTTTCTTTCTTTCTTTCTTTCTTTCTTTCTTTCTTTCTTTCTTTCTTTCTCTTTCTTTCTTTCTTTCTTTCTCTTTTCCTTCCTTTCTCTCTCTCTTTCTTTCTTTCTTTCTTTCTTTCTTTTTCTTTTTCTTTTCTTTTTGGTTTTTTGAGACAGAATTTCCCTGTGTAATAGCCCTGGATATCCTTGAACTTGCTCTACAGACCAGGCTGGCTTCGAACTTAAAGAAATCCTTCGGCCTCTGCCTCCCCTTCCCTCGAGTGCTGGGACTGAAGGCGCGTGCCACCACTGCCCGGTCGACTTTGCACTCTTGATCCTACTGCCTCAGTTTCCCAAGTGCCAGAACCATGGGCATGTAACACAGTTTGGGCTTGAAAAGACTTTGTTAGTTATGAAAAACAGGAGGAAGAACACTGAAATCTTCCATTGCCCCAAGACCAGATCTTTGACTCAAGAAGCAGGATTACAGATGTCTTAAGTATTATCTCCCTGCTAATTACATCGGGAGCTCTGAGGGGCAGAGCCTGTGTCTTTTTCAGTTGGTTTTTTGTTTGTTTGTTTGTTTGTTTTTTACATTTCCTTATTTAGAGCAGGGGGAGGGGAGGCATGTGGGTGCCATAGTGTGTGTGTGTGTGTGTGTGTGTGTGTGTGTGTGTGTGTGTGTGTGTGTGTGTGTGTGTGCAGGCCAGAGGACAACTTGTAGAAGTGAGTCCTCGCCTTTCACCATGTGGGTTCCAGGAACTGAACTTAGGCTCTCAAGCTTGGCAGGCAGCAAGCACCTCTATTTGCTGAACCGACGCTCCAGCCGCCCATTCATATTTTTCTGTCTTCCACGGCACCTAGCACAGCATCTTACACAGAGTAGACACACAGCTGGTTTTTTTGAGTAAATGAATTTATTTTTTATACTGGAAATCCTTGCCTTGGAGCAAAGCAAGTTTCAAGCCTCTCTAAGCCATTACTATCTCCAGCTAAAAATCACCAGCTGAGGGGACCGGGCACAGAGAACCCAGAGATTCAAGCAAAGGGAATTGATAACAGACTCTTCCAGTTCATACCCCTGGCTTGCCTGAAGCAAGCTGCTGTGACAAACATCTCCAGGGCCCTGTTTGGACTGGCCTAAGGATGGTAGACACCTGAGTAAGAGTCATTCCCCAGCAGATGTATATTCCAGGCCTCCATTGTGCTCGGCACCCATCTAGGCACTAGGGGTGGATGTGGATGTGGGTGTGACTCTCTGCCTAAAATGGTGATGATAGGCTGGTGGGAGCCTTGTTTTGACCACATAACAAGTGCACTGGGAAATCTTGAGTGTCCTGGTTGGTTTTGTTGTTTGGTTGTTTGGTTTTTAAATCTCAGGCACATTTTGGCTTCATACGTGATCCCACAGGCAGGATATGCAAACCAAGTGTTTCACCACTTTGGAGGAAGGGTGTATGGCAAGATCCTCTAATGTTAAATGGGAGCTCACTTAATGAATTCACCAAGATGACTGTTATGGATGTAACCCATGAAAGGTGATGATGGGCTCCCCATCTTTCTGCTCCGTATCTATTCTAAAGTTGCTAACTTCTCTCAGCCCTGGCTATGGCTCCTAATTGCTCCTAGTTGGGCCTAACACCCCTAACACACGGGGTGGGGGAGCACACTAGCTCCCCACCTCAAGCCGTGGTGGCAGTGGCATGATATCTTTGGTTCGTGTGTATTTCCTACTTGCATCTTTAAGACGCACAGCCCTAGAACTCTTCCTCAGCCAAGGCTCAAAAAGCCCCAGCCAACTTATTTAAAGCACTTCTTGCCCCGGGTCCAGCAGGATGGGAACTCACTCAAACCCAGTTGTTTGGAAACCACCGCATCTGACCAGTCTTCCTTCCCCTCCACAGTCCACCCTCTCACATGGCAGGCCCGGAGACACCCTTAAAGTTCATCGCTCTCCACTACACTCCGAGAAGTGCAGGAATACACCATCGTGCTTTCCACGGAGGAGAAGGCAGAGAAGATGTCAAGTCCTTTGCTGGTGAGGGATCCGTAGCGGTTGCCACTGGGCCGGATGGACATGGGTGGTGGGATCTGCTGGTGCCACTGAGCTGGGAAATGAACCAAAGAAAATGTTATGGTCAAAGGAATCAGTGGGAGGGACACTGATACCCCATCTCTAAGAGGAACATTAAAGCCTTCCTGCCGCCGGGTTGGCGGTGTACTCCCATAATCCCAGCACTTGGGAAGTAGATACAGGAGGATCAGGAGTAGATACAGGAGGATCAGGAGTAGATACAGGAGGATCAGAAGCTTTTATAGGGCAAAAGACACGGTCAATAAGACAAAAACACAGCCTACAGAATGGGAAAAGACCTTCACCAACCCCACATCTGACAGAGGACTGATCTCCACAGTATGTAAAGAACTCAAGAAACTAGACATCAAAATACTGAACAATCCAATTAAAAAATGGGCTAAAGAGCTAAACAGAAAATTCACAAAAGAAACATCTCAAATGGCTGAAAGACATTTAAGGAAATGCTCAACGTCCTTAGTCATCAGAGAAATGCAAATCTAAACGACTCTGAGATACCACCTTGCACCTGTCAGAATGGCTATGACCAAAAACCCTAATGACAGTCTATGTTGGAGAGGATGCGGAGCAAAGGGAACACTCTTCCACTGTTGGTGGGAATGCAAACTTGTACAAGTACTGTAGAAATCAGTATGGAGGTTTCTCAGAAAATTGGGAATCGATCTACCTCAAGACCCAGCCATACCACTCTTGGGCATATACCCAAGGAATGCTCAATCATACCACAAAGATACATACTTAACTATGTTCATAGCAGCACTATTTGTAATAGCCAGAACCTGGAAACAACCTAGATGCCCGTCAACTGAAGAATGGATTAAGAAAATGTGGTACATATACACAGTGGAGTACTACTCAGCAGAGAAAAACAATGACAGCATGAAATTTGCAGGCAAATGGTTGGAACTAGAAAATATCATCCTGAGTGAGGTGACCCAAACCCAGAAGGACAAACATGGTATGTACTCACTCATAAGTGGATACTAGATATAAAGTAAAGAACAATCAAACTGCAACCCACAGAACCAGGGAAGCTACCTAGCAGGGGGACCCTAGGATGACTGTGGCTTATAATAAGTTTTGGTTTTACTCAATCACTGGGCAAGCTTCAGTGAAACATTTCACTATTTAAGAATTTGTACTGTATTAAGCTAATGATAGGAAAAATAAAATAAAATAAAAAGCTATTTAAAAAATATGGTCAAAGGAATCAGTGGGAGGAACATTGATACCCCATCTCTAAAAGGAACATTAAAACCCTCCTGCTGCCAGGTTGGCGGTGTACTCCCTTAATCCCAGCACTTGGGAAGTAGATACAGGAGGATCAGGAGTTCAAATCCAGTCTTGGCTACATAGCAAGTTTGAGGTCAGTCTGGGCTTTGTGAGACCCTGTCTAAAATGGAGGTCATACAGGGAGACAGGGAGAATTATGGAGGCGTTAGAAGAGAAAGGAGCCCCTTATCCAGGAACGAACCTCTCACCAGCTGGGAAGCAAAATGGTCAGCAAAGGGCCAGGCATGGTAGAGCCCACCTTTAATCCCAGCACTCGGAAGGCAGAGGCAGGTGGATCTATGTGAGGTCAAGGTCAGCCTGGTTTACATAGAGTTGCAGGCCAGCTAGGGTTGTATAGGTGAGACCTTGTCTCAGAACAAACAACAACAACAACAAAATCCAGCATAATTAATAAAATTAATAACTACTTATTTCGTTTTCACCTTCCCAGCTGGAAGTCTTTAATTTTCAGATCCAGGGATCGGACTCCCTCTTCTGGCCTCCACAGGCATGTGCATTTACTTGGCACACACAGATACACATAAATAAAAATAATCTCAAAAAAAAAAAAAAAAAGACACTCTAACCCTATCTTCTCTGTCTTCTTGATAAGTGAGATTATAGAAGGACTCTGGAGATGGCTTCAGAATTGTAATCTGATAAGGTAAATTTGTGAGCCACTAAGGTTGAACATGGAATTTAATACATGTCCTTTTCTTTCTTTCTTTCTTTTTTTCCTTTGTTTTTGGTTTTTCAAGACAGGGCTTCTCTGTGTAGTCCTGGCTGTCCTGGAACTTGCTTTTGTATAGCCCAGGCTGGCCTCGAACTCAGAGATTCACCTGCCTCTACCTCCCAAGTGCTGGGATTAAAGACATGCGCCACCACCGCCCCATGTTATATGTCCCTTTCTTGTAAATGGAGTTTCTGCTGGAATTCCTAGAAAAAAAGAAGGAGTAGCAAGATGGTAAAGGCATTTGATGCCAAGTCTGACCACTTGATTCTCAAAAAAAACCAAAAACAATAACAAAAGCAAATGGCAGGGAGAAGCCATCTTCCAAGCATGACAGATAATGTAATCTATCTAATTTACGCATGGAACATTGTACAATCATCTTTAAAAATCATTTTTAAGCTGTTGCACATGCACAGATGTTCCTTGAATGACGTCATACTTACCGTATATATCCAACCTAGCTGTGCAGGACACAATGCCAGCTTCGTTCTTGGCTGACAGGGTATACCACCCGGCGTCAGATTTCTTGGCTGGCTGAATGAGGAGGCAGACGTAACCTGTGGTGTCCTGGTGCATGCTGGAGAAGAGAAAGAGCACATTCACCTTTAACTCCGCGGCTGCAGAAACACCTTGGTCAACCTTAGGCCTGGAGATAGTCTCAGAGGAGGGAACGGGGGACATTAGCTTCTTAACCAAAGCCTGGAAAAGCCTTCACCTTGCCCCCTCACTTTCTTCTTCTCCCTTGCTCCCTCAGCCCCCTCCCTCTCTTTGAGACAGAGCCTCCTGGCTGGGTCTGGAACTTGCTAGATAGATCAAGCTAGCCTCAACTCAGAGATCCTCCTGCCTCTTCTTGCTACTGAATTCAGCCCTCTACTCCTCCCCCTCCTAAAGATTTATTAATTTGAGTATGTATGTATGTATGTATGTATGTATGTATGCACACCACATATACACTGATAGCCAGAAGAGGCATCAGATCCTCTGGAACTAGAGTTTCAGAGGGCTGTGAGCCCTCAACTGGTGAGCCGTCTCTCTACTACCACGCCTTTTTGAGACGGTCTCATGGAGCCCAGAGTGACCTTGAACTCACCAGGTATCAAAGAACTTGAACTCCTGACCCTCTAGCCTCTGCCTCCCAAATGCTGGGATATGCCATCCTACCTAGCCCCTAACACAGCTTTGTGCTTATTAAAAAAAAAAATTACAACTTTTCCAGGTCCTAATATGATTGGGAATATGACAAAAATATGCCAGATCTTACATGTTCCTCCTATAGTTTTTAAGATGTATTATTTCCACGTATGTGAGTGTGTGTACGCTTCTGTATATTTATGTTCTCCATGTACATGCAGGAGCTTGTGGAGGCCTTAAGTGGGTGTTGGGCCCCTTAGAACTAGAGTTATAGGCAGCTGTGATTCACCTAGTGTGGATGCTGGAAATTGAACTCGGGTCCTCTTAACTGCTGAGCCATCTTTCCAGCCCCTGCCCCGACCCTGTATATTTTTAAAAACTTCTTTTCATTCTGGAGACAGTGTCTCATAGAGCCCAGAATAGCTTCAGACTTGCTATGTAGCCAAGTTGATAACTTCGGACTCCTGATCCTACCTCAGTATTTTCCCTGAGTAGGGGGAATGTGGGTATGCTACCACACCTTGGACACTTGTAGTCAGTATTACACTTTCTTTCTCTGGTAAACATACTTTTATTAGGCAAAGTGAGAAGGAAAAAAAAAAAAAGACTTCTGAGCGCGGGAGGGGCTCCAAGGGAAGAATACCACTGCCTCCCCACCCCCCACCCCCCACCCCCCACCCCCGCTTTGAGACCGAGTCTCACTCTGATCTAGGCTGACTTGGAACGCACTCCGTAGCCCAGGCAGGCTTGGAACATGTGCGACTGACTGATACTCGGGAGCACGGTACGAAATGAAAGAAACCAACTGCAGAAGGCTGCAGGCTTATTCGGATGGCCCCCCAGGCCTCTCGGAGCGTGGAGGTCTCCACGGAGGCGGCGCCCGCCCGCTGTACCTGATCCTCTCTCTAGTGAAAGGGATGGTCTCATTGTCCTTCTTCCAGTAGAACACGGGCGGGGGCATGCCTATGACGCGGCACTCCAGTCTCACCGGGTGACCCTCGGGAACGCCACTGTTTTGGAGTTTCTCCAGGATCATGGGGGCTTTCTTCACCTCTTTGGCTAGACAAGAGAAATCAGTTTTCTATTTCAATAGCAGTAGCAAGTGCCTTGAGGTTTCTGCCTCAGACTCATCGCGTTCTTTATTATAGTTTTTGAGACAGGGTCCCACTGTATCGGCTGTCCTGGAACTTGCCTTGTAGACCAGGCTGGTTTGGAACTTTGCCTCTGCCTTCCAGATGCTGGGAAGAAAGGCATGCGCCACCATACCCATCCAGAAATAGTGACTTAAAACAAAACAAAACTCAGCGACTTTTAATCCCAGCACTCAGGAGGCAGAAGCAGGCAGATCTCTGTGAGTTTGAGGCCAGTATGGTCTACAGAGCTAGTTTTAGGACACTCAGGGCTATACAGAGAAACACTGTCTCGAAAAATAAAAAACAAAAAACAACCAAAAAAAAGTTTTTCAAAATTACATCTAATTAATTCATTTGCAAGTAGGTGTTTGTGTGTGTCTGCTTTTGTGTGCATGGGTGTATATTTGTGTGTATGTTTTTGGGTGCCTGTGCACGTGTTCCTGTTCATGGGTTTGTGTGTCTCTGTGTGTGTGTGAGTGCTTGTGTGAGTGTGTGTGTTTGCAAGCCTCCAACTGCCATCAGAGTCCGAAGACAGCTTTGGTCAGGAGTCACTTCTCCTCTTGCATCGTGTGGGTCCCAGGGATCGAATTCAGGTTAGAACACTTGGCAGCATGCGCCTTTACCCACTAAGCCATCTCCATAGCCAAACAATGACTCTTGAGAACATAATCCACGTACTGAAACTGATTTTTTTTTTGAGGACTTTATTTCATAGTAAGTAAATTTTCCCCCAACTTAAAATTCTTTGTTTACTTCTTACTTATGTATATGAATGTGAGTCTGGGTGAGTTTATATGCACCATGTGCATTCAGGAACCCTTGCAGGCTAGGCAGGACTTCACAACCCCTGGAACAGGAGCAATAGGCTATTGTGAGCTGCCATGTGGGTGTTAGGAGCCAAACCCAGGTCCTCGGCATGAGCAACAAGTGTTCTAACCACTGTGCCACCTCTCCAGCTCCCAACCAACGACGTTTTCCATCTGGTCACATTGTCATTTTTCTATTTTTGCATGTTCCCTCCCATAAATGTATTTGGAATAAAAACCTTTACGAAATCATGCATCCCAAGAATATAGCCTCGTCTATCAAAGTCATTGTTTTAGAAACATGGAAAAAAGGGAGAAACTGGCAGCAGAACAAGGGTTTCCTATTCTGTTGGTGAGACTAAATTAAGAGCGAAGGGAAAGCGTTTACAGGAGAGCAGTCACTGACTGAGAAGGGGAACAGCAGTGCTGACTCGGTTGGTTTTCTTCCTTTCTTTTTTTTTTTCTTTTCCTAAGTCAAGGTTTCTCTGTGTAGCCCTGGCTGTCCTGGAACTCACTCTATAGACCAGGCTGGCCTCAAACTCAGAGATCTGCCTGCCTCTGCCTCCTGAGTGCTGGGACTGCCTACTTCGGGTTGGTTTATTTAATGGTTTCCCTTCCCCCGGTGGGAGGAAGCCTAGCACTCAGATTCCCATTAGCCCACGGCCCTTCAGCTGATGATGTCTTCCTGCCCTTTTCTGTAGGCGTTGCTGGGTTCTATTCACATCGTCTTATCAGGTGAAGGCTCATTGGTTTTGCGATTCAACATTTGATGAGCACCTTCCACTGAGGCACACATCCGAGAAACACAACAAACCAGAGTCCCGGGAAACGGCTCCGTGGGTAAGGGTGCTTGCCATTAAGCCCGAAGACCTGAGTTTAACCCCCCAGGCCTGCATGCTGGAAAGAGCCAGCCTACTTCTGCAAGCTGTACTCTGACCACCACACGCAGGCTATGGCACACCCGCCCCCTTCTGCATAAGTAAAAACACAACACAGCAGAGCAGAGCCTCTGGCCTCAGAAGCTCAGGGTCTGCAGGGAGGCAGCACAGCACACAATTAACATGGTAGTCTGCGGGCCCTCTGTGATTACTGACCATTCTTGTGCCATGGAAACCCAGAGGAGGTAGCAAGGGGCTGCCTGGAGAACCCACTGTGCCCGGGTGATGACACTAGACGTCGGCCTTTACGTTTTATTCATTCCTATTTTTATTTTTGAGAGAAGGCTTCAGGTGGCCAGGCTGGTTTCCACTTCACCCTGTAGGATGACCGCCTAGCCCACCTCCCTAGCGCTGGGTGTCAGGTGTATGCCACCACACCTGGTCTAAGGGGGCTCTGTGTGCTCTCGGGCACGCTCTCAACTGAGCTGATAAATGCCTGGTCCTGAAGCTAGGCTTTATGGAATAGAGGAGTGCTGGGTAAAGAATATTCCAGTTCACAGGACCACTGGTGTAATGCAAAGGTTTGTAACTCAGGGGACAAAAGAGCCTAGCGTGTTCCAGGAATCACAGACTGAAGGGCAAAGGACTGGAATTCAGTGACAGCTAATTAAATAACTCGTTGATTGCTTAGTCAATTATTGAAATTGCTCCCGTTGGTCGTATGATTAAAATGAAGAAGCAACCGAATTGCATTTCTAGATTACGATGTATCTCAGAAAACAGTGTAGAAAATAGGGTCTACTACAGTGAAGGGGAAACAGATCGGTGGGGCGAGGGAGTCTGGAATTCTGTCAGAGCATCTGAGTGTTTGGACAGTCAGTTCCAAGAGAGTTCTGCCTAGGAGTCAGTCCCACAGCGAACCTTACCTACTACAGTGAGCTCCAAACTAAAGGAATTCTGCCCGGTTTTGTTGGTTGCCACGCATGTATAGGTCCCTGCGTCTCGTTGGGTGAGCGGGTCGATGAGCAGAGAGTGGACTCCTGTCTCTCGGACCAGCATCTTGTGGGAGGCGTCTGGTAGCACAGGTTGCCCATTGAGCAGCCACGTCAGCTCCGGGGGCGGCAAGCCACTCACCTACCAACCAAGAGAACAGCTGACGCCGGCTGATTTGGTGAGTGAATTCTTTGTCCTTATTGGCACCAATTACATAGTAAAGAAAAACACAGAGGGCTGGGGACTCTGCAGCGGCCTTGGAGGAGGGAATCTGAGTAAATGATGCTGTGAGTTTGAACTGTGTGGAATCCTGGCCCCATTTCAGCCACGATGAATCCATGTGATTATGTCCCAGAGCAGAACAATGATAGTAGATAAAACAGGCCCGTGGCATCAGTAAGAGAGCTGACGTCGGCTTAGACACCGGAGTTAGAGAAAAGTCAGATACTAAATCAAAGTTCTCAAGTTTTTCTCACGGATTATCTAAAAAAGAATCTTGACGCCGGACTATGGGGGGGGGGGGATCTTGATGCCTAATTATAATATTAAACCAGAATTTCTGGAGATGGGAGCCGGACACTGGTAGTTTTTGAAGTTTAGAGGCAGGAGAGCGTACAACCTGAGTATTATTTAGACAGCAACTGGGTGGGGGGGGATAAGAGCAGTGCACAGAACGGAGTTCCCTGCACATGCTTTACCTCCAGCCTTCACTGACTTGCACCTACTTTTCCCACAGCACCCTTCATGGTTGCCTGGGGTAGAGCGGTGACGTCAGTGTCTTGTACGGAGAGGGCGCTGCCCTGCCCACATGAAGCCTCATTTCAGGTTGGGACTTAGAATGCAGAGTCACAAAAGGTGACCGAGGTGGCTTAGGGTGAGAAAATGACCTCTGTTCGCTCTAAATGCTTTGGCTTTATCTTCTCACACCTATGATTTTCCGAAGTTCCTCCCCTCCCTAAACCAAAGATGCAAAAAAAAATTTCAAACTTCCGGATTCACAGTACTAGAGGATTCCAGGGACCATATGGAAAAGTTCACAATTTATCTCTCTCTGGTTATCGTCTCATAATGAAGAATTGACTTATATGGTGCTCACACAAAACTGTTTTTTCTTTAAAATGTTTATGCTTACACAATTTTTTATTAAGATATGGTGATTTAAGATTTTAATGACATATTTGTGTATGGAATTAAAAAGATCAAATGCTCTAAAAGAGCCTATGGAGGGGACAATTTTCCTCCCTTCCCTAGGACCTTTTCATCTGGGAGAAAACCCCACAAAACTAATACAAACAAAAATGAGTGTAAACAAATAACTAGATGAAAACTCTGGACAGGCCTGGAGCTAAGGACAGGTGTTGGGAAATACCTTACAGTCCAGCCGACAGAGGCGGCCCTCGTGAGCCACCATGTCCCCTGGGGCCTGCAGGAAATGTGGTCGGAAAAAGCGTTCCTGTAGAGGTTCTTTGTCTCTTTCCTGCATTCTGGACCTTCCCCTACAAGAAGCATTTACAAACGTGTAACAATAACCACATGCATTTAGAAATGGCAATAATGAGACAGAGTCTCCTGTAGCTCCGGCTGGCCTTGAGCTCAATAAGTAATCCAGGGCGACCTTGAACTGGCCCTCCTGTCTCTACCTCCTGAGTGCTACATTACAGGTATGCATTGTTAGGCCCAGTTTATGTGGTGCTGGGGATGGAACCCAGGACGTGGTGCATGCTAGGTAAGCACCAAATGAGCCACAGCCTAGAATAGAAAGGATGTGCTGGACAGTCAATCAATCATCAGTCAATCAATCAACACAGCTTAGAACTGATATAAATACACACACACACACACACACACACACACACAAGCCAAACAAAACCAAAACCAAATAAAACCAAAACTCCTTGTGGCAAGTATCCTATACACTGTAGTATCATCTCTAAACTCTGAAATTAAGGAAATAGGCTCAGGGCTGGTGCCTCTAGAGGACCCAAGTTCATTCCCAGCACCTATGCTGGACGGCTCACAACCACCTGTGACGTCGGCTTCCGAGCATCCAATGTCCCTGCACTCACGTGCACATATCCCACATACCCCGCCCATACACACAATTAAAAATAATAGAAGCCGGGCGATGGTGGTGCACGCCTTTAATCCCAGCACTCGGGAGGCAGAGCCAGGCGGATCTCTGTGAGTTTGAGGCCAGCCTGGTCTACAGAGTGAGTTCCAGGAAAGGCGCTAAGCTACACAGAGAAACCCTGTCTCGAAAAAACCAAAAAAAAAAAAAATAAAAAAAAAATAATAATAATAATAGAAATAACATAAGCAAGCTTTAGTTCCTTTCTCTCTGAAGTCATTCAGCATTAATCGGCTTAGCTCCCTACGCTGTGGGCTTTGGCACTTGCTGAAAAATCATCACAGTAAACAAATAAATCAGTACTCCATCTGAGAGCCCAAAGAGAGGGCTTGTCCATCTCCCAGAACAGGATGGCTGTGACCACAATAAAATGCAGCCTGGCAATAAATTATGGCTGATAATTAAAGATGACCATGAACTTGAACTCAGTCACAGTGACCAACAGTAACAGCTGTTCTTGAAAACAAAACAAGATAAAGGAGGCGGCAGAGAAGTAGTGAAGCATTGTGTGAACCATGAGTCTTTAATTTTTGTTCCTTTGGTAAGTCCTTTAATTCATCAGTCTCAGCAACGATCTGCTGAGACTTTGTGGCACCCTAAGACTCAAGGGGAAAGAAAGCCAGGCTCTTTCTCATTAGTAGCTCATAAAATCTGAGAAAAAAACCAGGTATCATGGAGACGACTGCGGAAATATTCAGCCCCCAAGTTTCTGCCTGGTGATAGAAAAGCTGGTAGTTTCAAAGGGTCTCATGGCGCATTATGTGCGTGAGTGTTACTAATGGTTACAATGTTTTAAACCGTTACAATTGTACCAAAGGGTCTGGGAATGTAGTTCAAATGGGCTAGTGCCTGCTTAGCATGCATGAAGCTCTGCGTTCCTTCCCCAGCGTCACAAGTACTGGGTGTGGTGGCGCACACCTCTAATCCCAACACTTAGGAGGTGAAGGCAGAAGTATCAATTTTAAGTCATCCTCTGCTATATTTGAGGTCAGCCTGGGCTACATGGGAGCCTGTCTTAAGAAAAAAAAGAAAAGAAAAAAAAAAGAGGGAAAGTGCCAGAGCCTGGAGCATCTCAAATGTAAGCATGCCGTGCATTTCCTGGGGATTCTGACTTGGATGCTCTGGGCCAGGCTGGATGGCTGTATTCCAAAGAACCCCCTGGTGGTGACGCTTCGGTGTGTGCGGTACACTTTAGCAGTGATTCACTGTGGTAAGTGGAGGTGTGGGAGGAGTCCAGAAAAGGAGGATTTCCCGCTTTACCTGTGAGACTGACCCGCAGGGCTGAGTCTATTTCGAATGGGCAAACTCTGTACCATCAAGTGGCCAGAACAGCTGATTCTCCCCTGAGAAGCAGAAAACAAACAAGATTTAAATAAGGAGAAATCCACATTTTTTTCTAATTTATATAAATGTTTTCTTCACCAAAGCATTATACATTTTTTTCTAACAATGAAGAGATTTTCTTGCTCAAGAGCAATGAAAATAATATTCTTTTTGTTTTGTTTTGTTTTTGAGACAGGGTTTCTCTGTGTAACCATGGCTGTCCTGGAACTCACTTTGTAGACCAGGCTAGCCTGGAACTCAGAGATCTGCCTGCCTCTACTTCCTGAGTGCTGGGATTAAAGGCACATGATAACACCACCCAGCTAAAAACAATGCAACTTTTGGTGTGTGTGTGTGTGTATGTGTATGGTGTGTGTGTGTTGAGGTTCATTTACCTGTGTGTGCTGAGGCCTTGATGCTGGGAGTCTTCCTAGACGGCCCTCCACCTTGGCCACAGAGGTAGGATCTCTCAGTTGAACCCAGAGCTTGCAGATATGACCAGTGTGGCTAGTAGCTTGCACTGGGGGGGTCCCCTATCTCTGCCTTTCCGGGCTTGAATTCCAGGTGGGCCACCACACCCACCCAGCATTCACAGGAGCTCTGATCCCCACACTTGTACAATGAGTGCTTCAAAATTCTGGCTTCCAGATGTTGGAGAGATGGCTCAGAGGTTAAGAGCACTAGATGCTCTTGCAGAGGTCCTGAGTTCAGTTCCCAGCAACCACATGGTGGCTCACACCATCTGTAATGAGATCTGATGCCCTCTTCTGGCCTGCAGGCAGAACACTACATGCATAATAAAGAAATAAAAAAAAAAAATCTGGTTTCTGGGACTGGAGAGATGGCTCAGAAGTTGAGAGCTTACTGTTCTTTCAGATGACCAGAGCTGTTCCCAGCACCCACATGATCACCTGGAATTCTAGTTCTAGGGGACCTGACACCCTCTTCTGGTCCCTGAGGGCATATGCATCACACACACACAATCCTTAAAATATATAGATACATGACTTCTATTGTTTATTATTATCAGGGGTGTGTGTGTGTGTGTGTGTGTGTGTGTGTGTGTGTGTGTGTGTGTGTGTGTGTGTGTGCACATGCCATGCAACATTCTTGGTGAAGGTCAGAGGCCAACTTCGTGGAGTCACTTCTCTCCTACGGCTTTTACATAGGCTCTGGGGTTCAAACTCAGGTCACTGGGCTCATGTGACAAATGCCTTTACCCACTGACCCATCTTTCCAGACCCAAAAGGATTTCTTTCTTTCTTTTTTTTTTTTTTTTGGTTTTTTGAGACAGAGTTTTTCTGTGTAGCTTTGGGGTGGTTGGCCTTGAACTCACAGAGATCCACCTGCCTCTGCTTCCCAAGTGCTAGAATTAAAGGCGTGCACCACCACCACCACCACCCGGCCAAAAATGACTTCTTAAGCTACTACTGTTACTATTTCAAGGGGAGAGTTCTTAGGAGTGTTTTGATGTTTCCACTTTAACCCGAGAAGTGACAAGACACACATATTTTAAAAATGACCATTTCTCCCCGAATTTGACATCTTGTGCAGCAATAATTCAAAGAGCATGGTCAAGTATTTTTCTGCTTTCCTCAACAGAGACCCACCAAAACTGACACTTTAGCATGAAAACAGAAATTATGGCTTTATATTTTCCATCTGAATGGAAATTGAAAATATTCTGTCCTATTTTTTAGGGGAACTTTGAAAGTTGGCCTCATTCAGAAAAGAAAAATGCAAGATTACAGTTCTCCAACTTTTATCCACAAAGACAAAAAGTAAAAGAAAAATTTGACCTAAGTTTGAGAGATATTTAAAGCCTTTTTGAAGTAATTTTGTTCTCTAGGTTTACTTATTGTAATTTTTTTTAAAGATTTGTTTATGTGCATGAGTAGTTCGCTGGAATATGTATCTGTGCACCATCTGTGTGTCTGATTACTGGAAGTCAGAAGAGGCAGCCAGAACTCCTGGTCGGATGGTTGTGAGCTGCCGTGTGGGTGCTGGGAATTGAGCCCTGCTCCTCTGCAAGAACATCGAGTGCTATTAACCACTGATCGACCTCTCAGGCCCTCGTTTATTTATTTAATTTGTATTAATGTATATGTATCTGTGCTTGCCAGGGGTGTAGGTATCTTCAAAGGCCAGAAGAGGGCATTGGAGCCCATGGAGCTGGAGTTACAGATGGTTGTGGGCTATCTGATGTGGGTGCTGGGAACTGAACATGGGTCTTCTGGAAGAGCAGCAAATGCTCTTAACTACTGAGCCATCTCCCCAGCCCCTTTTTCATTTTGATTTGTTTTCTGTCTTCAAATTCAATGGACTGTGCCCTTGAACCGATCCTCCTTGGCCTTTGCTTCCTGAGGCACCCCCCCCCCCCATTATGCTTGCTTGTTTTTATGTGGTGTTGAGGATCAAACCCAGGGCCTCGTGCATGCTAGACAAGCACACTAAAAACTGAACTATGTCCCCCAGGATATAGTTCTGACAGCGCTCTCTGACAAGGGCAGCCAGTAGCAGGCGAGTCTCAATTCGACCCTGTGTTCTAGTTAGGCACAATCACAACACTTCTTGTTCCCTCTCCTCAGTACTCATCAAGGTCTTGTTCACAGTGATATCAGTCGCTCCTGCTGATATCCAGGAGCCTTGCAACCAACCTGGGGGTTGGCCGCCATGATGGTGTAGTTGCCGTCGTCATCGCCGTTGGTGGATTCAATGTGCAGAGAGCAGGTCCCGTCCCCTTCCCGCCTCATTTTACAGTGCTCATCTCTCTTAGAAATCTGCTTCCCGTCTTTGAACCAATAAACCTGGAGGTATTCAAGGAACTCTTGGTGAGGACATACTATTCCGTATCTCCAGAAAGGTGAGACAAAGGTCAAGCACCATCCCTGTTACAAGGCGAGTGTCTTTTGCAAACACTTAGAAAAATCATAAAACATATTCAAAACGACAGTATACTGTGCGCCTCCACCTGCACCTATACAATACTTAAGTAAAAAAAAAAATGATACTGGTTAGCATTGTGGTAAAGCTTTTGACCATCTTTATAGCACCTCATAATTAGCTTAAGGATGCTCTGAGGACTAAATACGTTTTCACAGGCAAAATAATGAACACAAGAAAACTGGATCTTCCGCCATTTGCTCTATGTCAGTCACGGAGCAGATGTAGGTCTGAGCACCCGGGACGGCTCACCGTGCTTGAAAGGCTAGCACCGTTTATTGGACCAAAAAGAATAAGGCTAGGATCAACTTGCTAAATTTACCCCCCTGGCCCAAAATCAAGCTCTAAGATTGAAATATACAGATTTGCTGTGCAAGTATTTCGGTGGTCGGCTCTGCACATTGTGAGGGTGAGCTCTCCAAGGCAGGGGGGATAAAGCGCTGGTTGGAGGCATCCTCTTCGCCTCTCCCTTGGTTACCTAACCATGTGTGGCACCATCACACTCATGTCTGTGAAAGCAGATCCCCTGCCACAGCCACACCGGGTGCAAATCCCTCCCTGACTGCCAAGGAATGTGGTGACTCAGAGGCTTGGTCAGCAGCCAGTGACGGGCACGGGGACATTCTTGGCATTTACTAACCTAACGGGAAGGACACCAATATAGCTCTCTCTGTGCAGCGAAAGGCACCCTGTGGGTGTCCAGTGGAAACTGAACACAATGGAAAATATTAACTGGCTGAGTTTGATGGCCAAGAGAGCCAATACTCCAAAATAAGACAGCATGACTAGGAAATTTCTCCTAAACTTTTGCTTTGTTTTTTTGTTGAGACAGGGTTTCTTTGTAGCTTTGGAGCCTGTCCTGGAACTCACTCTGTAGACCAGGCTGGCCTCAAACTCACAGAGATCGGCCTGGCTCTGCCTCCTGAGTGCTGGGTTAAAGGCCTGCATCACCATTGCCTGGCTCTTCTAAACTTTTTTTTTTTTTTTAAATTCTAACAAGGTTTGATGTGGTGGTGCACACCTTTAAACCCCAGCACTCCAGAGACAGAGGCAGGTGGATCTCTGTGACTTTGAGGCCAGCCTGGTCTATAGAGTGAGTCCCAGGCCAGTCAGGACTACATAATGAGAACCTGTCCAAAAAACAAACAAGTTTCCTTTTGCCCTAATGATCCTGTTCCTGGGCTCTGCTAATTTTTGAGTATTGTTTTTCACTTTCATTCCGTAGATGTTTCACTACAGTATGATAAGTTGTTTTTCGTTTGTTTCGTTTTGTTTTTCTGAGACAGGGTATCATGTAGCCTAGGCTGGCCTCAAACACACTATGTAGCCAAGTGTGGTCTTGAACTTCTGAGTCTCCTGAGTGTTGAGATTACAGGCATCACATGCATGCATCGCCATGTCCAGGTTTTGTTGTTTTTTGCTTTTGTTTGTTTGGTTTGGTTTGGGTTTTGATTTTTTTTTTTTTCCAGACACGGTTTCTCTGTGTAGTCCGGGCTGTTCTAGAACTTGCTTTGTAATAAAGGCTGGCCTTAAACACAGAGATCTGCTTGCCTCTGTCTCCCAAGTGCTGGGATTAAAGTTGTGTGCCGCCACCACCACCCAGCCAAGTTTCTGTTTTGTTTTTTGTTTTTTAAAATATGGTTTTGGGGATTAAACCCAGGGTTTCATGCATGCTGCATTCCAAGCCTGGTGTGTCTCTGGTGGGCGGAGGGTGTAGGAGGAGGCCAGAAGAGGGCATCTGATGCCCTGGAGCTGGAGTTACAGGTGCTTGTGAGCCACCCAAAGTGGGTGCCAGGCACTGAACTCCCATCCTGTAAAAGCCGCAAGTGCTGCCCTTGACTGAGAAGCCATCTCTCTAGCCCCCTGAGATCCCACCCCCCCCCCACCCCCGGTGCAGAAGACACATATAAGAGCCATGAGAGGCAAGAACTCTGCCAGTGAGCTACATCCCAGCCCCATGAGACTTTCCTGAAGACCTTGTGTACAGTTCCATGCTGTTGATCAACTGGGAGGCCATCTTCCCTACCTTTGGAACAGGTATCCCGACAATTTTGCAGGTGAAGGTGACTGGAGAGCCTTCCGTCACCCGGAAGTGCTTGAGTCTTTTGTCAAAGATGGGTGCGATGCACTTGCCCGTGGGGATTTCATCGTGCTGGATCTCGTCATCTGATTCGTCCACCGGGGTACGCTCCAGGCGGAACTCTATCTCATTCATCAGCCTCTGCTCAAAGCTTGAAATTTTATATTCCTGCCAAACGGAAGGGTGTGTTGCAATGTCTATGTAGAAAAACTTTATTAGCAGTAGTATGTAGGGGGGGCCATGCACGCATGCCAGGACACCATGTCAATGTACCAGACAGCTCTCTAGATTGGTTCTTGTCTTAGTTAGGGTTTCTTTTAAAATATATATATATATATATATAAATTTTTTTTTTGCATTTCTTTTTTTTTTTTTTTCCAGAGCTGAGGACCGAACCCAGGGCCTTGCACTTGCTAGGCAAGCGCTCTACCACTGAGCTAAATCCCCAACCCCTATTTATTTTTACTTTATGCATCTGGATGTTTTGCTTACACATACATCTGTGCAACATGTGCACGCCTTGAGCCGTCATGTGGGGGCTTGACATTGAACCCAGGTCTTCTGAAAAGACATACAGCACTCTTTACCACTGAGCCATCTCTCTGGCCTCTTCGTTGGGGCTTTACTGCTATGGTGAAGACTACGACCAAAAACCACTCTGGGAGGATAGGGTTTATTTCATCTTACAGCTTCCATCATCCAGGGAAGTCAGGGCAGGAACTCAAGGCAGCAACCCGAAGGCGGGAACTGAAGGAGAGGCCACGGAGTAATACTACTTACTGGCTTGCTCCTCGTGGTTGCTCAGTTTATTTTCTTATACAAACCAGGACCACCTGCCCAGGGGTGGCATCGCCCACAGTGGGCTGGGCCCTCTCACATCAATCACTAATCAAGACAATACCACGCAGACTTGCCTGCAGCCCAATCTGATGGGAGGCAGCTGGGCGGTGGTGGTGCATGCCTTTGATCCCAGTACTCAGGAGGCAGAGGCAGGTGGAGCTCTGTGAGTTTGAGGCCAGCCTGGTCTACAGAGTGAGTGCCAGACAGTCAGGGCTATACAGAGAAACCCTGTCTCAAAACACACACACACACACACACACACACACACACACACACACACACACACACACACAAAAATATCTGATGCTCTGAATAAAGTTGATTATTGCATGAGACTTTAGTCTGCCTCGTTTTTAGGCTCCATTCTCCCAGGTTTACTGCCAACTAGAGTGGTAAACACATACACATGCACACACACACACACACACACACACACACACACAGACACAAACACAGACACAGACAGGCACACAGAGACACACACACACACACACACACAGACACACACAGGCAGACAGGCACACACAGACACAGACACAGACACACACACACACAGGCAGACAGGCACACACAGACACAGACACACACACACACACATGCTTCTGTGTAATATGGCCAGTAGAGAACTCAAATAAATGACCTGTCCTTTCTAGATTTCTGGTCCCATAGAATTACAGCTGTTGTGCACAAAAGAAAATGAAAATCTGAAAGTAAAAATTTCAGGAGAAGATGCTACTTGAACCTCTAACTTCTTTTTTTTAAAGTGTAATCCTCTGAAGGGAGATGTGGTGCTTTGGGTGAGAATGGCCCCATAGGCTCATAGATTTAAATGCTTGGACCCCAGTTAGTGGTACTGTTTGGGAAGGATTAGGAGGTGTGGCCTTGTTGGAGGAGGTGTGGCACTGGGTGTGGGCTTTGGGGTTTCAAATGCTCCAGCCAGGCCCATTCTCTCTCTCCCTCTCTCCCTCTCCCTCTCCCTCTCCCTCTCTCTCTCCCTCTCTCTCTCTCTCTCCCCTTCTCCCTTTTTCCCTCTCCCTCTCCCTCCCCCTCCCTCTCTCCCTCTCCCTCTCCTTCTCCCCTTCCCTCTCCCTCTCTCCCTCTCTCCCCGCTGCCTATGGATCAGGATTTAAAGCTCTCAGCTACTTCTCCAATACTCTGCTTGTCTGCTTCCCAACTTGATCATGATTAACCCTACATTCTACCACTGAACTACAGTCTCAGCCCTTATCATGTCTTCTTTTTAAGTTAAGCTTTAATATATTAATATATCTGTATAGAGATACCACCTGTGGAATGCAGGCGTATATTGAGAGTCTTGGAATATGTCCCCCATGGGTAGCAGAGGACCACCCAATAGTCTATCACAGGTAAACACCTATAAACAAGTAAACTGACTTACGGGATTGGGGTGGTTCAGAGCTACCTACCTTCTCCATCAACAAGCTCCCCAGCTGACTCAGTGTGTGCTCTACCACGGAAGCTGTGATCAACCTCCTGAGAGCAGACGACCTCAGCACTCAAAGACTGTATCAAACAGAGTGATATCCTTAAAGCAACGTTTGAGTCCAACATTCTTACCTGTTGGTGTGATCTGACATCACCGAAATTCACTTTCTTCCCCAAGTCTAGAATCACCGAGTTCTTAGTCTCTCGGATGTAATCGTCACTCACTGCTTGAGGAGCCTTTGTGGTTTTCTTCATCAGACCCTGGGGTGGTCTGTAAAATAAATCCCCACCCTTATGAAGTGACTAGCCAGTGTCTAAGGATCCACAGGTCAGAGAGGGTAAAAGGACAACCTGACCTCAGCGCTCAGGGGATTAAATACTGTATGTAGAGGCATTTTATTTTATTGCGTAATTTTATTATTTTGAGACAAGAATTCATGTAGCCCAGGCTAGCCTTGAACTAGCTATGTAGTCAAGGATGACCTTGAACTTCTGATCCTCCCACCTTTGCCTCTCAGTGTTAGAATTACAGGTGTGCAAAGCACACCCAGTTTATAAGATACTGGACACGGAACCTAGGGCTTCATTCAAGCTGGGCAAGTGCTCTACCAAATCAACTGCAAACTTTTAATTGCCAGGCATGGGGGCACACACCTTTAATCCCAGCACTCCAGAGGCAGGTGGATCTCTGCGTTCCAGGCTAGCCTGGTCTACAGAGTGAGTTCCAGGATAGCCAGGGCTACGCAGAGAAACCCTATCTCAAAAAACAAAATTTGACAAAAAAGAAAAAAAGAAAGAAAGAAAGAAAAGAAAGGAAAGAATGCCCCTTGTCCTGAGGCATTCAATACCCGTTCTGTGTCTATTTGATAAGACTTTTTCAGAGGGCTGGAGAAATGGCTCAGCGATTAAGAGCACTGGCTGTTGTTGCAGAGGACCTGAGTTCAATTCCCAGCAACCACATGGTGGCTCCCAACCATCTGTAATGAGATCTGGCGCCCTCTTCTGGCATGTAGGCAGAACACTGTATATGTAATAAACCTTAAAAAAAAAAAGATTTTTTTTTTCAGAATCCATTCACTAAGAGTCCTGACTCAAACCAAGCTATTCTGTGCATGTGGCCCTGTTAACTGGCATCTCCAAACCTTCAAGACACTTACCCGGACGGTGCACTTTTAGGCAGCCCCATGGCATTGGTGGGTGGAATGGATGGGAGAGAAGGCAGAACCGAGCTGAGGAAAGCCACTGGGTTCTGAATCCGGCCGGTAGGAGAGACAGGAGTTGGGGACACACAGTGAGGCTGAAACTGGTGTCCACTGGGGATGGGATATGGGAGCGGCGGCGGTGGCGCTGCTGGCTCTGTTGGCCCTGGAGGAGCTGGCTCGTTTTGGATGGAGAGCCCTCCTGGAGATCTGCCTGGCGTGGAGGGGTGAGACAGTAACAGGCTTTCTTTGCTGACTGTCCTCTGAATTGTTTGAGGAGTGTTACTCAAGGTGAACACTGGGGAGCTGGATGGGGACGCAGAGGCCGTGGGAGTGCTTGAAGTGGGGAGGAAATGCTTCGGCCGGGCCAAGTTGAACGTCTGTGGTGCAGGACCCTTGACCTGCTTGCTGGAAATGGTCACTGCCGGGGGAGCCGAGTTCAAGACACTGAAGTTGAGAGGAGACTCCTTGGGTGATGAAGGAGATGCAGTTTGCAGCTGCTGCTGTTCCAGCAACACTTGGTTGTGAAGCTGCTGTAACTGAGAGGAGTCGCTGTGTGGAAAAAGAGCAGGGAGAGAGGAGAGACACGTTACCACCAGCCTCGCCCTTCAGAAAGCCTGCGGTCTGTCCTGGGGACGGAGTTCAGTTGGGAGAGCACTTAACCTAGCATGTGCAGAACTCTGGGTTCAATTCCCAGCACTGAATAAACCAGGCATCATGGTACCCACACACCTATAGTCCCAGCACTCAAGAGGTAGAGGCATAGGGGTGAAAGGTTCAGGGCCATCCTCAGCTACACAGTGAGCTTGTGGCCAGCCTGGGCTACAGCTGGCTATTTTAGATTGGGTGGGGGGGGGCACAGAGGGAGTAAGAGAGAGACAATAACAAAGAGAGACAGAGAGGGCCAAAGTGGCAAGACATCACCTAGTAAGGAGCTGCTGGTTTGTCTTTCCCTCTTGCTAAGGGAATCTCAAATATTCTGGTCTTTGTGCCGCCATACTACAGCCGTGCAACAGCGAGTGTTTATGAATTGAAAAAGAAAAGAAATTGAGACAGTGTTACTCGTGTGGCTACTGTTTAAAGTTACAATGGCCTTGGCTCCCAGCTTGGCCAGAAGGCAGGAAGGCATCTAGCTGCACACTGTGGTGATGTTTTGTTTGTGCTCTAACAAATAAAGCTTGCCTGGAGTTCAGAGTGCGGAGCTAAGCCGCTAGAGGCCAGGCAGTGGTGGCTCACACCTTTAATCCCAGCACTTGGGATATCATGCCTTTGATCCCAGTACTTGAGAGGCACATGCCTTTAATCCCAGCGCTTGGGAGGAGGAAACAGGAAATGATATGGCTGGGCGGAGAGAGGAAGTGATAAGGTGGGGTGAAGAAAGGAGCTCGGCCCGTTCGGTCTGAGGATTCGGCAGAGGTAAGAAGTCTCTCTAGTGGCTGCTCCTTTACTTCTCTGATCTTTCAGCTTTCACCCTGATATCTGACTCCAGGTCTTTATTATTAAGACCGATTAGAATGCATGCTACAGCACACAGGTGTGAGTTATTGTAAGCACTGAATTCTCCAAAAGAATATCTCCCGCTCCACCTGTGATGGGGGTGGAATCTAGGCCTTGGCGCATGCTAAGTAAATGCTCTACCACTGGGCTATACTCTCAGCCCTCCTTCAAAGCCAGTCTTAAGGAAGGATCCAAGTGTGTCTGAATGCTTCCCATCCTCTCCAGACAAGACTTTGGGTTTTTGGTATTTTTGTTTGTTTGTTTATTTATTTATTTTATTTTATTTTATTTATTTTTTTGGAGACAGGGTTTCTCTGTATAGCCCTGGATGTGCTGGAACTCACTCTGTAGACCAGCCTGGCCTTGAACTCACCAAGATCTGGCAGGCAAGGCTTTGTGCATAGGATGGTCCTATGTTCCTATTCAGTCAAAGCAGTTTTTCTCTAAACCTTTTTCAGCATTGTAATTATTACGGAGGTTAATTTTCACTCTCCAAAGTGCCCTACTGTGATGCTGTGTGTGGTGGGGCATGCCTTAATCCTAGCACTTGAGTGTTTGATGAAGGAGGATCAGGAGTTGAAGGCCAGCCTCAGCTATGTGTCAAGTTTCCTGCCAGTCCAGGCCACGTGACATTGTTTAAAAAAAAAAAAAAAGCTGTTGGGGAATATTATTTTAAGGTGTGTTACTTTTGTTTATGTTGCATTTGTTTAACCCTGTGAAGCGGTGTTACTGTGCCTGTCTAGAACACCCGATGGTCTAATAAAGAACTGGATAGCCAATATCTAAGCAGGAGAAAGGATGGGCGGGCTAGCAGGCAGAAAGAATTAATAGAAGGAGAAATCTGGGAGAGGAGAGATCTAGGAGCGAGAGAAGGAGGAGGACGTCAGGGCCAGCCACCCAGCTACACAACCAGCAATGGAGTAAGAAAGAAAGGTATACAAAAACAGAGAAAGGGAAAAGCCCAGAGGCAAAAGATAAATGGGTTAATTTAAAGTTAAGAAAAGCTGGCTAGAAATAAGCCAGGCATTCATAATTAAGAATAAGCCTCTAGCCGGGCTGTGGTACCACACACCCTTAATCACAGCACTCGGGAGGCAGAGGCAAGTCGATCTCTTTGAGTTCGGGGCCAACCTGGTCTACAGAGCGAGTTCCAGGACAGCCAGGACTATGCAGAGAAACCCTGTCTCGAAAACAAACAAACATTAAACATTTTCATTTCTATTTTGTTCATTTTGTTCTTTTGAGGACAGCCTCTCCCTTATATAGTTCCTGGCTGGCCTGGAACTCATTTATGTAGACCAAGCTAGCCTCGAACACGTAGAGATCTACTTCTCTGCCTCCCAGGGCACTGGGGTTAAAGACAGGTGCCTCTATGCTCAGATTTTTTTTTCATTTCTTCATTATTGAAAGATTAAACAATTAAGAAACAAGAGAGATGGTTCCGTAGGTAAAGGCACACGTTGCCAGACCTGATGACCTGCGTTTTATACCTGGGATCCATGTGTCTGAAGGAGAGACCAGACTACCAAAGCTGTCCCCTGATCTCCACAGGCATGCCATGGCACATGCATGCTCACACTTACATACACAAATACACATATAGAAATAATAAATAATTGTATTATAATTAAGAAGCAGAAATATCTTTGCTGCGTTTTCCTCAGCAAAGAATAAACAATTTTTACTGGTGCTGGCTTTCTCGTGATGCGAAAATGCAAAATACTAACTTTAATTTTT
This sequence comes from Peromyscus californicus insignis, assembly GCF_007827085.1. Lineage (NCBI taxonomy): Eukaryota > Metazoa > Chordata > Mammalia > Rodentia > Cricetidae > Peromyscus > Peromyscus californicus. The sequence continues at coordinate 23,508,760 of NW_026294491.1, read as the reverse complement.
TTTTTTTTTAAATAATTTTTTTTAGATTTATTTATTTATTATGTATACAGCATGTATGACTGCAGGCCAGAAGAGGGCACCAGATCTCCTTACAGATGGCTGTGATTCAGCATGTGGTTGCTGGGAATTGAACTCAGGACCTCTGGAAGAGCAGTCAGTGCTCTTAACCTCTGAGCCATCTCTCCAGCCCTAACTTTAATATTTTGAGACAGGGTCTCCTATGCGCCCCCAGCTAACCTGGAGCTCTCAATCCCCCTGCCTCAGTCCCCTGAGTGCCGAAATTACAAGTGTACTGGCATCATAGCCTGTGGATTTTGAATTTTTGAGATTAAAGTATTAGTCAAATTATAAGCCTGGGTATCAAGTTTAAAGGTGGCTTTAGCAACAGTTTTGGATACTGTGTGTCAGTGATAACTCTTCCCTGGCCCTGAAGGCCATCTGCGATGGACCCAGTCCCAACAACCCACTCAGTGGCTTTCTCTTGGTGGCCTAAATTCATGTGGGAGAAGTTGACAACTCTAACTATTAGGGTTCTCTCACTCAATCAGTTGTTAAATGTTTCCCCAGCTGATCAGGACAACTAATTCTGAGCAGATGGACACTGCTTGACCAGTCCTCCCAGCTGGGGACTGTAAAGCACCCTGGCTGACTGAGGCACCAATGCTCAGGGAGCCAACTGGACCAGGAAGGAGTCTATACACTATGATAGTTACATATAGGTCAGCTGTTCTTCAATTTTAGCCAGCCTCAGAACCTGGTTAAAACACAGACTTTCAAGTTACCCAGAGTTTCTGACTCCACGGGTCAGGGCGGGACCTGAGAGCAATGCTGGGTGACTCTCATATGGAGTCTGGAGATAGGAAATGCTTGTCTAGCACTCAGGAAGTCCTAGGCTCAATTCCCAGCACCCCATAAAAACTGGGTGTCACGCCGGGCGGTGGTGGCGCACGCCTTTAATCCCAGCACTCGGGAGGCAGAGCCAGGCGGATCTCTGTGAGTTCGAGGCCAGCTTGGGCTACCAAGTGAGTTCCAGGAAAGGTGCAAAGCTACACACAGAAACCTTGTCTCGAAAAACCAAAAAACAAAAAACAAAAAACTGGGTGTCGTTGTGCACACCTGCAATCCCAGCAGGAAGGAAGAAGTAGAGGCAGAAGACTCAGAAGAAGGTCATCCTGGGCTCCATCGTAAATATAAAGCCAGCCTTGGCTACATGAGACTCTCTCTCAAAATAATAGCAACAAAAAGACACATTTGTCCCCAAAGCATAGGTTTTCTAGTTTTTCCTGACTTTTGTCTGCCAGTTTGCTCCTTTTTAAATGTTTATTTTTTTATTTTTTCATTTTTTTCCTGGACATGGAGGGATGAAGGGCAGGAAGAACGGCAACTCAGGTTATGTCTCTAAGTCTGGGTCAGTGGCTTCCAAACTGCTGTATATTAAAATCATCTGTGGAGACTGCCTCAATCAAGCCGGAAGGCATCGACAGATTTTTTTTTTAAATTCAGAAGCACTGGGGCTGGAGAGATGGCTCAGCGGTTAAGAGCATTGACTGCTCTTCCAGAAGACCCAGGTTCAATTCCCAGCACCCACATGGCGGCTCACAACTGTCTGTAACTCCAGTTCCAGGGGCTCTGACACCCTCACACAGAATATATACAGGCAAAACACCAGTGTACATTAAATAAATAAATAAATCTTAAAAAAAACATTCATACACAGAAACACTGCTTCAGACCACTTGATATTCAAGCTGCAAATTTCAAAAGGAGAATCATCTTGGCTCTGGGTAGACAGTGTTGAAAAATGCCAGGCCCCCTTTCCGTAGTAATTTAAAGATGAACGTTATCTCTGTGTTCCACATGAATGGCTAACTGATGGAATAAGAAAGGAACAGAAACACCTGCATCAGCTAACTGATGGAATAAGAGAGAAACAGAAACACCTGCATCGGTCAAATGAGCCTGTATTTTAATGTCTAGCAGTGAAATGCAGTGAAAACCAAGCAGGTTAAAACTAGTATGAGAAATCCCAATAGAGAAATGATAACTGAGGCCCTGACCTTGGGATTTATATGGATTGACAATTATACAGTGCATATACTGTATCAAAATGCCACACAATTATACAGTGCATATACTGTATCAAAATGCCACACAATACCCAGTAACTGTACAATTACTGTGTGTCAATTAAAAAAAAAAAAGAACACTAGGGGCCTGGAGAGTTGGCTCAGCAGTTAAGAGCACTGCCTGTTCTTCTGGAGGTTTAATTCCCAGCACCCACATGGTAGCTCACAACCGTCTGTAACTCCAGTTCCAGGGTATCCCACACCCCCTTCCTGCTTCTGTGGGCACTGCACATACATAGCACACACACACACACACACACACACACACACACACATATACATACATGCAGGCAAAATTCCTATACACATTAAGTAAAATCTTTTCTTAAGCTAGTAAGGAAAGATTGTAGGCTTGTGAGTTCACAGAGGGTGTGTATGTGTGTGCATATGCATGTATATTAATACCTATACTAATACAAACATAAATACAATTAAGAGGAAACTTAAGCCGGGCGGTGGTGGCGAACGCCTTTAATCCCAGCACTCGGGAGGCAGAGCCAGGCGGATCTCTGAGTTCGAGGCCAGCCTGGGCTACCGAGTGAGTTCCAGGAAAGGCGCAAAGCTACACAGAGAAACCCTGTCTTGAAAAAACCAAAAAAAAAAAAAAAAAAAAAAAAAGAGGAAACTTAAAAAGGCAAGGAATACTAAATGAATATATCGTGAGGAGGATTAGATTTTTAGAGGGTGTCATTCATTGCAAAAATACTTTTCTTAACTGGAAGTCTCTTATGACGGACATCACTGTCATAAGAGACTTTGCTTAGTAAGGAAGCTAATTTTTTTTTTTTTTTGTCATTAGGTTGAATTTCTTTGAGACAGGGTCTCATAGAGCCCAGCCTGGCCCTGAACTTGCTATATAGCTGAGGACAACCCAACCTCCTGATCCTCCTGCCTCTCCCTCTCCCTCTCCCTCTCCCAAACTGAGGACCGAACCCAGGGCCTTGTGCTTGCTAGGCAGGCACTCTACCACTGAGCTAAATCCCCAACCCCATGCTTCCACCCTCTACCTCTCATGTGGTAAGATCACAGGTGTCTGCTACTGTCCCTGGCTAAGAACATGCTTTTTATTTGGGTTTGGTTTGGTTTTTTTCATTGTTGCAATGTGTGTAACTAAAGACTACACTTCCCAGTCTCCTTTGCAGCTAGCACCCAGGTGACTCAATCCTAGCCAAAGAGATAAAATCAGAAGAAATTTGGGTGAGACCTCTAAGAAGGCACCTAAAAGAGGCTTCTAACACCAAGACTGTGACTCCTGCCCATGTGCTCCTTCTGCTCTTGAAATGACCACGCAATGGCTAGACCATGAGACATCTTGACCATGAGAGGTCCCAGCAAGGAAGCACATGCTGGTGATGGCAGAGCAGACGAAGGAGACTAGATCCTAACATCAGATCAGCCCCACAGGCTTCCCTTTATGTGAGAAAAAATAAATTCTTAGGTGTTTCACCTCTGTTACTTTAGGTTTTCAGTAACAATAGGCTCCACGTAATCTTAAATGACCCACCCTGACACAGTCTCTGGAGGAGAAAACCCCCTAGAGAGAGAAGGCGGGTCCTAAGGGAGTTGTTTGGTTGACCCATCTCCAAAGTCCCTTCTCTGAGAAGCATACCCAACTAAAAAACAAGACAGGGTGGGAAACCAGAGTTTCAAGTGAGATCTCCATATGGGTGCCAGGGCATAGGCCCCTCCCTCCCCACAAATAAAAAAATGTAATTTTTTTTGTTGTTTTTGCTTTTTTGTTTGTTTGTTTCCAGACAGGGTTCCTCTGTGTAGCAACACTAGCTGTCCTGGATCTCATTTTGTAGACAAGGCTGGCCTCAAACTTATAGAGATCTACTTGCCTCTGCCTCCTGAGTGCTTGGATTAAAGGTGTACACCACCATGCCTGTCTAATGTAATTTTTTTTTGTCCCCCGCCCCCTGTAATTTTTTTTTAAAGTTTAAAAAACAAGGAAGATGGGCTGAAGAGATGGCAGTTTCTCAGCAGTTAAGAGCACTGAGAAAACAGAAAGCTGATGAAGACGTAATCGAACAAGGGGGCCATGTTCCAGCCCCAGCAAGCAGCAGAACTTGGCAGCTTTGGCCACGTGGTTCTGGCTTGAGAGTCAAGGACACAAGAAAGGGGCCATGGAATCTCCCTCCATGACTAAGGAAATCTACTGAGGTCAGTAGGGCGTACGGCAGGGTGAGGACCGAAGTAAATAACGCGAATGGCACCTGGTGAGCATCTCCCCATCACCATAGAAGGACAAAGTGCAGGACCCGCTGCTGACGGTTTGCTCGCTGACACTAAAGGTTTATAGAATTATAAATACAGTTTCTATCACTATCTGTAATGCACGTTATCACTAGCTGCAATAGATCAACATGCTAAGGTCATGCCCTGTACTTGCTTGGCCGCAGGAGCACTGAACATGCACCATGGCTCTGACAGGGGCTCTGCAGAGAGTCGGGCTCCTGGGCTGAGACAGAAGACCAAGACTTCTTGCATCCCATCATACTTATACAGATGGTGCTGGGTTATACTCACTCGGCGTTAGCAAAGAACTATGACATCTACTGAAGAGCATCTCTAATGACTGTACAAGCTCCAGTTGATGCGGAGACACACGAGGACAGAAGAAGAGACTGTCGAGATGATTAGGTACAACAAAGAGCATGCTGTTCTGGGAGGAGTCCAGGCATGCTTTAGCTGGAGAACTCTAACATTAGACAGGAGTTTCCTGAATTTAGGTGCCATGTTGCTTGTTAGTGACGGCCATGGGGGCGCATTCATTCATGGCGATGTGAAGATGTACATTCTGCATTGTACTCCAAGTATGTTTTCTCACTTGGAATTGTGTTTTTTCAGCTCTATTTTTTGTCTGGCTTGGTCTGAGGCCAAGGGACCTGTGTGGTCTCATGTAGCCCAGGCTGGCCTCAGACTCCCTGTGAAGTTGACCTTGAATTTTAGATCCTCTTGGCTCCACCCACCAAGTGTTCACAGGTGTGCCCTACTTCATCTACTGTAGTGTTGGGGCTCAGACCCTGGACCTCCTGCATCCTTGGCAAACACTCTAACAACCAAGCTACATCCCCAGCTCAACTCTACTGTTAACATTCTTAAATTTAATTTTGTGTGTATGTGTACATGTGTGTGCACATGTGTGTTCATGTGTGTACATGTGCGCACGTGTGTATGTGAAGGCCAGAGGATGCTCATGAGTGTTGCTTTTCTTCTACCACACAGGTCCCAGGGATTGAACCTGGGTTTTCAGGCTCGTGAGGCAAGCGCCTTTATTCAACTGAGCCATCCTGCCAGCCCCAACCTCCATAATTTTTAAGGTCAGGCTCACAGGAGGCTCACAAGCACTCCTAGTTATCCATTCTATTTTTACTTACAGTTTGGGTTTGGCCAGGACAGGAGGGGGTTCTTTGACAGGCGAGGACGGCTCTGGGATTCTGGCTTCCTGCCCGTTGAACCTCTCAGGGAAGGAATCAGGTCTGGCCGGGCTGGTGTTGGCTACTCCACTCCCGGAGGAAGCCTCATTTTCCACGTCATCTTCAGGCAGGTTGAAGTGCACCCGCAGCCCAATCCTGGAGCTGGAACGGGGCTCATTATGGTTCACCAGGACCCCTTCCAGTTTGGGTTTAGGGGGTGGTTCCTCAGAACGAGGCTCTGGGTTGGGTGGGGAGGGCTGTTGCTCAGTCACAGCCAGGCTAGTGGTTGAGTTGGCTGGGAGAAGAGCCCCATTATCGCTGATGTCTTCGTTTCCTGAAAGGACAATTAGAGATCTTGAGCTGGAGACCACCAACAGGACTGAGCTGGAACTGTCACCTTGAGCTGGGGTGTGCATACAAGTAGGGAAACATCAATCCATGGAAAGGAGCATACAGGAAGATGCTTGCCAAAAAACAGGCCAAGTCTGGAGCATTTAAGGGTGGAGAGGATGTGGGGGAAACTGAATTGAACGTTGGAGTACACAACTGTGCACGTAGCGGTGTGGAATACATGCTTAGTTTATTCGAGGATGTGGGCTTGATTCCCTGAATCCCCTACCTCTGGAATCTAAGAGTTCTGTGTTTTGTTTTGCTTCAAGACAGGGTTTTTCTGTGTAGTCCTGGTTGTCCTGGAACTCACTCTGTAGACCAGGCTGACCTCAAACTCAGAGAGATTTGTCTGCCTCTTCCTCTGCCTCCTGTGTGCTAGGATTAAAGGCATATGCTACCACACCTGGCTACATTCTGTGTGTTTTACGTGGTGTGTGTGTGTGTGTGTGTGTGTGTGTGTGTGTGTGTGTGTGTGTGTATTCATGTGGAAGCCAAAGGACAACTCCAGGTATTTGTGGTCATTGAGTTGCAGAGATCCGCCCTTTTGCCCCAGCCCAGGGATTACAAGCATAGGCTACCATGCCTGACTTTTGTATGTCGATTCAGGGCACTGAACTCAGGTACTCAAGTTTATGAAGCAAGCACTTCTCCTGCTGAATTATCTTCCAGCTCCTTGAAGTACTCTTAAGAACTTGAGAAGTTTATATAAGGCCAGGGAGCCGCTTTCTCAGGAAGTGTGGAATGAATGACATCAGGCCCCTGAGGAGGCTGTCTGTGACTGTAAGTGGAATAAGAACTGGAAAACTAGACATTGTCCATAAACTTTTTTTTGGAGATGGAGTCTCACGTATCCTAGGCTGGCCTTGAACTCACTCTGTTGCCAATGACCTTGGACTCCTGGTCCTCCTGTCTTCATGTCTCCAGTGCTGGGATTACAGGTGTGCACCATTAGGCCTGGTTTAGGCGGGGCTGGAGAAGGAACCCAGGGCATCATGCACGCTAGGCAAGCGCTTTACCAGCTGAACTATAATCTCCAGCCACAAGAACATTTTTCTCTTTACTGTTATTATTTTATTTTTATGCATGTGTGTGCACAGTCACACAGGCATGCCAAGGCAGGAGGGTGGAGGTCAGAGGACAACTTGCTGGAATCAGTGTTCTTCTTCCGCTGTGTGGGTCTCAGGGACTGAACTGAGTTAGTCAGGCTTGGTGGGAGGTACCTTTAGCTGCCAAGCCATCTCACCAGCCCCTCCCCCCCGGAACAATTTTCTTAATAATTAAAAATTTTCAAAGATACTTTATGTGTGAATGCTTTGCTTGTATGTATGTGTATGCACCACATGTATGCAGTGCCCTTAGAGGCCAGAAGAGGGTGGTGGATAGCCTGGAACTGGACTTACAGATGGTTGTGAGGCCATCTTGTGAGTGTTGGATATTGAACCCGGGTCCTCTGAAGACTAGGCCAATGCTCTTAACCGCTGAGTCATTTCTCCAGGCCCCAGTTTAAATCTTTTTTTTGTTTTTTTTTTTTTTTTGGTTTTTTGAGACAGGGTTTCTCTGTGTAGCTTTGCGCCTTTCCTGGAACTCGCTTGGTAGCCCAGGCTGGCCTCGAACTCACAGAGATCCGCCTGGCTCTGCCTCCCGAGTGCTGGGATTAAAGGCGTGCGCCACCACCGCCCGGCCTTAAATCTTTTTTTTTTTCCAACCAGTCTTACACGTATTGCCTTCCCACATCAGGCCTTGACTGCATACTTGCCATAGTGAGTAATTTAAATCTTTATGGTTCATACGTGAATCTGGAAGAAAAGATGACCCTGGGCCGGGCCGTGGTGGTGCACACTGTTAGTCTCAGCACTGGAGGGGCAGAGGGGCCAGCCTGGACTACAGACTACAGAGCAAGTTCCAGGACAGCCAAGGCTTCACAAAGAAACCCTGTCTCAAAACAAACAAAAAGACTCTGAAGTTCACACTCAGTCTGACGGCTGGGGAGCACTCACCTCTCACGTCCAGCTGGGCGATGCTGGACACTCTGAAGTTCACACTCACAGTCTGACGGCTGGGGAGCACTCACCTCTCATGTCCAGCTGGGCGATGCTGGACACTCTGAAGTTCACTCACACTCAGTCTGACTGCTGGGGAGCACTCACCTCTCATGTCCAGCTGGGCGATGCTGGACACTCTGAAGTTCACTCACACTCAGTCTGACGGCTGGGGAGCACTCACCTCTCATGTCCAGCTGGGTGATGCTGGACACTCTGAAGTTCACACTCACAGTCTGACGGCTGGGGAGCACTCACCTCTCACGTCCAGCTGGGCGATGCTGGACACTGTGCCGTATTTGTTGCTGGCGGTGCAGGTGAAGCATCCGGAATCTTCCGAAAACACCTCAGCAATGACTAAAGTGCAGATCTCCTCTGTATGCCGGTAAGACAGACATGTGAATGACTTAACCACAGGGACAGAACGCTGAGACTAAATGACACCAAATGACGATTCTATAAACGTTGACGTAAGGAGCTGACTTAATTAATTCTTTGAAAACAGCTGCACCCGATAACTATTTGATCAGATTGACCCGTTAGGAGACTGAAAATGTCCAAAGATGTAAAACCAACAGCTCATGAAGGTTTTGTGATAATGTGTTGCATATAACACCAGGGGAACCCCCTAACCACTGAGCTACATTCTCCAAAGGTGCAGCACAGGCGTGCCTCAAACTCCCGATTTCTTATTCTCTTCAGCAGTTGCCTACTAGGGGGAGCCAAGACCAGTGGTTACACATAATGCACATTCTGTTTCTACTGTCCATCCAGATGACAATTAGACTAACAATGAACTTGTCAAAAGTCACAAACACAAATTAGCGGGGTCAAAGGAAGGTGTGTGTGAAACAGAAAAACTAATGAAATAGTTTTCCAAACCCTAGTCCCTCATTATTTTCATGGGGAAATTTCACAGTGAGATAATTTTAAACAAAGGCCCCAGTTTAAAATTGGGCAGAAGGGCTTGGGGCGGTGTATGTCTCAGCGGGAAAGCTCATGCCTAACACGCATGAGGTCCTGGGTTTGATCCCCAGCAGCACAAAAAATTGGACATACAAAAAAGTGTATGAATGCTTTGTTGAAGCAGTAGCAATTAGCTGATAGAGAAACAGAAACTCCAGGCGAGAGGAGATCAAAGTGAGTCTCCCTTTGTAACACGATAGCCATTCCCATGGATTAGCCTGATACATGACATGAAGTCTTGAGAGTGACAATACAGGTAATTCTCAGACATGACTAGAACCTAAAATTAATACAGTTAGATACTCTTTGAAAACCAGAGAAGAGCAGGGTCATTAGAACGAAATTACTAAAGCAGTAGTATTAGGGGAAGTTTGGCATCTCAGTACTTTGTGATGACTGAGTTAGGTCAACTAGAACCTTCTAGAACAGTGGTTCTAACCTACAGGTTGCAATTTGTGGGGGTCAAATGACCCTTTTCCAGGGGTCACCTAAGACCATCAGAAAACACAAATATTTACATTATGATTCATAACAGTAGCAGAATTACAGTTAGGAAGTAGCAAGGAAAATACTTTTATGGTTGGGGGGGGTCACCACACCATGAGGAACTGTATTAAAGGGTCACAGCATTAGGAAGGACGAGAACCACTGTTATAGAAGAAATTCCCAGGAGGCCATGGCAAACAGTACTGGTTAGTCCTTACAAGACAGAACCCTTGTCTTTTTTATTATATGCCCTATGGTCTAGTGTAGGTGTACAATATGGATGTTCTGTGCTTGCTTCTGGAATATCTGTGCTGTCCGAAGAGAACCGCAATAAAATTTCAAACAATCTCCTCACCCAGAGTTACGAATACAGCCTGAGGGCTCTGGTGTGTACATGACTCGCAAATGCTTTATGGCTCTCGCTTCTATTTTGGTATTCTCCAAAACCAAGTCAAGAAACAGCACACACATTTTATTTAATCTCTATAAATTTCTTTATTTACTTTATTTTGATTGGTTCTGGAGATCAAACCCATGGCTTTGAGTAAGCCAGACAAGTGTTCTTAATTATTGATATTCCCAGCCTCTTGTCCATTAAGTTTGAGACACAAAGGCTGTGGGATTGGAATTGGCGTCAAAGAAATTCCAAGCCCAGTTTTGAGGAGGGCATGAAATGAGTGGGAGTAATGGTCAAAGGGAAAATATCCCCAGGAAAATGTAAAAGAATTAACTATATTCGTATCAGATATTGATATGCAAATTTGAACATGCTCCCTCCTCCCCCCACTTCAACAATAACAGCTTGAGTTCATTTGGATCTTTCTAGAATTTTTAATTTTCACCTTTCCTTGACTATTTTTTTTCTTTTTTTTTATTTTGCAATACAATTCAGTTCTACATATCAGCCATGGATTCCCTTGTTCTCCCCCCTCCCGTCCCCCTCACCTTCCCCCCAGCACCCCCCCATTCCCATCTCCTCCAGGGCAAAGCCTCCCCCGCGGACTGAGATCAACCTGGTAGACTCAGTCCAGGCAGGTCCAGTCCCCTCCTCCCAGGCCGAGCCAAGTGACCCTGCATAGGCCCTAGGTTTCAAACAGCCAACTCATGCAATGAGCACAGGACCCGGTCCCACTGCCTGGATGCCTCCCAAACAGATCAAGCAAATCAACTGTCTCACCCATTCAGAGGGCCTGATCCAGTTGGGGACCCCTCAGCCATTGGTTCATAGTTCATGTGTTTCCATTCGTTTGGCTATTTGTCCCTGTGCTTTATCCAACCTTGACCATTTTAACAATTTTAGAACAATTACAACATATGTGTATCTCAAACCACTCAGCACATATCAATAAGTTGGGACGATCTTTACCTGGCTCTGCCATGGATCGAGGTTCTAAAGGGAGAAAAAAAAAAACAAGAGGTTGTGAGCATCTACTTTACTGAAAAGCTGTATTTCCATCCAAAGCTCCCTGTAGAGTCTCAGGGTCTTGTTTCCTTGGGGCTGATGTGATAAGGACAATCTGTCAAGGCTAAGTAGTGACCCAAGGACCAGTGACCTCAATAAGATCACAGAGGGGCAGCTGGAGAGCTGCTAAATGCTGCTTCATTTTGCAGCTTACCTGGATTCACACAGAGAAGAGAAACTTCAGGCCCCCAGACAAGGAAGAATGCCAAAGGGAGCTGGGATTCAGAAGGACTAGCATCTATGTATCTATCTATGTATCTATACCTATCTACCTACCTATCTATGTATCTATCTATGCTTCTATGTATCTATCTAGTTATATATGTATGTATGTATGTATGTATGTATGTATGTATGTATGTATGTATGTATCTATCTATCTATCTATCTATCTATCTATCTATCATGTATAAGCCACAACACTCAGGTGGAGGTCAGAGGACAATGTGCAGGAATCTGCTCTTTCCTTCCATCCTGTGGATCCCAGGATCAAACTCAGGTCTTAAGGCTTAAAGGCAGGAGACTTTACCTGCTGACCATCTCACTGGCCCACGACTTATACTAGTTTTAAAGGTAACAAAAGTTGTATATAGCTTAGTGGTAGGGCTCCTGCCTGGCATGGAGAAGGTCCCGGGTTCAATCCTTACTACTGCAAGAAAGAAAAAAATTATAATTATGGCTGACAAAATGGCTCAGTGGGTAAAAGCACTTGTCACCAAGGCTGGTCACCTGAGTTCAATCCACAGGACACACACGGTGAAAGTGGAGAACTACTCCTGCAAATTGTCCTCTGACCTCACAGGTGTGCTGTAGTATGTATAACCACACACACAGATGCACATACAATGAATAAGTGTAACTAAGATTTAAAATAATAAAAGTAAGAAAACTTTATTAATATGGAACGATGTCTATGAACTTTTGTGTAAAAAAAAAATCAATTATAATCGGGCATGGTGGAACATGCTTTTAGTCTCAACACTTGGGAGGCAGAGGCAGGAGAATCTCTAAGTTCAAGCCCAGCCTGGTCTACATAATTCCAGGTCAGCCAGAGCTACACAGTGAGACCCTGTCTCAAAAAGCAAAATCAATTACAAAAAATATATGTATTTGACTCATTTTTAATTAAAAATATGTATGGAGAAACCTTGGAGAATATATACCAATATATTAATACAATTTATTCTTAGGAGATTAATTCTTTTTTTTTTTTTTTTTTTTGGTTTTTCGAGACAGGGTTTCCCTGTGTAGCTTTGTGCCTTTCCTGGAACTCACTTGGTAGCCCAGGCTGGCCTCGAACTCACAGAGATCCGCCTGCTTCTGCCTCCTGAGTGCTGGGATTAAAGGCGTGCGCCACCACCGCCCAGCAGGAGATTAATTATTAAAGTGATTTTTATGTTTAAAGAATTTAAAAAGATCTTTTGTGTGTGTGGGTGTTTTGCCTGTAGGTATGTTTGTGTACATTGTGTTTGCAGTACCCACAGAGGCCAGAAGAAGGCGTAAGATGCCCTGGAACTGGAGTTACAGTTGTAAGTCTCCTCATGGAATTGAACCCGGGTCCTCTGGAGGAGCAGCCAGTGCTCTTAACTGCTGAGGCATGTCTCCAGCCCCTTTATGTTAGCTTTCTACTATCTATTTAATTTGTTGTTTAAAAACAGAGAAACAAACCCATATGAAACACTTGTTTAAAAATGTAAGACCATCAGAAAAGCATCCACTCACTCTTCTGTAAGATCCTGAAGTCCGGAGAATCCTCTATTAAGGTCCCTTCTCGGTACCACTCGACTTTCGGGGACGGGGCTCCTTTTACTCTGCACTCGAAGACAACCAGCTGCCCCTCAGAGGCTGACAGGTTCTGTAGCATCTGGGACAAGAGGAGTACGTTATCACCTACGTGCTTGGGGACTGTATCCTACTGCTGGATTTTAGGGACACCGTCTCCACCCCTGGATTCTTTCCACATCTCCGACAGACAGCTTCAACTCAGTGAGCGTACTCCGAGTCTAGTTTGAAAGACAGCACCATCCAACCCTTCCGGGACTCTTTCTTCATTATTTCCTGCATTTACCTCCATTTAAGTGCTAATCAAATTTATTAAGTATAGGTCAAACATATTGAGTAAAGGAGATGATTTTTTTTTTTAGTAATTTCTATTTTCATTTGTTAGTTTTCTTTCTTTTTCTTTTGTCGTTCACTCCTTTAATTTTTTTTTCAGTTCTTGTCTAAACAAAGCTTATAATATTTTGTGCCTTGCCCTGACCCATTTGTAACCCTTTTCTAATGATGTGGGCTGCATAGACGCACACATCCCAGCAAAGAGTTATGAGTAATGCCTAACACAAAAAACTGATTAACCTACTTAAAAATATTACAAAGTGGGGTGATTTTGGTCAACTGCACAGTTTTGTAGATAACAAGGTCCCAAAGTTCAAAGGTAGAACTCTGGCCTGACTGAGCCCAGCAGTGACTGCCAGGGGGCGCTGTAGTTCAACTTCAGTATTTTGTTCTTTATGTGGTGCCAAATTTGCTGAAATCATTCGTGACCTGAATAACACCGAGTGGTTTATGAATTAGTAAAAGTGCTACTGGATTGAAAAATCTAATTATTCCTCATTTCCCCAGTACACCTTATAAGGACAAGATAGAAGGCACGCAACATCCACGTGCTGAATGCAAAGTCCTCTCCCTGACCTCTGGAGAAAATTCTGTGCTAAAATGTCCACTTTGGTGCCTATTGAAAACCAGAGTGGCAGTTCAACATCTCTCTGGAATTAATATGTAATGGAGTTTTCTGAGGTAAACAAGTTAGAACATCAAGTCAACAGTCCGCCCGCCCCCCCAATAAAAATAGTGGTGGGAAAAAGACAAAAACAAAACAAACAAAAACCACAGGCATGGCAGCGCCACACCTTTAGTCCCCAGCACTCAGGAGACAGAGGCAGGCAGATCTCTGTGAGTTCCAGGACAGCCAGGACTGTTACACAAAGAAATCCTGTTGTCTTGAAAAACAAAAAAACAAACGAACAAAAAAAAATGGTGGTGGCAGACGGATTGTGGAAATGATATTTGGCAGTTTCATAAAATGGATATATGGAGAATGAAGTCAATCTACACGTTCTAACATGGTGTGTGGCTCAGTTCATTTGCTCAACTAGTTCTCAGCGGGGGGTCTTCGAAGCACTCTCGCAGAAGGCCCCTCTAGAGAGGCTGTTCAGCCAGGACGCCCACGATGCCACAGTGTAGAGTAGGCCTGCTAATGTCGAGGGTGGGAAAGAGAAGCGTCAACACTCAGGAGGAAGATAACCAAGGGTTATCTTACAAGCCACTTCGATAAAAAGTGGTTGAAAGTCCGTCACTATCCTGCAAATGGTGGAGTTTTTGTTTTTTCTTCTTCTTAAAGTTTATTGCATTTTTATGTACTGTGTGTTTAGAGGCTCATGAGTAGCATGGCCCACAGGTGGCTATCAGAAGACCACGTGCAGGGGTTGGCCCTTTTCCTTCACCATGTAGGACCTCAGGGTCAAACATAGGTCATCAGGCTTGGAGACAAGAGCCTTTGCCTACGGAGCATCTTTTTCTTCTGTTTTTTTGAGAATATATTTTTAATTACATGTATGTGTGTGTGTGTGGGGGGGGGGGGGGTGGAGTGGCCTCTGAGGCCCCAGAGCCCCTGGAGCTGTAGTCACGAGCTGTTGGGAGTTGCCTGATGCAGTCCTCTGAATCTGGGTCCTAACTGCTGAGGCATTTCTTCAGCCCCCACAGCTGAAGACAGCTTGCTGTTGTTGTTGCTTTTGTTTTTCAGATAAAGTGGCCTGACGCTTGTTGGGTAGCTGAGGATGACCTTGAACTCTTGATCCTCCTGCCTCCATCTCCTGAGGGCTGGGGTTAGAGGCATGAACCACTATGCCTGGAAAATCTGTGATCTTCTGTAAGGAGATGGCCCGTGTGGCTCCACATACATTCGGATTAGTTAAGCCATTAGGACACAGTGCAGAGGACGCTTCATTTATCACAGCCGTAGATCTCAGGTGTCTTCTAATGGTGTGGTACTGATTTTGGATTAAAATGTGTCTCCCCTTGCCCTTTTCTGGATGGAGATGGTAGAGGAGGGGATTGGGGGGTGGGAGCAGGGAAGGGGATGGGGGAAGGGACTGGGAGGAGAGGATGGGGGGGGCCTGAGGCCAGGATATAAAATAAATAGATAAATTTTAAAAAATGTGTCTTCCCAAACGTTCACATGTTGGAAGCTTGTTCCCCATTTTAACCGTGTTAAGAGGCAATGGGACCTGCGTTACCGGCTCCTTTTCTCTTTATCTCTTTTTCAAAAAAGTTGTTATGTATGGTGTTGGCCTAAATATATGTCTGCCTGGTGTTCAGGGAGGCCAGAGGATGGTAATGGATCTCCTGAAAATGGAGTTAGGAATGATTACAAACTGCCATGTGGGTGCTGGGAATAGAACATAGGTCCTCTGGAAGAACAGCCAGTGCTCTTCACCACTGAGCCATCTCTCCGGCCCTCTCCTTTCTCTTTTTAAAATCCCGCCTCCTGTCTGGATGCATGATTCTCTCCCCTCTCTCTCTTTCCCACCAGTGTCTTACCATCCTCCTCAACATCTTCACCAGAGCTAAGCCTATGCCGTTGTTATATCCCTGGAACCCCCAAACTGTAAGATAAATACACCTCTCTCCTGTGTAAAGGACCCAGCCTTGGGTAGTTTGTTATAGTAATGAAACACAGGCAAATACACAGACGGTACCCATGCTAATACTCGGATCCCGCCCCTTGGCATCGTCCTGTGTCCTGAAATAAAAGGAAAAACTCTACTCATTTCTCCTCTCCCTCTCTTCTCTCCCTCCAGCTCCCACGAGGTGTCTACCACTCGACCCCCCTCCCTTCCTCTCTCTCTCTCTCCCTCCCTCCCTCCCTCTCTCCCTTCTGTCTCCCTCTTTCGGTCTCTCTGTCTCTTTATCTCTCTATTATAATAAACTTTCCACGCGGATGTAGCGTCTGGATTGTGCATGTCCACCCGCCGCCCCGCCGCCCCGCTGCCAGCCCATCTGCCCAGCATTGCTTCCCTGCACTCGCAGGATACCCACGGGGTCCCCTAGCCTAGTAATATATCCTAACAGCCCAGACTCCGATCATGTTCATCTCACTTCACTAAAGGTGAAGAGGATAAATCAGTCAGTCCTCAACTGAGGAAGGCTGAGTTAATCTTTACTGGAAATTATGGATCTGAACTGAAGTCACCACAGTCAAAAGTCCACAGCCTCCTGAGGTAAAAACAGTGTCCAAAGTACAAATCTGCCACATTTGCCACCATACAGATCATCTTGGAGTTTATTCACTACAGACCTGACCATCTGGAGGGGCTCCATGGCCAGCCTGCACGGGGCCATTGTTTCTGTTCTTCCTGAAGCTTCCAGAAATAGAAGTATTTACCACAGAATAAATCCGACCACATGCCTGCTTTGCCCTGCCCTGTGTCAGGGGTTACAAACGTGGGTTCCTGCTTAGAGGTTCTTGGCTGGCAGACACAATGCAATGATACCTTCAGAAAAAGCATGCCTCTTGTTGGTTAAAATACATGATCTGTTAGGAGAACTTGTTCTTACAGAGGACCTGAGTTTGATTCCCAGCATCCACATGATGGCTCACAACTGTCCGTAACTCCAGTTCTAGGGGATCTGATGCCCTCTTCAGGCCTCATTGGACACCAGGCATGCATGGGATACATATATATATTTGCAGACAAAACACTCATACACATAAAATAAAATACATAAATATATATATATATATATTTTTTTTTTTGGTTTTTCGAGACAGGGTTTCTCTGTGTAGCTTTGCACCTTTCCTGAAACTCGCTTTGGAGACCAGGCTGGCCTCGAACTCACAGAGATCCGCCTGCCTCTGCCTCCCGAGTGCTGGGATTAAAGGCGTGCGCCACCACCGCCCGGCTAAAATACATAAATATTTTAAGAATAGCTCCAAGGTTCATTTTGTTATTTTTTTTTTTAATCCACATGTTCCTGCACCTTTGGGCATGATGTGTGTGTGTACAGTGCCTTAGGCTGGAGTTGGCCCAGAAAGGTTTACTGATATAGACCAATGGGAGATGGTGATATGGGTCAGCAGGTAAAGGGTCTTGCTACCAAGCTTGAGGATCTGAGTTCAATCCCAGGACTTTCATGATAGAAGGAAAAAACTGATTCCCACAAGTTCACAAGTTGTCCTATGACCTCCACACTTGGGCTGTGACGTGTACAACACACACACACACACACACACACACACACACACACACTGAAAAAAAAAGTAACAAACTAGACAGAAGATCCGTTGTCACTTGGTTGTCACAGGTACCCCAGCAAAGGTAAGTCTCTGGATTTGGTGGGTTGGGAAGAGAGACCCTGAAGTCCTCAGAAATCTGGATCTGGCCACTGGCCCAGTTATTTCGGGGTTTCCTGCCTCTGCTGTTATATAATGTAGTGCTCTTCAAATTCTCACTTCCCCTGTCCCCTTACACTCTTCAAATTACTGCTGAAACAGCCAGAGCCCGGGCTGCCACAGCCTTGAAAACTCGCCAGGGCAGCTGCCATTGAGTGGGAGGCGACAGGAGCAAGATTCTAATTTGGTCACCTCCCCCCCTCCACACTCCAGAAGTGTGAGTGCTGTTCTCTTGGTAAGCCGGGTGGAGTGTTTTTGATGTTGTCAAGAGGAGGAAGGGTGGTCTCGCACCACACACAGAGTGTTTCAAAACATAGGAGGGCGGGCAGGGGACCGCTCAGTGGGGAAGGGCGCTCGCCCTCAACACCGACAACCTCAGTTCCATCCCTGGAGCATAACATGGTCGAGGGACAGAACCGACGCCTGTAACGTGCCTCTAACCTCATGCACGTATTGTACACACCCCAACCCCCAATAAATGAATAAATCTAAAAAAAAAAATTAAAAGAAACCAAACATAGAAGGTGGGCTAAGGATGTAACTCAGTTGGTCGAGAGGTTGCCTAGCAGGCACAAAGCCCTGGGTTTGATTGACTGCACAAACCAAGTGTGGTCACGAATACCTGTGGCCCTGGCATGCAGGAGGCCCGAGAGTTCAAAGTCAAACACTGCTACTTACAGAGTTCGAGGTCAACCTGGGCTACATGAGGCTTTGTCTGAAACAACAACAACAAAAAGGGGGCCAGGGATGTAGCTCAGGGGCAGAGCACTTGCCTAGCATTCTCAAGCACCTACTCAAAGCACCACAAGGAAAGGAAGGGCACAGGTACCCTCTGTGAGTAAACCCGTATGGAACCCCACAGTCCACTCTTAACCCTGTCACCCCGGCAAGTCTCCTTTTCACTCAAACCTTCTCTAAAAGGAAGGTCACCCAAGAAGGGAAAACAGAGTTACATAAAACCCTCCAGTCAGGGCTTTTGAAAAATGGTGGCTTGCCGTAGTTGGCAAAGAGATGCTTTGTTGGGCTGTATAGAAAGTGAGTCACAGGAGCCATGTGGCCAGAAGTCCCTGAAGAGACAAACAGAGACAGAATAACCTGGACAGACGTATGCAAATCACCTGCTCTCATTGCTCGGTGGCGAAATACCATCCTTGGTAACTGTGACTCAGAAATTCGCTAATGACCCTGGCAGTGACTGTGACCTCAATCCTGCCCTCACTGACGGGGACTAACGCAAGCACGCTGCGGCTGATAAATCTCTCTGGAATCTGAACCCCGGCCTATCCTGGTGCCCCATGTCCCTGGACAATCCCATTTATGGAGGCAAGAGCTCACATTCAGAGGGCAGAGAAAGGCTTCTCACAGTTTGTGGCTGTGTACCAAGTGCTGGGTTCCCACCAGCAGGCTAATATTTTTATAGATTTCACCGTATCGGATGATCAGTTCATTTTCCCATTTTTATTTGTCAAAAGCATATGTATCTGCCAACCAGAATATCTAATCAGAGAGAGGCACTCACAGTCACCTCAGTAAAGCAGTTAAAAATGGATGCTTTGATTGACCTTGGGAATTAAATATAAAGAATATTAAAGGGTCCTATCTGACTGATTCTCTCTCCTCCTCCTCTTTCTCCTTTTGTGTTGAGGGCCAAAGCCAGGGCTTTGTGCTTTCTAGATAAATACCTAACCACTGAACTACACTCTGAAACCAGACTTGAGAGAGGAGGGGGGGAGCTTTTAAACTTAGTTTTTGAGAGAGGGTCTTTCAATGTAGCCCAGGCTGGCCTTGAACAGTCTCTTTCTGTCTCAGCCTCCTGATTGTTAGGATTATAGGCAAGCATCAACGTGCCAGACTTCACCTTTTAAACTTCTATCTGCACATTACACATAGCTTTCAGGGTGATTGGGAAAAAACCTAACAGACAAACAGCTTTACCAGTGAGGAATGTACAAGGCATGTGCTCTGGGTCATAAGAATCTTTGCATACTTAAGATTTGGAACCTAGTGGTGGTGGGTGCCGAGAATGGGCAGAAAGGAGACTACTGGGGACCACCAGGGTATTTGGTGGTTCAGCTACCTTTTGAGCTGGCACTGTCCCTAACCTGTGATGAATGGACATGACAAATGCTTTACTTCTGTGTCACTTTTATGCTGTCTCTTAAGGCTAGATGGCTTAGCAGTGTCAATAAGAGATGACAAAGACAGGTCTGTTAACTGTAACACACACACACACACACACACACACACACACACACACACACACACACACACAGAGTGCATCCACAATTTCTCTTCATAGTCTTGCATCTACTAAATCAGAACATGGGATTTTCCTACTTTCAGTCATTTACGACAGTAAGGCTGAAACACCAGAGGCAGATTATTAAATGAATCTAAAAAATAAAGAGGCATCTTATTCACATAAGGAAATGTGCCTAATCGATGGGGAAATGGGTAGACAGGGATTACTCTAGACTCCGTGGTGGATTTTGGGAAGCCATCTTGGATGATTTCATCCAAGATGGTGGAACTCCTTCTAGGACAGTTGTGGATCTAGCAAGAGTATCAGTACTGCTAGAAAAGACCACATTTGCCATTTTTTCTTGAAATCCTTATCTTGGGCAGTCTAGAGATTTGGGGTTAAATGATTCTTTGGGGCGTGGGGAGGGTGGCAGGGAGGCTAGCACCCTGAGCACTGTACTGTGCTCAACCACATCTCCAAATGTCATTAGCACAACCCTCTCATGTGACAACCAAAAGTGTTTCCAGACATTACCAATGACCCTCGGAGAACAAAATCAACCACAATTGATATCCATGGCTCAAGCTATATTTTTTTATGGAATAAAAATCTCTTGGGGCTTACATTTGTTATTCATACGAAGAAGAATATCATGGAGACAAATTATAATATAAAAAAATCGAGTGTGACTTATTTTTTCACCTTTGAGCTCACTGTCTTGGGCAACAGTGTGTGTTGCACATAGAAAGAATCATAGTCCTAGACGTGGGAAAACTTGTTTCTACTCCTAATTCCACCATTAACCAGTCCTGCGACGTTGGCTGAATTTTGGTTTAATCTCTCTGGCCCTCCCTTGGTTTCTGTCCTTTGTAAATGAGAATCTCTAACTGAATTTTCCAGTTCAAAATCCAAAGGCTGGGTGATTTAGAATTTGGTGACTCTGTAGTCGCTAATACCTCGGAACAGAAGAGCGAGCTCTTTGTCTTAATCCAGGCTTCATGTTAAATCTCCTAAGATCACTTAGCTCTGTTTCCTTGAGCACCAGAGGCAAGTCCCACAACCAGATCCTCCTGGAAGCCAGGGCACACCTCTAGAAGAACAAGTAGTCAGAATCTTGTCAGCTGATTTCCAGGAGTGACTGTTTAACGACCTTTAGAATGGCCATAAAGGTCAGTGTGGTTAGCAGTGAGTACATTTCCCTGACGATAAGAACTGTCTTTAGGAACCTGAGACTTGGGGCAATGAAGAATCAGGTAGCCAACGGCCTGAGGAACAACATGCCTAAGTTTTCTTGTGACTACCGTGATATGTATCTTACCCATGAGGAGCAACATCCCTAAGTTTTATTATGACTACTGGGGTATGTATCTTACCCATGATTCTCCATTGGTAAGAAAGCCACACTGCAGTAGTAGGGAATGCGAAAGACTTCTTCTACTGGAAATGGATGGAAGGGCAGGCCTAGAGCCCGACTGACAAAATGAAGGCTGCATTTCAACAAAGCAGTTCCATGCTCCTCTCCCCCGCTGGGGCCGCGACCCAGCCTCTCCCCAGTCTCCTGGGTCCTCCTTGCCCTGGCATGATGCCTGCACCCTAAATGTGAGGCCCACTCATGATGCCAATGTGCGGCCTTCCTGCTCCTGGTCTGAGGCCACCCATGGGAGGCCACATGCCCGTGATGCCTGGGCCTCCAATGAGGAGACCTCCTGCTCGCCCTGTGATGGTGCCCACTCGGCCTGGCATGACTGGGCCAGACAGATAAGAGCCGGAGGACTCTATCAGTTTTGTGTTTCTTGTTCTGTTTCACCAGGCGATCACGGTGCTGAGCCTGAGTGTTTTCTAGCTGCATGACAAGGAAGACGTTCCCCTTCCTAACGAGAGAACAGTTCTGGAGGGGAGAAGTCGGGTAAAAGGTGCAGTTTGCAGCTGGGCAGCGGCAAAAGCATACACTTTTGATCCCAGCACCCAGGAGGCAGAGGCGGGCAGCTCTACATGAGTTCCAGGCCAGCCTGGGCTACAGAGGGAATTCCAGGACAGCCAGGGCTATACACAGAGAAACCCTGTCTTGAAAAAAAAAAAGGGGGGGGGTACAGTTTTCACTTGTATTGTGAAATATAAAAATAAAATCGTCAACTATTTTAGTTAAAAAAAAAAAAAGCAGAAGCAGAACCAGGCAGATCTCTGTGGGTTCGAGGCCAGCCTGGGCTACAGAGTGAGTTCCAGGAAAGGCACAAAGAAGAAAAGAAATCTGAAACTTGGAGAGGGGTTGGCGATGTAGTTTAACTGACAGAGTGCTTGCCTAGTACATACAAGGCTCTGAGTTCAATTCCTAGCAATGAATAAATTGGGTATAGCAGTACACACCTGTAATCTCAGCACTCAAGTGGTTGAGGTAAAGAAGATCAGAAGTTCAAGGTTATCTTAAATTACATAGAAAGTTCAAGGCCAGCCTAGGATATGTGAGATCCCATCTCAAAAAGTAAAATAAAATAAACCTGGGACCAGACATGAAACCATAGAAACTGCCCAAACACAGAAACCCTTAAGCCCTCCACTGTACTTCCAAAAGACAAATCCTGAGATAAAATCAGAGGCTCTTAGGTCCTTTGTCTGGGTTCCCTGGGGTTTAAAGGCCCGACAGAAAGAGAAGTCTTATTTGATTACCTTGGTAAACACGGGAGCTGCGATGATTGGCTTGCCATCCAGGCCTTGCAAATAGCTGGTGGGACTCTGACACTGTAAGAAGGGAACCAACAATACATTCATTGTCACCAAGGTTGCTGCGTGGACAGACTGAGATAACAAATCTACAGACTTCGCTATAGAAAATTAATCTCAAATCAAAAGACCAGTGTTTTCTAAACTCATGAATCTTCGACTTGAGATTGCTGACTGAGCCGACTGCATTTCTTCTGAGGTCAGGCTGGCTGTAAAGTTACACTTTCCCCACACCGTATGGGTCCAGGTAACCAGCCCTAATCTGAAGAGGGCTCATCAAGTCCCTGGGGCTACACAAATCACTGTTTAAAGACCAATGGATTTGGACTCAAAGTTGACCCTCTGCATTACTGAAGAGGTTAGATAAGTAATCCTCAATATTTTTTAAGGTGTAGATCAATACATCAAAATATACTTAGATTATTATTGACATGCAGCAAATATATTTAGAAAGTATAATTTCATGTTTTAAAGTACATGCATACATGAATTTTTTATATATGAATAGAAAATGCCTGGAAGTCTCTCCTAACAATGATTATTATTGACAGGAGATTCACCTGAGGATAAGGGTGTAGAGATACAAGCTTGACTAAAGTCGGTGGGTTCTTTAAAGATTTTATTTTAGTTTTCATTATATGTATAGGTATGTATCTCTGTTTGTGCACACACCTGTAGGTGCCCATGGATGCCAGAAGAGGCAGCTGGATCCCCAGGAACTAGAATTATGGTTGGTTGTGAGCTGCCCAAAGTAGGCGCTGGAAATTGAATTTGGGTCCTGAGCAAAAGCAATACTCCATCTTTACCACTGAGCCATCTCTCCAGCTCTGATTAAAGTTTTTACTTTATATGCTTCTATACATTGAGTGTTTTACAATAAACATTATCATCAACTTGAAAGGGGTGAGTCTTGTTTATTTTTTGAAAAAAAAAACAACTTCCTGCTTGCCTTAGGAAGTAGAATTATTCCCAGTTCCATGGAGTACAGTTAAGATGTACACACCCATTGGTTCACTCATGATTGGCACTTTTTACGAAGTGGGGGCGCCAGAGACTAACTTGTCAAGGATCCCTTCGCCTATGATGTTTTCCCAAGGAGCAGACTAGGTCCCCAAGGCCACCGGAAGCAATGAGCTCGTGCAGCAGCAGGACAAAGCAGTTATCTCAGCGATAGATTACAACAGAGGATCACACAAGGTGGTCATGGTCACTTGGGTTCGACCTAGCTTCATGTACCTGCTGGACGGTGGACACTCTGGGCTGGCCTTGGGCCACTGGAGGAATGGCTGCAGAGGTAGCAGGAGGAGATGACGACTCCTTGGGCTTCTGGATGCTGAGGAATTATTAAAATATGGATTATAAAACAGACCAGTAACTGCTGGTGAAAACCAGTGACGTCAGCACCGCTCGCTGACGGAGCTATCAAGTCTTTGACAGTATTCTGCAAGCATTCAACAATGTCCCGCGGCTACACATCCTCTTGGGCAATACACACATGAAGACGACACTCTTAGCCTTGGGTTCTTTGCCTGGGGTACAGCCAGTGAGTCAGACGTACCAACCGTGACCTGAGATTCACAAGGCATGGCACGGGCTGGAGATCATTTTTCAAGCTCCGTTTTGCTGCCGCTGTCTCTACTTTTTCTTTTCTTCTTTCCCTTCCTTCCCCTCTCCTTTCTTTATTTTTATTTTTTCCTTTCTTTTTGGAGACAGGGTTTCACTCTGTAGGCCAGGCTGGCCTTGAAGCCACACCCGTCCACTTACCTCTGCTTCTCAAGTGCTGAGATTAAAGGTCTGCACCACTCAATTTGGTTCACTCTCTCTCTCTCTCTCTCTCTCTCTCTCTCTCTCTCTTCTGTCTTTCCGCTGGCCTTGAACTGGCTATGTAGCTGAGTGAGGGAGACTTTGAACTTCTGATCCTTTTGCCTTTGCCTTCTGAGTGCTCAGATTGCAGGCGGCCACCATGCCTCTTTTATGTGGTACTGGAGAATCAAATCCAGGGCTTTGCGCACAGGGGGCACAAGTACTCTATCACCTGAGCTACGTCCCCGGCTCCTCCTCTTTCCATTTGGAGCAAGGGAAAAAAAAAAATAAAGAGGCCAGGCTTTATACATCTTTATTTCTGCCGTTTTGCGCTGGCGTAAAGTAGAAGAAATATCCTGAAGTCGACAAGCTCTTCAAATTTATACAATTTAACTTAAAGAGAGTTGAACCAGGAAGTACTCTTGAGAAGGATGCACAAGGAAAATTTGTTTTGTGAGCGAGGAAGATAGAGGTCTGAGGATCTGGCCAAAGAGCCTGGCAGGAGAGAGAGCCTAAGGCAGAGGGAAAGGCAGCCTTTGGGTAGAAGATTCTGGTCGGCAGAAAGAACACTGGGAAACAGGAAGTGCTGGGCTTAAAGGGCCCTCACGATCTTGAACATGGGCCTTTCACCTATGGCCCTTGGGGACACATGACCACTCACAGTAGGCTACCCTTTCTTTGGTCTGGATGCTGCCTCTCAGTTTCTTCATCTCTAAAATGGGTAAATAATCATTTATAGCCTGTGAGTCTTTTGGGAGGGTTAAAGAGATAACTCCCATCAGATGCCTAGCATGTCCTTGTTTTCTCCGTGCTCAGGACAGATGCCTGTGGGGTCTCTATACAACTGAGGATGTAAGGACACAGAAGGAATTCCCCAGACAGGCAGCATGTGCTCTAAGAAGCGAAATTACATGGCCTCTCGTTGTCTCCAAAGCATGTCCTACTCTCTACAGTAGGAGAGTCACTTATTTTTATCACACGGCTACTCTGTATAAAGAGCATTTCCTAACCTTCACTGTGCCTAGGTGTGTTCCTATGACGACTTTCTGGACATGGGCCACGAGGGAGAGTGATGTGTGTGTAGCTTAAGGGAGATGACTCAAAAGGTTTGCGTGTTCCTCACTTCCTCCTTTCCTACTGAGGAGATGGGGCCCTGCATTAGCGTGAGGTGAAGCAGAAAGCTGGATCTGGCCACCGGAGACCTACGATGTCCCATACTGGTACCTAGTAGACCGAGAAGCTCGTGTGCCAGACAAGTCCTGATCTGTGTGTACGTGAGAAGTAAATATCTGTGTTGTTTAAGTCACAGTTAATTTGGTCTCTGTTATGTACAACCGAAGCTAAAAATCTTTGCGGGTACCAAGTAATTCAAAGCAAATGAATGAATGAGATCTCTTTCACTTATTGGAACTTGTAGATAAAAACTCATACTCATTAGCCTTTGTAGCAGGACCCAAGATACCCCCCCACACCTCAGTCGCCCCCAGAGAGGAGCGATGAGCATGTGCCTGAGCAGGAGTTTATTATGGAATCCAGAGAGGGACCATTCAGACTGGGTGTGCCGATGAGTAGGAATTTCACAACAGGAAATCCCACAAGGTACACAGTTTGAGGAACAGAAGAAAATGAATGAATGCTGTGCTGTTTGAATGAGGTGCCAGCCACTTGGAGAGCCTGACGCAGCGGGGACAGAGGGGAGCCTGGCGGGGACAGAGGGGAGCCTGGTTGACATTCTCCTGAGTGCAGCTTTGGATGGAGGCCACTGAAGATTCTTTAAAAAATGTTATTTGTTTCATGTTTGGTTTGGTTTTTCTACAGATAAGCTTTTATTTTCCTTTGTTTCTGTTTTTTCAAGACAGGTTTCTTTGTATAGCCTTGGCTGTCCTAGAACTCGCTCTGTAGACCAGGCTGACCTTGAGCTCACAGAAATCCACCTGCCTCTGCCTCCTGAGTTCTGGGATTAAAGGCAGGTGCCATCATCACTTGGCTTTAGATAATCTTTTCTAAGCCTGGAACATGAAGAGACCGAATGATCTGCTTGAGAACAATTGGTACTACTTGGTCTACAAAAGAGAGAGACTGGGGCAGAGAGGAAGACCTTTAAGGAGGTGATGGTGTACAGGCACAAGGAAGAGGATGGGACGAAGGCCTTGTGAATGATGGTAGAAAGAGGTGAACGGTGAGAGAGAATGCTGGGGGGTGTTCTGTATGGCAAATGTGTTGCGCTGATTGGTTAGTAAATAAAACACTGATTGGCCAGTAGTCAGGCAGGAGGAAGTATAGGCGGGACAAGGAGGAGAATAAAGCTGGGAAGTGGAAGGCTGAGTCAGAGAGACACTGCCAGCCGCCAAGATGACAAACAGCATGTGAAGATGCCGGTAAGCCATGAACCACGTGGCAAGGTGTAGACTTATAGAAATGGATTAATTTAAGCTGTAAGAACAGTTAGCAAGAAGCCTGCCACAGCCATACAGTTTGTAATCAATATAAGTCTCTGTGTTTACTGGTCGGGTCTGAGCGGATGTGGGACTGGCAGGTGAGAGAGGTTTGCCCTGACCGTGGGCCAGGCAGGAAAACTCTAGCTACAGAGAAATCTTTTTGTTTTCTTTTTGTTTTGAGACAGGGTTTCTCTGTGTAGCTTTGGAGCCTGTCCTGGAACTCACTCTGTAGACCAGGCTGGCCTTGAACTCACGGAGATCCTCTTAACTCTGCCTCCCGAGTGCTGGGATTAAAGGCATGGGCCACCACCGCCCGGCTAAGAGAAATCCTTTACTTACTAACGTTCATAAGCATAAAAGAGCTAAAAGCAAGCTATTGCAAGGGAAGACGCACAGAATGTTTGAGGAATAAAACGTGATTTCTTCCCTCCCGGAGTGTCCCTTCCGTGGGGAGAGCTCTGCGAAGCCTTTCCCGCTCTCGCTCTCTCTCCTCCCTTGACCGATGGTGTACTCATCCGAGTCCTGCATAGCTCACACGTGGTCGTATCCCACTGCACCTTATCACTCTTGTCCACTTCCTGCTGGACTTCCTGTGCATGTCCCTCTGCCAGACCCTAAATCTTGAACAGGCAGGAAGCCTGTGATTTTTCTTGGTGTCTGCTGCACCTAGCACAGTACCTGGGCCACAGTAGGGGCTCAACCAAGGTTGTAAAAAGTAGTAACTCGATGGATAAAACTTTATTCAGTACCACTGTTTAGCAAAAACCTACGATGCGCCAAGGCATTTGTATTGTCTGAAACTCACGGCAATCCTCCGGTCTCAGCCTCCCAAGTGTCGCGATTACAGGTGTGTGCCACCACACCTAGTTTTATAAGTACTATTTAAAAATGTATTTAAAAAGTTATTGGCTTACATTTTTTAATCCTGTAGATAAAAGTATGATAATATTTCCTAAGAGGCGTTTTGTTTTTTAAATATCAGGAAGAGTTAAATTAATCTGCTAGACAGGAATTAAGCAAAAACAAATGAGTCTTGCCCAGATCTTCCCATGTACACGTACATACATGTTTTCTTATAGTGTTAGGATCTACCTCGGAACCACCTCCTTCAAGTTCTAGACATTAGTTAGGGGTTCTCTTGGGGTCTGAGGATGTGTAGGCCATTGGAATTACCGGTTCATCTCTTCTCTGTTAGGGTCCCCTTCTGAGTCAGAGGAAGAAGCTCCTAGAGAAAGAAAGACAAGAGATGGGTTTTTTTTATTAATTAATTAATTAATTAATTAATTTTGGAGCTGAGGATCGAACCCAGGGCCTTGTGCTTGCTAGGCAAGTGCTCTACCACTGATGTGTAAAAACCAAGAGATGGTATTTTTTTTTTTTTTTTTTTTTGGTTTTTCGAGACAGGGTTTCTCTGTGTAGCTTTGCGCCTTTCCTGGAACTCGCTCTGTAGCCCAGGCTGGCCTCGAACTCACAGAGATCCGCCTGGCTCTGCCTCCCGAGTGCTGGGATTAAAGGCGTGCGCCACCACCGCCCGGCGCGAGATGGGGTTTTTAAGGCAACAATTTCCTAAACAAATTCCTAGGCATTTTGAAGACCTGAAAAAGAGTCTCGGGCTGAGGAAGGAACCTCGTGGATCCTCACATGAACATCCAGTCTGGCAAAGGGGACAGTGACTCTAAGAAACCTAAGGAGTCGGTCGCTCAAGGACATGTGCCCAGCGAGCGATACAGCTCAAAAGAACAGGGCCGAGTTCTGCATTCCAGTGTGTAAAACACCTGCTGAGATCTTTGGACTCACAGGGCAGTCTTTGCAGGCATTCCCTGGCCTCATAAATCCTCACCGAGTGGGTGAAAGGGGGGATTATTCCGGATTCCAAACATTGGAGGTGTAGGTGGGTGCTCTTCAGTCCTGCCCTAGTATTAACAAGTCATCCTCCATCTTGGGAGTAGGAGCATTTGATGTCCAGATGCCAGAATGGAAAAGCAAACAAACAGTGGGATCCAATCTCAGTTCTCCTCCCAGGTCCTAGATTTATTTCTCAAGATAGGAAATTCCAGGAATATCCAGGAGAGCTAAACCTGGAGCTGTTTATGGCGCTCCAAAAACTTGAGGCTAAAAACATGGAACACATTCCTAGCCATGTATTTACTCATTAAATGTCTGTCGAATATTCATTATGTGCCTAGTTCTGTGGAAATTATCATAGATAAAGAGGAATGAGACCGTTTGGGCCTCGCGATCTTCTCGGCAAAGGAGCGTTTAATCCATGATCATATGATATGTAAGTGCCGGAGGCAAGGCATACCTAAGGTATTAGAGAGGCAAGAAAAAGTACTAGAGAGTGGTCCTCCGGATAAAACTCAGAGGATGAAGCAAAAAGGAACGAAAGCTTAATAGATAACTGAGGACTAGAGATTGATTTCTTGTCTAAAATTACTCCTCTTGGGTACTGCTGCTCAGGGGGTCACCAGACTTCTATCCCTGACTCCCCACAATGTATATTCTCAACCAGCAGTGAGGGGAAGGCAGATTATGCACGTCTCTGCTCAGAACCTTCCAGAATTTCCTGTGTTACTCAGAAGCAAAACCCTTGCAATGACAGATAAGGACCTGCTCACCCACCTCCCTCCACCGTAACCTCATCTTGGACTTCAGGCTTCATTTCCTATTGCTTTCGGGCTTGCCTGCTCTGCTCTAGCCACAGTAGCTCCAATCTTCCTGTTTTACTTAAGTTGTTTTTGTTTATCATTATTACTATTATTTGTGTGTGTATGTGTGTTTGTGTGTATATGTGTGTGTGTGTGTGTGTGTGTGTGTGTGTGTGTGTATGTGTGTGTGTGTGTGTGTAGGCATGCATGAGGGTCAAATGACAACTTTTGGGACTTGGTTCTGTCCTTCCACTGTGGGTACCAGTGACCAAACTCTGGTTCCAGGCTTTTATATTTAGTGTGAAGCATCTCGCTGGCCCAACACACTGGCTTATTTCTACCTCAAGACTGATGCTCTCTCACCTCAGGGCCACTGCATTTGCTGAGCTCTCTGCCTAGAGTGATTTTCCCTTGAGTCTCCTGTGACCACCACTTAGCCTCCTCCAGGTCTTCCTTCAAATGTCACCTGGTTAGTAAGGTCTTTTTTGGCCACCTAATCAAAAATGACAACCAACACACACACACACACACACACACACACACACACACACACACACACACACACACACACATTCCTATTCATTTTTTCTATTTCTTTTGTGATGTTGTGATTTATCACCATTTATCTCATCCATCTGCAGTTTCTCTCTCTCTCACTGTGATGTAAATTCATCGGCACATCACATCATCATCCATCTAAGGAGTTTTGTCTACTTGATTCATGCCTATTATCCCCAGTGTCTAGGTGGGTAGAACAGGCCCTCAGCAAATGCCTATTTAATCACACATAATTATATTTTGAGAGTGTACGTCATGCTCCAGAAGCGGTCAGCTTTACCTTCTATGTAAATCTCAGCAGAAGTCGAGTCCGTCCCATAGATGTTGGAAGCAAAGCACGAGTATCGCCCTGTGTCCTCTTCAAAGGCCTCGGCGATGGTCAGGGAGTGCAGGTTGCCCGTCTGCACGATGTGGATATCTGGAGAATTTTCAAGCTCCTTGCCTTCACAGTACCACCTGCAGGGAGGGGGATTCGGCATTCAGACACAAGGAAAGCAGGAAAGCTGTTAGGCAGGGTGGGATTTACCTGTGTAATCGAAGCACTCAGGAGCTGGAGGTTGCAGAGTCAGGAGTTCAAGGTCATCCTAGGCTACTCAGTGAATCGGAGGGCAGCCTGAGCTACAGCAGACCCTGCCTCTGAACTAGAACAAACACCACAGCAAACCAAACAAACAAAACTAAATAACATCAAAAACTCAATAGCAGAGATGGCTCCCAGAGATTTTCTGAGAAGGAAACTGACAATAAGTCAGAATATTAAACAATCCTTTGTTTTGGTATTGTTCGATTTGTAACAGGGAGAAACGTTGGCAGTATTCAAACTACACTGATATTTTACTCCGGAAACTGGAAAGCGATTCCTGTTGAAAATTATACAGGCGGCTGGCTCAGAGAAGAGTTTCTACTGAGTATGCAGAGGAGCCCAGTTTGGTTCCGAGCTCACAACCACCTGGGGTCCCGACTCCAGGGTTTCTGAGGCTCTTCTGCCCTCCAGGGGCACTACCCTTCTGCATACAAACCCACACATATACACATTTAAAAAAAAAAAAGAACTACACAGTTGAGAGATGCTGAGAAAGCAGACACCATGGATCACAAAGCTAGGACTGTGATACAGATGTTCATTTCTTCCCAAAGTTTTGTAGCATGCACCAAGTGCTACTTCATCTTACCCAGAAGGCACCAAAAAGATAGTATTTACGATGCCAGATGCGTTTACCTTGTGTCTGACACTATAAGAAAATTAATTCATTTTGATACTACTTCCCCCAGACTGGCCTCGCCATAGTGAACAGCCCAAGTTAAACGTTTCTATGGGTGATGCATGGTTTGTTTGTTTGTTTGAGACAGGGTCTCGCTATGTAGCCCTGGATGGCCTGAACTCACTAAGACCAAGCTGGCCTCAAACTCAAAGATCCACCTGCCTCTGCCTCCTGAGTGCTAGGATTAAAAGTGTGGGCCACACAATCGGCTGGTCTTTTAGTTTAATTCTATATACTTAAAATTAGAACCTTTGGCCGGGCGGTAGTGGTGCATGCCTTTAATCCCAGCACTCGGGAGGCAGAGCCAGGTGGATCTCTGTGAGTTCGAGGCCAGCCTGGGCTACAGAGTGATTTCCAGGACAGCTGCCAAAGCTAAAAAAAAAAAAAAAAAAAAAAAGAAAGAAAAAAGAAAAGAGAAGATCTATCTTCTGTCATGAAGGCTTTGATGATATAGGATTTTCACTGAGTCTCTGTTTTGAAATTCTGTTTGTCTCGCTACTTTCACTGGAAACATTGTAAAATCTTAGAATTCTGTCTCCACAAGGAGCGGTCTGCCTCATCAAGAACAGTGCCTGATGCACTCCTGAAGCAGCCACAGAGCCCAGGGCAGCTCTGTCTGCTTTCTCAGTGTCTCATCTCACCCCCCCAGTGTCAAGCACACCTCCACCCCCACATCTGCTTCTTCAGCCCTGACTCTCTTTTCTCATCTCTTTCTTTCCTTCTGTTCCAGCCTCATTGGCCCTCCTATTCTGTGAGCACACTGAGCCCTTCTCTACCATGGATCATTATTTGTTTGTTTTTTTAATTGATGGGGGGTCTTATGACATTTAGAAAAATGGTTTACATGGGGGAGCATTCCTGCCACAGCATGCTTGTGGGGGTTGGAGGACACAACATGTGGGAGTCAGTTCTCTCCTTCCATTAGGTAGGCCCCAGGGGTTAAACTCAGGTCATCAGGCGTGGTGGCAGGTGCCTATACCTGCAGGTCCTTGAGATAGGTAGGATCTTACTAGGTATCCCAGGTTGGCCTGAAACTTGTTCTGTAGCCAGGCTGACCCTGGACTTCTGGTCCTACCTCCACCTCCTGAGTGTTGGGATTACAAATATGCACTCCTACACCTGACTTCTGTGATCCCTAAAATCATCTGCCCCAGATCTTCACAAAAATAAGTCTTGCTAAGCAAGACAACTGCTCAAATGTCACTTTCTGGGAGAGGATTCCCAGACCCTTTTCCCAGTGTGGCCTCTTTATAGCCACTCTATCATGCTAACCCAGGCATTCGTGACTTTTGTGTAGCTGTGACCAAAATACCTTAGATAACAACATAAAGGAAGAAGGGTTGTCTTGGCTCACTGTTTCAGGGGACTCAGTCCTCCGTTACTTGACCCCATGCACTTGGGCAGACAGAGCATTATGGCAGGCAGAACATGAGTTAGAAGGGGCCTTTTGTTTCATGGCAGACAGGAAGCAGGGACAACAAGGTTGTGAGTTAGCATCAGGTGTCACCTTCGAAACCACTCCCAACAACCTACTTCCTCCAACTGGGCCTACTTCCTAAAGTTTCTAATCTTTCAACATGGCATCAGGAGCTGGATGACCATGCAATACGGAAGCCTGCAGGGGACATTTCATATCCAAACCATGGTACCTTCATCTGTCATCCTCTTGGTACTCCCTACCGTCTGAAATGTTATAAACTTACTTTGTCACTGTTTGCCCCCTCTCAGCACACTTTAAGGCCCACGAGCAGACTTCATCAGACTACAGTCCTACAACCGTGCTCTGGTACATGGTAGGTACTCAGAAAATTAATTAATTGTTAAAAATTAAGTGTGGATGGACTTCTTGAACCACCAAATGATGGGAAACAGTCACAGTTAATGTTTTGTTGAGTATTTAGTTGCCTCATCAGATTCACTGCCTGTCTTTGAGCTGCAGGACCTGCAGCCGCCAAGACAGGCTTGCAAATCTCCCAGAGCACACAGCTAACCCTGACTGAGGGGCGCGGTTGTGAACGAACCCGAAACACGTCTCAACACTGGGCTTCCAATTAAACACTGCACGTTGAGCACATTTGTTGCCATTATTCTCCACTTGAAATGCCCATAAAAAGATTCCCCCCCCCCGCCCGCCCCTGCTGTGGGGGGTGTCAGAACCAAGCCTCTTGTAGCCAAGGCAGGTTTTAAAACTTGGTAGAGGACAACGGCGACCTTGAATCTCCCAATCTTCTGACCCCACCTCCTGAATGCCGAGATTACAGAATAAGAGAACTTCTAAAGGCACAAAGCCACAAAAACTAAGAGAATGAGAAGGACCAGGAGAGCAGACACCAGCCCTCGGGCTCGGTGGGCAGACAGACAGCGCACACCGGACACCGGACACCGGAGCAGGCAGTTGAGAGGGGCAAACCAAGCACTTCCTTGGGGATGTCAGTGACATGAGTTGACGCAGCCGAACCCCAGAAATCTGGGACATGGAGACATGAGATGGCTGACAACAGAGGAGAGGGCACGGGGTGTAAAACAGGGGGAAAGGTCACACGTTTGGAGGAGGAGCCTGCACCCCAGGTCATTGCCCCTCAGCTGAGCAGTGGGCCGTCCTCCCAGAGAGGCCAAACTGCAGGGTAAGGGAGCTGCGGTCCCAGAAGAGAGCACGAGAAAGCAGGGAAAAATGAGGGGAAGGACTTAACCCCACAGACTTGAAATTTCACAGACGGATGGTAGAATTCAGACAAATTTGCTTCGAATTCAAACAAGAAAGGGCAAAACCACCACCACCAAGAGCCAGATCAAGAATAAATTATGTTAAACGAACAGTACGTCTTGTCCTTCTGGAGCTGCGGGCTAGGAATCCGTGAAGGCAGGGGTGGGAATCATATTTGCATTGAGATGCACAGACTTTGTGGGTTAGTGTTTTCCCAACAGTATACAATAGCAACCATTAGTATGGCATTTACTATGTCAGGTATCCTCTTACTTATGTGTTTAACTTTTTATTACATTTATTTATTTTTGGGTGTGTACCATAGCATGTGTGGAGGCCAGAGCACAACTTGTGGGATTTGGTTCTTTTCTTCCATCATGTGGGGCCCCCCAGGATAAATTTTGTAGCAAGTATCCTTATCCCAGCTAAGCCCTCTTGCTGGACACACACACACACACACACACACACACACAGAGCTTCCTATGTAATTTTTTTTTTTTTTTTTTTAAACACAGGGCCTCACTGTGTATTCCCAGCTAGCCTCGAATTCACTGTGTAGACCGGGCTGGGTTCAGACTCACAGAGATCCACCTGACTCTGCCTCCCAAGATTTAGAATTAAAATATGTGCCACCATGCCCAGCCTTTACATTTTTATTTATTTATTTAGTGTTTTCAAGACAGGATTTTTCTCTGTAACTGTCTTGACTGTCTTGGAACTCACTCTGTAGACCAGGCTGACCTCGAACTTACAGACATCCACCTGGCTCTGCCTCCCAAGTGCTGGGATCAAAGGCGTGCACCACCGCCGCTCGGCTAAAATTTATTCTTAAACTAGCAACCAGAGTCACTGGTTTCGCTGTGGCCTGGTCACACTCATGTGACATCGTCCTTTGTCTGATGTGTTCTTCCGACATGCCACTCCTCATCTCCTCCTGTAGCTCTCTTTCTCTTCTCCCAGACAGCTGTCCCCACCCCTACTGTCATGTCACACCTGTTCCGTTAGCCTCTCTTTCCCCTCCAGCCCTAAAGATGCAACCCTCCCCTCTCACGTCATCTAGATGTAGTTTAAAGCACACAGGAAGGTCTGGGGTCATAGCTCCGTGGCCAGGTGACTGCCTACCACACATGAGACCTTGGGTTTAGCCCCAGACACCACGACCCTAAAGAGAAAAAGGTATAGAGGACAATATGCATCAATCATATGCCAACAATAAATAAAACACATAGTTCTATATAGGGGACTTGAGCATCACAGATGTTGATTTCCACAGGGGACTTCCCTGACAACAGTGGGGTGCTGGGTACACAAAGAAAAACTCTTCCCCCTACAAGGTGGAGTGAAGGACAATTTCCCAGTAACAAGCAAAGAAGCACTAAATATTTTTTGGTATAACAACATGACAATACATTGAGAGACATAACAAGTAACATTAGGGGTGCTGGTTTAATGTAGGGGTGCTAAGTTACCATCAACAGACAAGGAAGTCAGTAGAGAACAGCTTACACCAGAGTACTAAGTAAAGTACTGAGTAGAGTACTAAGTAAGCAATGGCATGGTCAGCACATCGACGAACCAGCGTCTCTCACTTTCTGTGAGAACAAAAGTGAGATTATTTGCCCTTTGTGTTCGCGTTTCCACTGATGAGGCAAAAGTAAAGAGAGCTCAGAGTGGTTCAGCCACGTGAGCTGAAGCATGTCGCAGAGCTGACTGGTACTGCGTCCCCCACACCCACAAAGAGCAAGCTCAGTCAAAGCAACAAAAAGCATGACTTTTTATCAGCTCTTTTCCCCCCCCTTTGGAGGCGAGTCTCACTATAGTCTGGGCTGGCCTAGAACTCACTATGTGGACCAGCTTAGCCTCTGCCTTCCAGCTGTCGGAATGAAAGTTGTGTGCCACCATATCCAGCAACTTTTTTATAAGTCTTAACCTCGAGTCTATGTTTTTTTAATATTCCGGGTGGTGGAATGGGACGTGGTATAGGGCATTTCTGCTGCATGTGGGAAGGTCCTTGTGCTGCGCTTGAATTGAAGGTTAAACTGTTTGATGCATGAAGAGGTATTTTAACTTGGAAGGAAGACTGATAGCCAGGTTATGGAGGCTCAGACGTGGGTATTCACAGACATTTTTCTTACAAATCAAAGGAAGCAAGCTTGTCATCTCAAGTAAAAATAACGGACGGCATTTGTTGCTAATGGGTGAAAAAAACGTGTTTTTCAGGAGAAATTAGAAAACTTTTGTGTCTCCCACAGTGACTTTAGGTTTCTTAACTATCTTAAAGATTTTTTAGTTTTTGTTTTTACTGAAATTAGTGATTTAGCAAAAGAGTGTTGCTTTTTTTGTTTTTATTTTTTCGAGATAGGGTTTCTCTGTGTAGCTTTGGAGCCTGTCCTGGAACTCACTCTGTAGAGCAGGCTGGCCTCGAACTCACAGACATCCTCCCGAGTGCTGGGATTAACAGCTTGTGCCACCCCCTGCCTGCCTGAGTTTTGCTTTTTTTTTTGTTATTTTGTCTCACCCCCTGCCCCACGCCCCCCAAACTGAGGACAGAACCCAGGGCCTTGCGCTTGCTAGGCAAGCGCTCTACCACTGAACTAAATCCCCAACCCGAGTTTTGCTTTTTTTTTTTTTTTATGACAGATGAGAAATATGTTACTTTTTTGGAAGATCTGTATTCATTTTCCAAAGGACAGATGGAAGATATTGTCCCTGCGGAGTTCAAAATGGTCCACTGGGTTTTTGTTGTTGTTTTTGGTTTTTCGAGACAGGGTTTCTCTGTATAGTTTTGCGCCTTTCCTGGAACTCACTTTGTAGACCAGGCTGGCCTCGAACTCACAGAGATCCGCCTGCCTCTGCCTCCCGAGTGCTGGGATTAAAGGTGTGCGCCACCACCGCCCGGTGGTCCACTGGGTTTTAACACATCGCAGGACAAAAGTTCTTTGGTAGGGTTCAGGTTTCCCACTGTGGCTCACCATTAGGAAGCTGAAATCGGAAAAGGCTGCGCAACACTTCAGCTTCCAACTCCTTATCAGTCAGAGACTCGCTGACTTCAGCCCAAACAGTGCATTAGATTACAGTAAGGCGAGTGCAAAAGCAAATTCGAGAACTGTAAAAATACGTACAACAGGGCTGGGTAGCACGTGTGTGTCACGCATACATGTCATACAAACACAAACTAAAGCTATGGCACTCTTCTAGCCTAAACTTTATTTTTATTTTTTTATTTTTTATTATTATTATTTTTTTTTTTTTGGTTTTTCGAGACAGGGTTTCTCTGTGTAGCTTTGCGCCTTTTCCTGGAACTCGCTTTGGAGACCAGGCTGGCCTCGAACTCACAGAGATCCGCCTGCCTCTGCCTCCCGAGTGCTGGGATTAAAGGCGTGCGCCACCACCGCCCGGCTAAACTTTATTTTTTTAATTTGGAAAATAGTTACTCTTCATCAAATTGTTTAGAGTGACATATTTATTATCGTTGTTGTTTTAAAAAGAATGAATATTTGAAACATTCTGTAGTTTTAATTTCTAACATGAGATGTAATTATCACTCACAAAAACAAAACTTCCAGACTGGAGACCATAGCTCGGCGACAGAGTGCTTGTTTGTCGTGTTTGATAACCCAAGTTCAATTCCTGCACAGGAAGGGGAAAGGGAGGGGGAGGGGAAGGGGAGGGGTATGTGGAGGGGGGAAAGGGGGGAAGAGGAGGAAGAGGAGGAAGGAGGGGGAAAAGACAACAAAATCCCTCCTTCTAGATCTCAGCGATCTTTAAGATTATAGAGGGCAATATAACAATAAGATTGAGAAGCACGGGTATAGTGTGAGAAGTAAACAGGAAACTCCAAGGAGAACTGAAAGTAGTCTGTGCTATAATATTTGCATTTTTTCTTTTTTCAGGTAGTTTCTCACTGTATGGCCCTGGCTAGCATGGAAATCAATTTGTAAACCAGGGTGGCCTCAGACTCACAACCACCTGCTTCTGCCTCTGGGGTCATGCCACCACACCCTGACCAGTACTTCAATTTCCACGTTTACATTTTATGTGTATTGGTGTTTTGGTTGCGTGTCTATCTTGTTAGTATTCTGACACCACCACCCCCCAGACAAGGTTGCTCTGTGTAGCTTTGCGCCTTTTCCTGGAACTCACTCTGTAGACCAGGCTGGCCTCGAACTCACAGAGATCCACCTGCCTCTGCCTCTCGAGTGCTGGGATTAAAGGTGTGCGCCACCACCGCCTGGCTAGTATTCTGACTTCTGATCCACCCCTTGGAGACCTGCTCAGTGACCTGATGTAAAGTCCACTTTAAAAGGAAAACCGCCCCTCCCCCTCTCCATTCCCATGAGTTGAGCACCCCACTCCCCCTTCCTCTCTTCCTCTCTCTTCTTTCTGTGTTTCCCTCTTTCCCTCTCCTTCTCTTCATCTATTATAATAAACTCATTTCCATGTGGGTTGTGAATGAATGTCCACCCGCTGCCACCCCCACCGCCAGCACTACCACCATGCCCACATGCCATGCCTCACCTGTACAGTATGTTTTCCCCCAAGCGTGGGACACCGTGGCCCCGGGGTCCCCCCCCCCCCACCCAGCGCAATGTATCATATCTGTGTACCATGTGTATGCCTGGTACTCATGGAGGGTGATGGATCTCCTGAGACTGGAGTTACAGAGGCCTGTAAGCTGCTATGCGAGTGTTGGAAATTTAGCCCAGGTCTTCTGGAAGAGCATATAGTGCTCCTAGCCACTTAACTATCTCTCTAGTGTCAGAATTTGAATTTTTAAGCAATGCATCAGGGTTTCTGGGTTTGTTTGTTGTTGTTGTTGTCTTGTTTTCTAAAACAAAGTAGTTGTTTTCAAACAAATAAATGCCTTCCTTTATATAAACATTACAGGACTGTCTCAATTCTTTAGGTAAGATTTCTCCTTACCAAAGGAGAGTGGAATCATGTCCAATAATTTGATAGCCAGAGGGAGTTAAACGGGGTGGGTTCGAATGCCTGAGCCCTTTGTCAGAGCATTGTCATCCTTACTCAGACGTCCAGGGCGGCTTTAGCCAAGGCCAAAGACCAGTCCCTTTATCTCTGACTTGAACATTGAGATCCACTCAGAAACAGAGTGCTCAGGCTGCCTTCGGAAAGGCTGCTAATAACCTACCCAGCTACCCTGCAGACATCGGAGGGTGGGAGAGAGATGTCTGACCTGGGAACTGCCTATGTTAGTGAAGGCTTTGGTAGAGATGCTCTCACTCACTCCGGGTTTCCAGAATGCCAATCCTAATACAGTCACAGAAGGGCAGGAGGTGCCCAGCGTGATTCATGACTCAGAAGAAATGAGTCACTGGGTTGGGGAAACAGGGCAGATCCAAACCTACCTTCTACATAATGCAGTCACCTGCCAAGCCTGCTGATTCGGCCAGCTACCAAGCTAGGGAAGGAAGACACTTAAGAAATGCGTTTTCCAGATTTAACTCTCTCTGTCTCTCTGTCTCTGTCTCTCTGTCTCTTGGCTACCTATCATTACCAATTACCATTCTACTGTTAGATTACTAGTGCAGCTAAAGCATGCCTTGGGTAAATATTGTGACTTGTCATTTTAGCGCGTTAACAAGTTCTAAGTATTATTTGAACGTGCTGGTCTGACTCACCAGTAATAGCGCTCGTTATGGGAGCGATTGCTCAGAGGCCTCTTTTAACCTTGCCCCAGTCCTTCCAAAGTCCCCATCTCACCTTCTATTATTTTGTTAGCCTGCTCCTTTTCCATCCTAGAGCCTACAGATGATGTGTAGTTCCATATCTATTTGAAGGTTTGCGTGTTTAACATCTCTTTCCTTGGTTGGATGTGAAAACCACAAGAGTTATCAAGGACTAGAAGCTGTGTTATATTTTCAAACAGTTTATCTTCTCCACCACCACCACCTCCCCCCCTTTCTTTTTAGGTTTTTCGAGACAGGGTTTCTCTCTGTAGCTTTGGAGCCTGTCCTGGAATTCACTCTGTAGCCCAGGCTGGCCTCGAACTCACAGAGATCCGCCTGCCTCTGCCTCCCGAGTGCTGGGATTAAAGGCGTGCGCTATGTTCTCCCTTTAAAACTCTATGTGTATGTGAGTTTGCATGCATGCGTATGTGTGAAAGTCAGAGGGCAACCGAGCCCCTTTGGTATCACCTACGGGAATGTCACCCACCTCCTTTGAGACAGGGTTTCTCACTGTCCTGGAGTTCACCAATTAGGCCAGACTGGCTGGTCAGTGAGTCTCGGGGATACCATGTCTCCCCACCGTCTCCACACTGGGATTACAAAGCCTCACCAGCATTTTTAATGTAGACTCTAGAAGAGGAACTCAGGCTCTCAGGCTTGCGAGGTGAGCACCTTGCTGACTAAGCCATCTTCCCAGCCTTGTACTCGATTTGTGACATAACTTGTTTTCAACCTTTCCTGTTTACTCCTAAATTAACAAGTTTAAGTCTCCCTTGTCCACTGACTTCGGGGCTTCCACTCATGGGGAGGCAGCGTGTCTGTGGGAGGAAAGACCAAGCTTTAAGGTTATTGAGAATGTGTCAGTTTAGCTGGGTATGGGGTCGTGCATCTTTAATCCCAGCAGTTCAAGGGGCAGAGAGAGTCAGAGCTCGGAGTTTGAGGAGGGACTGGTCTACATAGTGAGTTCCAGGAAAGCCAGAGCTACACAGAGAAACATTGTCTTGAAAAAAGAAGCAAGAAAAGAAAAGAAGCCGGGCGGTGGTGGCGCACGCCTTTAATCCCAGCACTCGGGAGGCAGAGGCCGGTGGATCTCTGTGAGTTCGAGGCCAGCCTGGTCTCCAAAGTGAGTACCAGGAAAGGCGCAAAGCTACACAGAGAAACCCTGTCTCGAAAAACCAAAAAACAAAAAACAAAAAACAAAAACAAAAAAAAAAAGAAAAGAAAAGAATTCTGAGTGAATTCTTCCAGGTGGGAGCTAGTTGGTAACACAAGAGAAGCACAATGTATCACATTAAGCTGATGTATCCTTTGACACTGAGCCCACCCCTTCCCACTTAGTTACACGTAGAACAAAGTAGACTGAACAAAGAGGAGGAACGTAATTCCTGAGCCTGGGCTGACCTTGGATTCTCCATCTCCTCCCCAGTGCTGGGATTATGATCGTGCTCACCAAAGCTGGCTCCCAGTATTTTTTATTTTTTTGAGACAGGGTTTCGTATATCCCAGGCTGGCCTCTAACTCCTACGGAGCTGAGGATGACCTTGTGTTTCTGACCCTCCAGCCTCCCCCTTTTTGAGTTTATCTACTGCTGAGGATCCGAGCCAGGGCTTTGTGCCTAGTAGGCAAAGCTCTACCAGCTGAATTCCATCCCCTAAATTAATATGTTTTAAAGACTAAATTACTGTGGTGAGGGCTTACCTGCCCAAAACTTTAATTGCTTCTTTCTAGAAACTTTCTTTTCTTCAATCCCTTGCTTTTATGTCTAAATTACTACACAATTTTTGCTTATTTATTAACGTTATCATTTGTTATCTGTTCTCCTTCACAGAATGTGGTATTTCAGAGAACGTCCCTTTTCTTAAAGGATTCCCGTGTCCCTGCAACATTTCCTGATACATAGTAATTGTTATTGAAAGAGCAAACAGACAGGCTTTCAGGTTTTACTGTCATCAATTTGGTGTACTGGAACCTTCCTGCGTCACATGTTTAAAAATAGAATTTATTCCTTTGTTTGTCCACTCTGATTTTTTGGGGGGTGGGGTGGGGTGAGGAGAGAGTGTATGCGTGCTTCTGTGCTTGCGCAGGTGGAGGCCAGAGGTCAAACAGTAGGTGTCTTCCTCAGTTCCTCTCTGCCTACATAGTTGTTTGTCTGTCTGTCTGTCTGTCTGTCTATCTATCTATCTATTATTTATTTATTTATTTATTTATTTATTTATTTATTTATTTATTTATTCAGGACAGAGTTTCCCATTGGCCTGGAGCTCACAGACTTGATGTGGGTGGTGTGACTGGCTAGCACGCACCAGAGGTCACTTTGTTCCATCTTCCCAGCCCTGGGACCACAGCATACTACCATGCCTAGGTTATTACATGCGCGCCGAGCAGCCAAACTCAATCCCTCAGGTTTACGAAACATTTTACCAAA
The DNA here is from genome assembly GCF_007827085.1 of Peromyscus californicus insignis. Taxonomy (NCBI): domain Eukaryota; kingdom Metazoa; phylum Chordata; class Mammalia; order Rodentia; family Cricetidae; genus Peromyscus; species Peromyscus californicus. The sequence goes on along the minus strand of NW_026294491.1, from coordinate 23,466,936 downwards.
TGAGCTGTCCCTGGACCCTGCTAGGTTACATCTTCTAGAATGAACTCTTCTGTTTGCTCCCCGGGGGAGCCGTCTCCAACTTGATTTTCCTGAGTTGTTTGAAACCCTGGCCTGCTCAGGACTCTCGGCTCTGATTACAGGAGACAATGGTTTCTGGTGATTGCTGGGGAAAGGCCGTGGAGACTTCAGCTAGGCAGACACTGTGTACCAGAAGTGCCTCAATCCTCCTGGCTATTGTTAGGTATCTGGGCCACTGCCCGGTCCCTCCAGAACATGCTTGCTGCCTTGGTCCCTGTATTCAGGGCTGTGCTTGGTGCTCAGCCCAAGCAGAGAAAGTGGGAAGCCCTGACCCCCACAGCTGCACTAAATGTAGTCCCAGGTTAATCACGCTGACTGCCTGAGTCCTCTCCTAGTCGCTGGGTCTTTCCCCGCTGAGTCTGGAGCATGCCCAGAAGAGACCCTAGTACCTAGGCCATCTTTCCTATGATTTGGATATGTTGTTTCCTTGCCAGTCAGGGTTCTGCCTAATATGTCAGTGAAGCTTCAGGTTTCCTCAACCTTCTAAGGCCTCATTACTGTATATTCAGGAGGTTGCATTATTTATCTTTAAACTCACAAAACTGGCATCTGTCTTCTAAATGGGATTTCTACATAACGGTCACCATTCTGATCAACGGGTAAGCAAGGAACGACAGGACAGAGGCAAAAAGAAAGACCACGTGAACAAAACCGTAGCTAAACTTTCATCAATCAGCAGCTGGGGAACGAGGGAAGTCTCCCAAATGAGAACATTTTGTGAATTCAGCAAGGCTGTGAAAGTCAATTGTATTTCTACACACGACAAATACAACATGCCATTTTTTAAATGATACCATTTATAGTTGCATAAAAAAAAATGAAACTCAGTCAGGCGGCGGGGGCTTTCATCCCAGCACTTGGGAGGTAGAGGCAGGAGGATCTCAGTGAGTTCAAGATCAGCCTGGTCTACAGAGTGAGTTCCAGGACAGCCAGGGCTGTTACACAGAAAAAACCCTATGTCAAAAAACCAAAAAAGAAAAGAAAAGAAAAAAAAAAGAAAAAGAAAGAGGAAAAAAAAAAAAAGAAATACCTGTGAATAAAGGTTACCAAAGATTTGGTAAGACCGACAGAAATGATTTGAAATCTTTACTGAGATAACGTCACAGGCCTGAGAGGCAGCTCAGTGGAGTGACTGCCTTGCACACGGCTTAGGTTGCATTCTCAGTAACACATTCTCTCCTGTAATCCTTGCACTCAAGAGACAGGGGGAGGAGGAGCTCAAGAGAAGGTCAGCCTGGGAGTTCCGGGCCAGTGGGAACTGCAAACCCTGTTCCAAAAAATCTAAAGTCCAAACCAAACAAAACAAATTTCGTTAAAGGATACCTAAGGAAATGGAAAAATACACTGTGTCTTCGACATTAAAGCCTTCTTTTCTGAGACAGGGTTTAACCACATAGCCCAGACTGACCTGAAGCTACTCTGTAGCTCAGGGGGATATGGAATTCGTGGTCCTTCCTGGTCCTTCGGCGTCACCCTCCCATGTAGCTGGGATGACAGGCCTGCTCCACCAAGCGCAGCTAATGTCCAGACTACTTGAAACATCTTACAAAAAAGAAAAGACTAAGCAATTCCATAGAATAATAAGAACACCTAGGGCCAGCAAGATGGCTCCGGGCTAAAAGCGTTTGCTGACAAGCCCGAAGACCTGAACTCTGTCCCAGGAACCTGCATGGTGGAAGGAGAGAAGTGACTCCTGCAAGATAATCCTCTGACCTCCATATTCACACCATGGCATAGGAATGCACAAAGTAAATAAATAAATACAGCTAAAAAATGAAACAACTAAATAATATGAGACAGCACTTCATACCCATTATAATGGTTAAACTGGTAGCGTCGATATCGGCAACGATGCAGAATAACCAAAATCCTTACATTATTTTGGTGAGAACATAAATCAGGACAATTCTTTGGGAAAACAATTTGCTGCTATTATGGAGTTGCAGTTATACATCCACTGCCTACAGTTCCATCCCTACCCACACTAACCTAACAGGTAAAACTCATCCGTGGGATATATTGGAAGTATATATCATTATTCGTGTGGGAAAAAACACTGAACAAACCAGATGTACATGGGTAACACAACAATCTAGCCATGCGATAGCATACTGCACAGCAATGGAAATGAGTGAATAGTTATAGATACTTAAGGAAGCAAAGTCACGGAGTAAAAGAATATCGACAGTCTCATTGAATTCATCTAGTTTCGGTGCCTGTCCTGGAGCTTGCTCTGTAGCCCAGGCTGGCCTCGAACTCACAGAGATCCGCCTGGCTCTGTGTCCCGAGTGCTTGGATTAAAGACGTGTGCCACTGCCGCCTGGCACATTCATCTAAAATTTTTACACAACAGACTTACTATACACTTAATTTTTTAAAAAGTTAATACTTACACATTGTGTGTGTGGGGGGGGGTGGGTATGCACGTGCCATACTGTGTGTGTGGAGGCTGGAGGACAACCTGCAGAAGTCACCTCTCTCCCTCCACCCTGCGGGCTCTGCGGATCAAATTCTGGTTGTCAGCCTTGGTGGCAAGCACCTTCACCTGCCCAGCCATCTCGCTGACCCCTAACTTTTTTTTCCCCCCGTTTTTAATTATAGACAGAGTAGACACGCACGCATTGCTAGACGTCATCAATTATCAACAAGTTACCAGCAGCTTGTTAAAATACAGTCTCTGGCCTCATTTGAAGACCCTGACTCAGGGGCTCCTGGGTATATATAGCCTATGAAGTTGCCTGCCTGTTTATATTTTCATTCAATGTGTTTTGGTCATATAAAGCCTCCCATTTCCCTTCAGACTCTGTCCAGACCACCTTTTCTGCCTTACCTCCCTCCCGACTTCATGATCTCTTTTCACCTCTCCCCAAGTCCACCTCTACTGCCTTTATGCACACGGGTACAGAGCCGGTTACTGGAGCATAAGCACCCCACTATCCACCAGGGAGCCCCCAGGAGCACCTTGCTGCCTCCCCAGCACAATGTTGCCCAGGCTTTTCAAATGGAGTAGTTTCTGAAATCATCCCTCCCATCTCGTCAGTCATGGGGTTCAGCTTCCTCTCAACACTAGTCTCTGGCACCCTCTCTTCTCCTTCTCCTGGCATGCACCCACCCCCCTGGAGTATCTGGTGCCTGGGACACCCTCCGCGGCTTCCCCAGAAGACTCAGCACTCCACCCTTTCCTGATCTAATCCAGCTTTCTGGAATCATCCTCCCGAAATGGCACCTTTCACCTTGCACACACAACCTTAGACAGTTTCCAGTGGGTTCTAGACTTGGCTTTCCAGGCCCTTCAGAATCATCTGGCTCCATTCTCCTTTCTGGGTAGGTCAGTCTCCTCCCCGCCAGATAAAAATATTACAATGCCGGCATCTGTAGCCTGTGAACAGGCCTCCTTGGCGGGGCAGGATTCATCCTTTGCAGTTGCCTCTGGGCTTTTTCACTTGCTTTTTGTACCCCTATCCCCCACCCCTGCTCCCACTCCAGGGTCCAATGCTTGCTTTATCCTGCACTCCAGGCAGGCACGCTGATGTCTCTTTTGAGCTACGACTGCATCCTGTACTCCTTTTTCTTTTTTTAAAGGTAGTCTCATGGAGCCTAGTCTAGCCTCAAACTTGCTATGTAGCTAAGGCTGACCTTGAACTTCTGACCCTTCTACCTTCCAAGTACTGATTATAGGCGTGTGTCACCGTGTCTGGTTTCATGTGGGGCTGGGGACCAAGCTCAAGCGTCCCCAGCCCTACTCCTTGTACAGCCCTTATTATATGATACTGCAGCGTTCTGATTACATGTCTATCTAATTTCTGTACTCGATTATGAGTTGCCCTCTCACAATGGTTTAGATGTGGTTTTAAAACAGGGTCACTGACCTCCTATAGCTCATTGCTTTGAACTCCTGGGGAACAGCTTTAGTGACTCACTAGGTGTTTGTCGAATAATGAGTAAGTCCATTTCAAACTAGCTCCTGTTTGGTCTTCAAAGTTCAACAACTACAAGGCCTCTACCACAGCTTTCTTCAGCTTTCCTGGTTCTCAGCCTGAGAACATATGGGTCATTACTATAGAAATTAGAATGACTGCTTTAATTGGATTTCAACCTCCTAGAAGGCATAGGTGCGCACGCACGCGCGCGCGCGCGCGTGTGTGTGTGTGTGTGTGTGTGTGTGTGTGTATATATATATATATATATATATATGTATATGTATATATAGGTTTTTTGAGACAGGGTTTCTCTGTGTAGCTTTGTGCCTTTCCTGGAACTCGCTCTGTAGACCAGGCTGGCCTGGAACTCACAGAGATCCACCGGCCTCTGCCTCCCAAGTGCTAGGATTAAAGGCGTGTGCCACCACCGCCTGGCGGCATTTATATTATTTGTATATTTGCGTTGACAATGGTGTGAGCAAATTAAAAACTAAACAAATATTGCTTTCTGAGTAGACTTGTATAAACTGTATGAACGAAACAGCGATAGCTGATAGCTGACCAGGAAAATTATAGTTTTCTTCACACAATTGCAGTCTGGGAATTCAGTACAAGTTCATTCAGAAACGAATGTAATGAATTCCCACAGGTCTCCTGGCCTCAGAACAATTGTTGGTATAGACATGAACTCTATCAGTAGAGGAATTCTTCCCTGGTAAAATTAGTATTGCTTCACAGAAGCCACATACACGACTCTCACTTTGTGTGTGCATACATGTTTTGTGTGTGAGCATGAGTGTACGCGTGTTCACATATGTGTGAGTTCATGTTCATGAATGGGGTCGGGGGGAGGTTGAAGTCACATCAGATGTCTTCCTCTATTGCGCTCCACTTTATTTACTGAGGCTAGGTCTGTTCTGAACGTGGAGCTCGCCCATTCTGTCTAGGCTAGCTAATCAGTATACCTGCGAATCCTGCATTCACGTGGGTTCTGGAGAGCTGAACTCTGACCCTCAGGTCTTCACTGTACTCCACTGAGTTACCTCTCTGGCTTGGAAATGTATAGAGCCGTACATTTTTTGCCTGGCTGATTAACCAGTTTTGGGTGGCTACTGGATTACGTTGATTGGGGAAGGGGTACTTTATAATCCTGGTTGATTTTTTGGGGGTGGTGTACTGAATTCGTTCTTATAGCCGAGGCTGTCACCACTGAGCAAAGGGAAGAATGACTCCTTGAGGGATTTGGTCTTTTTCTTAAGAAACCAGTCTGTGTCCAGAAACCAGTGAGTTGGACTGGACCGCTCTGAGTGTGTATGTTCTGTAATCTAAGGTCTCACCGCTTACTGAGACTGACCAAAAGCCATAGAGGGACGTGTGTCATGCTTCTGGAATGACACCTCACAAGCTTTACCGACCAGAGGCCCGGGCTGTGTCATCAGTCATAGTTAAAGGAGAAGGTTGAACACCACCGTTCCCACTGTCTCCAGTATCTTTGGCCAACTGTCTAACTCATGGTTTAAATGTAAGGCAAATCTCTTGCTTTTCTGGTTTTGTTTGTTTGTTTGTTTGTAACACTCAGATGGTGTCCTCTGCCTTCTCCTCTCTCTCCCAAATGAGGAGAACCAAGATCAATCGCTCATGCCAAGTGCAAGGAAGCCACACTAGGAACCAGCTTCACTCTGCGCCCTCTCCTCAGGGTTCTCAATACTTTTCACACTCCAAGGGACTTCTCCAGTCATTAACTAGGAGAACGTCCCTGAAAGTATAGTTTTCCCCACCCACTATTTATTCATTGATTCACTCAACATTCCTTAGGGACCAGCATGGGTGAGAAGTGATGCTGAATGCTCAAGACTCAAAACCCTCCAAACCCTGCTTTGAAGGCCAGTTGGGTAACCTGATAGTAAACCGTCTACATCACTGTGAAAATAATATTGGATATGCTTTATGTTGCCCTTGAAAGCAAAATTTGATATATGAGTACGTCTTTGGGCCAGGATACCTTCAATTAGTATGCATATATAAAATACAATTGTTCATATTAATACAATTGCTTTATAGTATGAATATTATGAAAGAAAAAGATGAAATGCTGTTGACTTACAGAGAATAAAGGTCACGTGGTCATGATATCATATTCTAGCAGTGATTAGGTGATTAGGGAAGCATAGTAACTCTTTTTTTTTTTTTTTTTGGTTTTTCAATACAGGGTTTCTCTATGTAGCTTGGCGCCTTTCCTGGAACTCGCTTTGGAGACCAGGCTGGCCTCGAACTCACAGAGATCCGCCTGCCTCTGCCTCCCGAGTGCTGGATTAAAAGCGTGTGCCACCACCGCCCGGCTCATAGTAACTCTTACAGGACTCTGAATACTAGTAATTCTCCACAAAACCGATCTATTTTAGTGGCATTATTCACATGTTGCCATATGGTAATAAGAGAGGGAACACATGTCACCTGGGAAGCTAAGGTTGGTTCCGGGTTCCGTGGGACCACAAACAGAGAAGGGAATATTTAAAAGTATAGACTAACGTTCGGACATGCAGTTAGGTATGACATGTGTAAGCCCTGAAGCTTTTGCCTGTGTGCCTCAAACGGCTGACTGTGGTAGGCACAACAAAGATGAGTGTCTTCCGGGCTGGGGAGACGGCACAGTGGTCAAGAGCTTGACTAGCAAGCATGAGAGTCTAAATTTGTAAAAGCCAGACGTGGTAGTGTCTGTCTGTTCTTCCAGGGCTCCGTGGGTGAGATGGGAGGTGAAGGTAGAGAGCTCCCGGAAATGCAAGGACCGGCTGATGCACACACACACACACACACACACACACACACACACACACACACACACACGACGAACATCCCCTCTACTCATTAGACATATTAGGGAAAGACTTGGAAGTTAGGGAGAATAGTGTTTTATATACATGGAATGAATTTTTTTTTTTTTTTTTTTTTTTTGGTTTTTCGAGACAGGGTCTCTCTGTGTAGCTTTGCACCTTTCCTGGAACTCACTTGGTAGTCCAGGCTGGCCTCGAACTCACAGAGATCCGCCTGGCTCTGCCTCCCGAGTGCTGGGATCAAAGGCGTGCGCCACCGCCGCCCGGCTGAAATTTTAAAAACTGACCTTACCCACCGTGTTACTCTGTCTTAAAAGCTATATTACTGCTTGCCTCTCCATTTGTTGTCATTATTTGGGACAAGGTCACACGTGGTCCAAGCTGGCCCTGAACTCACCATGTAGCTGAGATTGGCCTAGAACTCCATCAGCATCCACGCACATATGCAAATATACATATACTTTTTAAAATCTTAAAAGTATGTGGCTTTTAGAAGAAAAAAAAAATTGAGACGGGGTCTTATGTAGCCCAGATGGTCTTGAACTCTATATGTAGTCAAAGATGCCCTTAAACTCCTGATCCTCTTTGCCTCTCCCTCCTGACTGGGGGACTATAGGCTTGTGCCACCACACTTGGCTTTCTGTGGTGTTGAGGGAATCTGGGACTTCCAGCGTGCTAGCTAGACAAGCGTTCTAGTAGCCCAAGAAGTTTTATTTATTGCCGTGCTGGGGTGAGGGGCTGATCTCAGGCCCTCACACAGGCTGAGCACGTCCTCTTCCAGCACCAAGCCAACTACAGCCACAGCCATAGAGCAACCTGAATCCCTTACGGGGCTAATGTTAGCTTCCTGCTTTTCATCCTAGCTCCTTTGCTCAAAGGAAGCATGGAATTCTCCGGAACAACAATCACGGCAGACAGATAGCATTGCTAAAACGCCCCTCGCCGGCTGTTTTTACCTTACTTGGGGCGGTGGAATTCCTACCACTATGCAATCCAACTGGACTCGGCTTCCTTCCGGGACTTCTCGGCTCCGCAGCTTCTGTGTGAAGCGGGGAGGCTGCCCCAGAGGTTCTTCGTAGTACAGGGACGAAGGCGAAGACCCTGGGGTGCTGTCGCCAGCAGCAGCCTCGCCCGCAGCCAGCTCGGCTTCCCGCCTCTTGGCTTCCCGCTGTTCGATCGCGTGGTTCAGCTCGTTGTCCCTGCTGTCTGCGGGGATGGGGATGGGTACCGAGGCTCTTTCTCGCCTCTCTGTCAGATCTGAGAAGGCGGGGCTGTTTTCCTGCAGGACTTTGTTTTGGGATTCCGTTTTGCTCTTGTGGTTTTTGCAGGCCCGAGGTCTGATCCTCTTGGAGCTGTGAGCCTTGAAGAGGGAGGACAGCTCTTCGATGAAATCGGCGGCCTTGTTCAGGAAGACTTTCTTGGACTGGGTTTCAGAACTGTACTGTGGCTTCTTTGTCTCCGGGGGACTGTCCGTAGAGCGGGCAGGACCTCGAGGGCTGTCCTGGCAGAAGGCAGGCTCGAAGCTTGGTTTGGGCGAAAGCTTCTTCGTCTGGTCGGAAGACAGACGTTTCCGAGCTTGCGCTTCATCCACTCTCTCCAGAGGGTCGTGGTTGATGGCCAGCCTCGCCAGGTTGACACTCTCATCTAACTCTTCTTGGCTCAGGAAGGCGGAAAGATCCGGAAGGTCCTCTGGGCCCCCACCTTCTGCAGCCCCAGAAGGACTGCCAAAGTGGAAAGGGTTGGAGGAGGAAGGCTCCGCTCGACTTCGCTCGTTGTCCCCACGATGTCTAGTTTCAGCCAGATAGCTTTCTCTCAGAAGCTGAGAGATGGAAGTGGATGCTTCTATGCTGTCGTCTTGCATGCTGTAATAAAGTGATGGGCATAGAAAAAAAAAATTCAGATCACTGCCACGGAATAACAAACCTGTATTTACTATAGCACAGACGTCAATTATGTAAGAAATGCTTAAATCACCTAATGTTAGCACTTTCATAAAAGCGAAAGACTTAACAATGACTCCTCATTATAAAAAGGAAATGAAACTCAATTAAGTTTCTCTGAAATTAAAAATAAAATCCTGCCGGGTATGGTGGCAAATGCCCTTAATCCCAGCACTTAGGAGGCAGAGGCAGGTGGATCTCTATGAGTTCTGAGTCAGCCTGATCTACATAGTCAGTTCCAGAACAACCAGGGCTATATAGAGATACCCTGTCTCAAAAATCCAAAAACAAACAAACAAAAAAACACCTGGGAATTACTATTTCAGTACTTTCTTTACATTAAATTCAATTGTACAAGCTATGAGATAACCATAGTGATTTTATACAGTGTCAGGGCTGAGGGTGGAACTCTGTGGGAGAACACTTCCCTAAAATGTGAAAAATGTCTAAGCCTAATTTATAAAATTATGTTTGTTCTTTCGTTCGTTTGTTCGTTCATTCATTCATTCATTCATTTTTGTGTAAGGCACACAAGGGTCATGGAGGTTCTTTCTTCCACCATGTAGGTCTAGGGATTACACTCGAGCTTGGCTGCAAGTACCTTTACCCACCAAGTCATCTCAACCCATCGACGCCTGATTTTGTTAACAGTTGCAATGGTCTTTTTGGTTATGATGTGTTTTCATATTCAAAACAGATCCGTTCTGCATCCTTTCCTCATTCTTGCCAATTTTGTTAACTTGATGATAATAGAATTATAGAAAAATAAAAGACATTGACAGCATGTTCTCCCTTAATTTACTGAAAAATGTAGTCTTGATATATATGGCTCGTGAAAAATAAAGGATGTTTATGTTGTTGGACTAGAGTCAAGCTGTTTAAATTTAGTGTTGGTGCTGGGCTCAGTCTGTTTTTGAAAGCTAAGATAATCTGGCCTTCGTGCTGAGTCTAAGCTGTGGGGCTTTGTGTTTTGTTTGTTTGTTTGTTTGTTTGTTTAGATTTAAAATAAAAAAATCTGTATGTCTGTGCAAAGTATATACACAAGTGCCAGGAATCAAGGAGACCAGAGGCGTCAACTCCCAATGTGGGTGCTGAGAATAAAGCTGGGTCCTCTGCAAGAGCAGCATGTGCTCCCAATGTGGGTGCTGAGAATAAACCTGGGTCCTCTGCAAGAGCAGTGTGTGCTCTTAATGGCTGAGCCATCTCTCCAGCCCCAAGTCGAGGTTTTTAAGAGGATCTTAAATTAACGTTGGTTAAGAGAAGACATGAGAGGTAGCTGAATGCCACACTTGGCAGGGGACTTCACATACCTGAGTGCCAGTCTTAGTTTGTAAATTGTGAATATATGAATATATCACCTTTCGAAAATAAATATTTTGTTTCATTTTTGGAGACAGGGTTTCTGTGTGTAACTGCCCTGGCTGTCCTGGAACTCACTCTGTAGACCAGGCTGGCCTCGAACTCACAGAGATCTGCCTGGTATGTCTCCCGAGTGCTGGGATTAAAGGTGTGTGCCACCACCGCCTGGCAAAAATGAATATTTTTTAAAACTGTAAGAAAATAGTATGGGGCTGGAGAGTTGGCTTAATGGTTAAGAGAGCACTTGTTCTTTCAAAGGACCCGGGTTTGATCCCTAGCACCCACATGGATGCTCACTACTTCCACAGGCACCAGGTATACATGTGGGCACACACATACATGCAGGCAAAGCACTCATATGAATAAAATTTAAAAATCTAAAAAAAAATCAAAAAGAAAGACAGACAGAAAGGAAGGAAGGAAAATAGCATAATGTGATTTGTACTGGTGATGTCACCCATGTGTTGATTCAGCCACTTACTAGAGGGGGAGCAAACTTGTAACTCCCAGGCTGTTAATTCTCTCCTCTCCTGAACAGGTGCTGAGGGATGGCTAGAACCTTCCCATTGACCTTGACTTACTTAGCACCCCACCCTTTAGCTCCACCCACCCTCAGAAACAGTGTTTGAATGAAGACGATTTGCCATTCTTTGCTACTAGGTATTGGCCTTGTCCTGGGAAGACGGGGAAGGAAATAATACCCTAACTCTTGTCGTTGTCCTTAAGATTCATGGCAAAGCCTGTTTCAGTCCGTCCATCCGTCTCCTCTGCCTGACCCGGCAGCCATCTTCTTCTGCCTGACGCAGCAGCCCCTCACTTACATCACACCGAAGGCTTCCTGGGAACTTCCCTGGCTCCCAAACTTCCACAGTGCTATCCCAAACTAACCTCTCAGTTGGCAAAGTCGGCAGTCACCTTGAGAGGGCAATTCGAGATAGCTGGGAAAGGATGGCTAGCAGTGAGATGTTTTTCACACCCTTGCCAGCAGAGCCTGGGATGGATCTGACTGGAGTTGTTTATTTCAGTGAAGTCTATTGTGCCTTCAAAGGTGATGAATTTAAAATTCAGGGGTGTTGGATGAAACCATCACTTTAATCTAGAAAGATGGCCATTATGGCATGGACGATAATATGAAAACTGGAACTACGTCCAGTAAGATTTAGTTAAGCAAATTATGATATGCTCATTTACTAGGATAGTTTCAAATTTTGTAGAATGGTAACATACAGAGTAGCACGTGAAAGCAAAACTAATATCTCAGCTGAAAATTTTCATTTGTGCGTGAACTCTGTGGAAGACAGATGTATGAAATAAGGCTCAAAAATGCCATTTGAAAGCTTATTTAATATACTGACTATCATCAGGAATTCATAAACCAATTGTTATCATAAACCCATTTGTTATCAACTACTTCTTTAGCTTAGTTGGAGTTTCTGAATCACTGAAGTGTGAGGGCGAAAAGTTAACGCTGCCTCAGAAAGCAAGATGCTTTTCCGTCTGAGGGCTGCTAATGTTTACTACGTCGTGATGTGACTTTGTCTTTAGCTCTGTGTGTTGCATTGGCTTAGATCTTGAGCCAACCCAGAAGCGAGCAGTGACCTTAGCATTAGAGAGAGCTGAGTTCAAAGTATGGCTTCCTCTCTCAGCAGGTGACTGAGACATTGAGTGACTTCTCTGGGTTTGTTCTCCTTATCTTTAGTTCCATGCCATCTCTTTCTCTGGGAGGTAGGAGCGACAACTCCAAGAAGGTGAAGCCCTTCACACGTGGCCTATGGCTGTGAGGATACCATTGGCATTATTATTTTAAAAAGAAATGGACATTTCTTTTTCTTTCTAAAACAGCACAAATATTAATGTTGACATTCCAGAAAGTGTATACATGGGGTGGAAGTGGAAAAAAAAGAATAGTCACTGATTTCTCTATCTAGTTTTTTTTTTTTTTTTTTTTTTTTTTGTGTGTGTGTGTGTGTGTGTGTGTGTGTGTGTGTGTGTGTGTGTGTGTGTCAAGAAGCCAACTGAGATATGTGTGCTTGTTTTTATGTCTATGGTTATAAAAACTATTCCGGCCAGGCGGTGGTGGTGCACGCCTGTAATCCCAGCACTTGGGGGGCAGAGGCAGGTGGATCTCTGTGAGTTCGAGGCCAGCCTGGTCTACAGAGCTAGTCCAGGACAGACTCCAAAGCTACAGAGAAACCCTGTCTAGAAAAACCCCAAAATAAATAAATAAATAAAAATAAAAACTATTCCGATAATAATAAAACTTCCAAGTATTCAAAAATATAGGATTTACATAGCAGCTTAATGTTTTATGCTCCAAGATGAGTGCTTGGCACTCAACAGCTGATGCTTCCTGGATGTATTGAGGTGAGAAAGTCTAACTTCTGGAAGCCTTCCTCTCAAGCTGTCGAAGAGGGAAGACAACAGTAGCCGTCTCTAGGCTGGCGTGATGGTTAAATGGTCTGGGCACTTGGTATTTAGTACACAGTCAATAGATGGTAGTTACTCCTGTCACATAACATCTATGGCCATTCATGATGGGGAAAGATAGCACTGGTGAAATAACTTCCTTGGGAAGACATTGACGAGACATTGACCTCTAGACTCGTCCTGACCCAGGATGTCTGCATTCTGTTGAGACGGAAGCTCAGGAGTGGGCTGTCCGTTCTTCAAAGACCTGTCTCTTAGCCAAACCTTCACCATCCGGGGACCCCTTCCCTCTCTCCAACATGCCTGAAAACCTCATGTACTTATCACCAAACGCAGCACTTAACGGAATACATTGAATTTGTCTCTTTACTTTTTTTCATCGTCTCTTACATTGTTCCGTGTTCTCTCCACAGACGGAGAGCGGAAGGTAGTCGACAAATATCCACTGCATTATTTTGTTCACCAGAACTTCCTATTAGCTCTATGACTTTTTTTTTTTAATTTCAGGATTAGGTAAAAAAGATAAAATGACAAAAGAAAACTTATAGTCAAAATAAAAACTATATGGTATTGCAAGAAAGAAAGAAAAAAAGGGGGGGCTTCATACACATTAGGCAAGTGTTCTGTCACTGGTCACAACCCTGCCGTCTCATCTAATAAGTATTAATTGAGCATCTTCTATGTGCCAGATGCCATTCCAGGTACTGAGGATTCAGTGACCAATAAAAGACAGAGCTTCTGGTTTTATGGAACTGATTTCCTGGGGGTGATGATACCAACGCTAAGAACAAAAAAATAAAGCAGGGCGCTGTGGTCCACCCTAAAGCAGGGAGGGTGGTCAAGAAGGGTGAGTTACTTTAGCTGGGAAGGACAAGAAAATCTTTTCTGGAGACATCAGCAATCTGACCAACGGGGGAGACTGTTCTTTACCAAGGGAGAAATGTCAAGGTCAGAAAGGATCTGTGTTTGGTGTATCAGGTCAAACCCTATGCACCCAGCGAGTGAAGAAGAAGGGAAGACAAGAGGTTGGAAATGTCCAAGGCCATAGACTGGGTGTGGTGGCTCATGCCTGTAATCCCAGCGCTTGGAAGGCTGAGGCAGGTGCATCGTCATGGGTCCCAGGTCAGTCTGGACTACTTAGTGAGTTCCAGGACAGCCTGGACTACAGAGTAAGACCCTGTCTCAAAAATAAATAAATAAATAATAAAAAATAAGAACAAGAAAAAGAAAGGAAGGAAGGAGGAAGAAAATGTAGAAGGTCAGATCATATTAGGCCTTACAGAGCATGGGAAGGACTTCAATCTTTTTTTTGACCTTATGAATGGAGAAGATTAATAGGAATCAGTTGTGATGTGTTATGCAAGTGACGGGGGTGTGGGTCAGTGAGGGATAGCAGCCTGAGGTGGTAAGGAATGGTTGGATTTGAGCTCTCTTTTGAAAGCGGAGGCCAATGATTTGCTCATAGGTTGAGAATGAGAGACAGAGAAAGACAAGGGGTATTTATGACCTGAGCAACTGGGTGGCTGGCAGAATCGGGTTTGGGGAAAGGAGACCATGAGTGTTCTCTTAGACGTTTCATCTGGGGTGTTCCGGGACATTTGGTCATATTCTCATGTCTGTCCCTTGTAAATTGAAATGTAGCTTTATGCCACTTTCAAAATAAGAGGAGTAATTGCTCTTGAGAGGACATTATGGTATTTGTGAACTGGACCGTGCTGGAAATGAAGCATCCCCATCAGTCCTCTGGATAGACTTGGCTATCGTCCTAAGTCAGAGTGGCCACACAGAGAACTTACTCAACTGAATTTCTTTGTGTTTCCTTTCCTCTATGACTTTTCCTGAGGAGAATTTGCCCTGAGAACTTGTTTGCTTCAAAAAAAAAAACAAAACTAGATGCTAATGCCTTGAGTGCTCTCTCTCTCTCTCTTTCTGTTTGTCTCTGTCACTCTTTCTTCATTGGCACAGGGTCTCACTGTGTAATCCTAGCTGACCTGGAATTCACTATGCAGACCAGGGTGGACTCAAACTCATAAAGACCCAACTTCGTCCTGGAGTGCTGGGATTAAAGGTGTATGCTACTCTGCTTGCTTCCTTCCTCCCTCTGGTGCTTGGGGTTGAACCCTGAACTTCTGGCATACTGGGCAAGTGTCTATTACTAAGCTCTATGCCCAGCCCATGGGACATCTTTCTTGACTCATTATAACTTGGTGCTATCCTTCTTCGGGCTCTAAAAAGACCCTGTTGTTGGAAAGATCATACACTATAAGTTGATCTTTCATTTGTAAGGTGACTATTTATGTTGGGACTTTGGGGATTTAGTTCAGTGGTAGGGCATTTGCTTCCTATACAGGAGGCCCTGGGTTGGATCTCCTGCATCACACAAACAAACAAACCAACTGTGGTATTGCCCAGAGAACTGGCAAAGCCCAACATTAAATGACTCAAACTTAAACATAAGTGTTAGAATTTTCTGGCTATGAAATATCAATAATTGTTTATTACCTTATTATTATTTTTGGTGCTAGGGACTGGACTTAGAGCCTTGCACATGCTAAATATGTCAAGTATCATTATAATATATTTAACTGAAAAAAAAACAACCACAGAGGTTGGAGGTGAGGAGAGGTTGTTCAAGAGACCAGAATCTCAATTAGACAGAAGAGATATGTTCTGAAGATTCTCTGTGCAGTATGGTAACTACAACCAATACAACAGCGTATATCAAAGTATAAGTATGTGAGGCATATTAATTAGCTTGACTTAATCACTGTACTATATATATAAAGCAAAACATTATGTTATTACCATCAACAAGCACAGCTTTTGTCAATTAACTTTAATAAAGCTGTAAAACAGGAAACATCTTTTATACACAGCTCTTTAAACACTGCTGGTCACTCACTGCAGTGTGGGGAACACATTCATAAAACCACAACAAAAACAAAGCAAACTCATAAAACCCAAATCTAGGATGACACAAAAACAGCCTAATATTTAATAGCTATTGATGAAGGATGCTGGGACAGGAAAAGTTAGTCATGCTTAAGCAACTTACCTTCAACTGCAGCCACACACACACACACACACACACACACACACACACACACACACACACATCCCATGCTTACTGCCTAGGCTTTAAAAATAGAGTGTTGTGCACATTTAAGATAATTATTTTCTGCCAATATGTAATGACTACGCCTGGTCATTACGTTTTTGTTAGGGAACGATAAGACAGTGTTCTCTTTGGGATTTTGTTTGTGTCTTTATGACAGGTTCTTTTGTGGCTCACGCTACTCTCAAATTTGACTTGTAGTTGAGAGTGACCTTGAAATTGTGATCCTCCTGCCTCTACCTCTTGAGTGCTGCTTTTTAAAAAAAATTACGTTTTCGCCAGGCATCGGGTGGCACATGCCTTTGATCCCAGCACTCTGGAGGCAGAACCAGGTGGATCTCTGTGAGTTCGAGGCCAGCCTGGGCTACAGAGTGAGTTCTAGGAAAGGATCCAAAGCTGCGCAGTGAAACCCTGTCTCAAAAAGCCAATAAATAAACAAATAAATAAATAAATAAATAAATAAATAAATAAATAAAATGACATTTTCTTCATTGAGAGAGAGAGAAAGGGAGAGAGAACATGAGGTCATGCACACGTATACCATTGTTTATATGTGAGGTCAGAGGGCAAGCTGTGGGAGTTGGCACTCTCCTACCATGTAGGTCTCAGGAATTGAACTCAGGTCATTAGGCTTGGCAGCAGACACATTTACCTATTAAACCATCTCACTGGCCCCACTTTTTTTTTCCTTAAGACAGAATCTCCCTATGTAGCTCAGTCTAGCCTCTCTCAATCCTCCTGCCTTAGCTTTCTGAGTGTTGAGATTACAGGTAGAATTTCCCAGCATAAATGAATTTTTTGGGAGAAATCCTTGCTTGGAGAACTGTGTATGGAACATCTTTTAAACACTGAGCTGCGAGACGTACTTTGTGCACCATTACAATGCCTGTCCCTCGATACTGCATTGATCATCTTGACCTTTGTGTTGTTTCTAGTCTATTTGTAATGTAAATGGCATTGGTAATTTAACGCATTAGTATAGACAGACGTGGGAATGAGAAATGGGAAAAGGCCACAGGTCCAGAAGTAATATGACTCATTCTCTTAAAGAACTTCTAGTCTGGAGGAAGAAAAACAATAGACAAAGATAAATCCAGACAACAGATGCAGTAAGAGAGTATGTTGGGGGTGAACCCCGAGGCACACACATGTAATCCCAGCACCTAGAAGGCTGAGGGAGGAGGGTTGTGAGTTTGAGACCAGCAAGATCCTGGGTTTTAAAAAGTTGTTCGTTTGTCTAAAGATGAAAAAGAATGTGTTGGAACAGAGGCAAAGCTGAGACCACACACAGGAGAATTAGTGAGCGTCTCTTACTTAGACCGCTCCCCGAAGGCCGGAGTCTGACAGTGAAGGGACTTGGAGAACATAGGGCAAGGCCAGGCTGGCCATTCTCTCGGTGCTTGCATAAAATTGATAAAGGCCAGTAAGTAGGAAAGAAAGATTTCACTGATGTTCAAGGAAGGGAGATTGGCTTTACAATACAGCATGTGTGTTTTGTACACAGAAGAGGACCAAAGAGAGACTGTAAGAGATAATGTAAGAGATACTGGTGCCAGAGCCCAGTTACTACTGGATCTGGAACACAGCAAATAATTGATAATCAGAAAATCCCAGGGCCTGTCAAAAGGCCAATGGGAGGGATCTACGGTTAGAAAGGTATTTGCAGGCTGAAGTAGTTTCATGGTACACCATCTAACTAGTATATACAGGTGCTGAGTTTTAGCCTCAGCATGAGGGACAGAGGGAGAGGGAGAGGGAGAGGGAGAGGGAGAGGGAGAGGGAGAGGGAGAGGGAGAGGGAGAGGGAGAGGGAGAGGAGAGAGAGAGAGAGAGAGAGAGAGAGAGAGAGAGAGAGAGAGAGAGAGAGAGAGAATATGTAGTATGGAGAGGTTGATGTAGTCCCAATGACAGGTATGGAAACACAGAGTTAGTATATAGAGCAGTGGTCCTCAACCCTCCTAATGCTGCGACCCTTTAATACAGTTCCTCATGTTGTAGCAACCCCAACCATAAAATTATTCTCATTTCTACTTCATAACTGTCACTTTGCTAGAGTTTTGAATCATAACGTAAATACCTGTGTTTTCTGATGGTCTTAGGAGACCCCTGTCAAAGGGTTGTTTGACTCCCCAAAGAGCCATAACCAACAGGTTAAGGACCACTGATACAGGGAATCGTAAATGTAAAATTTCTGTCAATCCTTATAAACTGAAACTTTCTTTTTTTTTTAATTAAAAAAAGGACCCCCTTACATTCTTTAACCTCTATTTCTATCAGTTCTTTGTATCTCAGATAATTAAGACTTTGAAAAAAGGTAAGTTCCCTAATTAAAGTGGCACAACGTGTTTACAAGGTTGGGAGGTAAGTGCCCCAGGTAAGTGTGCAGTCTCAAGATCTAGTCCTAGATGAAGTGGGGTCTGGAGGCTCTGTTGAGGAGGGGGTGCAGTGAGGCTCCAGGGGAAGGCGACGAGCCAGGCGGCCTGTGCAGAGCTTGCCAAGGTGACTCGTTCTGTGTGAGCTCTGGGAATTCTCTAGTGTCCACAGGTATAGTCACACTAACATTCACTGGCACCAAAAATATTTATCTATCCAAAATACACCCTTGAACTGAAAAGCTGGCCTAGCGGCTAAGAGCGTGGTGGCACACGCCTTTAATCCCAGCACTCAGGAGGCAGAAGCAGGTGGATCTCTGTGAATTCGAGGCCAGCCTGGTCTACAGAGTGAGTTCTAGGACAGCCAGGGCTGTTACACAGAGAAACCCTGTGTCGAGAAAAAACCAAAAACCAAAAAACAAAAATCAAGAGCCCTTGTTGCTCTTGCAGTGGACCCAGGTTTAACCCTGAGTGCTCCAGTTCCAGGGGCTCTAATGCTGTCTGTCTTCTGACCTTCTGACCACGTGACACACATACACACAGCTTGTTCCCTTGAAGCAAATGTGTGACATTCTAGAAATCTTTAAAATCGTCCTGTGGGCAATCGTAGAAACTCATGAAACAAGAAACATGCCTGTAGTGCCTCGTTAGTTTTTAATCTCCAAGTAAAGGGAAAAGGCTATGTTTAAAATCAAACCAAACCAAACAAAAAACCTTTCTGGGTCATTTCTTTTCAAAACTTAATTTGTAAAAGCTATCTCAATGAATTCCAAAACTGGCTTGTATAATAATTCTCTAAATTTATTGTGCTCATAAATTGTAGTTCTGAGTGGGTATCTTTTAAAAATACTGTTGTTGTTGTTATATTGTGCGTGTGTGCCACCACATGGTGTGGAGGTCAGAGGAAAGCGTTTGGGAGTCTGTTTTCTCCTTACATGAGACGGGTCTTGGGGATCGGCCTCAGGTCAGACAGTTGGCAGCACGTAACTTACCAATCGCACCACCTTGCTGTCCCGGTGTGTGTGTACCAGTGTGTGTGTATCCAGTGTGTGTGTATCCGGTGTGTGTGTATTGTTTCTGCTGTTGTGACAGAAACAGGTGAGGGGCATTTGCAGTAAATTATAGGCAGTGAAGGAGGTGGTGGTCCACAGAGTTGTAATTATCATTAGCTACAGAGTATCAGCGGGAGAAAGACAACATTCCAGAATTTGGAGAGTGTCCAACTGTTTGTTTCATAGTCTACCTACTCTCTCAACTTCTGACAGTGTAATCTCCACGAATCTCAGGTTTCCTGTGGTGGCCCCGGTTTTAAATATTTTGCTTGTTACCAAATAGAATGTCAGAGACAGTATCTATAAGCATAGACGTTCTTGACTTCCTAGAAAAAATACTTTAGATTTTTAAATGAATCTGAGAGTGTTATTAAGGAGAAATTGTGAAGTTATGACAAATCTTAATTCATAGCCTATAAAATTCATTTTCTCATTATTAAATTATTACTAACATGAAAGTGATCAAATTACCTTAATGATTTGAGAGAGAGAAAAATCTATACAGCTACTCCATCTCTCTCAAATTGAGTAATGGGAGTAACTTTACTAAGTCCATGAAAATTTGTTGGTAAGGTGATACCATTTCTTCACAGCATTCACTCCTTTTGACTGGAGACACTGAGTAATCTACCTTTTCTCTTTGCTTGCATAGCTTTAAAAATATTCAAGATGTGCATCTAATTGCTGCTAAGAGCTAAGAGTACAGTGTGCTGGGCCAAACATTTGCCAGTGACTGTCAAGTATCTGAGAGAGAGAGAGAGAGAGAGAGAGAGAGAGAGAGAGAGAGAGAGAGAGAGAGAGAGAGGAGAAAGAGAGAGAGGAAGAGAGAAGAGAGAAGAGAGAGAGAAAGAAAGGAGAGAGAGAGGAGAGAGAGACAGAGGAAAGATAAGTAAAAAGAGAGGAGAAAGAGGAGAGAGAGAGAGAGAGAGAGAGAGAGAGAGAGAGAGAGAGAGAGAGAGAGAGAGAGAGAGGTGTTCCTGAGCAGGCTTTCTGCAGCTGTTATGTACATTAATCCAGAGAGCAGATCTCCCAACACTAAATATAGCAAGCAGATCCTTTTACAGGATAAAAAAAAAAAAAAGTTTTAAATGAAAGTCTTCACCCATGGAGTCACATTATTTTAGATTTAATTTCCTTTAAGAGGGAAATAGGCATTGCACACATATTCGCCCTAGAAACTACGTTAGTAGAACTGATGAGTATGCAGATGTCAGTAATATTTGTCACGGCTTCCTCTGTCAGAGTACTTTTCCTTAGAACTCAGACGGACTCAAGGAGGATACCATCTCCGCGAGTCTCATCCCCCATTCCAAAAGCTTTGGAAGAGAAAGCCTTATTTTCCATTTAATTGTGTACCTCATCATACGTAATTAGAAAGTTACCCTAGCTTTCACTCTAAGGAACGGTAATTAGCTCCCTGAAATACCCCTTTCCCCACCGTCAGCAACCCACTATCGGAACACACTTTGCGAGCCTCAGTCTGAATATTACCTTTCTTTTTTTAGGTGACCCAGATGAGGATGTCCGACCCACGCAGGCTTCTTCTGAGATGTCAATTATCCAAGGAGAAGTTTTCGACGAAAACATGGGAGGAAGGGGAAATTCTTCACGCCCTTGGAAGGAGAGAGTAGCCGTCCATAGAGAACGCCGAGTTAACCTTAGTTTCGGTGAAGATGGCTGTTGGAAGCCGGGCAACCTGTCACCACCGCGGCCAAGAGCATTTGTCGGCTCACAGGTCCCAAGTTATTTTGAGCTGTATAAACCATGTGCCTGTGAAACATTCCACCTGATTGGACAGGAGAAAACTGAGCAAAGGGATTCCATTGCGGGACAGCACCTACGGGAGCTGGGGTCAGTGGTATTTTTCTACCTACGGAATTTCATTTACAGCTGGAAGCCCAAGGTGTTTATGAATTGATATTTTGAATTAATAGTAAATGAACTATATCGCACTCCACCCATCAAAGAAAATGGCATTACTTTAAAAGCGTATCAGAATTTGTCATTTTTACTATTATTAGCTTTTAAAAAATAGATAATTTATCTTTGTGAGTTTGTGTGTGTGGGGGTGCACTCGGGTGCCCCGTTGTGTGCAAGTGGAGATAAAGGGACAGCTTTCAGGGGCTCGCTGTCGTCTTCCACCATGTGGGACACAGGGATCAAATTCAGATTGTCACACTTCTCAGCAGCCCCTTTACCCTCTGAGCCGTCTCATTGGTCTGGTGTCTTTCATTTCAATCAACGGAAAACTTACTCCCATTTTACTACTAAGATAGTGAGAAAATCTGTCTGTGGACAGGAAATACAGAGCTGAAATTAATAACTTGAAGCCAAGAGCTTTTTAAAACTGTCTGTCTACAGGGAGCTAATTCCAAAGCACAGACAAAGAAACAGAGGAAAACTCCATTAACTTGAGAACAAATACATATGAACGACCGTCTTCACAAACGACAAATTAGGTCAGATGTGGTGGCACACGCCTTTAGTCTTAGCACTCAGGAGGCAGAGGGAAGTGGATTTCTTGAGTAACAGGCTAGCCTGGTCTACCTACCAAGTTCCAGGCTTGCCAAGGCTACATAGTAAGACCCTGTAAAAATTAATTAATTAATTATTAATTAATTAATTAAAAAAACCACCAGGCAGTGGTGGTGCACGCCTTTTATCCCAGCACTTGGGAGGCAGAGCCAGGCAGATCTCTGTGAGTTTGAGGCCAGCCTGGGCTACAGAGTGAGTTCTGGGATAGGCTCCAAAGCTACACAGAGAAACCCTGTCTCAAAAAACCAAAAGAAGAAAATAAAATAAATAAATAAATAAACAAAACCCCACGAATTGGATAAGCTTAAAAGTTAAAATGAGGGTTGGCAAGATGGCTCAGTGGGTAAGGCTTTTTGCCACCAAACTGATGACCTGGGACCCAACGGTGAAAAGAAAAAGAATTTTTGTGTGTGTATACACACACATACACACGTACACACAGAGATAAATGTAACTTTGACATTTAAAAAATGTTCTTTTAAAAAAGGGAACTAGAAAGATGGTTCATAGTTGAGAGCACTGACTGCTCTTATCGAAGACCTAAATTTGGTTCCTAGAACCCAGGTCAGGAAGCTCACAACTGCCTGTAACACCAACTCTAAGGAGATGCCTCTGCCTTCCTCCAGTACTGTACTCACATGCACACACACACACACACACACACACACACACACACACACACACACGCACACATACAAGTGAAAATGACTACTGGCACAACACAATACAGTTCTTACTATTAGCACCCAGGGATAACTTCTTGTATATTACTTTGAGAAAAAAACAAAACAATGCTAGTTGTCTTCTTTAATAAGCATTACCAATCAGTAAAAAAAAAAAGAGAAAAAATCCTTAACCTGATCACATCTGCTCAGATAGCAATCCTGTAAAAGTATAGGTTCTGGCCAGGCAGTGGTGGTACGTTCCTTTAATTCCAGCACTCAGGAGGCAGAGGCAGGTGGATCTCTGAGTTCAAGGCCAGCCTGGTCTACAGAGTGAGTTCCAGGACAGCAAGGACTAAACAGAGAAACCCTGTCTTGAGAAAAAAAAAAAAGTATAAGTTCTTTGTTGTTAATTCCATGTACTTTTAGAATATGAGTCTTGAAAAACATTAGCTCCATTAGTACAGATTAAGTGGTGGCTTAATACTACTGTCTGGTCAGAAGATTACATTCTGAAATTCAGTCTTGAATGCCAGGAATTTTTCTTCCTTCCTTCCTTCCCTTCTCCCCCCGCCCCCTCTTTTTCCCCCTCTGTGTAGCCCTGGCTGTCCTGGAACTCATGGTGTAGACCAGGCTGACCTTGAACTCAGAGAGCCACCTGCCTCTGCCTCCCGAGTGCTGGGATTAAAGGCAGGAATTATTTTCTCAAGGATTGTTTTCAAATCTTGTGACATGAAATAGATGAGTTAAAATGTTAGTTCTATTGTTAAATCACACAACTGTTTACAAGTTTCCTTATATCCATCCATTCAATAAATATTATTTAATTCTCATCATGTGTCCTGTGTTGTCCAGTATGCATAAAGAAGTGTGCAAAATGCACACATCTTCCTGTCCTCGTGGAACTTACTAAGAGATCTTCACTCTCTTCAGCCATCTTGAGACTTTCTGTGGCACACTGGATAGAGACGAAATTTGTTTATTGTGGTCACGTCAGAGGTGTCGCTGTATCTTTTTTTAACCAGGTCTTATGGGGGGGGAAAAGAACTATTATTAAAGAGAGAAAGGAACACAGAAGGAGCCGAGTTATCTGGCTAGATTGCTTTTAGAAATGTCTAGTGGAAATTCAAAAGTTGGCATATAAAGGAACAGATTTCTGCATGGCATTTTACTCCCCACTTAACTTTGGTTGGTCCTCTCCTTCACCCTGCTCCTCTCCCCCATCTTTCTGCTACCCCATCCCTGCCTATACCCTTCCATCCCCAGAGATTCCCACTCCACTTCCATATCACATTTATCTATTGTCCTTCCCAATCGGTCACTGACCATCAAGACTATTTAACTCTGTCCTGCCATGGTGGCACACACATGTAATCCTACCACTCCCGAGGCTGAGGCAGGAGGATTATAAATTGAAGGCTAGCCTGGGTTACATTTTAAAAAAGAAAAGACTACCCAATTTTGTTTCTACATTTTCTATTTATGTGGATGCTCCAGCCATTTCTTTTTATTTAAAAAGAGGATGTTGCTATGTGTAGTAATACATTCTTTTATTTGTTTGTTTGTTTGTTTGGTGAGTTTTGTTTTTGAGACAGGGTTTCTTTGTGTAGCCCTGGCTCTCCTGGAACTCGCTCTGTAGACGAGGCTGGCCTCGAACTCACAGAGATCCACCTGCCTCTGCCTCCTGAGTGCTGGGATTAAAGGCGTGTGCCACCACAACCCCTCTTAGAGGATTGCTGTGAATTCAAGGCCAGCTTGGGTGACTGGAGTACCGAGAGAGACCCTCTCTTGAAAAGCAACAACAGCCAAGTGGGTTTGGGGTGAGCTGTGCAGCTTAACGTCACAGCACTTACCCAGCATTCACAGGGCCCTGGGCTCAATCCTCAGCATCATCAAAAGAAATGAAGACCTTCCTCCACCATCCCGACTAAATCTTAAGCCATAATCAGTCAGTACCCGTGTGGCTGGGCCTTAGGTGCAGACAAGGAAAAGTGGAACTTCTATATTGAGGAGCTAAAAAGTGTACCACAAATTGGTCTCCCGAGGGGAAATGTTTATACGAACTGTACTGAACATGTTAACGTCCCTGAAAACTGCCGTGACAGGCCTGTATCTTACCCTTTGTCTATGCATAAAATACTGAGTTGGGAGGAGTCCCACACTCAAAGATGGACCAGCATCGGTAAGACAGCGAAACTAGGAATACATATCAAATATTAGAATCTGTTCAAAATATAAGAGAATTACAGAAGAAACCAAGAATCTCTGCTCTCTCTCTTTGACATTTTCAAAAACAAATACTGTACCCATTTTTAGGCCCTTTAAAAAAGCTAAGTATTAGGTATCTAGGTATTATTCAGCAATTATGAGATGAGTGTTTTGCTTATACTATCTCATTTTTGTCTTAGTCCTTTCCTTGCCTATCAGTAATAATTAAGCAAATATTACACCACAAACCTCTTAGGTTTTATTTTTGTTGTTGTTGTTTTTTTAACCAGAGTTTGTTGATGTGGAGAAAGATTCTTAAAGCGTTTAAAAACCTAACATGGTCATAGATTAATTTACTAGTGACGAGCAAACGTAAGTTACGTGTCTTAAGCCTTCCTCACAAAGCAGAGCAGCCCAGCTACCTATGTTACTGTGTTTTGAGCTGATTCTCAGCTTACTTTCAGCTGTTCCTTTAACACAGCTTAGGCACACTGAGATGAGCCACAGGGATGCCAAGGAATCTGTCTTCACTTGGAGGAGAGACGTGAGTCTCCGTACTAGGAGAGTCATATACCATTTTGAGTTACTGTTTTCTATATTGCCATAAACTCTATTGTCTAAAAGGAACTGCCTCCACATACCAAAGCTTTAATAACTTTGACTGACAGTTGATAATTTTATACTAAGTTTTCCCCTCTGGCATCATATTTAAAGATCAATGATATAAATTCATCTTCTAGGTTTTTTTGTAATGGAAACAATATTCACCCTAGAGACAAGTTCTTGACCATTTCAAACAAAAGCTAAGTGGTGGAGCATAAACTTCTGTGCAACCCTCTGATATAATTGAGAAATATGATAAAATTCTTAAGAAGTTTCTTTTTCACCCTAAAAGCATTAACCTGAATGGAAAAAAATCTAAAAATCATCAATTCCAAACTCATTTAGTTATAAGAGCTTTTAAACAATTCTTTCTCTTAACCGCTGAGCCATCTCTCCAGGCCTTAACAATTCTTTCTCAAAGCTAAACAGAACACCCGTTTATGAACATGATTCTATACAGGAAAGTCGCCCTTACCTGCATCAGGAGAGGTGCCATCCCCATATCAATCAACTAGGATCATCTAAAGCCCAGCTCTCACAGCCTGACTTGTGTCGGTCACAAAAGTAGCCTGGAGGAAATGTGATACAGCCCAGCCCGAGTAATGAAGGGTATTTACAGGGTTCCGTTGCAGATCCAGGGACAGTCGCTTAGAACACATTGCTCTTTCAGATCGACTTTAATAACCCAGTCTGTAACGATGTTCTTAGCCTGCAGCAATGGTGGGGGTGGATAATAACGGAGGCTACTAAGGACACAGACCTCTCAGAGGAGATGAGGGAACTTCAAAAGAAGCTCTAAAGAACGTCAACCGAACTGAGCGTGTGTGACAACATTATAAGGAAACTTGCTGCTTTATATGCTAACTAAAACATAAAGTGAATTGTTAAAAGAATTTTAAATGATTTATTTATTTTTATTTTATATGCTTTGGTGTTTTGCCTGTCTGTATGTCTATGTGAGAATGTTGGATCCCCAAGAACTGGAACTACAAACAGTTGTGAACTGCCATGTGGGTGCTGGGAATTGAACCAGGTCCTCTGGAAGAACAGCCTGTGCTCTTAACTGCTGAGCCATCTCTCCAGCCCCCAAAAAATAAATTTTTAAAAAATAAAGAAATTCTGAAAAACAAGTTTAAGGACTTTGTAAGACATAGGACATAGAAAGGCCTTTATTTGTACAAATCGGAGGCTATGGGTAATGCATTTAGTTAAGTAAATGTAGGGGAACAATCAACTACTATTACTAAATACTTCATGTTTGTGCCCCCAGTTTTAGAGTAGGGTTACAGTGTGATTTTTAGTTAACACATAGCAATGCTTACTTTATTGTGCTGTTGGTATGAACACTGGAAAAATAGTATATTTCCAAACATATCAAAGTTTATATTGTATAGAAAGTATTACTTCCAAGAAGAAAAATCTGTTCCCAAAACTTCAAAATGTTATTTTTAATTATGCGTATAAGTGTGTCTGTGAGAGTATATGTCACACAAGTGTGAGCCAGAAGAGGGTGTCAAATGCCCTAGAACTAGAGTTACAGGCAGTTATGGTGAGCTACTCAACGTGGGCGCTGGAAACCAAAACCACGCGGATTCTGGGAATTGAACCCAGATCCTCTGCAAGGGCAGTAAGCATTCTTAACTGCTGTGCCTTCTCTCCAGTCCCTGTTCTCAGAACTTTGTGAAGATGCTGGACAAAAATCTCACCATGGAGGTGGGGAAGTGGGCATAAAATCTCACCACTAGCTGAGGAGTAACTGGAGTTTGATAAATGCTGGGAGAGGAAGAGTCAGTTTGCTATAATGACGTGAGACCCCTGGTAGGTAAACACCACTCTCCAGGGCAAGACCCTCTCCTAAGAGTAGTTGAGCCACGACAAACTGAACTCCATAGTCGGAAAATGATGAAAACTCAAACTTGGGTGCGTAGGGAGGTGAGTGGGGAAGGGGGCAGATCTAGGAGGAGCTTAGGCAAGGTGGGGAGCAGGTGAATGGTCAAACTACATTGTGTGAAATTCTCAAGGAGTAAAAATATTTTTAAAATATTCTGTGGCTAACCCTGAGTTACAAACCTCCAAAATAATTAGCATCAGGTATATAATCTTAAAGATATTCACTTGCCATTTTGGTAAAAACAAGTTAGCATTCCTGGGCTATGCACTAGAGACTTCACTGAGAGCTTCAAGTAGGTTGTGCTCTTTTTTTTTTTTTTTTTTTTTTTTGGTTTTTCGCGACAGGGTTTCTCTGTGTAGCTTTGCGCTTTTCCTGGATCTCGCGCTGTAGACCAGGCTGGCCTCGAACTCACAGAGATCCGCCTGGCTCTGCCTCCCGAGTGCTGGAATTAAAGGCGTGCACCACCACCGCCCGGCTGATTTTAGCCTCTTTTGAGGCCCCAGATTCTCACATGCTGAAAGAACGCTCAGAGGTAGGCCACTGACAGGCAGGCAGGAGGCTTCCCAGGGCTTTTTCTGGTTTCTATTCATGACAGCAATTTGCTGAAACAATTTAAGAGCATTGTTCATTGGCAATGACATTTAAATGCTTTAAATGTTATTTCTGAACACTTTCACACAAGTCAATAGTTTTCTATTTTTTGCAAGAGCCAGATAGAAAAATGGGTTTGAGTTCTCCCTGTACGACGTTAGCGTGGAACGTGCTTGTATGTCAGGCTCTGGACGATCCCACTCAGAGGCTATTTTTGGGCTACAAGGTCATCTCAGAATCAAAGTTCAGTGCTCTTCTTCAAGATAGATGAGTAATCACATTAACCCTAATGACGGGAGGGAAGAAATGGGAATCAATAGTCCTCACTCCGAGAGTTATTTTCCTTTAATTTCCAGCAACCCCAAAGCTTAATATTATCTGTGTATACTGGGGCAATTAAGGGCAGTTAAGAAGTGTGGCTTTCCAGTGGCGTGCACAGCTGGGAGCATTCCAACATTGGTCTTCTAGTTTAGAATGTATGCTCTTTTCATTGGTTCCCACTGTCTACGCATGAAGGATAATTATTCAGGTTATTACAAAGCCAAAAGAGGTTGTTCATCTTGACTTTTATGTTTTGATGGGCAAAGAAGCTGTGAAAACTATTACTTTGCTCTTATGGATGTGGTGTTTATTTTACAGAAGTAGGAAGAGAACAGAAAAGATAGTTTAAGACACACACACATTAATAAAATTGACTGGAGCTGGGGTGGTGGTGGCTCACGCCTTTAATCCCAGCACTTGGGAGGCAGAGGCAGGCAGATCTCTGTGAGTTCGAGGCCAGCCTGGTCTACAGAGCAAGTTCCAGGACAGCCGAAGCTATATACAGAGAAACCTTGTCTTGGGGGGAAAAAAAAAAGACTGAAATAGCAAAGAATCAGACACGTTTCTGAGAAACTATCATCTTACTACATGTAGTTTATCATGGAATTAGTGAATGTGTCAAATGGGATGAGCTTGTTGTCAAAAAGGGAAGAGTATAAAGACAAAGTGTGGAGAACGTAAGCTATGAAGAATGCAAAAGGAACCTGTCTTTTCTGTCTTTATCTAACCAGGGGTCTCACCCTCCCTGATGCTGCGAACCTTTAATACAGTTCCTCATGAGCTTATTTTCATTACAACTTCATAATGATAATTGTGCTGTTATGAATGGTGATGTAAATATCTGACATGCAGGATATCCGATATTCGATCCCTGTGAAAGGGGTCATTCGGCTCCCCAAAGGGTCACAACACACAGGCTGAGTGAGAAACACTGGTCTAAGGCCATATTTTTATTTGCATCTGGATCTATCCACTTGGCATTTTCTTTTTTAGGGTGGGGTGGGGGGGTTCGAGACAAGGTTTGTCTGTGTAACTGCCCTGGCTGTCCTGGAACGCTATTTGTAGACCAGGCTAGCCTCCAACTCACTGAGATACACCTGCCTCTGCCTCCCAAGGCCTGGGATTAAAGGTGTGCGCCACCTATCACTGCCTGGCCCCATTTGGTGTTTTCTGGACGTGGTAAACTCCCTGTCAGGTAAAGACAGCATGCCTGAATGGAGGGAGACCTAAAAAAGCCACTTCGTTCTGCTTTCTCATCCATCCTGCTCTTCTCCAAATTACTCAATTCCATTCAAGGATGGGTTATTTAAAGCCTAGTCTAAACAGTCTCCTGGTCCAAGGTAATCACCATGTGTGCTCCGTCATCTGGAGCTCCTTCCCTTCATCTTCTAGCCTAGGTGGCAAACTTCAACTCAAAATGTGGCCACTGACGGTGACACTAACAGGGACGTGTAAACAGATGATGTTGCAGGGAGTTTTAAACACCGAAACGTAAGGCAGTGTTCAGTGACCTGGAGATAAATCTATTTGTCACCTGCCTGACAATATTTTAGATTTGTGATCAAGAGTAAGAAAAAAAAAAAAAAACAAACACATCTTGAAATAGCCACACTGTGTCCCACGTGCATGTGCAATTGTTACGTGTTTGTTCTAAGGCCTTGGGATAATTAGAAATGGGATCATCCTGGTCCTGTGACAACAGGTCCCACCAACCACTCTTCCGCACAAGGCTTGTCTTCCACCGACGTTTCCCTGTCTCCTTTCCCTATCGCTTTGCTCACGGTTTCTTTTACTTACGATGTAGTTAAACAATGAGTGGCTGCCCATCTCTTTGAAATCCTCAACTCCCTGCCTCCGGCTCCTAAGCACTAGGCTAACAGGCATGTGCTGCCATGCCCTGCGTTTCTCATATTGCTGAATTAGACTTTCATTTATACACCCAGGTAAAGTCCTTGAGAATCAGACCTATAAAAATGTTTTTTAAGGATTTATTTGTATGTGTGTGGGGTGTGTGTGTGTGTGTGTGTGTGTGTGTGTGTGTGTGTACATGCTGAAAAGGCCGGAAGAGGGCATTGGATTCCCCTGAAGCTAGAGTTACATGTGATTCTAAGCCACTCAGTGTGGGTGCTGGGAACAGTCCTCTAGTCCTCTGGAAGAATAGTAACTACTCTTAACGGCTAAACCATGTTTGCAGCTTCCTCCTCCCCATACTTTTTTTTTTTTTTGAGGCAGAGTCTCACTGTGTAGCCCTGGCTGTCCTGGAACTCACTCTATAGACCAGGCTGTCCTCAAATTCAGAGATCTGCCTGGCCCTGCCTCCCAAGCACTGGGATTTAAGGCGTGCACCACTACGCCTGGCTTCCCCATAAAAAAAAATTTTAACCACACAATTAAATTGTCAGGACATAGCACAAAACAGCCAGGTGACAAATATTTGCCTGTGGCATGTCATGAAAATGAAGTCTACATTATTTAGTTGTCCTAAATGATTCTCTTAATTCAATATATATTTGCTTACCATTTCCTATGTGTTATAAGGCCTAAAATCTCTTCAATGGTGGCCAAGTTATCACTCATGGTTATGATATGTAATCCATAAATGCACTGAAGAATTAAGTCAAATGAAGTAGAGAGCTAAAAATGAATGGATATTAGCTGTATACAGGTCACAAAGTGGGGAGCCATATGTGTCACTGGCATAATTTGAAGAGGAGAGCCCTTTCTTTTGGAAAAGGTTTGGTGCTAAAAGATGTCCATCACGCTCAAGGACTTGTTCAGAGATGTCTCACACGAGGTCCTTCAGACCTTTGCAGTCTTCTCCAGTCACTACTGATTTCCCTGAACACCTTCCCACAGCCTTTGTTTTCTATTTGCCCTTGACTTCACTCCACCCCACAAAGATAAGCCTGATTTTCTGTTGGTTTCTTGTTTTTCACTTCCACAGCCTGCTTCTCTTGGATTTTTGAACTTCCCCGACCCCAAGAGAGCAATTCTGTCCTTTCTCATGCCTCATTTTTGGGCAGCCCAGCTCTAGATCCCAGCCAAGCTTTCTATTTGTCCAGAAGTAAAGAATATATTTAAAATGCTGGGCGGCAGTGGCACACGCCTTTAACCCCAGAGGCAGGCAGATCTCTATGAGTTGAGGCCAGCCTGGTCTACAGAGTGAGTTCCAGGACAGCCAGGGCTGTTACACAGAGAAATCCTGCCTCAATAAACCAAAACCAAACCAAAACAAAAGAACATGTTTAAAACTTACATTATATAATATGCACTAATTTACATCAAGATTTTAATTATTTGTTTCTGACTCCCGATTGTATTTACTCTCTAAAACGCAGATCAAAAGACTGAGTGTCTTAGCTCTGTAAGTGCTGCTGTGATCCCAGAGCTACAGCGAAGCTTTGTGTTTGTTGCTCTAGGTAATATAATGGCTTAATACGACTCGGGAAGTACAGGTCGTTATCCCCATTTTATGGAGGATGAACCTGAAAGAAATTACATGCCTCCATGTTTTTTGCAGATTCAAGGGTCTGAAAAAGATCACTTCAGATGTACTATGTCATTACCTTCTTTTTATAGAGGAAGAAACTAAAGATCAGAGAAGAAATCTGCACAAAGCCACTCAGGGCTGTGATTCACACTCAAGTCTATTCCACACCAAAGCCCAAGCTGTTCTCTATGCCAGCAAGCCACCTTTCAGAGGCATTCACACTTGTTAGTAATACATTTAGGAACCCGTTTGGGATTGGGGGAACCTTGGCAGAGATAGAATAACAAGGAGCCATCTGGTAGGGCTGGCTCATGATGGTTACTAACTCCCTCCAAAGTTCCCCCAAGTCCTTTGAAATCCGGATGCTGTAGACGCTCGTGCTGGTCAAAGAAACATCTTAAATGGATTGAAGTGACTTAATAATAAACAGTTCTGTCTGTATCTGTCTGCAGACCAGGAGGCACAGGACGCTCGAGCACGAGAGGCTGTTACTTTACCTGCAGTCTTTTTCAGTAGACACAGCCTTAGCATTTCACCTTTTTAAGTTATTTCCAACCACAGCACCAATAAAAGCAAGGAGCTGGATGCCATGCTCAAAAAAAATGTAGTCCCAACTACTTGGGAAGCTGAGGCAGGAAGAGTGCTCGGGGCCAGGGTTGGAAAGCAGCCTGGGCAATGTGGTAAGGTCCATCCCATAAACAAATGAATAAAAATAAAAGTAACAGCCGGGCGGTGGTGGCTCACGCCTTTAATCCCAGCACTCGGGAGGCAGAGCCAGGTGGATCTCTGTGAGTTCGAGGCCAGCCTGGACTACCAAGTGAGTTCCAGGAAAGGCGCAAAGCTACACAGAGAAACCCTGTCTCGAAAAACCAAAAAAAAAAAAAAAAAAAAAAAAAAAAAAAAAAAAAAAGTAACAGAGGTGTACTGGCCTTGAAGCTGGTCTTTCTTGTGTTATTTTGTATGTAGGAAAGTTGTGATGACCAGCGCTGTGTGTGAGGACATACCAGCAGTAAAGCACAGATTCCCACCAGGCGGTGGTGGCACAACCTCCCAGCACTCGGGAGGCAGAGGCTGGCAGATCTCTGTGAGTTCGAGGCCAGCCTGGTCTACGGCATGAGTTCCAACATAGTCAGGGCTGTTACACAGAGAAACCTTATCTTGAAAAAACAAAAGACAAAAAATAAAAAACACAGCTTCCCAAGGCTACTGCTCATGGGAATAAGGAGAGCCTCTCTGAGGGAACACCCTGGACCTCACCTACAGCAGAACCAAGCGATAAATGATCGCCAGTGAGATCTAGAACAACACTGAGTAGATAGAACAAGCAACTAAAAGAAACACTGAAAGATTATTTTATATCTCAAGATAGCAATTGCTCTAAACATTATTTTACTGTGTTATGAAAACTGTGAGAATTAGACTGATTTTATCCATTGAAATAAGTAAAACTGCTTCGTGAACTGTACTTTAAAGATCATTTATTCCATCAAAAATATATTCTCTAGCTGCTATAGCAAAGTCTCATCTCTAAATAGAGAATCAGATTTATTTTTTTTTAATCTATTTGCTTCCCCCTTTTTCAGACAGGGTCTTGCTTTGCAGCCCCTGCTTCATTGGAACTCACTACGCAGACTAGGCATGCCCAACTTGTTAATTTTGGAGGTTAGGGGTCCTGGCTCACATCTGTAATCCCAGCACTTAGCCTGAGGCAGACAGTTCTAGGTTTCAAGGCCAGCCTGGGCTACACAGTGTATTCCAGGTCCTCTGAGTTATATAGTAAGACCTTGTCTCAAACAATAAACTAAACGACAACCAAGATTTTAAGCAGTCAGTAGAATTAAATCCCTATGATGAAAAAAGGAGGCGCTGGGGTGCCCATTTGATGGCTACTCCCTGCGTTTGTGTCAGAATGGAGTAGAAGAGGGTTTTTATTTTAATTTAATGTTATTTTCTCTTCACCACTAGAAAGTGAAGAGCAGAGAATATTTTCTAAGCCTGGGTAATATTTAAAACTCAGGGAAAAAAACAATAACAAAATAGATAAGCTAAAGATCATTGTAAAATTCTGGAGCATTTTGTTGCTGTTTTAGAGACAGGGTCTCACTGTACAGCTCAGGCTGGAACAATCAGTCTCCCTGTCTCCACCTCCCAGGCACTGGGTTTACCGGTGTGCGCCACTGCACATGGTTTTTTTTTTTTTTTTTTTGTCCCGAGACAGGGTTTCTCTGTGTAGCTTTGGTGCCTGTCCTGGAACTCGCTTTGTAGACCAGGCTGACCTCGAACTCACAGAGATCCACCTGCCTCTGCCTCCCGAATGCTGGGATTAAAGGCGTGCACCACTACCGCCCGGCTAAAACAGAGATCTTTAAGGACTCAAAATCTAGAATGAGAAACACGAACAGAATGTAGGAAATGCACATAACCTCTTTTGGGAACAAATATTAAAAAATAGTACAGGAAACAGAACACTGTAAAGTTGGGCTGTTGGCATAGACTATATTTGCTATGGGCGTAGTGTTTTAAAAATGTGTCAACTGGGGTACCTGAGCTCAATTCCCAGAAACCAGTTTTTAAAAAGCTGAGTGTGAGGGGCTGGAGAGATGGCTCAGCAGTTAAAAGTACTTGCTGCTCTTTCAGAGGACCCAGGTTCAATTCCCAGCACCTACATGGCAGCTCACAATCATCTGTAACCTCTGTAACAACAATTGCAGGATATCTGATGCCTTCTTCTGGTCTTCACAAGCACCAAGTGTGCACATGGTGCACATGCATACATGCAGGTAAAAGCACTCATACACATTGAAAAAAACCCAAAAAGCTGAGTGTGAGAGTGTGAGCTTGTAACCCCAGTGCTGGGAGACAGAGACAAGCCAATCCCTGGGACTCCCTGGTCAGCACAGCCTACTGGGCAAGGCCCAGGTCAGGGAGACAACCTGTCTCAAAAACAAGGTTGCGGGCAGTGCTAAGGAACACCACTTGGAGTTGTCCACTGGCCTCCACGTGAACATGCACACACAGGAACTCACACCTGTACACGGTCGTGCATCCCACACATACACACACAGATACCAGGTCCACAGCAAGATGGTAAAAGAAGAAACCGAGTCAGTGCTATAATTGGGCCAAATGTAATTGTATTTAGAGTCAGATTCTAACTCCATTACTTACTGTCCGAGAAACCCCTAGCAAGTTATGAGGTCTCTTGACATTTCTGTTTGCTCATTTCTTTTTTTTTTTTTTTTTTTTTTTTGGTTTTTCGAGACAGGGTTTCTCTGTGTAGTTTTGCGCCTTTCCTGGAACTCACTTGGTAGCCCAGGCTGGCCTCGAACTCACAGAGATCCGCCTGGCTCTGCCTCCCGAGTGCTGGGATTAAAGGCATGCGCCACCACCACCCGGCCTGTTTGCTCATTTCTAAAAATGGGAAGCCAGGTACAGTGATGGGCTCCCAAAGGCCCAACATTCTGGAGGATGAGGTGGGACAATTATTTGAACCCAGAGTTTGAGACCAGTCTGTACAACACATTGAGGCCCTGGGTAAACAAATAAGTAAATCTCTGTGAGTTCGAGACCAGCCTGGTCTACGGAGTGAATTCCAGGACAGCCAGGGTTGTGACACAGAGAAACCCTGTCTCGAAAAACAAAACAAAAAGTTAATAAATAAATAAACTTCAAAGGGGGAAATGGTGGGAACCACCGCCATAGGACTTCTGTGAAAATTATTAGCACTCAGATCAATGCCTGGTTCCTCACATGTGAGCAACAAATGTTAAGTACAACTATGATTATAGAAGTGTATCTTAAGCCAGCTGTTAGCAGCACGTGTCTGTCATCCCAGTACTCCAGAAGCAGAGGCAAGAGGATTGCCCCAAGTTCTGGGGCAGTCTGGGCCACGATGTGAGCTCCAGGCTAGCCATGCCTATACAGCAAGACTCTATCATTAAAACTACTAAGGTAAAAATAGAAACAAAAAGTGAGATAAACATCATCTGGTCTGCTGTGTAAAGTCACAGGTAGTGAAGTTCTCACAGCTGTGCTGAGCCATAAACTTAAAGAAAGGCCAAAGGCTGAATGGGCCACCGAGACTGATGAGTCAGGTTGGGCCGCGGTTTGTGTTTCCAGACTGATTCAGGCCTTGGCGTCTTTCCTGAGGCTGACAACAAGAATGCCAATTAGTGCCGGAGAGGGATGAGTTTTTGTAACGAGTCTATGAAAGCCTGT
The DNA here is from genome assembly GCF_007827085.1 of Peromyscus californicus insignis. Classification (NCBI taxonomy): domain Eukaryota; kingdom Metazoa; phylum Chordata; class Mammalia; order Rodentia; family Cricetidae; genus Peromyscus; species Peromyscus californicus. Next base: position 23,431,324 of record NW_026294491.1, on the reverse strand, counting down.
GAATCAGGTCGCTTAAACCTTCTGCCGAACACCAGTCGTGATCAACTGAGCTCAGACTCATGCCAAAGATACCCAGAAAAATGCTCCTATCTAGTTACTGTGCTCCGGAAACATCTGCTTCTGAGTTCTGGATTGTCAACTGACCCACTGCCAAGGGGCTAAACATAGCTAAAGACTTTAAATTATAATTTGATCCGACAGGCCAGGTATCAAACAAGACCTGTGCAGCCAAATTGAGTGGTGACAAATATCAGAGCAATATATCAGTCTATGGTATGTGTTTTATGACAAGAAAATAATGCACAGTATTAGTGTATATCTTTTTTTTTTTTTGGTTTTTTTGAGACAGGGTTTCTCTGTACAACTTTTGGATCTTGCTCTGTAGACCAGGCTGGCCTCGAACCCACAGAGATCCACCTGGCTCTGCCTCCCGAGCGCCTGGATCAAAGGCGTGCGCCACCGACGCCTGGCGAATATCTTTTTTTTTTTTTTTTCATTTAATCTAAATAAAGGATGTCTGTCTAAGTGTAGCGGTCAACACAGGCTCAACGAAACTATTCTTTAGTTTAAATGACCTACAGGGGAGAACCCTGGGAACGTGGGGGAATATCTTCATCTTTTCATGGTCCTGAACTGTCCAAAAGACTAATGTTGATGCATATTAATGCCTCCTGTAGACAAGAGGCCCCACAAGACAATGGCAGTCAACTGGGCAGGTGTCAGATACAATACAGTAGTTTTTTAAGACTATAACTGGAGTAGCAAGAGGTCACGGCAGGTAGACACTGGTGGTGCAAGCCTGAGCACCTGGGTTCCTTTCCAACCCCCGGGGCCCACTTTAAAAGGTCAAATGTGCCGACACAAATCTATAATCCCCACACTCCTACATCAAAGTGGGAGGTGGAGACAGGAGAACCATCTGGAAGCTCACGAGCCAGCTAGCCTGTAGTAAATGTGCAGCAGATCAAAAACCAGAGAAACCCTTGAAAAGGGTGGCAGAACTTTACTCCAGAGAGCTGTCCTCTGACCTCTACATGTGTGTGCATTTGCCCACACACTGATAATAAAAAATAAATAACCAAAGAAGCAGAGAGACCCTGATTCAAAAAGGCGGGAGGCAAGAACTGACTGACTCCTGAAAGTTGGTCTCTGATTTCCATAGTGCACCACAGGGTGCATGTATGCACACGCATGCACACACATAGTAATAACCAACAAAAATAAAACAGTTAGGAAGACCCATTATTTAAAGGCTGCAGTGCAGGCACTACAGTTATCATTTGTTTATTTGTGGTGCTGGGGATAGAAACCAAGGCCTTCATGCATGCTAGGTAAGTGCTCCAGCACTGAGACAAAGCCCCAATCCCAATGAGACATTTTATTTGCCGGGCGGTGGTGGCGCATGCCTTTAATCCTAGCACTTGGGAGGCAGAGGCAGGTGGATCTCTGCGAGTTCGAGGCCAGCCTGACCTACAGAGTGAGTTCCAGGACAGGCTCCAAAGCTACACAGTGAAACCCTGTCTCGAAAATACAAACAAACCAACCAAAAAAAAAAGAAAAGAAAAAAGAAAGGAAAATTATTCCTTTTTCTTATCTTTTTCTCATCTGAATCCTGTCCGTAGATCTGACACGTTTTACATGTTTAATGCACATGTTTTTACCAAGGCAAACTGTCATATAGAAAGGATAATTAGCTTACGTCTGCATGACACCTCAGTACCAGAAACCACCTGAGCACGAAGTTATTTGCATAGCCCATGTTTATCTTCAAGTTTCAGTGAACTGTGTCCGCATGCATTCAGTGCCATGCTTCAGTTATCATTGGGAGTATCGCATTCAGTGCCATGCTTCAGTTATCATTGGGAGTATCGCATTCAGTGCCATGCTTCAGTTATCATTGGGAGTATCGCTTGATCTGTGGACAGTATTTACCCATCTCTGGACCAAAGTCACACAAAGACATAACTGTCCTAGCAAAATTCTTCTATTTTATTTCAATTTGGGGAGTAGATGTTCTATATCAAAATCTGTTTCGATTTTGATTCCCCAGTCACCTACTCTCTCTTTTACAAAAATGGAACTGAGGGTATATGTAGCTCACAACCAAGCCATGCTTAGTATGCGTGGGTCCTAGGTTTGGTCCCCAGAATCACATTTTCTCATGTAGTAAGATATAAGTAACACAATTTTACCATTTAAAGCATTGGGGTTTGTTTGTTTGTTTGTTTTGTTTTGTTTTGAGACAGAGTCTTACTATATAGCTCTGGCTAACCTAGAATTCATGAGTTAGATGAGGTTAGCTCTTATAGACAAATCTGTCTGTCTCTCTCTACCTCCAGAGTACTGAGATTAAAAGTGTGCACCATCACACCTGGAAATCTCTATTTTATTTTTTTAAGTTCTGGAGTTCAATATTTTAAAGTATTGGCTGGTGAGTGTGTGTGTGTGTGTGTGTGTGTGTGTGTGTGTGTGTGCTCTTCTGTATTAAGATGTCTATTCAGGGGCCAGGCCAGGCCAGGCCAGAAGTCAATGTAGGGTGTCTTTTGCTGTTATTGCCCACCTCATGCTCTCATTGAACCTGCAGCTCATTGATTGTCTAGACTGGCTGGCAGGAAGCCCCAAGGGACCTCCTGTCTCCACAACCCCACCAACTTCCATCATACTCACTGGGTTTCAGGGACCGTGCTGCATCTGGCTTTGTATGTAGCTGTATCATTTATGTGGTTGTTCATGTATGTAGCTGTGTATCAGAACTCAAGTCTCTGTGCTTGCACAAGAGACACTTTATCAAGCCAGCTCCTTGATCCAGCTGTGCATTTTAAAGCTTCTAAAGCCAGGAGTGGTGGCAATGTACGTAATCTTAAAACTTGAAAGGCTGAGACAGGAGGATTTTTGCGTTCAAGACAGCCTGAGCTATATAGTGAGATCCTATCATAAATACATATTTCTATTATTTATTAATAATAATACTTCTCATTTGGGTATCGGATTTTGGTTTTTGTTTTGGTATGGTTTTGTTTTTGGTTTTTGGAAACAGGGTTTCTCGGTGTAACAGCCCTGGCTTTCTTAGAACTGTAGACCAGGCTGGCTTTGAACTCAGAGATCTTCCTGCCTCTGCCTCCTGAGTGCTGGGACTAAAGGCGTGTGCCACCACATCCAGCTGTGGGTGTAGGATTTTTATAAAGAGTTAAAAAAAATCTTCCTAATCCCCTCCTAAAGTCTCAAGGACACAAGAAAAAAAAAGCAATGTTTGGTTGTAGCTTGATTGATGGGATATATATCCATTCATTTAATGAGTGCGTATATCCTCAGCTCTGTGCTGCTAAACCATAGGAGGTAACTGTTCCAGACGGGGAAGCTGAGAGCCCAAAGTCAATAGCACTGAACCATAGGCCATAGTCAGTGATTTGTCTGTGCCTGCCCAGCAGCACCCTGGCTTTGGGTTTCTTTATAGAGAAAAAAATAAGTTGGTAAGAAAACATGCCACTTGGCTTACTTTAAAGCCTTTTTGTCTCTTTGAAAATCAGCAAATTGGGATGTGGTGGCACTTGCCTTTAATTCTAGCATTCAGGAGGCAGAGGTAGGAGGATCTCTTGTGAATTCAAGGCTAGCCTGGTCTACATAGTGAGTTCAGGCCAACCAGGGATACATAGTGAGATCTTGTCTCCAAAAACAAACAAACAAACAAACAAACAAACAAACAAACAGAAGAGTAAATTAACAAATTGCAGTTCTGGTTGGTGGAATACACATGAACAAGGCCCTGGGTTCAATCTTCAGTAATGAAAAAGAATTACTTTGAGATTTTTTTTTTGAGGAAAAACAATGTTTGTGAGTCTGAGCATGGAAAGCTGAATGCCAGACGGTGGAACCTGCTAATTTCATCAAGGTAATTATAAGCTACAACATCTATGACAGTCAACTAAGTGGACTTCCCTTAAACTCCACCCTATAATTCAGTGTCATATTTAGCATGAAATAAACACCTCCGAGGCAGGTGTGTCTGGGAGACCTTGCCATAAAATAACTCCACAGTATCAACAACGGACATGGCATTTTACCTACAATCCTGTATGATTTTCTCTCTCTCTGTGTGTGTGTGTGTGTGTGTGTGTGTGTGTGTGTGTGTGTGTGTGTGTGTTTTGCATATGCAGCTGTGAATGAGGGTGAGCATGACTGTGCTGAGTGTGTGCAGAAGCCAGAGAAGGACACTGGGTGTTCCCCTCTGTCACTTTTCGCCTTATTCCTTTGAAACAGGGTCTCTCGCTGAAATGGGAGCTGGCTGGTGGCCAGCAAGCTCCAGTCATCCTCCTGCCTCCACCCGCACAGTGCTAGGGTTACGGACATTCATACACAGCCTTTTACAAGCGCTGGGGTCTACACTCATGACCTCATGCTTGCACATAAGCACTCTTAGCCACGGAGCCGTCTCTCCATCCCCGACACCGTTACTATTCCTAATCTAGAACTGCAGATAAATTGAGGACCCAAGACAGTAAGTCAGTTATACCAGATGGCAGTTGATGTTAGTTCAAACTTGATGTTACAATTGGTGCTCCTGGCCCGGAACAAGAAACCATTTCCACAGCTTTTATGAAACAATATCGCAGCTGTATTACGTGCTTATCTACAACTGTATCTCCCTTTCCTGTTTTAATAAACACTTACTTATTGAGTAGTCTGTTTAAAGCACCCTGCTATGTTAATGTTGTCTTCTAATCTGCTCTGTAGGGTTTTTATTATGATTAGATGTCTAACATTGAAAGGAGACGGAGAAGCTGGGCCGTGGTGGTGCACATCTTTAACCCCAAGCACCGGGGAGGCAGAGGCAGGAGGATCTCTGTGAGTTCCAGGCCAGCCTGGTCTACAAAGAGAGTTCCAGGACAGCCAGGGCTACACAGAGAAACCCTGTCTCAAAACACAAACAAACAGAATGCATAACCTTAGAATATATACCTATGTGCTCTCCCAGGATGTCCTAATTAGATAGGTGTCATTATATCAGGTCTTATCTGAGACTATCATTAAATATAAGTCATCACTGGGACTGGAAGATGGCTCAGTAGTTAAGAGCACTGACTGCTCTTCTAGAGAACCTGGGTTTGGTTCCCAGCACCCACATGGCAGCTCACAACCATTTGTAACTTCAGTTGTTTTAGTTCTGAATTTCTGTTATTGCTTTGTACAGTCCCTTTAGATTAAACCTGGGCAGATCCTTTTCACTTGCCTTGGAAAGTTTTAACACCACCAAAGATTTGTAACTTTTAAAAAAGAAATAAGTCATATGAAAATAAATGCTAGAAGTGGAGACAGAAAGCTATGGACCCACGGAGAGAAGCTGGGGGTCCGGCTGTGAAAGACCATCTGCCTAAGGTGCTTGAGACCTGGGCAAGAGCTCTGCCACCATCAGCACAACTGGAATAAAAAAGAGTGGAAACTAGGGTCGGGGCCTATTTGTTCTGGGGCTGGGGAGGCTGAGGTAGAAGGATCAAGAGTTTGAGGCCAACATGAGTCACACAGTGAGACCCTGTCCCGAAAGCAGCCAACCAGCCAATGAAGAGTGAATGGTTAGTATCCTGACTGAGAATGGTTCACTCTCTTTCCTTCCTTCCTTCCTTCCTTCCTTCCTTCCTTCCTTCCTTCCTTCCTTCCTTCCTTCCTTCCCTCCCTCCTCCCTCCCTCCCTTCCTCCCTTCCTTCCTTCCTTCCTTGACAGGGTCTCATGTAGCCCAGGCCGACTTGAACTCCTGATCCTTCTGTGCCCATCTCCAAGTGCTGGAGCTCTCAGTGTCCGCAGCTATCCATGCCTGACTGCTAATTCTTTATGAAATAGTACCAGATAAAACCCTAGCTCTTGCCAGGATTCTGTCATCTGTCCTCAAGCAGCTCAACTTATTCTGTATCTCAACCATGGAAAAAGCCCCCGTTGCGTGACTGGTTTTGTCTGCATCCTGTTGAACCTTTCTGGCTCTGCATTATCTCACCCCTTCTCCAAAGCATCAATGGCACCCTCCTCAGTTCTCTTTCCACGTGCTTTACTGGTTTCCTAAGGCATCTGTAACACTTGAAAAAGCAGTGTACCACATGCTAGAGATCCCCAATTCAAAAAGGGAAGTAGGTGGTTTGGGTGAATATATGGGGTAAGAATGGATATGAGATTTCTATTATGAAGCTCTTTTTTTTTTTTTTTGGTTTTTCGAGACAGGGTTTCTCTGTGTAGCTTTGGATTATGAAGCTCTTTCTTAATAGCTAGATTGTTGGAAGCGTCATTCATCGATAATAGCAAATCTTCTAATTCTCTGTATGGCCTCCTAAGAAATCAGTCTCTGTCTCTCTCTGCCTCTATCTCTGTCTATCTCTGTCTCTGTCTCTCTTTCTCACTCACTGGATATGGTAGCCCACACCTATTATCCCACCGCTTAGGAGGCTGAGGCAAGCAGATGGCAAGTTTGAGGTCAGCCTGGGCTACTAGTGAGACCCTGTCTCAAAAAACAAAACAAAAAAGCCCCAAGAAGGAAGAATGGAAGTGGGGGGGGAGGAAGGGGAGGAGGGAGGGAGGGAGGGAGGGAGGTTGGGAAGGAGAAAGGGAGGGAAGGAGGGAGGGAGGGAGAGATTGCTTTACCCCCCAGTGGGGGCCCTACCTGTCACCAGCAGAGGCTGCAGAGGCTAAGGGGGTTCCTCTGGGAACTCCTCACCAGTTGAGGGCGGAGAGGGCTGCTTGGCTTTCCCTCCTGGGCTTGCCCATCCTGCTAATTTTAGGCTGCTTCCTCATGCGGCTGCCATGGGTATCAAGGCATGCGGCTCCCCTCGGAGGAGCTATTTTCTCCTCAGAGCCTCACTTGTTTGCTTCCAACTTGTCTCCAGTCTCCTCCCCCACCCCATATCTGTGGAACTGAGTTATTTCACTGTAATATTAACACACACACACACACACACACACACACACACACACACACACATATATATGTCTTAATATATGTCTTTCAGGGGCTCGTTAGCATATGCACAGCGCCGGGTTCAAGCCCAGCACTAAAACAAAGCAAAACAAATAACAAAAACAAGCAAAAACCCTTTTGGAATTATGCTCACTTTGATCTGAATTTAATCCTAAACCCGAGACTAAAGCAAAGTTTTCACACTGGATTTTAGCTGTACCCGCCAGTAGCCGGGTTTCTGAGTCATGTTTGTCAAACAAATATTTACTAGACTGCGTGGAGTCACTGAAACACACTGATGAACCAAGCCAACCTGTGTTTATTGGTGAAATCTCGGTAACAGGACGTTTATCAAATTTCTACTATGTTCTGTGGCAGTAAGTGAATCCCCTGTTCCTCAGAAGGCACACAGGTATTTCAATACATAACGACCCAAAGGCAAACCTAAGGAATTCCTGCTTGGACTTGGATTTTAGAGAATGAAAGAAAGGATTTGCTTATTCAGTTTGTCAGGAAACAGTGCTCGGATGACAAACACATAAAAAATACTGATTATGTTCGGTCTTCTCTAAGGTCTTATCATTTCGGCTAAAGATAGTACGTCAAAACATGTTCATGGGCTTGATAAAGTTTTCTAACAATTTATTTCTCATTTTTAAAATGATAACTGGTTTGGGCTGTTGATCTGCCTCAGCAGTTAAAGGTGCTTGCTGCCAAGCCTGATGACCCGAGTTGGATCCTCAGAACCCTCTCAAGTGGAAAGAGAAAATCAACTTCCCAAAGCTGTCCTTGGACCTCCACATGCATGCCGTGGGCATGTGTGCACACCCATACAACTGGATCTCTGTGAGTTTGAAGTCAGCCTGGTCTTCGTAGAGAGTTCCAGGCCATCCAGGGCTACATAATGATGTATGCCCCCTGCTCCCCTCAAAAAGGTTGAATAGATGAAGCTGGTTGTGGGGGAACACACAACATCTTCATTTGCTTCCATATGTACAGTATAATTTTTGTTTGATTTCTTAGTATGTACGTAGATTTTTACAAAGCAATGTGGACAGCGTTGCGTTTTTCTTGGTCTGACATTTTTGTTATTTTAACATGGTTAAACTGTATTAGGAAAAGTGAAAGTGGCAAGTGTTAATATTCTGACCCCGCCCCTTGGCGCCACCTATGCCCTGATGTAGAAGCCTATTCTTGGTGGTGGCGCACGCCTTTAATCCCAGCACTCGGGAGGCAGAGGCAGGAGGATCTCTGTGAATTTGAGGCCAGCCTGGGCTACCAAGTGAGTTCCGGGAAAGGCTCCAAAGCTTCAGAGAAACCCTGTCTCGGAAAACCAAAAAAAAAAAAAAAAAAAAAAAAAAAGCCTATTCTTAAGGGAAAACTCCACCCATTTCTCTCTCTTCTCCTCTCTTCCACTCTCTTCCCACTAGGTGCACACCCCTTGCACCCCTCGCCCCCCCTCCTTCTCACCCCTCTTTTTCTTCCCACCAAATAAAACTCTTCACTGAGCGCTGTCTGCATGGCATCTCTGTCTCTCACCTGCCGTGGGGCACCTTGGCTCTACCCGCTACCTCATACAAAATCATAATAGCAACTATAATTTATCAGTTAGAACACTGTGTCCTTCTGGTCACTACTGCTCAGTCCCTATCAGTCCTTATGTTAAGTTTATAAGAGTCGTTTTCAAATGCTTATATCTGCCCATAAAAAAAATCAATGCTGTGTTGTGGGATGGCTCAGTGGGGAAAGACACTGGCTGCTAAGTTTGAAGACCTGAGTTCAATCCCCAGGTCCTTCATGGTAGAAGGAGAGAACTAGTTCCTTAAAAGTGTCCTCTGATTTCTACACACACACACACACACACACACACACACACACACACACACACACACACACGTGCACCTTCCCACCACCACACCACTCCTGACACTAATAAACATGTTCTAAAGTTTAAAAGAATGTCAGTGATTTATTTATTTCTGGATATTAGTCTGTCTGTCTTCCTTCCTTCCTTTCTTTCTTTCTTTCTTTCTTTCTTTCTTTCTTTCTTTCTTTCTTTCTTCCTTCCTTCCTTCCTTCCTCTCTCTCTTTTTCTTCTTTCTTTCTTTCTTTCTTCTTCTTTCTTTCTTTCTTTCTTTCTTTCTTTCTTTCTTTCTTTCTTTCTTTCTTTCTTTCTTTCTTTCTTCTCTCTCTCTCTCTCTGTCTCTGTCTCTCTCTTTCTTTCTGAGACAGGATCTCATTATGCATTCCTGGCTGAGAACTCTTTATGATGAAGGTAGTCTCTCTTATGTTCCACCATGTCCTCCCCTCCTGGCAACACATGCTTTTAGGACAATCCTTTTTGCTTTTCCAAAAGAAGCTGAGCTGGGTCTGCTGGTACAAGTTGATAATCCCAGCGCTCAGGAAGCTACAGCAGGAGGCTCAGGACTTCAAGGTCAACCTTAGTTACAATAGCAAGTTTGAGGCCAACTTGGGCTATACAAGACTTTGTCTCAAAAAATTCAAAAGATTAAACTAGGCAAAACATAAACCCAGCCAACCAATCAACCACCACCACTAACTCCGAAAACAAAAAGTATATGTAGACATTGAAAAAGATTTCCAATCCATTATCTGTGTGTACCGGTATGTCTGTGGCTGCATACATGCCACAGTCATGAACGTGGGAGTCAAGGGACAACTTTTTGCAGCCAGGTGTCTCCTTCTATCATGTAGGTCCTGGGTACTGAAATTAGGTCCTTTGGCTTAGCCGAAAGCACCGTTAGGCACTGAGCCATCTCACACCTACTCCAGATCCCACACTTGTACTATTTGGTGATGTTCATTATTTATACTCCCAGAAATTCCATCTTGTGACTCTTGTGAGATAAAGCTGATGGTATAACATGGTTTAGCATGTACTTAAGTCTTTGGGGTTTTTGTTGTTGTTGTTGACTGTTGTGAAAAACAAAACAAAGTAAAAAACCAAACCAACAAGGCAATTTGAGAATGCTGTCTGATAAGACAGTATAGAGGCAGCTGGAGTAAGGACTCTAATTTCAAGTGCATGGCCACATCCCCACATACTGGTTGAGGGCCACATTACATGCCATCCTTCGGGGTTACATCTGTTTGACGGTCAAGGGAGTTTCGGCAACTAGATCATGGGACACAGAGAGTCACACCGTTATATAGAGAGAACATTTAGAGGCGGCTCTGGCTTTCACAGTGCAAAGGTTAAAAATGCTATTTCACACAGAGACCGTGAGAAGAAAATGAAAGTCAGAAATCTGGAGTAACGGTAGAGGCTGGGATAGTTGTGAAGTGAAAATTGAGAAGGTTCTTGCAATAAACACTGTTTTTTTTTTTTAATGTTATTGACTAAGTGAAATATTTCATAACATAATATCAATAAAATTGCTTTTAGTGTGGTAGGAGTTATTTCTCCCATCTCTCTCTCTCTCTCTTTTTGAGAACAGGTTCATATCCACCTATTATATAAAGGATTTTCCATTTATTTTTTGAGATATGTTTTTATGTAGCCCAGGCTAGCCCTGAACTTGGTAGGTAGCTAGCGACAACCTTGATCAGATTGTCCTACCTCTATTTCTCTAGTCCTGGGAAGACTGGCATGTGGCACCATACCTGATTTATTGTTATGGATGCTAGGTAGGCACTATACCAATTGCACTACATTCCCAGTTCAAAAGATTTTAAATAATAATTAAAAAGAAAGAAATACTATTATGGGCTGGACATGATTCCTAACACCTGCAATCCCAGCACTAGCAGGCTGAGGCAGGTCCAGGGTCAGGAAGAGGAGGATCACCCAGGCTACAGCAGGAAGTTTCAGGACAGCTAGAGTTCTAGAGTTGGCCGGCTTGTGGTGGTTCGAATAAGAATGGCCCCATAGGCTGAGTAGTGGAATGCTTAGTCATCAGGGAGTGACTCCTTTTGGAAAGAATGAGGTGTGTGGCCTGGCTGGAGGAAGTGTGTCGCTGCAGGTGGGCTCTGAGGTTACAAAAGCCTACAAGAACAGGCTCAGTGTCTTCCTCTCTCGCTCCCTCCTTCCTAGCTCGCTCTCTTTCTCTAACCATGGGCCAGGATGTACTCTCAACTACTTTCCCAGCTCCGTCTCTGCCTCTCTATGCCACCGTGCTCCCCGCCATGGTGATAATGAACTAATCTCTGAAACTGTAAGCAAGCCCACAATTAAATTGCTTTTTTTTTTTTTTAAAAAAAAAAAAAAAAAACAAAACAAGAGTTGAGTTGTCATGGTCATGGTGTCTCTTCACAGCAATAGAACAGTGACTAAGACTCTGACTTGGGAAAATGAAACACGGGGCTGGAGCAATGACTCAGCAGTTGAGAGCACTGGCTGCTCTTGCCGAGGATCTGAATTTGGTACCCAGCACCCACACAGTGGCTCAATTTTCAAGGGATCAGACACCTTGTCTGGCCTCTGTAGGCACCGCACAATCACATGGTGCACCGGCATACATGTAAGCAAAACACCTGTACACATAAACTAGAAACGAGTCAAAAAGAAACACTACTGTGGATCACATTATACTCTCCCCTGACAAGCTCCTACGTTGAAATCCTTTCACTCAATATGCCAGAAAGTGGCTATAGGTTCTTTGGGGAGGTCATGAAAGTGCAATGAGGTCACAAGGACAGACCCTAACCCATTATGAGTCATCTCTTTACAAGAACAAAGATAGGACCAGAATACAGAAAGCAAACCCAAGACCATAGGAACACACAGCAAGGAGGTGGCTATTTGCAAGCCTAGGAAAGAGTCCTTAGGGAAAAAACAAAAAACAAAAAAAAACTGCTGACACTTTCACCATGGACATTCAGCTTCCACAGCTGTGAGAAAATAAGTTATTTAGGTTATGATTTTTTTTCTTTCATGGTAATAGGGATGAAATCCAGATTCTTTTTCATGCTAAGCAAGCACTATACCACTGAGCTACACTCCAACCCTGTTATGTAAGTTATTAATAAGTTACATAAGCTACTGAATAAATTCTGTTACTTAAATTTGTGGTATTATGGTAGTCCTAGAAAATTAACAGAAAAACATTCAAGATTTTTCTCTTGCCAAAACTTATCTTCCAGCTGGGCTTTGTAGCATACACCTATAATCTCTGAGCCCCAGAGGCAGAAGCTGAAGGCTTGCTGTAAATTCGAGGCCAGGCAGGTCTACTTGGCAAGCTCCAGACCAGCCAAGGCTGCATACATAGCAAGACCCTGTCTCAAAAAAAAAAAAAAAAAAAGAGCTTAAGCTGCTGGGCAGTGGTGCACATCTTTGATCCCAGCAGAGGTAGGTAAGGTAGATCTCTGAGTTCAAGGCCAGCCTGGTCTACAAAGAGAGTTCCAAGACAGCCAAGGCTACACAGAGAAACCCTGTCTTGGAAAACAAAAACAGCAACAACAACAAAAAAAACCCTAAAGCAAAGCGAAACCTCATCTGCCATTTCCTTCAATAGTCTTCATTTTTATAAATGGCATTAGTTACTCAGCCAGTTGCTAAGTCAAAAAGCTACCAGTGGCCACAATCTCCCGTTAACCACCTAGTCCAACCCTGTTAAATTTATCCACAAAGTAAGTTTTTAGCTTGCTTGTATTTGTTTTGTTTTTGATATCCATTTTATTGTATGAAGACATACTTTACAGGATTCAAAAAGTAAAAAGAGGTGAAGGATTTAGGCTGGGCCTCTCGACTCAGAGGCCTTCCGTTCTGTGGTTCAGTTTTATTTTTTAAACTCATGTTATAGGTGTGCCTCTGTGTGAGTGTATGTCACGTGTGTGTAGGTGCTGGCAGAGACCAACGGCATTGGAACCCCTGGAGGTGGAGTTACAGGTAGTTGTGAGCCTCCTAACATGGGCGCTGGGAAGTGAACTCCAGTCCTCTGGAAGAGTGAAAACACTTGTAACTGCTATGCCGTCACTCTAGCTCAAGCTCTGGAGTTGTGTGTCTAATGCATCTGACAACTTGCTGTCTTGTTCTCAGCTCCTTCCTCAGGTCATAGTCCGTGAACTGGACTGGAATCTACTTCTAAAATATGTTCTTGGTCTGAGTTCTGAATCTGTGGTCTCCTTGGCTTCTTCCAGGAAACTGAAGGTAGCTGGTCTCATCCCTCGTAAAGGATGCAGAAGCCTGTGTGCTCTCCTAGAATGTATGTACTGTTGCCTTTAGGTCTAGGTCTGGGTCAGTGGTTGATTCTTGGTTACCTCTAGACTAGTGGTTAACACCACCCCATCACAAGCGCCTGGATCACTAGTCAACTTTATGTCGCTGAGTCTAGTGGGTCACAATTTGATTCCAATAGGTTACTGGTTGAGTCTCATAGGTCTTCACAGGTTGATTCTAGGAGATCCTAATTAGCCACTGACTGATAGAAGGGTGGATTAAGGAAAGCCAGCGTTATATTGAACAGGTATCAGAACTTTGACAGGGTGTGGTGCTTTGGTGAGGTCAGGGGCAGCAGGTGAGCAGGCAGAAAGCACATCATCTGTTACTACTACTCCAGCCTCCACCACTATTAACTCCCATTTGGATCATTGCAAAAGCCTGATAACTTAACCTCCCCCACCTTTCACTAATTCAGCAATCCTGTTCTGTCCCATACCAAAGGTTAGCTTTTCCCCCTTAGCTCATGTGGTAGATACACTCCTTTCCTTCCTTGGCATCAATTTCTTGTTCATGCCCTACTTGATTGACTGTCTGAATTATACCCTCTACCTACTTCCAAACATGTCTACTGTTAATGTGCTTGACCGACACCAATTTTCTTTCAGTTCCTTGGAAATGTCATATTCTATTCTGCCTCAGTGGCTTCATTTTGGTCTCCTAAGCTTGAAATGTTCTCATTTCTTCCTAGGCTTGAAATCTACTTTATCTACCTACCTGCCTATCTATTTCCCCTACACCCCCAGACCCTGAGAGTCAGGCACACTCACTGTGTAGCTGAGGATGACCTTGAACTCCTTATCCTACAGCCTCTACCTCACAAGTCTATTCTTTTAATTTTCCTTTTTCAGATTTATTTTATGTGTGTGCTTTGCCTGCCCCCCACACGTGCCTGGTGCTCAAGGAAGTCAAAAGAAAGCATCAGATTCCCTAGAACTGGAGTTATAGATGCTTGTGAGGCACCATGTGGGTGCCAGAACTGCAAAGTTGTCTGCAAGAGCAGTCAGTGCTCTTAACCACTAAGCCAATTCTCCATCCCCTTTAGGTTTCGTTTTTAATGGCAACTCCTCCAAGGAGACTTTAAGTGACCATTCTATTTCAAGGATTCACTCTATTATTCTTAACTCTATCCTTTATTACAGCTTGCAATGTACTTCTGTTTGACAGTAGTCCTAGCAAAATAGTGAGATCTTGTCTCAAAAAAACAAAACAACAAAATGACAATACGAAAGATGAAACAGTGAAAATGAGAATGTTTGTGAGCACTCTCACATCCAACATTGAAATTATGCCTTCTTAACTATTTTACCATTTTATACTTCTCTAGCATACTGTGGTAGGCTGAAATCTTAACCTCGGGTACCCTACGCAATCTTACTGGGAAATAAGATCTTTGTAGATACAATCCAGCTATGATGATGAGCTCATAATGGATAAGTTGGGCCCTGATCCAATCACTAATGTTCTTATAGGAAGGGAAACTTTAATCCAGACACCCAGGGAAAACATCAAATAAAGGTGGGAGCAGAAATCAGGGTGCTTGCTCGAGGCTTAACAAGGACTATTGGCAATCACCAGAAGCCAGGAGAGAAGCATGGAAAAAAATTCTCCCCTTAAAACCAGGGGGAACCAACTTGCTGCCTTCATCTTTCTGACTTCTGACCTCTATATCTGATACAACAAATTTCTATTGTTTTTAGAGACTTGATTTGTGGTCATTTGTTATAGTCCAGGAAATTAACACACATATGCCAAACTGAATACTTCCTAATCTGAAATATACTTTCAAATAAAACAAACAAAAAAGCCTACTGAGGAATTGATTATAGATGATTCACATTCATGCCAAAATAACAGGTCTTAGTGTGGTATAAGCTAGAAAATATGGCCTACACCTCCAGTCTCAGCTACTATTCAGGAGGGAGGATCCACAAGTTTAAAGACAACATTATGTAGTTTTGGTGATGTGCATAGTTGGTTAAAACAGCTAGTAAAGACATAACTAAATGCTGTGTAAAAGTAAGTCCTATACAATTTTAAAACGGCCTGGTTTTAAGTTCTCTAATTTTTAAATGAGACTGATTTTGTTTATAGCTATCCTCTGCTGGAAAGGGCTTATGCCTCCTTAGTTGTGCAGCTCCGTCCCCCCTCCCCCACAAGCTAGCGGCACAGTTGGTTTGCACAGGATTTCCATGTTGTTGTTTTTTCCCTCCTTCTTCAAGATTGACACAGTCCCACAGATCGTTAGCTACCGGGTTTCCTCAATCATTTCCTCCTAAGGATAAAGTGGGCATGGAACCTGTGTTAAGAAGGTTAAAATGTCAGTAAGGTACTACACATTCTTGGTCTTGGCGTCTTACTGAATACATCTTTTTTCTTGCCCCAACAATTTGCCCTCCATTCATGCACTGGGTTCTTTTTTGAGACTCAACAGACAGATTTGGTATCAAGATGATGTTAACATTGGCCTGGGAAACCTGGATTTCGTTTTCATGAAGCTGGAGCTGCAGCCACACGCTCTATTATTATTATTTTTTTTCTGAGTGAAAGAGGCCAGGCAATTTTAACCTTATCTTCCAATGAGTTAGCTGAAAATGTGAGGCAACACGGTTCCAAGAACCCGGACAAAGATTAAGCTAAGCCATTGCTCCATTGCTATGAATCCACCTCACATGTTTAGATTAGGTTCAGGTGAGTTTAAGGGTTTACACTTGAGACATCTGCTTTTCTAACCATATTTGTGATTGTTTCGTCGGCTACTTCAGAATCTCCTTAGGAAAGGTAGAATAAAATTTATGAAAAGGCTAAGAACCTACAAGCAGGAAGGCAAACCAAAAAGAAAATTCCATTAAGCAGCCCTTGTGAACGCCGGAGCCCTTGTGAACACACCGACAAAAAAAAAAAAAAAAAAAAAAAAGAAAAGAAAAAAAAAGAAAAAGAAAAAGTATACTGACAGCTTCTAGCTCTCATTTCTCCATTAGTCTGTTAGGAGCAGGGACTAGCAAAACACTGCGCAGGCGCCTGGGTCCGAAGAACCCTGGGAAGACTCCCGCGCAGGCGCGCGAACGGGGAAGTGGGCGGGGCCGCGCGTGCGCGGCGGCCACTTCCGGCTGGCTGCCTTTTCCCCCCCCTCCCCTCCCCCCCACGCCCCATCCCCCGCGAAACCACCGCCCCTCTCCCTTGTCGCCGGCCTCTCCCTCGGCTCTCTCCACCCCTCGTGCTCTCCGCCCTGCTCGCCACCAGCCCTTCCCCTCCCGCTCCATCCGGGTCGCTGACGGCTGTCTCTCGGTCCGGAGAGTGCTGGCGGCCGCTTTTCCTCTGAGGAACCTGGGAAAGTTTCACAGGAGAGCGAGCGAGCGAGCGAGCCGGGCAGCAGAGCCAGCTGAGCGGCGCCTGGGATTCTTCCGAAGGCGGAGTCGTGGTCATCGCCGCGGCCGGCTGGAAGAGGAAGAAGAAGATCTCGGAGCCGGAGAGCCGTCCAGAGGTCCCGGGGAGCGGCCGCCCTCCATCGCCTAGGGGCTCTCCCTGCCCTGAGGGACCCGGTGAGTCGTTGCCCCTGTGGGTTCGGGGTAGTGTGACGGAGGTGGCCTCCGCTGGGGCCTTGGCGAAGGGCGCCGGCGTCCTCCTCAGCGCTGGCCGGGGCCGGGATGTTGCACCTCTCTCGTGGGGAAGGGCCTCCCCGGGGCCGAGGCCGCCGGGGCCGAGCCCTCTGGGACGGTCTCGGCGGGCGCGGCGCGCCGGTAGCTGCGGGAGTTTGGCTGGTCGGCCCGCGAGGCTGGGTGTGTTGCAGACCCTTCCCCTTCCCCGGGCCGCGTGAGCCGATCGCGGTGCATGGTCAGGCAGAGGAAACTCAACTGCTTCCCCTTCTACCTGTTGCTGGCGAGAGAACGCCTTTCCAAGACCCGTTCTGACTTCTGGAGGAAAAAAACAAAAACAAAAAAAAAAAGGGTGCCCAAACGAAGCGCGCTGAAATCGGAGAGAGGTTTCTGTCTTCCGCTAACCGTACGAAAAAGATACGGAAGGACAGTGCAGAACTCTCTGGAACTTTCGAGTTTTGCTGCCCCAAAGGGAGGACATCAAATTTCTGGTTATGCGAGTGTAGTGGTATAGCTTCGGCACTTTCTAAATAAACGTAAGTGCAGGAAAATTATGTTTTGAAATCTCAGATTCAGTGTAAGGAATTTAGGTGACTTTGGACAGCAAGGAGGAAGACTAACTTCCAGTACGGGTGCTATTTAATAACAAAACAGCGGAGGTTTAGATGAGAAAGACTCACGCTTTTTTTTTTTTTTGTATAATGTTTATGGATGTTTTGCTTAGGTGTTGTGCACCATGTGTGTGCCTGGTGTTGGTGGAGACCAGAAGAGGGCGTAGGATTCCCTGGGACTAGTTACATACAGACAGTAGCGGGCAGCGATGTGGGTGCTGGGAATTGAATCCGGATCCTTTAAAAGAACAGCCAGTGCCCTTAACATCTGAGAGGTCTCTCAGCCCCTCATGGTATGTCTTTCAAGAGAAGAAGTTATATAGATTTCTCTATTAAACTGTCAATGCCTTACCCCCACCCCCACCCCCACCCCATTCCTATTTTGGGGGGGAAAAAAGTTCTGGGATTGTTTACAATTTGTTTTTCATCTTCAGGTAATTAATTGTCCTAGAGGTATACATAAATTAATACTATTTTTTACTTGTAAGAACCATTCAGGGCTGGAGAGATGGCTCAGTGGTTAAGAGCACTGACTGCTCTTCCAGAGGTCCTGAGTTCAATTCCCAGCAACCACAAGGTGGCTCACAACCACCTGCAATTAGATCTGGTGACCTCTTCTGGCCTGCAAAGACACATGCAGGCAGAACACTGTATACATAATAAATAAAATAAATCTTTGAAAAAAAGGGGAAAAAAAATTCATAATAAAAAATTTTGAATTGGAAGAGTCTAGATATTTATTTATTTATTTATGTTTTTTTGAGACAGGGTTTCTCTGTGTAGCTTTGCGTCTTTCCTGGATCTCACTCTGTAGACCAGGCTGGCCTCGAACTCACAGAGATCCACCTGCCTCTGTCTCCTGAGTGGTGGGATTAAAGGCGTGCACCGTTGTTGTTGCTGCTGCCGCCGCCGCCGCCGCCGCCACCACCACCACCACCACCACCCGGCGAATCTAGATATTTAAACTGAATATTTTATGTGTTATAATCGATTTAGTTTTAAAATTAAATTAGTAGAGAGGGGTTGGTGCTAATATTTTGACTTGTAAAATGGAGTTGATTGTTTTAAAATTATGACTTGATAAATTCTAACTTTGTATATAGCCTATTATTAGTATAAGTAATGAGAAGGCCAGTCTAAATTGTGACAATTTTAAGTTCCATTATTGGTTTAATTTCTGTTACAGATAAGAACTTCAGTTTTCTGTTGATGTGGAGGTAGGTATCAGATTGTTGACCTGGGTGAGTTGAGGGAGATTTCAAGGTTATGTTTCTGCAGTTGGCTGGCTTCTTGCTTGTTTGGGCATTAGACACATGATTTATTTACTGTTCTCACTAAACTTATTTAAAGAAAAAAAGAATTTCATAAGAGTACTTATTACTGAGTTATGTAAGTCAAAGCCAGTTACGGTTTTAAGTTTTGCAAAGAGTAGTAGAAAGTGATGGCTATTTCCTAAACATTTGTATATGATGCTTTAAAAAATGAAAGAACTGATTGGTTCTTGGAACTGACTGATAACTCTGAGGCATGTTTTAAATATGTAACAATTGCAATCCTGATTGTCACTTAACACTTGATGAAAGAGCAGTTACACATCACGATTTCTTTGAAATCCTATTAACTTTGTTTGTCTCCTCAGACATAGGGTACCTCCAAGTTTCCAGTGTTTCAGAAGGGACTTTTATATTGAAACTGGAAGACCAAAGTCTTTACAAGCATGTTGTGCTGGGGAAATGCATCCTATGGACAACTAGGTTTGGGTGGAATCGATGAAGAGATTGTACTAGAGCCCAGAAAAAGTGACTTTTTTGTAAATAAAAAGGTCCGAGATGTTGGCTGTGGACTCAGACATACTGTATTTGTTCTTGATGACGGAACTGTGTACACGTGTGGATGTAATGATCTGGGACAGCTTGGTCATGAAAAATCCAGAAAGAAACCAGGTAAGTGAAAAGGTCTCTATTTCTAGTCATTGATAGCATTTTACATTTGAAATGATGGTTTTTATGACCTCTGTAAACCTAAACTTACAGGCTTTATCAAGCTTTGAAATCAAAGTAAGAGTTAAACATTCTTGAGTTTTTGGTTTGTGGTTCTTTTTTCTTTTATTATTATTACTACTAGTATGACCCCTAATTGATTGTGGTTGAAAATAGCAACAACAAAAATTAGCCTTCAGTGTATTTTGTATAAAATATAAAGGTATCAAAATCTTTAATAAGTTCAGCCACCTTGAACAGATTTTGAATTCCTAACTTGCTCTGGGATGTTTCCTGTACACATGGGGGGTATGATAAAAGCTTCTTACTTTTGTTTACTTGTTTAAATCATATCCAAGTTCTTCCATTTCTCCCCGTTATACTTTAGATATGTAATTTTTGTTTTGCTTAGTTAGAAATATTGTTCAACCCCCTATTTTCTGCTTTCATGTGGTCAGTGCTAGCTTTTAAAGGGTTTGTGAATGTGAGGTGGTCTGACTGTGGAGAGTAATATAAGCAAAATGTAAACTAATTTATCAGGTAATGAGAATTGGAAGCATTTGGTCACATTTCATGTCTGTTTTCCTGGATGTTGTGTTCAATTGGTAGTGACACATTTGAGATGGTCTTGTTAGGTACTTTGCTTTCAGTTGTGATAACCAAAATCTACTACATTAAGGTAGTAGATTCAGGTGAGACTGCTGCTGTGCTTAGTTTCATAGCAGTGACACTTGGGTATTCCCTATGGCAGTCCTTTTTCTCTATCAGCTTATTGTACAGTGGTGGTTTTGTTTGTGTTTTTTATAGTCTGCTTTTGAGAGATCAATGTGGGTGTAAAAACTCAGGCATTAAATTGAAATATCTTTCATATCATCTCAGCACCTTTGCTACACTTTACTCCTAATTTGCAAGATCCTGGAGGTTTAAGTCTTATATGTGGGTAGGGTCTTTTTTTTTTTTTTTTGGTTTTTCGAGACAGGGTTTCTCTGTGTAGCTTTGCGCCTTTCCTGGAACTCGCTTTGGAGACCAGGCTGGGTGGGTAGGGTCTTAATCCCACCTCCTGAGGCATAATATGTAACTTGGTTTTATTGAATGAATGAGAGCGAGTCCTTAATAAGTAGGTCTAATTATTGTAGAACTCAAACTAAATGATAGTTTTCTTGTATTACACTTCACAAAAGCATCTTTTACAGACTCTTACCAGATTTTCATAGTCTCTTGGGCATTGAGGTGGTTGTGGGTGGTAATTTACTATCTGCACATTTTGCTTAGTGTGGAAATGCCCCAAGTTGAGGTTTCTGTAGTATTGGGATTACTTACTAGATGTAGGAATTGCCAGTACGCTTGCTGTAACTTACTGAGGTTTAGAAATGTTTAATATTACTAAACACTGTTTGGTGTTCAGAACAAGGGTGAACACATACATCAGTGCGTAGAATGTCAAGCTGCACAGATGAGGTTTGGGGACAGCCAGCTGCTGTTCGGTCTTGTTGTTGACTTTGTGATGGTTGTATTGTGACATCTCTGTCTTCTTGTTAATTCATCCTGGAAACATTATTTAGTAATACAAAGTTGAAGAACGTGTTTCCACTTTCAGATCAGCTCATTTATGTCCAGGGCATATAAAATAGACGAGAGAAAAGGAAGAAAAAAAGAGCTTTGTCTTTCCAGAGATTAAGAGCTAGAGTTGGAAGTTCAGACATAAGTAATGAAGTAAATAAAGAGAGTTGAAATTCTTCTATCTGCTGTATATTTAAAGCCTAGGGAATTTAAATGAGAAAGATATTGTGGGATTGAATTAAAGAAATAAAAGTTTAAGTTAAATTCTGTCAGTAGTCACACAAATAACCAAAAAGTAAGTCTGGAGCTAGAATTGCTTTTATAAACGGGGTTGGGGAGCTCCGAGCCTAAGCGAAAGCCCTGGTTCTCTGACATTTTGAAGCGTAACTAGGCTATAGAGATAGAAAGATGTGGAAATTAAAGGAGGTGTGGTGGCTGCGATAGGAAGGACTCCAGCTTTCAGCCTCTTTTTTTTGTTTAAAGTACATGAGTGGTAAATTAATAATGTTTTAACTAAAATTATTTCTCTTTGGAATGGTTGTCAGTGTTTTAAACGTGCCCTTTCCCTGCCCCTTTTATAAATTGTTGAATTTGAGATATGAGTGTAAAGATAATTGTTAGGTCTTATTTAATTGGTTTTCAAGTCTTGTAATTGAGCAGTCTGGTTACATGTCTGTGTCATACACAATTCCTTTATCAGAACTTTACTTAAGTCACAAGGAAAGTAGAGAAAAACTAAGAATTATTTCTTTTACATAGACTGCTTTATAATCATAACAATTATAACGAAGAAATGGAACTTAGCATCATTAAGGTTACTTGAGTCACATTTAGGGGTTGGCCTTGCTGTGTAGTAGTTTGAACATATGACCTATGGGGAGAATTTTCCATTTTGGATATTTTATATATCTGGAATCATATAAAACGTTTTCTGACATTTATTATACCAAGAGTATTAGGTTAAGTCCATATCCATCTGTGTTCTCTTACGTAGGTATGACCTCACTACTAGCTCTTTCTGAATTAGTGCAAGAAAAAATGAATGTCTCTTGCACCTTCATGTATTTTTTTCCCTACTATAGAAACTTCTAGATACCTTTTAAAGCTAGTTTCTCAATTTTTTTTAAACCTTTTTTTTTTCCTTTTTTAAAATTTATTTATTTTGAGTGCTCTATCTGCATATACACCTTTATGCCAGAAGAGGGCATCAGATCCCACTAGAGATGGTTGTGAGCCACCATGTGGTTGCTGGGAATTGAACTCGGGATCTCTAGAAGAGCAGCCAGTGCTTTTAACCTCTGAGCCATCTCTCCAGCCCCATTCCTCAATTTCTTAATTCTTAGCTTACAAATAAATATATTTATTCAGTATATCTGTCCACTTAAATGAATTGTTAGCTTTATTTGTATATTTCTAGATTTACTTATGAGATTTAAAAGTAATTTGTTAAAAGTAAACTTCCTAACAGGTTTCTTGACTCACAGTATACCCAGTCTTAACTTGTTGACTTTGAGTGTATGTTTCCTACATCTGTTTTTACTGGTCTCATATAGTAGCCATGCTAAGCCGTTTCAGGATTGTAAATGATGGTATCATTCTGTTAAACGGAGTATTTTGGTAGCTTTCTGTGGTTTTCCAGGTTCTTTCACATGGAGTATCTCATTTCAGCCTCACAACACTGTCTCTTCTTAGTCAGTCCGGTGAAAGCAGTGTGGTCACAGCGGTAGCTGCTTGCTTGCCTTTCTTGAGTCCTCACTTTCTGACCTATTCTTTCTGTTCATAAAACATAAATCTACAAATGAAATGTCTTTTTATATAAAATTGGATTTTTAAAAATAGTGTAGGAAATAGATAAATATGGTAAATTATTTCTAAATTAGAAATTCCAAATTGTTCCACATATTTCTTATTGTATGAAAACATACAAGATTGAAGCTCACTGGGTTTTGTAAGTCTTAATTTTCGTAATACCTTCTAAGGAAGAGAAAGATGTAGATGATAAACGACTTGTAAAAAGAATGACCTAGGTCAGGACTTGAGGCTTGACTCTGAGCACTGTGAGAAGGGTCAGTGCCCAGGAATCACAGTTTCAGGTGTGGGGAAGTCATAATGCAAACAGATGCTGCTAGAGAGATGTATAATAATACTTTACTTTGTGTAGGACCCACATCTGAGGAGTTTCAAGAGCATTACACAATAACTCATGGTCCCTTTCAAAATGCTTGTGACACAAATTGCAAGAATTATCCTCATCTTAGGGGATAAATTTGGAGAAATGGCAGCACAAGCTGGTAAGTAACTTGTCAAACAGCAGGTGGCCGGTGAGCAGCCGTAAACTGAGTCTGAAAGCTTAAGCCTACCAGTCTCCTCCTGGAGTCACTAACGTGTGCTTGTGTTTAGCGGTATTTACAGTAATAGCTTCTGTTTGAGGCAGGCCAGATGCTGATGCACAGATTGTTTCCTTGCCATTCGATTTGATGGCCTGTTGAAATCAATCAGTAATTTACCAAGATGATTGCATTATACCACTGTGTGGTAGGAACAGGTTTTTTTGGTTTTACTTTAGATCAAACACAGGGCCTCATGCACGAGAAGCAAACACTGACACTCACCGATGCCGCAGCCCAAGAATAGTTAGACAAACAATGCTTTCTTTTCTTGTGTCTGTTTTGTATTCTCATATATTTCTTTATTGTGTTGACTGCTGTGCTGGTCTATCAGAAGTCTGTAGTAATTGTCATACAGGGTTGATTGAATGGCTAGCTCGCATTAGAACAAGATTACTTAATTTATGTTGTATCAAGGCTGTCCCTGGGATGCATTGGTTTGCTTGTGTTATATAAACAACTCACGCAAAAGAAATGTAGTTGGCTTCTTTCAGGATTTTCTTTGTATTTGGTATATTATTGTGCTTAAAGGAGTGTTGTTCAGAAGGTTGTTTTGATGACTGTGTTTAGAAGGTTGAGGCAGAAGGATCATTTAGTTGGAGGTTTTCCTGGGCTTCAAGACCCTCCCTCAAAAATAGAAAATGAAAACCAAAATACTGCTTCTATCACTAAAAAAAGGGGGGGGGGTGCATGGTAGACTTCAGTTTCATAATTTGGGCAGTTACCAAGGATTAACATTGTAAAATGGCAGCCTAGTCAGTTTGCATCATCTGCTCAGAGATTTTGTTCTTGTATTTTTTGAGACAGGGTCTCATACTATGTTACTCTGGCTGGCCTGAATTTACTATATAGACTAGGCTGTCCTCCTGTTTAGTAGAGATCTTCCTGTTTCTGCCTCCTGAGTGATGGAACCAAAGGTATGCACCACCACACATTATTATTACTATTGTTATTTTGGGTATGAGTGCTTTGTATGTATGCCTGCATGCCAGAAGAGGGCGTCAGATCCCATTATAGATGGTTGTGAGCCACCATGTGGTTGCTGGGAGTTGAACTCAGGATCTCGGGAAGAGCAGCCAGTTCTCTTAACCTCTGAGCCATCTCTCCAGCTCATCCCACACCTATGCATACTTAGAGACTTCTTAAGTATTCTTAGGTTTCCATTGTTTTCAGTATGCTATATAAATATAGCATGATTCTTTCACATTCCATGTTTTTTTTTTTTTTTTTGGTTTTTCAAGACAAGGTTTTTCTGTGTAGCTTTGTGCCTTTCCTGGATCTCACTCTGTAGACCAGGCTGGCCTCGAACTCACAAAGATCCGCCTGGCTCTGCCTCCCAAGTGCTGGGATTAAAGGCGTGCGCCACCACCGCCCTGCTCCATGTATTTTTTTTTTAATTCCATGTATTTTTAAAATTGTTTTGAAGAAATAAGAATGACTTCCATTTTCCTAAACTGTAAAGTGTATTATTGAATGTTGAGATTTTTTTAAACTCTTGGTACAAAAGGTGTCCTTAAACATTGTTACAAGGGTTTATTAGGGTGAGATGGTGTAGGAAAATAAGTAGTAAAAGGAGCCATATGCAAGCCTCTTTCTCTCCTTTCTCTTTCCCTGGACTTATTCTTTGTCCATAGAAAACAAGGCGGTGATACATGTGCTAGATGTGGTGGTTCCTCCCTCTAATTTTAGCACTGAGAGGTTGCAGCAGAAGGATCAAGAATTGGAAGGCAGACTGGGTTATGTAGAGATACACTATCACCAACAAAATCAAAACCAGTTTGTTCTAGTTATAAAGGGGAATTTCTTGACCATTAGTGCTTCCAAAATTTTATTTACCTGGACTTACTCTTCTGTCTTATTTTCTAGCTTGGTGTAATTTATTTTTGCATTTTTAAGACTCTTTAGTAACACGTTTTCCACATATTATTCAAAACTAATGCTTCTTTTTTGTTATTTGAAGTGCTGGAGATAGAGCCCAGGGTCTTATGTATAATATACTAGACCAGCACTACCACTATGCTGTACCCCGGCTCCTTGCTTCTTTAAATACACAAGTTTAGATTGATTTTTTTCCTTTGTTATCATACAATTCTGAATACAGTTTTAGTTTTTCATATTTTTTTCTGGTTACAAAAGTAGTACACATTCTTGGTAGAAAATTTGGCAATTATAAGAAGGTAAAAAATCAAGTGTAATGACATCATACAAAAGTATTCTCATTTGAATCCTTTCTTTGTGGTTTTTTTTTTTGTTTTTGGTTTTTCGAGACAGGGTTTCTCTGTGTAGCTTTGCGCCTTTCCTGGAACTCACTTGGTAGCCCAGGCTGGCCTCGAACTCACAGAGATCCGCCTGGCTCTGCCTCCCGAGTGCTGGGATCAAAGGCCATTGCGCCACCACCGCCCGGCTTGGAACCTTTAATTTTAACATATCTACAACAGACAGCTAACTTATTTTTTAAATGTTAAACACAGCTGTAGTTTTACAAATGCATATGCTCAGGAGAATGTTGTCTGTGCATGAAAGTTCCAGAATACATTCATTTGATAGACTTCTGGGTACAATATAATGAACATTGTTTGAAAGTCATGTAAGGAAAATAAAACAAGACACAAATCATAGGAGTACACGTAAAGATGCAGCAGTGTTGTTTACAGATGAATGATTGTATAAAATAGGTGAACTTGGTAGCTCACATCTGTAATCCTAGGACTCACGAGGAATGCTGCAAATCTGAGTCCAGACTGATCTGTTTTGGAAATTCTGTGCTAGTTAAGACTTCACAGTTAGACCCTGTCTCAGAAAATCCCCCAATACAAAGATGGGTAATAGAACTTTGTAAAACAGCATGACCTGGGGCTGGAGAGATGGCTCAGAGGTCTTCCAGATATGCAGAGTTCAATTCCCAGGAACCACAGAATGGCTCAGAGCCATCTATAAAAGAGATCTGGTGCCCTCTTCTGGCATGAAGGTGTACATGCAGGCAGAACACTGTATACATAATAAATTAGTAAATCTTAAAAACAACAAGATTTAATGCCTTGTTAGGAATGGAATGGTAATCCATTTAGTTGGACTGTCTGAAAATAGGGAACATAAATCCCATACAGTGCTCACTATGTTCTATCAGAAGCTTGTCAAGTGAATGTATTTTGGAACTTTGATTTACAGACAACATTCTTGTGAGCATACGTACTTGTAAGATGATAGACAACTGTGTTTAAACTGTGTTTAAAATCTATAAAATTTTTTTTTTTTTTTTTTGGTTTTTCGAGACAGGGTTTCTCTGTGTAGCTTTGCGCCTCTCCTGGGACTCACTTGGTACCCCAGGCTGGCCTCGAACTCACAGAGATCCGCCTGGCTCTGCCTCCCGAGTGCTGGGATCAAAGGCGTGCGCCACCACCGCCCGGCTAAAATCTATAAAATTTTTAGATGTTCTGATTTTAATTTGGTTAGTGGGCAAATAGTTTTTATAAAGGAAGAATTGAAGAGAGGAGAATTGGGAAAGTAATTATTTTAACTGTGGTTATAGTTCTTTTAAACGAAGGAACAGATAGATCAGGAGAGATTTGGCAGACCAAAGATGGACATTGTTAACTTGATGGAAGTGAATTGTATGTCAGTAATGATAAAGAGCCAGCTATGATCCTAGGTGGAGTCATTGATTGGAAATAGAGGATGCAGCATGATTAGGACTGTTACCTCTTCTATTTGAAGAGAGCTGATTCTGGTGAGGTAAATTTTGTTGTGACTGTAATATAATTCAGTGGGCAGTAAGGAATAAAAATGGGAGAAAATCGTGACTAAAAGCATCAGGTGTTTATTTCCAGCTTTGCTTTCCCCTAGGTGTATTAGGTAGGTTGTAAATTTTTCTACTATTCCAGTGTACTAAGTAATTAATTACTTAGCTATTATTTTGTGGTTGAGTCAGCCTTTGGAAACTGTTAAAAGTACCTAGTGAATTTAAAGTAACTTGTAAATTTAAAGTGTCATAAATGACTGTCTATCTGTTTTCTATTTTATTATTATTTTTGTTCGTTTGTTTTGAGATGCCTGGTACTCATGGCTACCCTCCTGTCTCAGATTACCATTTCTGAGATTACAGGTTTGAGCCACAGGCATAGTTTTATCTGTTTTTATAAAGTGATAAAATGAAAATGTCTATTGCCTTGAAGAGACACCATGACCACTGCAACTCTTCTAAAGGAAAACATTTGATTGTGGTGATTTGCTTACAGTTCAGAGGTTTAGTCTGTTACTGTCATGGTGGGAACCAAGGCAGCATGCAGGTAGACATGGCGCTAGAGAAGGAGCTGAGAGTTCTTACATCTCGACTCACAGGCAACAGGAAGTGTTCTGTCTCACTGGGAGTGGCTTGAGCATAGATGAGACCCCAAAGCCCACTTCCACAGTGACATACTTCCTCCAAGGCCACACCTCCTAATAGTGCCACTCCCTTTGGGGACCATTTTCTTTCAAACTACCACATTCAGGTACCATCTTGTGGGAGTCCTGCTCCCACCTTTTGAAGTGTTCTTAGGAGGAGGAAAGAGGGATAAGAAAATATCAGATAGAAGGAGACCTAGACAACGAGAAGAAAAGAACACAGGATAGCTTCAGAAGGGCCTGAGTCAGTACCCAGATTCTTATAACATGGCAAGGGAAGGAGCAAAAGACCTCCCCCTTGTTAGATCAAAGCACACCATACAGCCAAGTGTAGACCCTTCCAAACACCTGGTAACCACCCCTGTTACCAAATCATCTCTTTATGCAGCCCTGCTGGGTAAAGCAAGCTCAGATTCTCAGACCTGAGTAAGATCTTGGAAGCCTCTGTGGGCTCCCACACCATCTGATACCTTGATCATTTGAATTTTGTTAATAGGTTTATTTGCTTATTGTTGAACAAATGCAGCCCTATCAAGTTAATTACTGTGTTTGGCTTGATGCTTCTTTTTGGGTTGTTAGTATTGAAGTAATCATAATTATAAACTGTGTGTTGTTGGAGTGGGCAAGAGTTCCTTTGATGTAACACTGTTTTGTGACATGCAAATAGAAGGGGGAAGGCATTAGAGGAAGATGAAAAGAGGTCCTTACCAACAGAGTTGGGAGCATCTGAAGACAGCTCGAGGAGAATTTGGCTGCTTTGCTTACAATCATTAGTAGAAATTGGTGGTTTTATTTCTTTTTAAGACTCACCCTGGCTCGGTGGGGGTGGTGGTGGTGCATGCCCTTAGCCTTTAATCCCAGCACTTGGGGTGGGAGAGGCAGGCAGATCTCTGAGTTTGAGGCCAGCCTGGTCTACAGAGTGAGTTCCAGGACTGCCAGGACTACACAGAGAAAGAAACCCTGACTGGAAAACAACGCAGAGACTGTCTTGTTGAGTGTAGAACTCAGATTGTTTCCCTGAATTGATCCCAGGTACTTACAGATTACTATATACATACTTTGTGATCAAGTGTTTGCTATTCATTACATCCTAACAGTAATGAACCTCATGAAACTATAATTACCTTTTTAAATAGTTTTTTTTTTATTTTATTTATTTATTTATTTATTTATTTATTTATTTATTTATTTTTGGTTTTTCGAGACAGGGTTTCTCTGTGTAGCTTTGGTGCCTGTCCTGGAACTCACTCTGTAGCCCAGGCTGGACTTGAACTCACAGAGATCCTTCTGCCTCCGCTGCTGGGATTAAAGGCATGTGCCACTGCTGCCTGGCCTACCTTTTGAAGAGTAGTCATGTAAAAAGCTAATTGGTTATCTTTGCATGAACATATGTTTACACGTATATGTGGGTGAGCAGTTGAGTAAGCCTGCAAGTAGAAATAAGGAAGAAAGCATACATTTAGAAATTGGTATGGCAGTGTATAGGAAGGGGAAACATATGGGAAACTTTATGAACCATTATTTAAAAATTCAAGACTGATAATAACCACCATATGTGTCAGGCACTGTTGAATCCTTTCTGTATTACCCAAAAGTCTTAAAAAATCAGCTTTCATCCCTTTTTTATTGTTTGAGACAGGGTCTTGCTGTTTGGCCTAGATTGACCTTGAATTAACTGTGATGGGATTACAGGTTTGTGACACAGTTCAGCCCTGTTTGTTTTTGTGGGTGAGAAAAATAAGAATGCCAGGATAGGACTTGAGAGATGGCTCAGGGGTTAAGAGCATTTGTTGCTCTTCCAAAGTAACCCCAGCTCCTGGGAGTCTCAGCGACCTCTCTGGTCTTCATAGGTACCTACACAACCTGTGGCATATGTATTCATTCATTCATTCATTCATTCATTCATTCATTACCCCGCCCCCAACACACACACACACAACACAGTGAAAATGAGTTCAATGAAATAATAGAAGATGCCCTTTATAATAACAATAAAAAGAGTAATAACTGATGGTCAGTGTAAAAAAGTGTGTATGACCTAGATGAAGAATTGACAGTACTGTGCTTTTTATCTGAGAAGTCCAGTTTCTGGGCTGCTTCCCAATAGCTACATTTGTATTGCAACAGCCTTTTATGGAAATTAGAAATAACCTTAATCTTTCTTTTGGAAACTGGCAAAATTATAATTTATCCAACCATTGTAATGTAATGCAGTGCTATGTGATTGAGGACCGGAATGGGAAGACATCTAATATACTGAGGAAAAAAAAATAAGATATAGAAGAATGTAGTGTAGAAAGTTAGGTAAATCCATTTATATTGACTTAGAGATGTATTGAAACAAGTAATAACAGTAGTTACTGTAGGTTCAGAGGTGGGCAGAGAATAAGTAGGTTGATGAAGGACATGAGTGATAGGCTTCACTTTATATCTTTTTCGACACTAAACCAATGCAAATACATCTATTATCTGTCTGTCTGTCTATCTCTTTACCTACCTACCTATATTACCTGTATCTTTCCATCCATCCATCCATCCATCCATCCATCCATCCATCCATCAATCTATCAGTTTTTTGAGACAGGACTTCTCTGTGTAACAGCTCTGGCTGTCCTGGAACTCACTTTGCAGACCAAGCTGGCCTCGAATCACCTGTCTCTTGAGTGCTGGGATCAAAGGCATGCACCACCACGCTCAGCTCTCTCCCCCTTCCCCCTTTTTTAAAGAAAGAACAGCCAGTGCTCTTAACCTCTGAGCCATCTCTCCAGCCTGCAATATATATATATATATATATATATATATATATATATATATATATATATATATATATATATATATATATATATATTTATTTATTTATTTATTTATTTTATTTTATTTTTTTGGGTTTTTCAAGACAGGGTTTCTCTGTGTAGCTTTGCGCTACTCACTTTGTAGACCAGGCTGGCCTCGAACTCACAGAGATCCACCTGCCTCTGCCTCCCGAGTGCTGGGATTAAAGGTGTCTGGCACCACCGCCTGGCAAAATACATTTTTTTAAGAACTTAGATATAGTCCTGGTCTGTTGCCTGTAGGTATATTGTCTTGGGCACATTGCTTATCCTCTGTGTATCTGAGTGTTCTGTTCTGTTCTATGAAAGTAGTATAATCATGGTAAGCTCTTTCGGGGTTGTGTGTGTGTTTGGGGGGGAGGGGCGTAAGGATTAAGTGAGATAACACATGCAGTGCTAAGAACAATGGCCTGGCATGTGGTTAGTACTCAGATGATTGCTTTTTTAAAAAGCTGCTAATGTTGGAGTTGAGGGGGGTACATAAATAGGTCTGACTAATAATAATTTGGGTATTAGGCTCTTTTCATATTTACCTGATACCTGTTATATGGCCTTGTTAGAAACCATGGTATTCACATATTTGTCTCAAGATGGCCAGTGTCTGTCTATTCATTATAGCTGAAGTTTAGGCATTTATTCAACAGTTAGTGTTTTGTGTCTTGGTTGTACTAGGCACAAAAGTACTTCTTTCCCTTTAGTCTTTAAAGGCCTTGTTGTGACTTTTATTCAAGAACTATGCTAAAATACTAGAAAACCAAAACATGTTGATGCTTGGAGGTATGCTGTATTGGAACAAGACACAATGGATGACGGGATTCTTTTATCTTCAGATGTTAAAGATGACTTAGGACAGGAAAACAGTGACGCTTCCTCCCATGGGAAGCATGGAAATGTCAGAAGTTATAGTTGGCTATTGATTTTATTTTTATTTATTTTGACTTAAAAAATTGTATGGTGGAGTTGAGTGCACACATGGGCTGTAGTTTACATGTGGGGATCAGAGACAACTACAGAAGATGACTTTTCACCTCCCATTGTGTGGTCCTGTGGAGAGTCTTCCTGTGTAACCCTGACTGTCCTAGAACTCAAAGGGATCTGCCTGTTTCTGCCTCCTGAGTGCTGGGATTAAAGCCATGCACCATGCCTGACGTATTTGTCCATCTATCAAGATTGCTTCCTGTTAATGATCTCTAGTTTCATGCTGCTCATGGTCAAAAATTATACTGGATAAGATTTCTGTCTTTTTTGAATTGCTAAGACTTGTGGTTAAACAAGAGTATTTTATGTGCATTACACATTAGGACTATTTAGTCTAGATTACAGTTCAGTCCAGTATTTCCTTGTGAGTTTTCGGTCCAAAAGGGGGGATTAAGTCCCCTACTGCTTTTGGAGTATGTTTTCTTACTTATGTCCCTTAATGCTCTTGCTTTATATTTAGGTGCTTTGGTGTAATGTAAATACTTACATTCATTATATTCTGTGGTAATTGACCCTTTATTATTAAATAATGACAATCCTAGTCTCCTAATAGGTTTTGGTTTGAGGTCTGTTTTATCTAATGTAAGCATAGCCATGCATGCTCGGGTTTGTTAGTTTACTGGCAGTCTCTGACGTTCCTTGGCATAACCTATCCCCAGCACAGTAGATAAAATTTGTGTTGAAGCTTAGTTCATGTAGAAAAATGTTATATTTCTCTTGAAGTGCAGTTTGAATTTGCCTTTTTTTTTCTTCTCGAAGTTGAGCATCTCTGATATGATTAAAAGCTATTTGTTTTTCTATGAATGAAGTTCACATGTGAATTACTGATCTTTTCAAGTTTTCATGTGAATTACTGATCTTTTCCCTAAGAAATCTTTAAGAATTGGAATGGGCTTGGTGGTACCCACAGTACTCAGGAGACTAAAGTTGGAAGATTATGAGTGTAAAGTTAACCTAAGCTATATGGTGAGACCCTGCCTCAAGAATGAATGAATGAATTAGGAAAGTTATTCCTTCTGAGGCATAAATGTTTTCCCCATCAGTCTTTTTACTTTTGATTTATCTTTGTTTTGTTCTAGTAGTTTGAATTTTCCTAATGGATACATGGATCCTCTTTTGCTTTCCTAAGCTTATGACTTAAGTATCACTGTCTTTTAGAATCCTTCCTAATGTATTTCAAAACCCAGATACATCTCTTGTTCACATGGTGTCTTTTTCATATCTTTAGTTTAACCTTTAATCACAATCCTTATTTCTACTGTTTTTTCTCAAACTTTTATTTTTATATTTTTAGTGCTTAGAGCACAGACATGTATATTTTATTACTAATGTCTTATATTTTACATTAGATATTTATATTACACATTAGATTTTGATGCCTTTGATTTCATAGCCATTGAAATGCAATTTAAGTGCTCAAAATTGGTTAAATGGAGAACCAAGGAGTCTTAACTCATTCCTGTACTGTTTTCTTTTGCTACTTCCCTTGGGATTGTTTTAGTGAGATATTGACTTATTTGGAGGAGCCTCTGCTATTTTTAATTAATTAATTAATTAATTAATTTTTTTTTAGTTTTTCAAGACAGGGTTTCTCTGTGTAGCTTTGGAGCCTGTCCTGGGACTCGCTTTGTAGACCAGGCTGGCCTTGAACTCACAGAGATCTACCTGTCTCTGCCTCCTGAGTGTTGAGATTGAAGGGATTCAAGGTGTGCGCCACTATGTGTGAGAGCTTCTGTTATTGGTAACAGATTTCAATTCCCTTTGTAATTTAGATTTGTGGCCAGGGATTTGTGGCCAGGCTGTGGTAATCCCAGCAGAGGCAGATGGATCTTCCTGAGTTTGAGGCAAGCCTGGTCTACAAAGCAGGTTTCAGGACAGGCTCCAAAGCTACACAGAGAAACCCTGTCCCCAAAAAACAAAAACAACAAACAAACAAACAAACAAACAAAAAAGATTTGTGAGACTGTGTAGGCTAATGATTCTTGGTTTTCTTGACCTTTAGAGGAAGGTCATGTTATATCCTGTTTTGTTTGTTTTTTTTGTTGTATATGTGTTTCTGTAATATAATTTTATTAAAACGTGTACAGAATAACGCAAAGAGTGAGAGATTGGTGTAATAAACTTCAGTGTACTGGGCACTAGCTTGAAGAGTTATCAACTTGCTGGGCATGGTTGTGCACACCTGTAATCCTAGTACTTGTCAGGCAGAGGCAGAGGCCCAGGCAGGAGGATTGCTGCAGCCTTAAGCTGGCCTGATGTGCACACTTGTAATCTTGGTACTTGTGAGGCAGAGGCAGAGGCAGGATTGCTGCAGCCTTAAGCTGGCCTGATCTACGTAGTAAGGCCAAGTATACATGCCTCAAGTATACATCAACTCAGGATACTTTTAAGGTAAGTGCTTAGTATACCAATGGAGTTGTATAGATTCCTGGAGGTTATCTAGCACTAGCCTCCTACTTAAAGAAAAGCAAGATCTTAATCCAGATATAATATCAATTGCTTTATATGTGGGAATGTCAGTTTTTTGAATGTAGTCAATTTCATTATTGAATAGCATTATTTACAAATTAGTATGCCAAGAAACCCTAGTTGACAGAGTTTTAATTGCTTTCATCATGAGGTTTCTGTTGTGTTGAAGATAATAAATGTAGCATTCTTATTAAGCTTATAAAGTTAATTTCAAATGGCATGTAAAAACTTACTGGTGAAACACTAACAAACATTGTATATCTATTTTTAAAGATTTATGTGTATGAGTTTTTCTCTGAATGTTTAAATGTATACCATGTGCTTTTGTATACCTTTGTATACCTTCCATGTATACCTTTGGAGATCAGAACAGGGCATCAGATCCCCTGGACCTGGAGTTACAGGTGTTTGCAAGCCACTGTGTGGATGCTGGGAATTGAATCCAGGTCCTCTGTAAGAGCAGGAAGTGCTCTTACCCACTGAGCTTTCTCTGCAGCCCCAGCACAGCCTATCTTAAGGGAAACTTCAGGTGTCACTGGCTGGCTACTTTTGATTTAAAACTTGAGCATATTTTAACCACATGAGGGGGTTTATAGCTGTTGATGCTAAAGTAGGAGTCCATAAAATAAAACCTACTATTTATAGTGGACATACTACCTTTTACTTCTCCATTCAGCATATCCAATAGATTTTATATTTTAAAATCTGAGCCTGGAGTGACGGTGCATGCCTGTAGTAATCCCAACAGTTGGGCAGCAGAGGCAGGAGGATTCCTAGTTCAGGCCATCCTGGGCTGCAATAGTGAGATTCTGTCTCAAACTTAACAACAACAAAGATCTGTAAATAAATTGCCAGTTGAGATTATTTCATTAAGAATACTACACTGTAGTGTCTGTATGATAAAGTAAGTCTGAATTACAATTACACTGCTAAAGTTCCAGTAATAGCCCAGGTTATTGTTAATTGGTTTCTTTTTTATTGGCGGTTTTGAATAGAGTATTGTCTTCTGAGATTATCTTGATGAGCCCTGAATTTCTCGAAGATGTTCAGGTCACTTATACCTTATGGTGTTACCACAATGAGAATTATATATGGAGCATATTTGTTAATTCTTTTCAAAACAACTGGTTGTATTTTATGTTTAAGCATCTCCTTGCTTTTGATAGACAATGAGAATTGAATGTATTTATTCTTATTTCAACTCAAGATTAGAATGTAATGTTTCTCTTCTTGACTTCTGTTCTGTTAGAGCAGGTTGTTGCCCTGGATGCCCAAAATATCGTAGCTGTTTCATGTGGAGAAGCTCATACAGTAGCACTTAATGACAAGGGCCAGATGTTTGCTTGGGGTCTTGACTCTGATGGACAACTTGGCCTACTAGGATCAGAGGAATGTATCAGAGTACCCAGGTAACAAAGGTGACCACAAAGAGGTCCTTAAGCTTTTATAATAAATTTGTTTGTCTAAATGATTTTGCTTATGGTGAGCACTCTGCTTACTGAGCATGTAAGTATTGTTGCCTAATTATTTCTCCCCTTTGAATCTTTTAAGAATTTACTAAGTTGGTTCTTGTTATTGATTTGCGTTGAGGTATTTGGTTGACTATTTTTTTATATAACTAATATTTTTTCCATAATGTATAAAATTTCTGTTTGTAAAGAAAAGAAGTAGGATGGCAGGTATGGTAGCACATGGCTTTTAATCCCAGCTCTTGGGAAGCAGAGACAGGTGGATCTCTGTGAGTTGGAGTGGAGACCAGCCTGATCTTTTTAGTAAGTTCCAGGACAGCCAAGGCTACACATAGAAAAGCCTGTCAGCTGGGCGGTGGTGGCGCACGCCTTTAATCCCAGCACTCGGGAGGCAGAGCCAGGCGGATCTCTGTGAGTTCGAGGCCAGCCTGGGCTACCAAGTGAGTTCCAGGAAAGGCGCAAAGCTACACAGAGAAACCCTGTCTCGAAAAACCAAAAAAAAAAAAAAAAAAAAAAAAAGAAAAGCCTGTCTTGAAAAAAAAGAAAAAGAAAAGTAGGAATTGTTTTCTTCTAGATGGGATAGACTGATTTAAGCTATTGGTTCCACTCTGTCAAGTGTCCCAGCTATTGAAATATTGATTTAATACTGATTGGTTGCTGGGCATGGTGGCACACACCTTTAATCCCAGCACTCAGGTAGAGGCAGACAGATCTCTGAGTTGCACACAGCAAGTTCCAGGACAGCCAGGGCTACATAGAGAAGCCCTGTCTCAAAAACAAACAAACAAAAATATCTATTGGTTGCATGTTTCTCTGACCTTTTTTTTGAGGCTTTGTTGATTTTTGTTTGTTTAATTTATTGTAGACATCCATTAGAAACGGATGCCCCCACCCCCACCCCACTCACCCACCCAATACTGGGACTTAAGATACACACCACCATTCCCAGCTCTTGTTTTAGATCTTGGAGAGAGCATTTAGCTTTTATCTAGTATGTTATTAACTTCCTGCTTTTTTTGTTAAGATTTTCTTTTTTTATGTGTATGAATGTTTTGCCTGCATGTGTATGTACCACGTGAGTGCCCCGAGAGGCAAAAGAGGGCATCAGATCTTATGGAACTAGAGCAGTGGTTCTCAACCTTCCTAATGCTGCAACCCTTTAATACAGTTTCTTATGACGTGGTGACCCCCAACCTTAAAATTATTTCATTGCTACTTCTTAACTGTAATTTTGCTGTTATGAATCATAATGTATATGTTCGATATGCAAGGTATCTGATATACAATCCCTGTGAAGGGCCACTCGACCCCCATAGGGGTTGCGACCCATAGGTTGAGAGCCACTGAACGAGAGCAACATGTGGGCTGACACATGTGGGTGCTGAAAAAAATAAATATGGATCTTTTGCAAGAGCAGCAAGTGCTCTTAATCACTGAGTCATCTCTCCAGCCCCCTAGTTGTTGGCTTTTTCTATAACATCTTTATTATGTAGAGATATGCTCCTTTTATACATATTTCTTCAGCCTCTAGTCGTTTATGTTGTGTCCTTATTTGTTACTATTATCAGAGTAGATGAATTCATTTCTCTTGAGTTTTTTGAAATAATGTGAGAATCAGTATCAGTTCTGTGTTTTTTTTGTTTGTTTTGTTTTGTTTTGGTTTTTTTTTTTTTTTTTTTTTTTTGGTTTTTTGAGATAGGGTTTCTTTGTGTAGCTTTGGTGCCTGTCCTGGAACTCACTCTATAGACCAGTCTGGCCTCAATCCGCCTCCTGAGTGCTGGGATTAAAGGTGTGCACCACCACCACTGCCCGGCCAGTATCAGTTCTTTAGATGTTATTAGGCTTGAGCCATCCTCAGGTCCTGTGCTTTCTTTGATGGACACATTGGTACTGAGTCTGTCTTACTCCTTGTTGCTGGTCTGTTGAGTTTTTTGTTTCTTCATGGTTCAGTTTTGTAAATGCTTATGTTCAGGAATTGGTCTGTTTCTTCTAGGTTATGGAGTTTGTTGGCAATAATCTCTAGTGATCCTCTATTTCTGTATCAGTTATAATGTCTCCCCTTTTGTCTCTGAGATTATTTAAAATGACTTTAGCATTTGTTTATTTTGCATGTATGTTCATATGTGGGTGTACATGTGCAACAGTTTGAATATGTGGAAATCAGAAAGCAACTTGCAGAAAGTAGTTGGTTTTCCATCATGTGGGTTCCAGTAATTGAACTCAGCTTGTCAGACTCGGCAGTAAGTGCTCTGGGACTGAACCATCTACATGATAAGAAAGCAAGCCCATGACTGCTTTTTCAGTCTGGTCAGGGGGATGCCAGTTTTCATCTGCCGAAGAACTTTTTTATACATTAAAAAAAGATTCTGTTTCTTTATTTCTGCTGTGGTCTTTATTTTTCTTTCCATCTATTAATGTTGGATACCTTTTGGTTTGCTTTTTTTCCCCCTCCTTGGGTCTTTTGAGACAGGGTTCCTCTCTTGTGACTCACTGTGTACAGGCTGGCCTCTAACTCAGAGATCCACCTGACTCTGCCTCCCAAGTGTGGGGACTAAAGGTGTGTACCACCACTGCCTGACTTGTTTTTGCTCTTCTTTATCTTTGGGATAAGAATGAGTGTTGAGATTTTCTGTCTTATAATGGAGGTGCTGATTGCTGAAAACTTCTCAGTACCCGCTTTTGCTGTAGCCCATAGGTTGGCTATATGGTGTCTTCATTTCCCCTTTTTTCAAGAAGTTTTTCCTCTGTGATCCATTTGGCTATTTAAAGCTAAGCTGTTTCAGTTCTGTGTTACTGTGTAGTCTCCAGTTGTTTCTTGTTACTTACTTACTAACTGCCAGTTTTATTATATTGTGACTGAGAAAGACACTCAGTAAGATTCTGTTCTTTACATTTTTATTGAGGGGCTAGGGATGGAATCAAATCTCATTTGATAGAGATTACTTGTTGATAGCAACAATGCAGCCCAGATGTGATGGGCACACTCTTATAATCCCCACACCGGGGTGGCGGCCGAGGGCTCAGAAGGGCATCCTTGGCTTCATAACAAGTTTGAGGACAGCTCAGAATAAGTGAGACTTTGTATCAGACAAAGTAAAAAGGGCGGAAATGTTACTGAGATTTGTTTAGTGGCCTGTTAAGACCTGCCCTGGAGAATGTTTCATGTGCTGTTGTATAGCAGGTTCTGTAGTTGGTTTGAAGCCCATTTGATCTTTTGACTGCTGATTCTTTGTCCACTTTGTCAACTACGGAAAGAGGGGCATTAAAGTCCTCTCTCTGTTACTGTGTTGGAGTTGACGTCTACCTTAGGTCTAGAATACCAAGAGTATTTTCCATATGTGGATGCGCTAATATTCTATACCTTATATTGAGAATTATTGTTTGTTGACTTGACCTCTTTAGCATTACATAATGCTCTTTTTTTAAAGATTTATTTATTTATTTAATGTATATGAGTGCTCTATCTGCATGTACACCTTTACACACAGAAGAGAGCCACCATGTGGTTGCTGGGAATTGAACTCAGGACCTCTGAAAGAGCAGCCAGTGCTCTTAACCTCTGAGCCATCTCTCCAGCCCTGTTTAAGTCCATTTTATCTGACAGGAGTATTGCTACTGTTTTCTTATAGTTCTGTTTGCGTGGAGTACCTTATTCCATTGCTTCTTCTTGTGTTTGTGTCCTTAGAGGTAAATTGAGTTTCTTAGAAGCAGCCTATATGATCTGGTTGTGGTGATCCACACCTTCAGTCCCAGCAGTAAAGAGGCTGAACCAGAGGAATTGTCATTTGCAGGCTAGCTTGGGCTCCAAAGTGAGTCTGTCTCAAACAAGTCAAAAAAGAAGTAGCAGGTATTTGCTTTTGGAT
Source organism: Peromyscus californicus insignis (assembly GCF_007827085.1). Lineage (NCBI taxonomy): Eukaryota > Metazoa > Chordata > Mammalia > Rodentia > Cricetidae > Peromyscus > Peromyscus californicus. The sequence continues at coordinate 23,392,086 of NW_026294491.1, read as the reverse complement.
TTTGTAATTCACTCAGTTACTCTTTTGTTTATATAGCCCTGGCTGTCCTGCAACTATGTAGATGAAAGTGACCTGGAACTCGGATCTGCTTTCTTTTTCCAGAGATTTCCACCAGGGCTAGCTCAGTCGTGTTGTGTCGTGTCCCCCCCCCCCCCCCCCCCCCCCCAGTTTTTCTGTGTAGTCTTGGCTGTCCTGGAACTCGCTCTGTAGACCAGGCTGACCTTGAATTTACAGACATCCCCCTGCCTCTATCTGAAAGGCGTGTGCCACCACATGCCTGGCTTTAGTTGCTCATTTTTAATTGGACAGGAGGACAGGAAAACGTAGTGTTCTGTGAGAATGTAGCATTTTGAAATATTTTACTTGAACTTGCAGATTAATAACTGGAAAAGGCTTTTTTCCTGATGAGTAATTTAATATGGTGAAAAGATCAATGTGTGATGTGGGTGGTATCCATAAGCAGTAACAGGAAATACTAACTTCAGCACAATTGTACACATGCATGTATTTTTGTTTCTAGCTCCTTTGTATTTATTTTGCTATGGCATTCTGTCATGATTTTAAAAACTGAAGGTACATTGGAACCTGCTGTTTTGAAGCAGCACAGCTCTCAGGTTCTGTAGTTTAGAACATATATCCAGGGGGCTAGAGAGATGGCTCAGTGGTTAAGAGCACTTGTGGCTCTTCCAGAAGACCCAGGTTCAATTCCCTGCACCCACATGGCAGCTCACAACTGTCTATAACTCCAGTTCCAGAAGATCCAACACTCTCACACAGACATACATGCAGGCAAAACACCAGTGCACATTAAAAAAAAATTAATTAAAAAAGAACATATCTACTAAATAAAAGCATTTTAAATACAATATGGAGTTAGAGTGACTCACTTTTTTCCTGCTCACAATTTGATTCACTAAAGCTGCCTCCTGAAAATCATAAGTATCAAAACTCTGTTCAGAAGTTGCTCCTGACTTTGAGTTGGCAGAATCAGGTCTGGTGGCAATATCAGAAAAAGACAAATAAGAAAACTTCCTTTTTCCCTTTTTCTTGAACACATTCATTCAGAAAAGTAGTAGAAGGTTATCAGGCAAAAGGGAAGTACAATGTATTGCAGTTAAATTAATTTGGAAGTGTGAAGACAGAATACAAGAGAGCAAAAAATAAGATGCATCATTGATTATCATAAATGTGAATGGACTAAATTTCCCTAGTTGAGACACAGATGCCACTGCTGTGGGGTGTAAATTGAGAAGGGTACACTAGGGGGAGAAAATAGGGTCCACAGTTCCGCGTCATGAGAACACCAGTTTTAGAATAATTAGTATTCCAAATAAACTGCCAAGTTTCACACTGTAAAGATTAAGAAAAGTATTGGATAATGGAAGAAAATGTTTAAATGATAAGAGCATCTTGAAGCATGGTGCACTTCGCTTCTGTTCTGTCTTTCTGGTTTATTTGTTTTTTTGGTTTTGCGTCCTGTCCCTGTCCCCCCCCCCCCCCATGTGCCCCTCCCTTCCAGCTGAGGACCTAACCCAGGGCCTTGCACTTGCTGGGCAAGTGCTCTACCACTGCGCTAAATCCACAAACCCCTGTTTTGTCTTTAAGGTGTTTTCTCAGCCCGTCTTTTACTTTTTTTAAACGCTTATATTCTGATTACTGGTTTTAGCCTGAAGTTTTGATAATTAGCCTGACTGAAAAAGATAGTGCATCCTGAAAAGACAATTTCGCACCTAGTAAGTGGCCAGTGACTAGCACCTAAGTAGCATACAAGATCCACTTGTTACACACAGGGAATTGATTCTGCTCTCCTTCTTTTCTAGAAATATTAAAAGTCTTTCGGATATCCAAATAGTACAGGTTGCATGTGGTTACTATCATTCACTTGCACTTTCTAAAGGTAAGCAACTGGCCTTTTGTTTTCTTCCTAAAGATGATTGCTCCGTGCTTTGAACAAAAAGGCCTCTAGCTTTCTTCTTTCTACAAGATTTGTCCTGATTCTGCATTCCTTTTCATTTCTATATGTATTTTAAATCAGCTATTAGTTTCCATCCATACAGAACTGCTAAAATATTGATTGAGGTTGTGTTGTTTATAAATCAGTTTCAGAGTAATCTCTACAGTGTTAAGTTTTTTGCTCATGGACATGACACTTCTCCATGTGATTCTCTAAGGTTTTCTTACTAGTTTTTCATTTGTTTGTTTAAGATGGGGTCTCACTATGTAGACAGACCAAGCTGGCCTCCAACTCAGAGATTTGCCTATCTCTGCCTCCTAGGTGCCGGGGTTAAAGGAGTACGCCACCACTTCCTGACACTAGTGTTTTCATTTATCTCCAAATACCTTAACATCTTTATTATGGTTTTCACTGGGTATTTTTGTTCATTACATAATTTTTGTTTACTATATAGGCCCCATATTGGGTTGTATGTCTTAATTACTAAATATTTAAAAGCTATTACTTCAAAGCAGAGGAAGCTTGCCTTCCCCCATCTCATTAAATTTTATATCTAAGTTTTTTTAGTAATTAAGCACAGAGGAGGATAAATACCTATTAGTTTTGTTTGCATTCTTCTTTCTGGTTTAACTTATTCATATGCCAGCTGAGGATTGGAAAATGAATTAGAGAATCTCCTCTAGTTTTTGTGTTATCACTTAAAAAGACAAACTTGAACAGGAGAAATGGCTCTTCCAGAGGACCTGAGTTCAGGTCCCAGCACCCATTTCAGGCAACTCTGTAACTCCAGCTCTAGAGGATCTAATACCTTTTGGACTCTGTGGGTGTGCACACGCACAGAGACTTACACACGAATAAAAATTCAGTGATAAATTCAGCCCAGCATGGTGGTACATATCTATAATGATCCCAGCATTTTGGGAGGTGAAGCAGGAAGATTTCTAAAAGTTGCAGTTCAGCTTAGGCTATCTCAAAAAAATAAGTGCCAGTACCTCTGTTACTTACTGTTTTAGTAAATGCCTAATGGGGTCTACTGTGAACAAAATATTAGGTTTTAATTTAGTAAAAACTTATACATTAAGACAGTTTTCCAAGTTTGAGGCCAGTCTGGTCTACAGACCCTAGTTCAAGGAAAGAAAGAAACACACAAAGAAACCCTGTCTCAGAAAAAAACAAACGAAGTTTTACTTCTGGAGCTGGTTTTTCTTTTTTGCATTTAGCTTTAGGTAGTATCATAGTCGGGTAACAAGCTTTCTGAGCATTTAGTGTGAACTGTACGCACTCAAGTGTACAGTATACAGTGCGTGATCAGCTACACTACTAGACCTCATAGGATCCCACAAGTTACAGGGTAATTAGATGCTGTGAAAGGGTTTACAGTTTACAGAACATTTCATGAGGATGAGATTTATCTGGACTCTCCAAGAATGAAGACTAGAGGTGAGCTAAACAAAGAGTTAGGAGGTGATTCGGACAGTGAGAACATAGCACATGAGTGCAGAGGAGTGTGGCTGGAGTACAGTGAGTGAGGAAATGATTGTCCTAAGAGCATGAGAATGCACTAGATTTCTCCCCTCAGATCTACCCTGTGTGGTGTTCATTTGTTTGTTGTTGTTGTTGTTTTTTTTTTTTTTTTTTTAATAAATTTTGTTTTTGAGGCACAGTCTTACTCTGTAGCCCAGGCTGCCCTTAAACTAGGCACAATCTGTTTTAGCCTCTCAAGTACTGGGATTATAGACATTAGCCACCACACCTGTCTGAAGTTTCTTTATGCATATATATGTACATGTTTGAAGAAGAGTCAGGGACCTAATATTTTAAAAGTTGGAGGGAAGCTAACTTCAAAGTTATTTATTTAATCATGTGTGCATAGGTTTGGATCCAAAGAACAGCTTTGGGAGTTATACCTCTGGTGCCATATCCCCCTTTGTCCCCTTCTTTCTTTTCTTTTCTTTTTTGGTTTTTGGGGTTTCTTTTTGAGACAGGTTGTCACTAGTTTGGTGCTTACCAAATGAGTTAGGAGAGAGCTGAGAGCCATCACTGCCTCTTCTTCCCCAGTGCTGGAGATTGCAAAAGCATGCCACCAGACCTGGCTTCCCCTCCTCCCACATGGTTTCTGGGGGCCTATTGAACTCCTTTCCGGGTTACCAGCAGAGCCGTCTCCCCAGTCTAGGAGCTTACTTTGAAATGCATGTTATTTTGTAGTATGAACTTTTAAATTTACTCATATTGCTTACTAGATTATTGCTAGTTGTTTTAATAAAAAATGCCTGAAGTTGTGAAATGGTCTGGCAGATCAATCAAGTGACAAGCAGAGAAAATGATGAAGCGAATGAGGAAGGATGCTAAAAATAGGTCTATTTACTAGAAAGAAAACTGTATGTAACTTGGTAATACTTGGTAGATTTAGATTTGGCGATGTCTGAGAAGGGACAAGACATCCCTGGGTATGTGACCGCTGATGAAGGGCAACAGTGGGAAGAGAAGTATGGGAATTGGAAACAGGGCAGAAGCCATATTCAATGTGGGTGTACTGAATTAGAAGTGGTTTTGAAACATCCATATGTGCGTGTCAGATAAGCAGTGGGTTACAAGGTGTTTCTTCCTGTTTACATTTGTATATGTTAGTTGATAACTGAAGCCTTGAGTTAGAAGAGTACTTGGAGAAGTTAGAGAATAAGAGTGAAAGGTGAGGACTGTTAGAAAGAGACGGTCCTTTGTTGTGGAGCATAAGGAACTGAGTTTGTCCTTAGTTTGCATCAGTATTTACTAGTGTTTGCTGAAACTTAAGGTATACTCATAAGGAGTGTTCTTCTAGGTAGTAGTATGTTTTCATGTAAAGAAACAAACTTCATTGTTAGGAAGCATGTGATTTCATTTAATGAGAGGATGTCTCAAAAGAGTAGTTGATCTGCAATGATATTGTATGTGTGTAAAATAATTTTATGATTTTTGTCTTACAGCAAGTGAAGTTTTTTGTTGGGGACAGAATAAATATGGCCAACTGGGTCTAGGCATTGACTGTAAAAAGCAAACTTCACCACAGCTGATCAAGTCTTTACTTGGAATTCCGTTCATGCAAGTTGCAGCAGGAGGAGCCCATAGTTTTGTCCTCACCCTTTCTGGGGCTATCTTTGGATGGGGACGTAACAAATTTGGTCAGCTAGGTCTTAATGATGAAAATGGTAGGTTCTCATTATAGTTCAAGTATGTTTTTTAAAAGATCATTATCTGTGATGAATGAGTGATTCTTAGAGTATTGGAGAAATGTATACCCAAATCTTCCTAGGACCAATAGAGGTGGAGCTGAGGATGTTAATTTAAAATTTTAATGTGATAATGTTTTGAGAAGATCATGCATGGGAAGGCTAAAAATTAGCATATAATAAATTGGAAAGTTTATTGAGGCTGGAGATATAGCTCAGTGGAAAAGCTCTTGCCTAGTATGCACAAGGCCCCTGGGTTCAATCCCCAGCACCTTTTCCCCCTCAAGAAAGAAAAATATTCTTTCAATCATTTGGACTGAGGTTATAGATAGCTCCATGGTAGAATGCTTGCCTATCACACAGGAGGCTAGGGTTTTAATCCCCAGTACTGAAAGAAAAGAAAAAGTTTATGCTGTCTAAGTCTTCATTATTGGGTGTTTACAAATACTACTTTAAGTTGGTAGCCAGTGTTGTTCCAGTATTGGCCACCATTAATGGGAAGAAGCTATAAAATTAATTAGTGAAGAAACTGTGCATATAGCTTTCTGGTAGAACATGCATGCAGTACTCTAGGAAAGTAACATGATACATTCAGTCGATGTGTTTCAAGTTGGATTTATATGATCTGGGGTTATTAGATTAATTTTTGGTTGAACTTCTTTTTATATTGATGATACTCTTGAAAATAAACATTTTGAATTTTAAAAAATGACTATTTTTTAAAGTTACGATCTTTTATCTGCCAGTATTTTGAATACTAATATTTGGCATTCAAATCACAGTTTGTAAAGTTCAACATACTTTTAAAGACTGAGATGGCCAAAGTGAGTTTTTAGCCAATAACAACTTATAATGATAAGTAAATAATACCCTCACAGAATTAGATAATTTTTGTTCTGCATAAAAAATATGTTCATGTTTTGCCACAAAAAGCAGAAAGTATGACAGGCTATTGTGTAGGATCTGAGCATAGCCATTACAGAATAAATAATGATGATACACATGTAGGAAATCTGAAACACTGAACTGGATTGCTCAGGCCTATGCACATTGGCATAGGGTGATTGAATTCTCATCTTTGAATCCTTCTTTATCATAGGAGTAGAGATTGGTAGCCCTGGAAACCCAATTTTATAAACTTTTTTCTTACAAAGTCTTTGATTGATAGTCAAAATTAGTATTATGTCTGCTGAGTTTGGAAATCTGTAGAGGAAGCACATTTTAGAAGAATTTTAGTTTAAAAAATATCATTAACATCTTTTATTGGAATTTTCAGATAGGTATGTTCCTAATTTACTAAAGTCACTAAGATCTCAGAAAATAGTTTATATTTGTTGCGGAGAAGATCATACTGCTGCATTAACCAAGGTATTGTATTATAAAACTTTTTATTATTCACAGTAATTTTCTCATAGTGAATGCTTTCATGATATTTCTATTAAACTTGAGCAGTGTTTGTGTTTCAGAAATAGTTTGTCTTAAAACAGACCTAAATTCTTGAAAATAACTTGTCTTAATGTTCAGTTTTGTTTAGGGTTATGAAGTGTGTGTTTTGATATGCTGTCACATGCAATTGCAGCAAGGTTTAAGTGGTTATGTCGTCGAAACTCACCTTCAGCTGTAGATACTCCCCTTTCTGAGTGTCCCGAGTGCTGCGGCTGCAGTCACTCAGTACCGTGCCTGGCACTCTTTGGAGGGGTGTTTGTTTGTCTGTGTGTTGATACTAGAATTTAAAACCCAAGACCTTGTGTATACTAGGTCACGTGTCTACCACTGAGCCACATCTCCAGCTCTTTTTTTATGGTGAGATAGGAGCTTGCCAAATCGCTCAGGAAGACCTTGGGTTTTTAATCCTGTTAGCCTCCTGAGTAGCTGGGATTATTAAAAATTTTGAATGAAATGACTTCATTTTGGTTCATTGGGCTTGCAGTGCTGTGTATCAATCCCATTGTACTTTATCATTCTACCTAATTTGCATGAAACTTCCATTTGGTTTATAAATATTTTATAATAAGTAAAAATAAGCAGCTGAATTTCTGTTATCTATAGGCTGAGTATTATGCTGGCAATTACAGTGTGTGTGTTTTCAGTATAGTCTTGTCAGTTGCTTTAACATTTATCTTCCATTTTCTGGGGTGTTTCTGTGGTGACTAGATGTCAAGTGAACACATGGTGTGAAGACAATGGGTGTGGCTCAATAAACAGTTACGTAGGGACCTCAATTTGATCTTCAATAATACACAAACAGAACAAAATACTGCTAATCTTTACTGTAAAAAATACTGTTGTGTTCATTCACATTAATTTAAAGATTATTGTTCTTTGGCCAAATTAGAAATTGATGTTTCAGAAGGGCTAGGGATGTAGTTAGTTAGTAGAGTGCTTGCCTGACATACAGGAGGTCATGGGTTCTAGCCGAAGTACCAGTTGAGTGGGGTGGTGGGGAATAGAGGGAGGCAGGAAGTTCAGAAATTGAAGGCTGTCTTTGACTGCATGGTTTCTGTTTTTTGTTGTTGCTTCTAAAACACCGCCCCCCTCCCCATTTAGTTTTGTTTTGTTTTGAGAGAGGGTTTCTGTGTAGCTACGGCTGTCCTGGAATTTACTCTGTAGATCAGGCTGCCTCAAACTCACAGAGATAAGCCTACGTCTTCCTCACCAACTGGCTTCGTTATTATTATTTGTCTTGTGTAATTGGTAAAAGATAATAACTTCCTTATTTATTTACTTATTTTCAAGAGTCTCACTGTGTAGCCCTGGCTGGGCTAAGAATTCATGTAAATCAGTGGCCTCAGATTCACAGAATTCTTTTTGCCCACCTCTCCCCTCTGAGTGTTGGGGTCAAAGGCATACGCTACCATATTTGGAAGAAATTAATTTCTAGTCATACTTTGAAAAATTGGGGGCTGAAGAGATGGTTTAGCAGTTTAAGAGCATTTGCCTCTTCCCCAGAGGACCAAGGTTTGGTTCCCTGCACCTACATGGCAACTCACAACCATCTGTAATTTCAGTTTCAGGGGGTCAGATGGCTCCATATTGCCTCTGTGGTGCACTGCACTCACATGGTGCACTTATTGTACATGCAGGTAAAACACTCACACATCAAAATTAAATTAAAATTGTATTAGATTGGGAAATAGAGCTCAGGTGCAGAGTATGTGCTGAATTGCATAAGACCACAAAAGGAGGGAAAATTCGGCACTGTTTTTTCCTTTTTCCTTCGCTCAAAATGACATTTTTAGTTATATTTTTTTAGACAAAAATCTTTATTTGGTTTGTGTTTGTGTTTTTTTGTTTTTTGTTTTTGTTTTTTTCGAGACAGGGTTTCTCTGTGTGACCCTGGCTATTCTGGAACTCACTATGTAGTAGATCAGGCTGGCCTCAAACTTACAGAGGAGGTATGCCTGCCTCTGCCTTCCAAGTGCTGGGATTAAAGGCGTGCATCCCCACCGCCAGGCTTAGACAAAATCTTAATATAGCTGAGACTGTCTTCAACTTTGTGTTCAGTCTCAGGCTCCCTGGTACTGGGGTTACAGGTTTCCTTTGAATTCCAAAAGTAGCTGAGGATGACTTCAAATTTCTGATCCTCCTGCTTCTACCTTCTGAGTGCTAGAATCACAGATGTGTACCATCACACCCACATGTACAGTGTTCAGAGATGGAAGCCAAAGCAGCGCATGGTAGGCAAGCACTCTACCAACTAAGCTGTGTTCCCAGCCTCCCTCCTACTCTGGATTTGATGTGGAAAGTTTCTTTCTTTTTCTTTCTTCCTTTCTTCCTTTCTTCCTTCCTTCCTTCCTTCCTTTCTTTCCTTCCTTCCTTCCTTCCTTCCTTCCTTCCTTCCTTCCTTCCTTCCTTCCTTTCTTTCCCTCCCTCCCTCCCTCCCTCCCTCCTTCCTTCCTTCTTTATGTATGCAGTGTTCTGTCTACACGTATCCCTGCAGGCCAGAAGAGGGCACCAGGTCTCATTACAGATGGTTGTGAGCCACCATGTGGTTGCTGGGTATTGAACTCAGGACCTCTGGAAGAGCAAGCAGTGTTTAACCTTTGAGCCATCTCTCCAGCCCTGGAAAGTTTCTTAAAGCATGTCCTTATATAAAAAATTATGCTGTTAGATGTTGAAAGCAGGATGTAAAATTATGTACACATAACTACAGTTATGAAGAAAAGTGTCAAATTGAAAAATACTGTGGTTGTGTTAGGTTGTTGTGTGTTATATCTCTTATAAAATACATAGCCTCAGCTGGCCGGTGGTGGCACATGTCTTTAATCCCAGCACTTAGGAGACAGAGACAGTTGGATCTCTGAGTTCCAGGCCAGCCTGGTCTACAGAGCAAGTTCCAGGACAGCCAAGACTACACAGAGGAATCCTGTCTCAAAAAACCAATTTAAAAAAAAAAAAAAAAAAAAAAGCATAGCCTCTAATTGACTCATGAGTATTAATAACAAAAAATTAAAGATGATCTCTCATAGCAACTGTGTATGCTTAAAATCGTATCTGTGCATTCTGCTTACATGTACTCTTCATGTTTGTTTTTGACAGAATTTCTTTCTCTGCATAGCTTGGGCTGGCCTTAAACTCATTATCTTTTTGCCCCCAACTTCCTGATGAGAGAACATCACATTCAATTTAGGTCGAGCATTTATGTTCAAGACATAATTAGCTTTCTAACTAAAGATAGTAGCATTTTAAAGTTTTTGTGAAACGTTAGAAATGTGTCCTTTGAATTAAAAAAGAAAGCAAAAGCAGCGCAGCCCAGCATGTCCTGGCTCTCTGGGTGGTTTAGTAGTAGGTGTTATTTGGGGGTTAGGTGTCTCATGTCGTCAAACTCTTGGACAGCCTTTTAACCTTGTCTTCTCAAGTGCTGAGACTGCACTTGTGTAACACCATGCCCAGCAGTAATTCCTTCTGTAAAGAACACTTAACATTGTTTTTATCATAATATAAACATCATTTAGTACTTAAAAAATCTGTGGAAGCCTGCCTGGTGCTTCAACCCATAGTCACAACTACTTGAGATGCTGAAGCAGGAGGCCATAAGTTCAGGGCCAACCTTAATGTCTCAGTGAGATTCTATTTCAAAGCAAAAGGGAGAGACTGGTGTGATAGCTCAGCAGATAAAGGTGCTTTGCAGGCACTCCTGGAAACCTGAGTTGATTCACCAGAACTCAAGGAAAGGTGGAAGGAGAGAACCAACTCCATAGAGCTGTCCTTTGAGTCCGTGTGTTCACAGGGGTGCAGCATGCACACCCATACCAATAATAAAATTTTTTATTATTATTATTATTATTTTTTTTGGTTTTTCGAGACAGGGTTTCTTTGTGTAGCTTTGCGCCTTTCGCCTCGAACTCACAAAGATCCACCTGACTCTGCCTCCCGAGTGCTGGGATTAAAGGCGTGCGCCACCACCGCCCGACTCCAATAATAAAATTTTAAGATGTTTTAAGTAAAAAAGGTATGAAGATGTAGCCTGAGTGATAGAGTGTTGCCTCACATGCACTGAGTGGTGAGGTTAGTCCCAACTATCATAATCAAATTGCCTTAGTTTTCAGACAATTTAACTTCTTGAGTCAGCCATCATCTGTTCAATTTCAAAGACAGGAAAGAAAACACTGAGTCCATATTAAAGGTCAACTCATTTCTGAACATTAGTTTATTTTCTTTCGTTAAGCTTCCTCATAAGTTAGTTGTTTGTTGTTTTCCAGGAAGGTGGAGTGTTTACCTTTGGAGCCGGAGGGTATGGCCAGTTGGGTCATAATTCTACCAGTCATGAAATAAACCCAAGGAAAGTTTTTGAACTTATGGGAAGCATTGTTACTCAGATTGCTTGTGGAAGGTAAGCTGTGGTAAAGAAGTATGGTGATACTGTGTTCCCCAAAATATTGTGCACCCTAATAAACTTATCTGGGGTCAGAGAACAGAACAGCCACTAGATAGACATAGAGGCCAGAAAATGGTGGCAACACACCTTTAATCCTAACATTCCAAAGGCAGAGATCCCTCTGGATCTCTGTGAGTTCAGTGTCACACTGGAAACAGCCAGGCATGGTGACTCATGCCTTTAACCCCAGGAAGTGATGGCAGGAAGCAGAAAGGTATATAAGTCATGAAAACCAGAAACTAGGGTCGATTAAGCTTTCAGGCTTTTGAGCAGCAGTTCAGCTGAGATCTGTTTGGATGAGGACTCAGAAGTTTCCAGTCTGAGGAAACAGGATCAGCTGAGGAATTGGCAAGGTGAAGTGGCTGTGGCTTGTTCTGCTTCTCTGATCTTCTGGCATTCACCCCAATACCTGGCTCAGGTTTATTTTTATTAATAAGACCTGTTAAGACTCATGCTACAAAGAAGAGAGAATTTTGGTCTCTGGACTGATTAGTGAGCTGGTAAGCATGGCATGCATGTAATTCTAGCATGGGAGGCTACATAAGGAGTCCCTGTTTCAAACAAAACAACCTGCTCCCCTGTCCCCACCCCAAGAAAAATTTCACATTTTCCCCCCCTTTGTTTCAAGACAGGGTTTCTGTCTGTGTAGCTCTGACTGGCCTGGAACTTACTCTGAACACCAGGCTTGCCTCTGCCTCCCAAGAGCTGGGATTAAAGGTGTATACCACCACCGCCCAGCAAAATTTAGCTTTTTTTAAATGGTTGTGTAATAAATTGTCTTAGGGTTCTAATAGTATGAGGTAAAACATTTCTCCTGAATGTCTAATTAGCTGCTGAGGAGTCAAAATAACAGAGCCGTCTTATGGTGATTCTGTTTGCAGTTTCTTCGAAACTACTTCATGTTCCATTGTAATGGAATCTTTTTTAATTATTCACCAACACTGATTAGTTCTCCTTTATCAGACAGCCATCCTGATAGGCATATCTTGTTTAGATTTATATTTCCCCACTGCTTAGTGAGCTCAGCATCTTTATGAAATCTATTTTTGTTTTGTTGACTACTATATTCTGGATGTAATCTCTTTATCAGATAGCTAATCTGCAGATATTTTCTTGCATCTTATAGATTGCCCTTGTGTAAATATTTTGTGTTGTCTGGAGAGATGTGAATAAACACACTCATATTCATCCATACTTGGGGCATAAAGAAACAATTCCCCCATCTAAGTGTAGTTTAGTTTAGTTTCTTAAAGGACCATGGGTATGGTGGTCACAGGAGCATGGACTGATTCTGGGTGGCTAAAGAAAATTCTCTCCCCTTGTAATTGTTAACCATTCATAAATCCTCAGGTAGAGTGGGCCCTCTATACTGTCTCATGACTTACCTCTGAAACCCTCTACCTCCTGAACCTTCCCAACACAAAGGAATATTTCATTACCAGCTTTTGAGAATACCGTCTTTTTAAATGCTGAGCTATTCTTCTAAAACCAAAATCCGGATGAAAATAATCTATAGGCTGACTGAGACAAGCCATGGCAGGCATTTGGCTCAATTTTACGTTTTGGCTTTTGATCAGGTAGTTGCTTTTGGAAGACTCCGGAATGCAGTGTGTTTTCTGAAGCAGTTTTGCAAGAAATGTTCTCAAATAAGTAGCAAGCTTTAATTCACCTTATAATAAAATTCTAAGTGCAAAATGTGATTCTGGTGGTGTCTGAAAAAATTGCTCATAACATGTCAGTTGGGAAGGCTAGAGATACTGCTCAGTGGGTAAGATCACTTCTGCTCTTACAGAGGACCTGGGTTTGAATCCCAGCACTCACACGGCAATTCATAACTGTAACTACAGTTTTAAGGAATCTTTTCTGGCTTCCTTGGTCACTGCACACGTACCAGATACACATGGAGATAAAACACATTTATTTTAACAAATGGGATCCTGGCACTGACTGCTTTTCCAGAGGACCCAAGTTCTATTCCAGGCACCATTATGGTATCTTAGCCATCTCTGAGTCCAGATCCAATACCCTTTCCTGGCTTCTGTGGACACCAGTACATGCATGTGGTGCACAGACATACCTATAGGCAGAACACCCACATAGACCAAGTAAAAATTGATTTAAAAATAAAAAGAAAAGAAGAGAGAAATAATGGCATCCTGGACTGGGGGGTGGGGGATGGAATATCTCTTAGTAATGTGCTTGCCTTACTAGCACAAGACCTGAGTTCAGTCCCCACAACCCATATAAGATGTTGGACATGGTGCCATATGCTTATAAGCCTGACATTGATGAGACAGAAACAGAAGAATTCCTGGGGCTTGCTGACCAGCCATTCTAGCCTAATTGATGAGTTCCAGGCTAGTGAGAGACCTTGTGTCAAAAGACATAGATACCTGAGATTGTCCTACACACACACACACACCACACACCACACACACACACACACACACACACACGGTGGGGGTGGGGGTTGCCCCAAAGCCCCGGGCATAAATTGTCTTCAGTTCTCTCAAACTTAATAATAGCTGGATGTGATTAATGGCATGAGCCATTGCATCTGGCTAAATAGTACTTTTAGGTACCACAGGCAAATTTAAATTTCTTGAAGTCTGTTTTGTTTTTGTTTTTTGTTTTTTGGTTTTTTCGAGACAGGGTTTCTCTGTGTAGCTTTGCGCCTTTTCCTGGAACTCACTTGGTAGCCCAGGCTGGCCTCGAACTCACAGAGATCCGCCTGGCTCTGCCTCCCGAGTGCTGGGATTAAAGGCGTGCGCCACCACCGCCTGGCGCTGTTTTTGTTGTTTTGTTGCCTGTGACTGTGGTGTAATTGAGAAAAACATTGCCCAAATCTTCCCGGGAGGTGGTAATGCACACCTTTAATCCCAGCACTTGGGAAGCAGATGCAGGTGGAGCTCTGTGAGTTCAAGGCCAACCTGGTCTACAGAGTGAGTTCTAAGACAGGCTCCAAAACTACACAGAGAAACCCTGTCTTAAAAAACCAGAAAGAAAAAAAGAAAAATATTGCCAAATCCAATGTGCTTTATATAGCTCAATCTTACCTTGAACTTGGAACAGTCTTCTGCTCCAGTCTTTATGTGTCTACATCACCACCTCCCAGCCTGATGTCAGTTCTTGTAATAAGTCAATAAAGGTTCAGCTTTATTCTTCTGCATGTAGATAACCAGTTTTCCCAGCATTATTTATATATAAAAGATTTTTCTTTCTTTTTTTTTGGCTTTTCGAGACAGGGTTTCTCTGTGTAGCTTTGCGCCTTTCCTGGGACTCACGTGGTAGCCCAGGGCTGGCCTCAAACTCACAGAGATCCGCCTGGCTCTGCCTCCCGAGTGCTGGGATTAAAGGCGTGCGCCACCACCGCCCGGCAAGATTTTTTCTTTTTTTTTTTTTTTTTTTTTTTTTTTTTTTTAAAGATTTATTTATTTATTATGTATACAGCATGTATGACTGCAGGCCAGAAGAGGGCACCAGATCTCGTTACAGATGGTTGTGAGCCACCATGTGGTTGCTGGGAATTGAACTCAGGACCTCTGGAAGAGCAGTCAGTGCTCTTAACCTCTGAGCCATCTCTCCAGCCCCAGATTTTTCTTTCTATATTGAATGATTTTGGTTTTTTGAGACAGGGTATCTCTGTGTAGCTTTGTGCCTGCCCTGGAACTCACTCTGTAGCCCAGGCTGGCCTCGAACTCACAGACATCCACCTTCCTCTGCCTCCCACTGAATGATTTTTTTTTAAATGCTTGCTCAGACACATTTGGCCTTGCACTGTAGGACTTAATTTTGGGCTGTCTATTCTATTGATTTGTGTGCTAACACTATGGAGTTTTAGCTGCTGTCACTATGTATCATGTTTTAAAGTCCTGAAGTGTGAGCCGACCAGCCTTGTTTTTCTGTTCTTTAGACAGTCTAGCTGTGTAGTTCTGGCTGGCCTCGAGCAGAAGCATGCAGCACCTGTTCCACTTCCTTTCTTCATAAGATCATATTAACTGGGCCGGAGAGAATGCCCAGTGGTTAAGGGCACCTGCCTTGTGGAGGACCTGGGTTCAGTTCTCAGCACTCATGGCAGTTCACAGCTAACTAACTGTAACTCCAGTTCTAGGGGATTGGATTCTCCCTTCTGTCCTCTCTGGACACTGCATACACTTGGTGCATAAACATATATTCAAGCAAAACAATCATATGCATAAAATACAAAATCTTTTCCGAAAAATTACATTTACTGTTTGACATCTGTTGAGATGCCTAATGAGTTTTAGTTTTTCTGAAAAATACATTGCTTGGATTATTATAGAGATTACATAGAATTTGTGTGTAATTTTACTTTGCTTAGGGTAACATTGATACTCTAATATCAAATCTTTTAGTCAGTGCTTGAACATAGGTGAGCCCTCCATTTATTTACATATTTAATTTTTTATGTGTTTGTGGATATCCA
This sequence comes from Peromyscus californicus insignis, assembly GCF_007827085.1. NCBI lineage: Eukaryota > Metazoa > Chordata > Mammalia > Rodentia > Cricetidae > Peromyscus > Peromyscus californicus. The sequence continues at coordinate 23,376,601 of NW_026294491.1, read as the reverse complement.
CTTTCATGGAGGCCAGAAAATGCCTTCCTTGGTCTCTTCTCTTTATCTTTTTGAGACAGGCTTTTTCTCTGAACCTGGAGTTTCCCGGTTGCCTTGATTGGCTTGCCAGTAAGGCCCATTTCATTTTCGTGTCTCTGCACCCCTAGCTCTAAGTTTATAGGTGTACAGACACACTGCTAAACCTGGCTCCTTTATATGGGTTCTTGGGATCTGAACTGAAGTCCTCATGCTTACATAGCAAGCATCTTTTTCTTTTTGTTTTGTTTTGTTTTTCAAGACAAGGTTTCTCTGTGTAGCTTTGGAGCCTGTCCTGGAACTTGCTCTGTAGGCCAGGCTGGCCTTGAACTCAACAAAGATCCACCTGCCTCTGCCTCCCAAGTGCTGGGATCAAAGGGCGTGCACCACTATGCCCAGCTATTTTTGTAGGTAATCTTTATCAGATTAAATATTTTTTCTTTTATTTCTAGTTTTATTTTCTGTGTGTTTGTTTTCAGTGCTAGGGATTGATTCCAGGGTCTGTCTTAACCCCATTCCTACTTGTTAATTGTTGCTCCTTGTGTGTTTGTTAAGATGATTTGTGATGTTTATCGTGTGGGGGGTGCATCTTCATAGGCCAGAATAGAGCATTGAGTGTCCGTCTCTGTCACTCTCTGCTGCCATGTCCTGAGATAGAGACTGTCGGTGAGCTGGAAGTTCGCCATTTCCGCAAAGCTGCCTGGTCAGTAAGCTCTCAGGACCAGCATGGCCCTACTCCACATGCTGTGTTTACAAACACACAGCTGTTCATCCCTAGCTCTTTAAATGGTGGTGGACATTCTTATCTGTTTCCCATGCTTAGAGAGCAGACACTCACTCCTACTGAGCCATCTTCCCAGGCCCAGTTGATTTTTTTAAGAGAAGATTATGTTGGTTCATTTTTATTTTTCTAAGTATGTTGTTTGGAATTTAACCTTAAGTCAGAGATTTTCTATCATTTTGTTCTAGGCAGCATACCTCTGCATTTGTTCCTTCTTCAGGACGAATTTACTCCTTTGGTCTTGGTGGTAATGGGCAGTTGGGAACTGGTTCAACAAGCAACAGAAAAAGTCCTTTCACTGTAAAAGGAAATTGGTTTTCTTATAATGGGCAGTGTCCACAAGATATTGGTAAGTGCTAATGTATTTAACCTCTGCTACATGTATTAAAGCTCTTATTAAAATGCTGGTCTTCTGGGGCTAGAGAGATGGCTTGGGGGTTAAGAGCATCCAGCAACCACATGGTGGCTCACAACCATCTATAATAGGATCTGATGCCTTCTGGTGTATGGCTATATATGGAGACACTCATACATAAAATATAAATAAATAAAATGTTGGTCTTCTGTGATGAAGGCTTCTGTGTTTATAGAAACTCCAAGACAAAACATCAAATTTCTTTCTTTTTTTTTTTTTTTTTTTTAACAAATGTGGTGGCAATAGGAGGAACATTGGATTTAGTGTAGCCTGGACTTGTGGCAAGACCTAAAACACATGAGCCTTTTTCTGTCCCACCAGCCATCCCCCAAATAACGACACAGAGACTTCTTATTAATTAGAAAAGCTGCCCTGGAACTCACTCTGTAGACAGGCTGGCCTCAAACTTAGAGATGCACCTGTCTTTGCTGAGTGCTGGGATCAAAAGCATGGGCCACGTCTGGCTGCATCCGGGTTTCTTTTCAACAATGGTTCCAGGCATACAACTTGGTCGTCACACTTGCAGAGGTAGCACTTTCAAACACTGAGTCATCTCCCCAGCCCCTGGCTTAGTTTTTATTGATAAATGACTCTGTCACCTTCTAGAGCAATGGTTTTCAATTTTACTAATGCTGTAACCCTTTAATACAGTTCCTCATGTTGTGGTGATCCCCAAACTTAAAATTATTTTTGTGGCTACTTCATAACTGTAATTTTTGCTACTGTTACGAATGTAATGCAAATATCTGTGTTTTTTAATGGTCTTAGGTGACTCCTATGAAAAGGTCATTCGACCCTCAAATGGGTCGCGACTCACAGGTTGAGAAACCACTGTTCTATAGACAGTCAGTGGAAATAGTTATGCATTATGAAGTATTTACTCAAAATTATTTAAATTTTCCCATGTTCTTTTTTAAAATGAATTTCTGTTTGCTGTTTATTTTGAGGTGTAGTTTTGATATGTATCCCAGGCTAGTCTCACATTCAATAGTTTTGTCTACCAAATGCTGAGATTTCAAGTGTGCCCCCTTTAATTTTTTCTTGTAACTTTTGTAACAATTATTCCAATTTTATATTATTGTTTAAAACAAAATATTAGATACAGACTAGAAAACAGTTTTGTGCATGGATACAGGTCAGAAGAAAATCTTAGGAATTTTCCAAATGGTGCTTAGGCTTGTGGGGTCATTTCATGTTCATCAGTTGGTCCATCTCATTCCAAGTCATTCAGAGCATTTCAAGCCATTTCATGTTATGGAGTCCATAGAATGAATGAGAAGCCTATTTAGATGATCAAGACAAGTCTTGTTTCACATTTAATGTTCTGGAATTTAATGTTTTACATTTTATTTTTATTGTAGATTCTGAAGACTATTTCTGTGTCAAAAGAATTTTCTCAGGTGGCGATCAAAGCTTTTCACATTACACTAGTCCTCAGGTACTAATATAATCATAAAAATAATCAGTTAGCGTCAAAGAAGTTGGAGTAATTTAGAAACATACCTCCCAATTTTCTACTGTTTTTAACAAAAATAAGCAAACAAAAATATCAGTTCTTTATCATGTGTTGTGACGTCTCTTCCTCTGACTGATCTCTTTGATTGTAATGTAGAGCTGTGGCCCAGCAGATGACTTCAGATGCCCTGACCCTTCAAAGCAGATCTGGACAGTGAATGAAGCTCTGATTCAGAAATGGCTCAGCTACCCTTCTGGAAGGTTTCCTGTGGAGATAGCCAAGTATGCGAGACATTTCACTCATAAGTACACAGCCCAAACCTGTGTGGTAGAGCATCATTTGTGGAACATTTTCTTTTTTTCATTCTGTGTGTCTTTTGCATCATATATCTTGATTCCATTCATTTCCCCGTCTCTTATCATCCACCACCACCCCCAGAATTTTCATTTAAATATTTCATTGACCTGCCATTCTCTGCATAATTTGTATATAAAAGTTTTAAGTACTTACAGCTTCCGTAGTGGGTTTTTAAGATCTCATTTAAAAATACATGTGAAACTGATTGATACAGTGTGGAACAGAGCTGTTTTCAGATTGCATTTAAGCTGTGCTCCTTTGTTTCCTTAATCCTCTCTTGGTTTTTATTTTAATTAGTATTTATTTATTTTGCTTATATGTGTATGGGTGCACACATGCTGTTGTACACATGTGGCAGTCAGTGGAGAACTTGGAGAAGTGAGTTCTCTTCCACTTACATAAAAACGATTTGAAGGCCGGGCGGTGGTGGCGCACGCCTTTAATCCCAGCACTCGGCACGCCTTTAATCCCAGCACTCGGGAGGCAGAGCCAGGCGGATCTCTGTGAGTTCGAGGCCAGCCTGGGCTACCAAGTGAGTCCCAGGAAAGGCGCAAAGCTACACAGAGAAACCCTGTCTCGAAAAACCAAAAAAAAAAAAAAAAAAAAACGATTTGAAGAGTGGACCTGGTTTGGGGGGTACATGCCTTTAATCCCAGTACTTGGGAGTCCGAGGCAGGTGATTCTCTCAGTTCAGGGCCAACCTGGTCTGCATAGCAAATTCTAGCGCCAGTCAAGGCTACATAGTGATACCTTGTCCTGAGTAGGTTGGTAGGTAGAATCAAAGTTTGTTTCCTTGAATTTATCTTTTGTGGGTGTGTGCACGGATGTCTGCAGATGTGCATTCACTTGTTTCCATGTACGTGTGGAAGCCGTGAGTCTTTGTTGAATGTTCTTCCCATCACTCAGTGTTTTAGTTTTTGAGACACCATCTTAGGCTGACTGTTTAGTCAGCTCTGGAATCCCCTTGTGTCCACTCTGATACTAGGTGGTTGGTGGGCCTTAGGGAATCTTTCCTCTACCTCCCCAGCTCTAATATTATAAACACACACTGCCAGACACAGAATCCTAGGGTATCAAACTTGAGTCCTTTTACTTACACAGCAAGCAATTACTAAGTCATTTCTGGTCTCTCTCTCTCTCTCTCTCTCTCTCTCTCTCTCTCTCTCTCTCTTTTAAATAGGGCAGTCTTAATTGTATAGCCTCAGTTGGCCTCAAGCTGTAGATTTTCCTGCCTCACCTTCCCAGATGATTAGATTCTACCCATGTGTCACCATACCTAGGTCTAAATTGTCGTTTAAATTTTTATTATAAACAAAAGACAAATAGTTATATGTGTCTCATTTATTTTATTTTTAGTGAGATAGATGGAACATTTTCTTCATCTGGTTGCCTGAATGGAAGTTTTTTAGCTGTTAGGTAAGTGGCAATTCCTTGATTGCCTGAACCTTTGAAATGTATTGAATTGAGTGATATATTAAAGAATTGAGTAATTAATATATATTTGTAGGAATCTATATTAAAGAAATGAAAACACTAACATTTTAATTGTTAGAGTTTTTCTGTTTTTAAAAGTTAATTCTTTGACAGCTTCATACATGTATATAATGTGCTTCGATGTTCTAACCTCTGGTTGCCCTCTATCTCCTTCTTACTCACTTTGAACCCCTGCTTCTCAACAAGTTCCCTAACTATTTCATGTCCACCGTTGGGTGTTAATGTGATGTCCATTGAGTTTATTAAGAGTCATTGTGTGAGCACAGCTTGGGTTAATTCACTGCAGCCTAGGAACAGCTAACGGGTACAGCGCTGAAGAAAATGACTTTGCTCCCTTCTTTCTTTTTTTAGCAATGATGATCACTATAGAACAGGTACCAGATTTTCAGGAGTTGATATGAATGCTGCTCGACTCTTATTCCACAAACTCATCCAGCCTGACCATCCTCAGATATCTCAGCAGGTTTGTTCTCACATGGTTGTGTAGTTACTTTAGTGAACTGCTGGATTCTTACGTGTTAGTTTTACAGATCTTTTATGTCTGTAAACGAATTAATCTTGTATTTCATAGACTGACATTATACTTCATGATAAATTCAAGGTTTATTTTAAAGCATTTGTAATTTAGGTGTTAAAGATACATTAAATTTCTCAGATGTTTGTAGCAGACTTTAAATACTTAACACTACTGTTTGGTTAAGTCTGTTAATAGCTATAGTGGTCACTGGTAGAGTTTACATTGATATTACCCTTGCTTTTTGAAATGTCTAGCAGTGCTTAGGCAGTAGTTTGCATCGTGCTTCAGTTGTTGTCTTTTTGGTTCAGTCATCAGCTCACGTGTGTTGTAGTGCTTGATTTTCTCTTTACTCTTCTGTTATATGTGCGTAATGTGTATGTGCATCTCTGTGAAGTGCATTCACTTTAAATGAAGTAGCTTTTGCTTTTTGTCACAATATAGGTGGCAGCTAGTTTGGAAAAGAATCTTATCCCTAAACTGACTAGCTCCTTACCTGATGTTGAAGCCTTGAGGTTTTATCTTACTCTACCTGAATGTCCCCTGATGAGTGACTCCAACAATTTCACAACAATAGCAATTCCCTTTGGTACAGCTCTTGTGAACCTAGAAAAAGCACCACTGAAAGTCCTCGGTAAGAATTTTAGTATTTTTCTTCTGAGTGTTTTCTCTTTAAATGAGAATGTTAATGAGTTCTTTTGTTTTGTTGCCTTGCTTATTTGACATTGTTCTAGATGGAATAGATTTTTCTCTCTTGTTGGCTTTTTCCCCTGGGTATTTGATTCTAATTGTTGGAGTTGCTGAAGGCAAATCATGTTAAATATAGAATTTTAATCCAATATAACAGAGATATAGTATCAAGAACAATTAAAAACCCCTATTTTTCTCCCCCATCGCCTTGAGTGATCTTGCTGGTAAAGAACTGGAAGAGCCATTGAAACTGAACAACATTGGTTTTAAATCATCCTTGAGCCTCAAGATCAACCATTTTCCTCTTAGTTCTTTCCCTTGCTAATTTCCTTTGTTTTAATTTTGTACCTCTGCTTATGCACAAGATTCCTGAGTTCACAGTTCAGCCTCTGTTATTCTCTGGGCTTTGGTCTAACTTTGCTCACATTAATTCTTCTAACGATGTGGATTCATCGCTAACTCCTGGCCTTTATACTTGGCTTGCTATGGATAATCCAGTGTTTTGCTTTCTAAGAGTGTTTGCTAGGTATGTGGAACTGAAATATATCGAAGTAATAAAATGACTATAAGAACTTAAATGCTGAGGGTGAGTAGAAAAAGCAGTAAGTGAGGAATGCTGGGGTCTGAAGGAGTGAACCAGCATGGAAGAGTCAAGCCAAGTACTGCTTCCCCCACTTAGAAGGTTTTACATTCTTCTTGCTTCATTTCCTACGATTGTGGGGTTTGTAGGTAGAAACTACCTACAAATAATAATAACAAATAACAAATAATAACATGAATAAGGCAGTATAGGTTACAACTTTACAGTAAGTTTCCTGTTTCTGATTTCCCAGAGTTCCTTAGATTTGTAAAGTTGTTGCTTCACAGTATTTCAGTTTTATATATTAAGTTGAATAATAAAACTTAGATTTTTAAATATTTGAACAATACGATTCTAAAGTGTATTTTGTTTAAAAAGAATTCTGATTTCTGTAACATTTTAATAATTGATTTTAATATTAGCTATGTTGATTTTTTAATTATAATTTATGAATTTAAATATAACAGGGGTACCAAGAATGTGAATTCAGTAGGTCTTTCATACTTTACTTTTGAGAGATTTTTAAGAACATTATTCTGTATTGGTAGTGAGGAAAGTGATCTGTAAGCCCTAAAGATGTTATATAAATCATTGCTGTATTCATCTTCTGGAAATGTTCAAAAGGTTAAACCACTGCTCTAGAAGAAAAGTTAGTGTGTTTTTTTAAATTCTGATTTTTTTTATTCATTTTATTTGCATGTTCACCCTTTAATAACAGAAAACTGGTGGTCAATACTTGAACCTCCACTATTCCTCAAGATAGTAGAACTTTTTAAGGAAGTTGTGGTACATCTTTTGAAACTCTACAAGATCGGCATTCCCCCTTCTGAAAGAAGAATTTTCAACAGTTTTCTTCATACCGCATTAAAGGTTTTAGAAATATTACATAGGGTATGTCCATTATTAGTCCTTTATTTTCCTCTTTCCCCATTCCTACTAACAGATTGATAATGTTCATTTTAACATTAATATTAGAATGGCATAAAAGATACATATTAAAGAAATTTGAAAGTTATTCATAGTTTCTCATTTCCTTTACAAGTAATATATTTATACTTTGTAGCTTTGGATTTGTAACTTGACTTTGTTAGGCATCTATAGCCTACAGTTGGGCAGAACAATAGCATATTAATGAATTAGAATTCTTATGTTTTCTTGTAAGGAACCTAATGTGTTAATTTAATGATACATTATTTTTAGTTATAAGTGGTTATCATATACATACAAGTGACTGGGCCCTTGTAATTACGAACATTTAAAGTTCTATTCTTTTGGTGTAGGTACTAATGGCCTCAATCAAAGTAGAATGTTTCATTTGAAACAATTGACTAATTTGAAAATGAAACCATATATAATTCATTAATTTGCCTATTGTTCTTTCCTGCCCTTTTTCCCAGTGTAAGAAATAGTACACTTTACACTGTAGAAGTGCAAAGGTACATGAAGAAATAGAGCTCAGCTGTCTCATTAAAGATGGACCTGAGTCATCCCTGACAGTTGGTAGGTATATCTCTGTTATGCCATTTGGTACTCTAGAGTTGCTACTTAGATGAGACATGACCTAAGGGAGAAGCATGTGTTCATAGTCCATAATAGCCTGAAAACTCCATATGAATATAGTTTCTTTTCCATAACAACTTCTTTACACTTTCAGACTCTTCTTGCTCAGTACTAAAGTAAGCAATAAAGGGGACAGAGGAGATAAGCCCTTTTTCTCTGTATCAAAGAAACCCTGTGGATCATTTATTTTACTTTTTTTATTTTTTTTTTTTTTTTTTTTTTTTTTTTTTTTTTTGGTTTTTCGAGACAGGGTTTCTCTGTGTAGCTTTGCGCCTTTCCTGGAACTCACTTGGTAGTCCAGGCTGGCCTCGAACTCACAGAGATCCGCCTGGCTCTGCCTCCCGAGTGCTGTATTTTACTTTTTTTAAAGTGAAGCTCCTGGGTGTTTTTCTCAACTTCTTAACTTCCTTGAACTTTTCTTTTTCCTTTTGTATTTAGTATGTCCAAGATTCTTAGGCAGTTAATTTCTGTTCTCATTGTTATAATTAAAGAGATGATAGCAATTTCTTTTCTAGGAAAACATGTCATTCCCCACAACAAGACTTTCTTGCAGCCTATCAGGGCCTGAGTGTGCAGCGTACTGCAATTATGAAGATCTTGTAACATCATAGCATGGGTCTCCACCTTTCTATATACTTTTTGTTTAGGATTCAAGTGATTAATTGTGTTTTTCTTTCCTCGGATGAACTTTCCCCTAATATTTCATGAGCCATCATTCTTCAGCTGGACCGTATTTCTACATGATTACTCTTTTTGACTCCATTGTCTGCTTATTTTTTTTTTTAATTCCTCTTAAAGAATACTTAGCCCTGTCTTTTATCTCAAGAGAAGGGGCTGCCTGTAATTCCAGGAGTCTGAAAGCTGAAGCAAGAGGATCACCAAAATTCCAGGCCACTGTGAACTGCAGAGGGCATCTCTGTCTCAAAGAAAGGGAGTGGGAAGAGGAACTTTTATAGTCCCAGCTAGGGCTTTCAAGCTCAGACGCCTTCGCCTTCACTGAGATCAAAGTTTTAGAATTAGGCAATACTTGGTCTATCGGGTGGTGTGTTCCTCAAAGATTTTGTGGGTTTTTTTTTTTAATCCCCCCCCCCCCCCCCAATTCCCTTCTCTCCGGGTCTGTAGATGGAGCTGCACATGGCAGGCAGGTCCTTTCCCTGAGCTGCAGTCTAGCGGGTCTGTAGATGGAGCTGCACATGGCAGGCAGGTCCTTTCCCTGAGCTGCAGTCTAGCGGGTCTGTAGATGGAGCTGCACATGGCAGGCAGGTCCTTTCCCTGAGCTGCAGTCTAACTCTCAGGTTTTGGGATTAGATCTTGTGGTATAGCCCCAGCTGCCCTTAAAATTCATGGTCTTCCTACCTCAGCTTCCTGGATGCTGGGATTTTAGTATTGCCTACCGAGCTTGGCTCCAGAGACCATTTTGAAGGAGCCATGCCAAATACTAGGGTCCACCTTCTTACTAGTTCAAGGTTGGGATGGCAGTCGAGTCTTAACATGTCTTGTTTGTCAGCAGTATCCAGCATTAGAAGCCTCTGTGGGTAATAACTATGAGCATTGTGTATATATTCATTTTTTAAAAGATTTTTAAGAAATAGACTTGTATAGTTGGTATCTCTTCCCTTTTTATAAATTAAGACACTGAAGAAACAAACAAACAAACCTACCAGGTGGTGGTGGCACATTCCTACTTGGGAGGCAGAGGCAGGTGAATCTCTGATTTTGAGGCGGGGTCTACAGAGAGCGTTCCAAAACAGCCAAGGCTTCACAGAGAAATCCTGTCTCAAAAAACCAAAGAAATTGAAAAACAGCTCAGTATTAATGTTTAGTAAATCGCAGAATTGAAAGAAGTTCAGATCTGCTTCTTAAACCCTTGGTGTTTTCCTTCTACATTAATGAGTATGTTAACATGTACTTAGGGGCTGGAAAAATGGCTTAACAATTAAGCACATACTGCTCTTCTAGAGAACCCACAAAGCAGGGGCTCACAACCTCTTGCAGCTCCAGGTACAAGGGATTCATTCTAACACCCTAAGCCTCTAGGGCATCAGTACTTGTGTACACACACACATGCTTAGAGCAGGTTTTACTTTTATTATGCCTTTAGAAATCACGATTCAAACTCTAGAGAGTATGTTATGTATACTATCTTGTGTTTAGGCTGCTTTGTGTGTTTTTTTATGTATGTATATGTATGTGCAGTACTAAAGATTGAGCTCAGGGCTTCTTTAGTCGTGCTAGGCCTTACTCTTATCACTGAGCTATGCCTTTATGTCCACATCAGCACTGTTCCTGGACTGGAAATCAATAGAACACACATTGATCTCTTTTTTGCTATTTCCTATCAGTGTGATTTTGAACAAAGTCTTTCTCTTTATCATATGCAAATGAACAATTACCAATAAAATATCAGCCCTGATAGTTTAAGATTAATGTATTATTTAAATTATGTAACTTAAATATTTACTTTAGTATGTTTGTGTTGAATGTGTGCCGTCAAGCATGTACCCTGGTGTACATGAGGGAATCAGAGGACAACTTGTAGGAGTCAGTTCTCTCCACCATGTTGGCCCCAGGTGTTGAACACTGGGTGTCAGGCTTGGTGGCAAGTGCCATTACCTGCTAAGCTGTCTTGCTGGCCCTAAGGTACATAATTTTTAAATTGTTGTGCATTCTGAAGGCAGAGACTTGAGTATCACACCATTTGGATGGGAAGAAAACACTACCTTTGATTTGTTGGGTTAGACAGAAGCTAGGTTCTCAGTTGAAGTTGTTACATACTTGAAAGCACACCAATACACATATAAATTAAAAAACATAAAGACACTGTGTCTTACAGCTATTATGTATTCCTTCTCTGCTCAGTGACTGAGAGTTCGGGGAGTTTCCTCAGTCTGCTCTTCACCCTAACCTAGGAGCAGGACTAGGAGGAAGGAAACGTCGTTTCTGTTCACTGTCTGTTTCAGGATGTGCTTGTTCCTCCCGTATGTCATGTCCTTTGGAAAGTTTGTAACGAAGAAATCTCCACTGCTCTAAATGGCATCCTGAGGAAAATACCTTTGGTACCTGCTGTCAGGGATGGAGCTGTAATGAGATAAAGAAGTTTATTGGGTAGTCATTGGGTTGGTTTTGAGTTCTTGCACAGTACATGGCAGCAATACTAGTGTGCCCAAAGAAAAGGCTTACTTGGTATGTCTATCTTAGTTGGTCTATATAGTACCGGTTTTCAAATATTTGGGGTGGGGGCACGGAACCTTCAAACTGAGTGGATAGAACATACATTTATTCAGCATAGTCACTCCTTAATCAGTGTACTAAATTATAGTGTAAAGTAAAAGGATTGTGAACAGAATTTTGATTTTATTTTGAACATTTTTAGTAAAAATTATATACGAATTTTTTTTTTAACTTACATGTGATTTCTGTTTTTCCTTTGCAAATATTTATTGAGTGCCTACTGTATGCTTGTTATACTAGATGTTAGGGATTTAGTGATAGGAAATCATGTAATTTCACCTTGGCTCTGACAATCTAGAAAGTTATCTATGTACAAATAAATGAATATTTATGATATAGCATAAGTTCTAGATAAGGAAAAATGTACTAAATAAAGAATTAAATACTTTTTTTTTTTTTTTTTGGCTTTTCGAGACAGTTTATTTATGTAACAGCCCTCGCTGTTCTGAAACTTGCTTTGTAGACCAGACTGGCCTCAAACTCAGAGATCTGCCTGTCTCTTATCTCCCAAGTGCTGGGATTAAAGGCATGAGCCACCACACCCAGCTGGATTAAAGACTTCTTAAAGAAAAGGTAGCTTTGTAAGCTAGCTTGTAAGTATGCACACTATACAGAAAGGTGGGTGTATGTGTGTATATTTTGTTTGTAAATTTGTATGCATGTCTTCTGGATAATTTTCAGACAGGCATGGTGATGAGCACACCTTTAATTTCAGCCCTTGGGAGGCAAAGGCAGGTCTGTCTCTGAGGCCAGTGTGGTCTACTTAGTTCCAGAACAGCCAAGGCTGTGTAGATTCTGTCTCAAAAAACCAAAACATACAAAACCCTTGGATTAATCTTCAATACCCAATTTCTTTATTTACACTTTTTATGGATTTGTTAATTTTATTGTTTTATATGTATAAGTATTACCTGTATATCTGTGTATATGTATATATGTATGTTTGCCCCACATATGTGCCCAGTGTCTACAGTGGTCAGAAGATAGTATTGGATCCCTTGGAATTGGAACTACAGAGGACTGTGGCCACCATGTGGGGAGCTGGGAACCCAACCCTGCTCTTCTGTAAGAGCAACAAATGCACCTAACTGCTGGAGCCATCTCTCCAGCTCAGTTCATTTTAAATGCTATAGTACCTATTTTTCTCTTTAGTTATCAAATCATTATGTTTGAATTAACTACTAGTCGTAATTCCCCCCAAGTCAACATTTCACTGATTTTAAATTTTTATTATTTTGACGTGTTAATTCTCTAGATATATGTGCATACCTTAAAAAAAAAAAAGTGTGACTGTGTGCACCTTAGTGCAGTGCCCATGCAGGCCAGAAGGGAGCATTGGAATTCCTGGACCTTGAGTTCCAGCTCTTTGTGAGCAGTCAGATGGGTCTGGGAACCAAACTTGTGTTCTCTGGAAGAGCAGCGTGCACTTTTACTTGCTGAGCCATCTCTCCAGAACTGATATATCTCCTAGTTAAAAAATAGTCAGATTGTAAACACTGTTTGGGGAGAGGGAGGAAACTATGATTTATTCTTTAGTGTTTAAAAAGTATTTACATTCTACAGATATGCGTATTTTAAAGAATAATCAGATCTGAATTACTTTCAACAAGAGTCATTAAATCTAGACTGAAAAATATTAAAGTATGATGTTAGCTGGGTGTGGGTGTGCACACCTTTAATCCCAGCATTGGAGGCAGAGGCTGGTGAATCTCTGTGAGTTCAAAGCCAGCCTGGTCTACATAGCTAGACCTGTCTCAAACAAACCAAAAGCAAAAAAGGAAGGAAAGAGGAGAAAATGCTTTATGAGCCTGGCCAGTGGCATAGCTGTACTTGGGGTGTTGAGGCAAGAAGATTGTGAGTTGAAGGCCATCCTGGGTTATGTTATATGCACAGATCTTATTATTTTTGTAGTTTGTATTTATACTTACAAATATGAGTATCTGAGGAAAAGCTGTTGTGAATTTGTGTGTGTGTGCGCGCGCGCGCACGTATGATACTGTGTGTGTTTTTTTAGTAAAGAGTGCAGCTAATGATATTACTATTAAAGACTGTAGGGCAGGACACACAGCTTCTATTAAAAGACTAGGCAGTATTTCACACTTTGCATCTTCATTAATAAGTAAGTCTTCTGTATTAACAGCTCAAATGAGAACATTGGAAAAATGGCGAGGCCTGGTATTGCACACCTTCAGTCCCAGTCTTCCAGAAACAGAAAGGGCAGATCTCTAGAGTTTGAGGCCAGCCTGGTCTGCATAGCTAGTTTCAAGGAAACCAGTAGTCAGGCACTGTCTCCCTCCGCCTCACTCCAAAAAAATGTTTTTTTCAGTCAGTAAAATAAAGGGATTAAAAACATAACTTTAGCCGGGCGGTGGTGGCGCACGCCTTTAATCCCAGCACTCGGGAGGCAGAGCCAGGTGGATCTCTGTGAGTTCGAGGCCAGCCTGGGCTACCAAGCGAGTCCCAGGAAAGGCGCAAAGCTACACAGAGAAACTCTGTCTCGAAAAACGAAAAAAAAAAAAAAAAAAAAAAAAAAAAAACAACAACAAAAAAACCATAACTTTAAAAATAAAAGCAGTACTGTTTTGTAAAGATAGTGAATGAAGTAATGTACACAAGTAGTATGAAGTCTAAAGATGGCGGTGGTGGCGCAATCCCAGCACTCGGGAGGCAGAGCCAGTGGATCTCTGAGTTTGAGGTCAGCCTGGGCTACAGAGCAAGATCCAGACAGGCACCAAAACAACACAGAGAAACCCTGTCTTGAAAAAAACAAAAACAAAAAACAATTGAAAAAAATAGGTTCTGATCTTGTTCTTTGTAGAACTGATATGCATGCAGTGTTTGTTCTAATTTCCCTTTAAAGCAAAAGTTTGGAATCCGTGAAAATTAACAACTAAAAATGAACAGTAGCTGTCTGTTCATTACTGCACATCCCTCTAAAGGTGCAGCAGATAGAGATGGTTTGTGTTAAAGTCTCGTTGCAATCTGAACTGTATGCTTATCTGTGTACCTTTTACTTCTCATCGGTTCATTTCTTCTTTCTGGAGGTTTGTGGTTGATGTTTTATTAAATTGATATTAAAATACCAGAATTGTCCAGTTAGATTTATACCTCTGATGATTTCGTCCCTCCTTTGCTTTCTTAGAAGTTCAAGTTTATTAGGAAAATAGCTGTTTATTTTATTGATACATTGGCTTTTGTTTTGTGACATGGTCCTACTGCAGCCCTGGCTGGCCCAGAACTTACTATTCTGACCAGGGTTGAACTCATGGACATTCTTCTTGTTGGGGTTAGGAGGCCATACCAGTTAAATGATTTCTGTCCACCATGCCATACCAGTTAAATGATTTCTGTCCCATTTCTTTAGTTTGTGTACATGACCCGCAGCACACACGTGAAGATCTGAGGACAGCTTGCAGGAGTCAGTTCTTTCCTCTCCTTGTAGATCCAAGGGTCACACTCTTAGCAGGCAGGCTTGGAGGCAAGAGCCCTCACCGGGCAAGCCGTCCGGCCTCCCCAAGAACAGGGTTATTGGTTGGGATGTCTTACTGTGTTTGGAGACTGGGTCTCACTCCGTGTCCCGGGCTGACCTGGCACACTCCTCGAGATCTGCCTACTTCAGTGTAGTGAATGCTGGGATTGAAGGTACCATGCTCTGCTCAAGAAAAGCTTTTAATGTAGATTTACTCACTGTGCTGAAAGAGGAGCCATTAACAGAGTTACTTCTGTTGTTTCCCTTAGGAAGGTAGTTTTGTTTAGTATATATGTGGAATTAACTATTACCACTGCTGTAGCATTTTTCTTTAAAGAAAACAATTCTCAATTATATCACAGTCTTTCCACTGCTCTCTTTTTTTTTTTTTTTTTTTTTTTTTTGACATGGTCTTAAGTATCTCATATTGGCTTCCCCTCACTAGAGATTTAAGACACTAGGCTAGCTTTAAACATCTGGTCCTCCTGCCTCTACCTCCTGAGTACTGTAATCATACCCCTTTGCACCTGGTCCCTTCTCCTTACGCTTGAATTTACAAAGACCTCCTCCTCCTCCCCAGCTCCCACTTCCTGCCATGCAAGGATGTCTTCTGACTTAGAGGTGTTATTACTGACATTTTTGTTGTTCACCAGATCTGAAGTATTGTGGGAAAAAATTGACTTCGTCCATTCAGCTGTCGTGGTCTCTGCATGTCGTCTTATTGGGAAATTCAAATCTCATCGGTACTCTGCTTCATTTCCTACCACGAGCCCCTCATTCTTCTGTATCTTACTGAGCCAACAGAATAATTTTCAAAAGTTCACACTTGTTAGCTCCAAATTATTTCCTCATCAGTCAGTTCTTGTCAGTTCCTTAATAAAACAGTCGAGACTTTCTCCAACAGTGATGAGCATTTAGTCTGATCTCCGAGTGGGCAGTTTCCACTTAGGTTGGCTTCCCTAGACAATTTAACCCAGCTTTCTCTGAGCTGTGTCTTTTGTCCAGTTTTGTTTCATGTGTCTTTCTTGTTAGAGCCAGGATATATGAATTTTGTCTCCTTTATTTAACGCACGCTCCTTTGCCTACAAGTCTAGTCTCTCCTTTCTCAGACTTTTTGTTGTAGTTTTTTGTTTGTTTATTTTTTCTGAGATGGTTTCTCGTGTCCTGGCTGTCCTGGAACTCGCTCTGTAGAACAGACTGGCCTTGAACTGCTAGGAGTAAAGGTGTGCACCACTGCCACCCAGCCTTTTTTTTTTTTTTTTTAAATCTTTACACTTCTGAATTTTGTCTTCCTTATGAATGTGTATGTGTGTCTGTAATGTAATAAGTATGTTACTGAACCCAGAACCTCCTGTATGCTAAGCGGGCCTCTACCACTGTGCTATATGCTTGGCCTCTTCCCTCTTCCGTTTTTATTTTAACTATTTTCATACATACTGAAACATTGTAAGACAAATACAATGAATACCTATATTCCCCAGCTTAGATTTATCGGTTGTTAACCTATACTGTTTGTTCTTTATCGGTTAGTATCTGTACATTTCAATGAAACATTTGTGACTATACTACATATCACTCTTTCTTTTTAATTTTTATTTTATGTATATGGGTGTGTTCTCTGCATGTATGTCTGTGTACCATGTACCTAGATATATGCATGCATGCATGGTGCCCTTTGAGGTCAGAAGAGGGCATTTAGATCTCCTGGAGCTGGAGTTACAGATGGTTGTTAGACTCCATGTGGGTGCTGGGAGCAGAACCCAGGTCCCTCTGCAGGAGCAGCAAATGACCTTAACCACTGAGCCATCTCTGTCACCCCATGCATATATCACTTTTTATATTCCAGTTCCGAGCGAGATAACAAGTCATTGTCTACAGAACAGCAATATCATTATTTTCTTAAGGAAATTCATTATAATCCCACAGTGTCCAGGCATATTTAGGTTGCCTCAGTTACAGCAGGATATTCTTTAAATCACTGTTTCTTTAAAACAGAATCCAATTAGATTTTGTTGTTTACATGTTTGTCAAGTCTTGGTATTTTCCTTTGCAGTCTGTGATCATAGTCTGCCTCGTGATTTTTCTGGGTCTTATACATCCTTTTAAAAATACCCCTAGGCAGCTAGAGAGCTGGCTTAATAGTTAAAAGCACTTGTTGATCTTGAAGAGAACCTGGTTCAATTTCCAGCTCCCACATGGTGGCTCACAACAATTTGTAACTCAGTTCCAGGAAATTCAACACCCTCTTCTGGATGTCCACCGGCAACAGGCGTGCACATGGTCCAGACATACATGTAGGCAAAATACTCATACACATAAAGTAATAAAGTAAATCTTTAAAAATAGTCCTCAATATTTCATATTTTTAATTGTATACAGTTTAAATGTTTCATTTTCAAAGCTTTCTTGGTAGAGAAATTAAGCTGAAAATTTTAACTGTTAAACTTTTACTCCATAACTTTGGCAACTTATTAGTTATGATAATTCTCTTATAGGAGACATTAGAAGTTTGTGTTTGTACCTCTCTGACTGACTTTTAGTTTAATTCTTTTATTAGGGAAAGAAAACATATTATCTATAGTCAAGAATTTGCCATTGTTACCATCAGGAGGATGACTTTGTAAGCTTCTGTACCTACCACTAGAACGTCTCTGGATTCTTAAAAAAAAACTGTGTGTTTGTGTGTGTGTGTGTCTGTTTCTGTGTCTTTGTGTGTGTGTCTGTGTTGCCCAGCTACTATGGAGTGGTCAGAAGACAAATTCCAAGAATTGGTTCTCTGCTTCCACCACATGGGTTCCAGAAAACCAAATCAGGTTGTCTGGCATAGCAGCAGGCTCCTTTACCCCCCCAAACCATCTTACAGGACCTAGTACAAGACCTCCCCCCCCTTTTCACTTTAGAACCCCTACCCCTTTTCCCCCTATAATTTCTCTTTCCTTGTCTTTTTCAAGAACTGTGGTGAGTGTTGTGGAAGTTCCACAGTGGGGCTTTTTGTGATTGTGTCCTTAATATGGTGCTTGTCTGCCCTTTGTCTTGTCTGCAAACCAGAAGTTAGATCTAAGACTTGGTTAGATTTGGGTTAGTTTGCCTGATAAAAAGGTACGCGTACTCAGTTGTTGCACTATATCAGCAGAAGACCTGTCACTGTCCCAGTATTGGTTATGGTGGTGCTCTTCACTAGGGACTAACTTTTTTGTGTACTTGCTTATCTCTTCAGTGAATCTGCAGCCTTGGTTGGTTGGTTGGTTGGTTGGTTTGTTTCATCCTGTTCAGATACCACCTTACATAATCAGGCCCTGGAGAGATTGCTCACTGCCCGAGCACACGCACTGCTCTGTTCAAGGACCCGAGTTCAGTTCCCAGCACCCATGTCAGGTTGCTCTCCATTGCATTTTACTACAGCTCCAGGGGACCTGACCACTCCTTCTGGCCTTCAAAGGTACCCCACATGTGTGGTGTACAGTCACATAAACAAGCTGAAAGTAGAAGACTAATTAAAAGGCTTGCTTAATCAGATATTAAATAGCATACCATTTATCAGGCATTAGCTATTACAGTTCAGGTCCTGTTTGCCAACTTGAAGTCCATAGAGTTTCTGATTTCTGCATTTTATAGTGTGTTGTAGTTGTAAAGGTATTTATTTCTAGACTTGGGGTACTGAATATAGGTAGATATCACATCCTATAAAGGTTTTTTGTCTCCCATAGCACTTGATAAGGATTTTGCATATATAGTAGGCACTCAGTAATTGTTTTTTCCGTAGAAAATTAGCAAAGAAATCTCCAAAGCCTTTTTTTTCAGTTTAAGAGCTGTTTACTCTCTGCTTTAAGTACTTTCTAAATTTAATGTTAATTACACTTCTTTCTTTTTTCTTTTTTAGGTAAATGAGAAATCAGGACAGCTTATACAGTATGACAAATTTTATATACATGAAGTACAAGAACTGATAGACATAAGGAATGACTATATCAACTGGGTCCAACAGCAAGCCTATGGAGTGGTACGTCTCTGCACTGGGAGATGGAACTTATGTGCCAAACAAGTATTTTCATAGCTTTTATTCCAAGTGGTGCATTCTTTTACAATAATGCATTGCATATATGCAGATATTTTCCCAACACCAAACCAGCAGTAAAGATTGTATTTTTCTAGAGAAAATGCAGGTGTTGCTTGGACTTTGCACTCTTCTTATTTTCTATAAGGTTACCTACTTCTTCGCTAATGTTCAGAGTAATAGATATCGGGTCTTTTAGCAATACTGTGAGATGTTTGCTTCAGGAGCAGGAGAGAGCCCTGGGACCACTGAGTCTGTGTTTTAATTTTATTTCAGATTGTTGATATTGTCCACATATAGATGAACTTCTTTGCATGTGACTGAAGGTCTTTAGTAACCAGATCCTTACTGTCCCATGAGAACCAAACAGAGTGGCATATACCTGTCATCTCAGTACTCCACTGGCTGAGGCAGTGAGTTCTGGGCCAGCCTGATGGAAAAGTAAAACCATCTTAATAGGCTCTCTCTTCCTGACTTTCAATATTTGCATGAAGTTTGGTAGTCTTGTCATCCAGACGAATCTTAGTACAAAACCATGATGATATCAAACTAAATCTCATTGAGGAGCTATTTTGTTGTTCATTATTTTCTGATAAGAATGAAGTCATAGAGGACTATAAATTTTTTAGGGTTTTTTTGTTTGTTTTGTTTCTCATTCTTTATGATCTATAGTATAGTTCTTACCTCTCCATTTTTTAATGATTGTGATATTATTGCAGGAAGCTGGCGCTTTTTTTTGTTGTTTGTTTGTTTTTCTTTGAAACAGCCCTGCTTGGCCTGGAACCTGCCATGTAGACCAAACTGGCCTTGAACTCAATAGAGATCACCTCCCTCTGCCTCCAGAGTTCTGGGATTAAAGGCCGTGCCACTATATCTAGTTCTTCCTTTGTTTTTGTTTTTGTTTTTTGAACTTTTGTTGTTGTTGTTTTTTGAGACAGGGTTTCTCTGTGTAGTTTTGCGCCTCTCCTGGAACTAGCTTTGTAGACCAGGCTGGCCTTGAATTCAAAAAGATCTGCCTGCCTCTGCCTCCCGAGTGCTGGGATTAAAGGTGTGCGCCACCACCGCCCGGCTCTTCCTTTGTTTTAAAGAGAGTTCATCACACTTTTGCATTTACACAGAACTTTTTTTTTTTTTTTTTTTTTTTTGGTTTTTTTGATTTTTTTTGGTTTTTTGAGACAGGGTTTCTCTGTGTAGCTTTGCGCCTTTCCTGGAACTCACTTGGTAGCCCAGGCTGGCCTCGAACTCACAGAGATCCGCCTGGCTCTGCCTCCCGAGTGCTGGGATTAAAGGCGTGCGCCACCACCGCCCGGCTACACAGAACTTTTAAAGACGTCTCTCTAAAGTTTAAAAAAAAAATAAGATCCCAGTTTCATTGCTAGTCTTAATACTGAGTTGCGTTCACACAGTATTAGTAAAGTTTTAAAGACTATCCTAGCTGGGCAGTGGTGGCGCACGCTTTTAATCCCAGCACTCGGGAGGCAGAGGCAGGCCATCCTGGTCTACAAAGCAAGTTCCAGGACAGCTAGGAGAAACCCTGTCTCGAAAAACAAAGCAAACAAACAAACAAAAAACAGTATCCTAAAAATATTCGTGCTGTTTTGTGATGATGTGTATATTCGTGTGGAAGTACAATTACGTATATGCAAAAATACATGTATTTATATATCACAAACATGAATGCCAGTTTGGTTTATAGGGTAAGGGAGTAGTTGTTTTTCTGAAGACAAATTCTTGCTATCTCCAGGCCTGATTCAACCTTGGAAAAACGTTATGCGTCAGCTTCTTAGTGTTGGGATTAGAGGCCTGTGTCATCATTGCAGCTTACGTACAGTTACCCAGCAAGAGTTATGATAAGGGGCCGGAGAGATGGCTTAGCAAATTAGAGCACTGGCTGCTCTTCCAGAGTACTTGAGTTCAGGTCCCAGCCACCTATAACTCCAGCTCCAGAGGATCTAATGTCCTTTTCTGTGCCCACACTCAGACACTCACACACAGTTTAAAAATAATAAAATGCAATTTAAAATATATTTTTATTATATGTATGGGTGTTTTGCTTTCTATGTATATCTGGGCTCCACTTGTGCACCTAGTACCTACTGAGGTCAGAAGATGGTGTTTGGGTCCTCAGGAACTAGAGTTGTGAGCTACCATGCGGATGCTTGGAATTGAACCTAGTTCTCTGGAAGAGCTCTTCTTACCTGTTGCGCCATCTTTCCCCTTCTTCCTCCTTTTCTTTTTGAAAAGTTATGACCTGTGCCAGTGAGGTGGCTCAGCTGGTAAAGGGGCTTGCCACCAAGTCTGATGACCTGATTGGTCTCCTTGGAACCCATGTAGTGGAAGAAACTGACTCCTACAAGTTACCCTCTGATCTTCACACGTATGCTGTGGCATGCACGCACCCCCCCCACACACACACACAAATAAATGCATTAAAAGTAAAACTTTGGTGGCGCACGCCTTTAATCCCAGCACTCGGGAGGCAGAGCCAGGCGGATCTCTGTGAGTTCGAGGCCAGCCTGGACTACCAAGTGAGTCCCAGGAAAGGCGCAAAGCTACACAGAGAAACCCTGTCTCGAAAAACCAAAAAAAAAAAAAAAAAAGTAAAACTTAAAGTTATCATCTATGTGTGGTAGGACATACTTATAATACCAGCACTCAGGAATTGGAGGCAGAAAATGATCAGAAGTTCACTTTCCTCGTTCTATTTCAAAAGAAAAGAAAGGTCCATGTTGGATTTGTCATGTTTGAAATACATAGAGATTTGAGTTAAGTGATTTTTTGGGGGTAGGGGATGGGATTTGTGGGGTTTTTTTTTCTTTGATGTTGTATATTTGTAAGTTATAAATCTTGTTCATACAGTATTGTGCTGTGTGTCTAAATTTGTCCTAGGGAATTTATGGATAGTGATTGATCTAGCAACCTGGCATGCTCATTAGTATGATAGATGGGCAGGTGTAACATCAGGATAGACCAGCATTGGGAGGACACACTGATATTTAACTTCCCCAGGTAGGGAGTTCTTCTCAATTATCAAAGCATGTTAGAATTTAGCCACCTACAAAATCGGAGGAAAAACACATGTGACTGTCTTTATTTCTTATAACCATTTGCCAAGTTGGGAGGGGGTATGTCCCACTCCATTCTCTGGTTTTATCATTTGTTGTTAAGTTTTCAGAGAACTCAAAGAACTACTACACAGCCAAGTGCAGTTTATTACAGACTAAGAATACAAATTAAAACTGGTCAGGTTAAGACACATCAGGAAGACTTTAAGAGCGGTATCAGTAGCTCCTGTTCTTTCCTCATGGAAAGTCATAAATGGTTACTGGCATTGCTATTTGATAGTGCTCAGAAGATTGCTAAGCAATGGGGCTGACTTGTGCCCAGTGTTGTTTTTTTTTTTTTTTTTTTTTTTTGGTTTTTCGAGGCAGGGTTTCTCTGTAGCTTTGCGCCTTTCCTGGGACTCACTTTGTAGACCAGGCTGGCCTCGAACTCACAGAGATCCGCCCGCCTCTGCCTCCCGAGTGCTGGGATTAAAGGCGTGCGCCACCACCGCCCGGCGTGCCCAGTGTTTTTATTGGGTGTCCATCAGTTCTCACATTGTGTTCAACTTTTTTTAATTTTGCATGTATGAGTATTTTGCCTGCATGTATGTACGTACTGTGTGTGTGTGTGTGTGTGCGCGCGCTGCGGGGGTGCCTGTAGAGGTCAGATTAGGGGGCCATCAGAGCCCCAGGATCTAAGTTACAGACAGTTGTGAGGCTCCATGTGGGTGCTGGGAACTGAACCCCTGTCCTCTGTTAGAGAGTTAAGAGTATTTAAGTGCCCTTAACTGCTGAGCCATCTCTCCAGCTCCATGTCTGAATGTCCTAAAGGCAGAACTATCAGATGGCTGAAGTCTGCATCGTAAGTTGTATTATTTACATTGTCAGCAGCTAAAGATCGCTGTCATTCCAAAGACCCATAATAGCCCAGGGCAAATGCCTTCTGTTTGGATAAAGTTAATTCTTCATTACAATAGTCACCAGGTGCAGATTTAGTAGCATATTTTTGAAGATTTTAGTACTTAGACATGTAAACCCTGAGCATGTGTGCAAGCACTCAGTAAGAAAGCACGTAACTCAGTTGGTAGAATGCTTGTTTAATCTGTTAGAAGCCCTTGGTTTGGTACCCAATACCAAACAAAACAACATGGTAGCATATATCTATAATCCCAGGAGGCAGGAAGAGAAGAGTTCAAGGCCAGCATGAAATACATGAGACCCCTCGTAAAAAAGTTTGTACAGATGTGGGCTGTGGATGTAGCTCACTGTTCAAGCACTGACTTAGTATGTGCAAAGCCCTGGGTTTAATTCCTGGATTTGGAAGGAAAAAGGTATACATTTCTTTCTATCCTCTTAAGTAAACTTGCATTATTTTTCCTTCATAAATACTGTGTTTATACAATTTAGCAACCTATATCTTTGTGTTGTGTTTTTTATTTTAAGTTAATGTTGTTTTCAAAAACACTGAGAGCTAGCAAGATGGCTTAGAGTTAGGTAAAGCACTTGCTATGCAAACGTAAGAACCCACAGTGCTGGGAAGAGAACCAGCTTACACAGGCAATCTCTTAACCCCCATGGGCACACCTGCATTCTCTCTTACACGTCCATAACAATAAACAAAAAAATGTAAGGACACAGACTGAGCATGATGATACTTAACTTTAATACAGGAGCCGGAGGCTTGCCGATCTCTGAGTTTGAGGCTTTCCTGGCTTATATAGGAAGTTTCATTCCAGCCAGAGCTATACAGTGAAACCGTGTTTCAGAAAGAAATTTTAAGGGGAAAAAAGACAACCACCATAAGATACCTTATATCTTTCTGGTTGTCTGTCCCATAACAATTTATGGCAGCTTATCTCTCATTTTGCTTCCATGTAATATTTTAATGTACTAAGCATTTTTACTTCATTGAGATCAGACAAGTCTGAGAAATATTTCTTCCCTTTTCCAGGTAAAGAAACAGCCATAAAGAAGTATCAGGCTAAGAATTAGTTTGCTAGAGTATGTAAATTCTGCAAGCGGGGAAACTTAGTTGCTGAAATCAGATCTCATTATGTTTAGACTTACTAGTTTCATGGTACAGAGTACTCAAACATCTTAAATTTATAGATACAGAGGTAGAAAGGTGCTTGTGGAATGGTGAACTTTTTTGTTGATTTCTTTCCTACCTCATTAGATCAATGTTCGGCTGTAACGATATATAAATTACTTGTTGACTAGAACTAGAACACTAACATTGCTCTTTCCTCATTCTGCATTGCTGTCTTAGGATGTCAGCCATGGATTAACTGAGGTAAGTTGGGTGCAATAAAGTCTCTTTCATGAAGCATGTTCTGTTTTTTCCTTTGTAAAGAGTCAAATTGGTCTTTTGTGTGATTTTTGTATTTTAATGTGCATATAAAACTAAGCCAGGCGGTGGTGGCACACGCCTTTAATCCAAGCAGAGGCAGAGGCAGAGGCAGAGGCAGGCAGATCTCTGTGAGTTTGAGGCCAACCTGGTCTACAAATCAAGTTCTAGGACTATTGCACCCAGAAACCCTGTCTCGAAAAAGCAAGGGAAAAAAAAGGTCTATAGAAGTTATTCTGCATATTATTATTTCAGAAAAGTTTTCTAAATTAAAAGCTGTTGCTGGGCATGATGGCTTGCTTCTTTAATCCCAGCACTTGAGATGCAGAGGCAGGCAGTTTATCTGAGTTTGAGGCCCGCCTGGTCTACATAGTGTGAGTTCAGTGAGACTCTATCTTAGGAAAAAACAACAGCAACAACAAAAAAGTCATGTTATTTAACATTATACCTATATGATACCTTCTAACAAGATTTACTCTCCTTGTCTTCCAATATAAAATGTGGTCTGTTCTCCAAAATACAATTTTATTTTAAAATTTTATAAATGCTTACCTAATAGAGTTAAGTATTAGAGAAGTAAAATTACCTATTTTTTTAAAAATTATTCTTACCTGTGTGTTACCTTACTATGTAAATTAAAGTACTAGTTCTAGTACTTTGACCTGAGTAATGCATGGCCCTAAGCTTTCTTTTAAGAACTGAGGGTATTGTGTTACTTCTTTTATGTTATGTGTTATGTTTTGCATTAGGCATTGTTTGGTGTGGTTTTCCCGAACTAATGAAGAGTTAGTTAGCTTAAATTATAAACTATTGTTTACTTCTTCAGAAGAGTGTCACATAACTATGGAAAGATAGGACTGGTACCAGGGACGGCTCAGTGCACAAGGCTCCATGCACAATCCCAGCATAAGAGTGTGTATTGGGGAAGGGGAGGTGAAAACAGCTTGAAAACATGATTAGGATTTGAAATATTACAAGCACATAGACTTCCCTGTAGGAGCTAAAGCAGCAATTTTCAACCTGTAGGTCGCGATCCCTTTGGGGGTCGAATGACCATCTCATGGGGGTCGCCTAAGACCATCAGAATTAGCAGGTATTTACGTTACAATTCCAAGGGTATCGAAATGACAGTTCTGAAGTAGCAATGAAAATACTTTTACGGTTGGGGGTCACCACAGCATGAGGAGCTGTATTAAATGGTCATAGCATTAGGAAGATTGAGAACCACTGAGCTTAACAGAGATCCATAGTGATGTATAGAAATGAAGACTCAGGAACAGGAGATGGGTTCAGGGGGTAAAGATACCTGCCATTGGACCCACATAGTGGAAGGAGAGAAATAACTATCGCAGGTTGTCCTCTGACCTCCATACACACATTATGGCATGCATGCACAAACAAGCACAAAATAACAATTTTAAAATGTGATTTTTGTAAAAGTTTCAGCAATTGGTTCAGCAAATAAAGGCACCTACTGCCAAACATGACAGCCTGGGATCAGTCCATAGGACCCACCTAATGGAAAGAACTCATATCTGACCTTCACAAGCATGCCATGAATGACATCAGTATGCCTTCATACATACCCATACAAAATAATTTTTTAGGCCGAGCGTGGTGGCACACACCTTTAATCCCAGCACTTGGGAGGAAGAGGCAGATGGATCTGTGAGTTCGAGGCCAACCTAGTCTACAGGGTGAATTCCCAGACAGCCCAGGCTATACAGAGAAACCCTACCTCAGAGAGCGAGAGAGTGTGACCTTTTTAATAATTTCTAACCATACTAGTGAATGAACAAAGAGTATGATGATCATCTTTACCAAAATTGACAGCTCCCACACACCACAACCAGCTTGAACTAATAAGTTCATTTCTTTCTTTCCAGTTGGCAGATATCCCTGTGACAATTTGTACATATCCATTTGTATTTGATGCCCAAGCAAAAACTACTCTGTTACAAACAGATGCAGTCTTACAGATGCAGGTAAACACTATACAGTGCTAATTTGATTTGAGGATGCTTCCAAAACTTGTCTCTGCTTATTTATTTATTTATTTGTTTGTTTGTTTATTTATTTATTTATTTTTTAGAGTATTAGAAGCACACGTAGTAATTGATGGGGACAGTATTGTAGACTGTCCTTTGCGTAGTGCCTTGTGTAACTGTGAAGACTGCTATAACACACAGGAATGTGAAATCTGCTTATTTTACAAAAGGAGCTCTGTTAAGGTTCTGCTCCAGGTTCCTACCTCAAGCTTCTATCCCAGCTTCCCTTCATGAAGGACTGTAAGCTATAGGATAAAATAAACCTTCCCCCACCTCCTAATTAGGAACTGTAATAAAAATAGAATAATGTAGCCTTTATTCACGTTATTTGAGAAAAGATGGAGGGAATGAAAGGCGAGATAATATCAGACTTGGAAGCACTTCATCACTTTAATGGGAAGAGAGTTTGAAATTGCCTGTGGCCTGGCATGGTGACACACACACTTAATCCCAGCTCTGAATTCAGAGGCCAGTCTGGTCTGTGTAGCCAGGTCCAGAACAGCCAGGACTACATAGAGAGACTGTCTCAAAAAAGGAAGGAAGGAAAGAAAAATTTCTTTGAGGTTGGTCATAGTTTTTGTCATTGTTGTTTTTTCTTTTTTGGTGTTTGGGGGCCAGGGAGAGGTTGGGGAGACAGGATCTCACTGCACAGCCCTGACTGGCTAGCCCAGAATGGCTTCAATCACTGAGATCTGCCTTCAGAATGCCTCCTTTCCTTTCTGTTTCCCTTTTACAGTGAGCTTTTTTATTCATAATGAAGATTTTAAAAACTAGTTCATGGAAGAGGCTGGGCAAAGTGGCACATGCCTTTAATCTAGCACTTGGGAGGCAGAAGCAGGGCGATGTCTGTGAGTTCCAGGCCACCTAAAGCTACACAGTGAGACCCTGCCTCAAAAAAAAAAGTGTGTGTGTATTGAGGCTATCACAATGAAGCTTTATGCTAACTAAAATAAAATAGCTGAGCACGGTTGTACTTACCTGTGATCCCAGCCCTAGTCCAGCATTTGGAAAGTGGAGCAAAGCAGGAGTTCATGGCCATCCTGCTCTGTTGCTATGAAGAGACACCAGGACTAAGGCAACTTATTAAGGAAAGCTTATTTAATTGGGGGACTTGCTTACAGTTTTAGAGTTAGTCGGTATGACAGGAGGCAGACAGTGAAGCAGTAGCTGAGAGTTTTATATTCTAATCTGTAGGCAGGACGCCTACCCCCTAGTGACACACCTCCTCCATCAAGGCCACCCTTCTAATCCTTCCTGAATAGCCTGCCACTGGGAACTAAATATTCATATACATGAATGAGCCTATGGGGACCGTATACTCTCAAACCTCCATAGTCAACTACATAGCAAATTCAAGGCCAGCCTAGGTTAAATGAAACTATCTCAAAGTAAAACAAAGATGATTTTGTTGTTGTTTGTTTTCTAGATGGCTATTGACCAGGCCCACAGACAGAATGTCTCCTCTCTTTTTCTTCCGGTGATTGAGTCTGTGAATCCCTGCTTAATTCTAGTGGTTCGCAGAGAGAATATTGTAGGAGATGCAATGGAAGTCCTCAGGAAAACCAAGAACATAGATTACAAAAAGCCACTCAAAGTAAGTGAGCGCCGCTTCACATGCATTGGGGCTGCTATTTAAAAGCTGTTTCAGGTCCTTTTAGGCTTTTTGTGTATATTGGAAAGTGTTTGTGGGGTTTTTTTTTTTAAGTATATAATTGATTATATAATAATCAAGACTTACTTGATTCTATATGTTTTGCCTCCATGTATGTGCATCGTGTGTGGCCTGACACCCGCAGAGGTCAGAATAGAGAGTTAGATAGATCCTATGAAACTGTAGTTAACAGATAGTTGTGAACCAAGTAGGTGCTGGGAAACCAACCTGAGTTTTCTGCAAGAGCAACAACTGCTGAGCCAGTTCTTTAGCCTCAGGAAAGTTAAAAATTAAATTATATATTTAATGTTTGAAAGTATAAATTGCTAAGATTTATTCATTTTTTATTTATTTTTCTTCCCCCGGAGCTGAGGACCGAACCCAGGGCCTTGTGCTTACTAGGCAAGCGCTTTACCACTGAGCTAAATCCCCAACCCCTTTTTCTTTTTCTTTCTTTTTTTGCTAAGATTTATTAGCAATAAATAGCATGTTCCAGGATCTCTGAAATGCACTTTGATTTCTTTACCGTCCATTCAATGTTCACATTGCCGTTTTAGGTTATATTTGTTGGAGAAGATGCTGTTGATGCAGGAGGTGTACGCAAAGAGTTTTTCTTGCTCATCATGAGGGAATTATTGGATCCTAAATATGGCATGTTTCGGTATTACGAAGATTCCAGGCTCATTTGGTTTTCAGATAAGGTAAAATGCCCATCTACCACAATTATTTCTTTATATCTTTGCTTCTATACCCTGTGTATCAAATTCACTCAGGAAGACTAGATTCCTAATATAGTTTGGTCAGAGGTTTGCTTTATTACAACTTGAAGTTATGAACTTTTAGACTTACTGTCAAAACAGAACCCTTATTTTTATATATTTAAAATTAAGAAAATAAATTGAGGAACAATCAGCTTAAAAACAATGCTGATGAGCAGTTGTGGCTTATGCCTATCGGCACTTGGGAGGCAGAGGCAGGTGGATCTCTATGAGTTCCAGGCCAGCCTGGTTTAGAGAGCTAGTTCCAGGACAGCCAGGGCTACTCAGAGAAACCCTGTCTTCAAAAAAGCAAAAAAAGCTGAATTTTCCTTCTCTGTATTTCAGTTTGATAATTGAATAGTAATCACTATATTAGCTTCTCTTCTAGGGTGAACTCATTTATCATTAGAGATTATTGATGTCTCTTACAATTTAGATTAAGGGCCAGTATTGTAGTGTGTGAAGCAGATCTTCACACCTCACATTTTCATATAGGAAGCCACCTGTTGGCTATGACTGCTTTTGACACGTTTGTGTCAAAGGCAGAGTTGATTAGTTACAAGTACCCTGTGTCCAACAAAGACTTGAGGTATTTACCAGCTGTGTGTGTGTGTGTGTGTGTGTGTGTGTGTGTGTGTGTGTGTGTGTGTGTGTGTGTGTGTGTAGACTTCGTTGCAGGAGGCTGGCTGTCTTGTGTGAGGGTAGCAGTTATTATTGTTCAGTGCCTAGGATAATTCCTGAGAGGTAACAAAATAATGCCACTATCATTACACTGTCTTGGATGCTTATAGAGAATTCCCCCCTACATTATGTGATAAGTGTCTAGTTTACCAGGAAAGGGGTCAGTCTGTTCAGTACCTGTTCTTGAATAGACCCAGTGTTCTCTAGCACCCTCCAGTGGTTACAGTGTAGTGTTTGATGTTGTGTTTCTCAGTTTGCTGCAGTTGTTATCTTTATTGAGGCCACCCCACATTGTCTCATCTTGTCTACTGACGGCTTTGAGGTGTTGCCTAGAGCCTTGTCACACACCCTGAGCACTCTGCTAGTTCCGCTAAATGTTCTAGACTTTAAAAACATAGCCAAATGGTGGCACCAATATTATGTAAGTGAAAATACAATTTTTTAAGTTGTTGAGTCATTTATTTCATTTTTAGGGTATAGCCATGTTAGATAGACAACCAATGGTGTATAAATAAATATTTTTAAAAAAAGCTTGGCAAAAACAGATATAGTGACTCACACCTGCAATCCCTGTGGTTGAGAGGTGAGTTTTAGGGCAGCTTGACTACATCTAGACTTGCAGTTCTAGGCCAGACCCTGTCTCAAAAAATGACAACTAACCAAAAGCAAGGCATGGTGGTGTGAGACCCCAACACTAGGTAGGAAGGCAGAGGCAGGAGGGTCTCTAGCTCATGGGGCAGACAGGCTAGGCTAGCTGTTGACCCCCAGCCTTTCCTCAGAGCAGGTGGATAGCTTTCTTGAGGGTGACACATGGGGTTGTCATCAGCCACCACACATGGGCATGCACACACAGACACATGTACACATTTTTAAGTGTTTAGCTTTTGTTGTCTGTCAATCATCCTCTTGTTCCATCCCATGCTCGGGATCGGACTTGGGGCCATACCCACAGTAGGGCAAGCCTAGCAGTCCACGGTTTATGTTTAATGACATGGAAATGCTTAACGTTTCTGGAAAAAAAGTCAAATGTGAAGCCATGTGCCTGTCTGTAGTCCTGACTGTCCTGGCTCTCTCTTTGTAGACCAGGCTGGCCTTGAATTTAGAGATCCACCTGCCTCTGACTCCGAAATGCTAGAATTAACCACCACTGCTGGCTAATAAGCAGGTTTTTTTTTTTTTTTTTAATTATGTATACAGTGTTCTGTCTGCACATACGCCTGCATGCTAGAAGAGGGGGCACCAGATCTCATTACAGATGGTGTGAGCCACCATATGGTTGTCAGGAATTTAACTTAGAACCTCTGGAAGAGTAGCCAATCGATTCTCTTAACCACTGAGTCATCTCTCCAGCCCCCTAAGCAAGTTTTTAATAACAGTATCAAATGGAAATGTACCCAGTGATGGCCATGAGCTGCTTTCTTGTTAATTTTGTGTCGTCAGAATTTTCCTACTATAGAGATTGTGTTTTTGTACTAAAAATCAAGATTTTTAACTTGGAAGAGATGTCTTTTATTATTTCTTCTTTGTATTTTTAGACATTTGAAGACAGTGATTTGTTCCATTTAATTGGTGTTATCTGTGGATTGGCAATTTATAACTTTACTATTGTGGACCTCCATTTTCCTTTGGCTTTATATAAGAAACTACTGAAACGGAAGCCATCCCTCGATGATCTGAAAGAGTTGATGCCCGATGTTGGGAGGTTAGTGTTCAAAAAGCTTAGAGTGGGTTGGGGCTAAGAGGAGAGGAATGTCCAGAGAAAGCTTTTTTTCTAGAAATAATCATGTTTTGTTGTTCTGTTAACATATTTTAAGTAAACACTGTTTCAATAATGGAAAGTCTGACATATTCATAAGCAGAATTGTTAAAATCACCTGTTTTACTTTAAATAAGCACTTTTTTTTTTTTTTGCAGAAGCATGCAGCAGTTGCTGGACTATCCAGAAGATGACATAGAGGAAACATTTTGTCTGAATTTCACAGTAAGATGAACAGAAAGCGGGTGGCCTTTTTTAACACCTGTGTTTTAGGATTTCTCTTTTCCAATGTGTGTGTATAAGGGTGTTTAGTTTGCTTGTATACCTGCACATCATGTATGCCTGCTGCCCATGGAGGTCAGAAGAGGGTGCCCTGGGATTGGAGTTACACATGGTTCTGAGCTGCTGTGTGGATTCTGGGAATTGAATCCAGGTCCTCTGGAAGATCAGCCAGTGTTCTTAACCACTAAGCCATCTCTCTAGCCCCATAAATGGAATTCTTAACCCTGCAGCTAACATTTATTGAACATTTGCTGTGTGCCAGCCACAATGCATGCATTATTTCATTTTATTCTCAACAATCCTGTGTAGCTGGAGAGTTTTCTCTCCGCATTCCACCAAACCCCAGTAGTCCAACAGCCCACTTATAAAATAAACACACAGACACTTATATTATTTAAACTGTTTGGCCTAATGGCTCAGGCTTCTAGCTATCTAGTTCTTACATCTTAAATTAATCCATTTCTATAAATCTATACCTTGCCACGTGGCTCGTGGCTTACCGGCGTCTTCACGTGCTGCTTGTCATGGCGGAGGCTGGCAGTGTCTCCTCCCACCTTCCTGTTCTCTCAGTTCTCCTCTCTGTTAGTCCCGCCTATACTTCCTGCCTGGCCACTGGCCAATCAGTGTTTTATTTATTGACCAATCAGAGCATTTGACATACAGACAATCACACAGCAATCCTGTGAGATTGTTTTAATCCTTAATATACAGATAAACTGAATTAATTGCATGTCAGTCATTCACCAGCTGTGTGATTTCAGTAATTATATACTTTGCTAATTATAATGATAAGGGATCTTAAATTCAGGAGACTTATTCATTTCTGAGCCTGTAGATACAGGAATGATTAGAGATGGAAAGATTAACAAAAGAGTATCACTAGTGAACTTAAGCTACTTAGTAGATTGATTCCTCCAGTATGTCTGTTTGCTTCTCATTGAGTCCATCCTTGACTCTCTCTTTTGTCGGTTCTGTCCTTTGACCATGGATCCAAGAATTGAACCTAGGCTCTCAGGTTTGCACAGCAAGCAGCTTTTCCTAATGAGCCATCTGTCAGACGTCTTAGGTCCTTACAGGATTGGGATGTGAATGGTGTATTTGTAAGGAAATTTGATACATGTTTAAGCTGAAGTCAAATTATTGTGTATTTTTTTCTCATAAGAAAAACCTTCCTGGGGCTGGAGCACTTCCTGCTCTTGCAGCAGTTTCCAGCACTCCGTTTGGAAACTCACAGTTGCCGTTAACTTAGCTGCGTGGGCCCATGCCTCTGTCCTCCACAGGCACCCGCACTTACAGGCGCGCGCGCACGCGCGCGCGCACACGCACACACACACACACACACACACACACACACACACACACACACACACACAGACCTGCACACCTAACTTGATGGCTTCTGTTTGAAGGGAGGTCAGATTTCTTTACAGGTATGACTCTTGGTAGGTTCACCATACTCCATAGTGGATGATCCCATACACGGGAGTACTTTATGTTTGGGTGCTGTATGACAACTTTTCCTGGCAAGCTGTACCGATACACCAAAGTCTAACTTGGTGAGCTGATGAGTTTTGTTAGGGTTACTTACAGGAATATGGGTAGCGAGTTACAGGAGCAGTGGTGACAGCAGTATCACCAAGGCCACCCCAGCATGGCTGACAGCTCACAGAGCTGGGAACCTGGAGCCCACTGCACAGCCTGCAGGCAGCTCAGCACTTGGAGAGTGTTCAGATGGTTTCTGCTTCTTGAGGCAGCTGGTCTGCTTTCAAGTCTTCTCTGCAGCTCAGATTCCTTCTGTCTGAGAGGTTCTCTCAGCTTTTATTGCTTGCTTTGGCAGAAGGATCCTAGTGAATCTGATTAGTCTCAGGGACTTCCTGAAGCTATTTTAAGTTGTTTACCTTCTTTATTTGTTTGTTTTGTTTTTGAGACAGTGTTTGTCTGTAGCTCTGGCAGTTCTAGATCAGGCTGGCCTCAAACTCAGAGATCCACTTGCCTCTGCCCAGTGCTGGGGTTAAAGGCTGTACCACCACTGCCCAGATGTTGTTTACCTTCTTGCTCAAGATGCTTCTTCCCCTGAGGGATGAAATATTTTGATCTCAGAGGAAACTGTTACACAACAGTGGGCAGAATTAGATTATAGGTTCCTTTAAAAAAAAAAAAACTCACAAAAATCAGGGGCAGTATGATAGGTAAGAGTGAATCTGGGAGGAAGTTAATAAAAAATAAACTAACCATTAAAAATAATAATAAATAGTAGCCAGGTCTTGTGGTACATACTTTTAACCCCCAGAGGCATATGAATCTCTTTGAGTTCAGAGCCAGTCTGGTCTACATATTGAGTTCCAGGACAGCCAGAACTATACATTGAGACTCTGTTTTGGGGTGGGGTGGGAGGACGAATGTTGAGGACGAGGAGGAGGAGGAAAGAATGGGGAGGGAACCTTAGAATGCTTTCCAATTTCTGTAGATTCACTTGTGTCAATTTAAGATTCCTTGACTTTTTTTTTTTTTTTTTTTTTTTGGTTTTTCGAGACAGGGTTTCTCTGTGTAGCTTTGCGCCTTTCCTGGAACTCGCTTTGGAGACCAGGCTGGCCTCGAACTCACAGAGATCCGCCTGGCTCTGCCTCCCGAGTGCTGGGATTAAAGGCGTGCGCCACCACCGCCCGGCCGATTCCTTGACTTTTTAATGATTCATTTATTGTATGTGCATTGGTGTTTTGCCTGTATGTATGTCTGTATGAGGGTGTTGGATCCCCTAGAACTGGAGTTACAGACAGTTGTGAGATGCCATGTGAATGCTGGGAATTGAAGAGCAGCAAGTGCTCCTAACCACTGAGCCATCTCTCCAGCCTGATTCCTTGACTCTTTGTTAGTATTATAGTTGACTAAAATATTGAGATTTGTGAAGTTTAAGTTCTAATTTATTTATCAATACATACATTCCTATATATTCAGGAATATTGGTAAATCAAACATTTCTTCCGGCTCCTTTTATGGCTTGTACAATAAAAGCTATGAGAACATCAAAGACATCATTTCTATTTTTTAAAAAGTGTGTGTGGGTGTGTGGGTGTGGGTGTGTGTACAGATGCATGCACAGGCATGCACAGACTCATACATTGAACATGTAGAGCTCAAAGGACAGCATAGGACATCAGCTCTCCTTCAGTGTATGGATCTTAGGGGTGAACTCAAGTTCCAGATTTGGCAGCAGGTGCTGAACCATCTCAACACCTCCTGAAGTTTATTTTATTGTTTTTAATTTGTATGTGTATGTGGTGTGCTGTATGTGTGTGTGTACAATGATTGGCTTGCCCATGTGGTGCAGGTGGAGGCTGGAGGGTGACATTGGGATGTCGTCCTCATTTTCTTCTTAGTTTTTGAGGCTGTAGCTTGAGGTCGCTGCCTTTGCTGGCCTGGCTGGCCTGATCTGCCCAGTGGTGCTGAGGATCCAGCTCAGTTCATCATTTTTGCAAAGCAAGCACTTTATCCACTGAGTCATTTCTGTAGCTTCTATGGTTTGACTTTGCAGTTACTCCACTGTTTATATAATTACATCATACAATATTCTTTCATATACTCTGCCCTTTTGTTCGAGCCACTTGCCATACACTTTCAGAACTTTATATCTACTTTCTTACTTGTCCTTTTGTTGGGTTGATGTATGTGTATGGAATAGTATAGTTTTGTTGAGATGACTTCTATGTGGTGTGGTAAAATTGTGTTCTTATCCTTTTGACAAGTATTTATCCCTTACAAGATAGTGAACTAAAAGCAAGAAGAATGTATTCCCATAGCTCTCTGTGGATACAAAAAATGGACTAGTAGGAGAAAGAAAAGGTTTTGAAATACTATCACCTTATAAACCAAATGAATATGTAACTGAAAACTCCCTGTCAAGTGAACATGACAGAGAAGATGGGAAAGTTGTTGTCATGTGGAAGGGTGTACTGCTGGTGTAAATGCAGACAGAGATCAGGTTCTCAGTCTCTCTCCTGAGGAAGTACTTCCTGCGATGTGGTTACATTTTGAAGTGGTTGTTTGCCTGTTGGATCAGGAGAAATGCTCAGGTTGCCTGTATTCAGCTGCCCAAGTACATGGGAATGTATCAGGGGTTGCAGTAGACTGTCAGGCGACTAGAAAAGGGGGAGGCCTAGTTGAGGCTCTAAAGCCTAGTTTTTTTTTTGTTTTTTTTTTTTAAGATTTATTTATTATGTAATCGGAAGAGGGCACCAGATCTCATTACAGATGGTTGTGAGCCACCATGTGGGTGCTGGGAATTGAACTCAGGACCTCTAGAAGAGCAGTCAGTGCTCTTAACCTCTGAGCCATCTCCCCAGCCCCCTAAGCCTAGTTTTAAGTAGGCTCTTTTTAGCATAAATTTGCTAGTTTGTATGTTTAATGAGAGAAAAGAATGTTACATTTAAGAGTATTACAGGTTTTGGGTTTTAACATTGACCTTTTAAATTGTTTGTTGATTAACAGATCACAGTTGAAAACTTCGGTGCAACAGAAGTGAAAGAGCTGGTTCTGAATGGTGCAGACACAGCTGTGAACAGACAGAATCGGTGAGTTCATTGCGTGGCCTCAGTGGCCTCAGTGCAAGGGTTAGTGGGCATTTCCCAGTGTTCCTAGAAACCTGTCACCACTTGAAGAAGACAGTATTGTAGGGTGTGTGTGGTGGTGAATGCCTTTATTCCCAGCACCTCAGCCTCTGATCCAGCCAGGACTCCAGGAGACCATGTCTCAAAACAGTCTGAAAGCAAACAAACAGAATTGAATGTTTAATGGGAAAGTAATATGCCTTTGCTCCTAAAATCCCCTTTAAGCTGTAAGTAAAGGAATAAAAAGATGATGAATGAAGGAACAAAGACAAATGACAGAGGAAATGGTGGCAACTAATGAGCCAAAGGGTGGGAAATCACTTTCAGGAGTCTTCTTAATAGTTCTCAGTGATTTGGATATATTTTGAAATTATTGATAGCCAGTTTTTCCCCTCTCACTACAAATAGCCTGGGAATAATCATGCCTTTTTTTTTTTTTTTTTTTTTTTGAGATAGGTTCTTTCTACATAGCCATGACTGTCCTGGGTTTGGTGTGGTTTTGGTTTGGTTTAGTTTTCTCCCTAATGATAGTGTCCCTTTGAAATCTTAACTTTTCTAATTTTAGTTGAAAAATAGCAAGAAGTGAAGGAGCAAAAATTTAATTGGACAGTATTGGGTGTTCTCTATAAATGTATGTGTAATCTGTGTATCTGTGCCTTGGTTTCATTTCTAGGCAAGAGTTCGTCGATGCCTATGTGGATTACATATTCAATAAATCAGTGGCATCTTTATTTGATGCTTTCCATGCAGGCTTTCATAAGGTCTGTGGAGGAAAAGTTCTTCTGCTTTTTCAGCCTAATGAATTACAAGCTATGGTTATTGGGAATACAAACTATGAC
Organism: Peromyscus californicus insignis; assembly: GCF_007827085.1. NCBI lineage: Eukaryota > Metazoa > Chordata > Mammalia > Rodentia > Cricetidae > Peromyscus > Peromyscus californicus. The sequence continues at coordinate 23,339,975 of NW_026294491.1, read as the reverse complement.
TGGAAAGAACTGGAGAAGGTAAGGAAAAACCAAGCTTTACCTTTCAGAGTAGAACATGGCTTGTTGTTGGAAATCTAGCCTGTGTGCTGTTGTTGCCCTTCGTACAGCTCACTGCTGTGGCTATGAAGACACCCCTGCCCCTCCTACCCACACAGTGCATTGAGTGTTCCATGGCACTGGTGGGGTGCTCAGGAAAGTGCTATAGGAGCCCCCAACCGAATGGCCCTCCACCCAGTGCTCGATGAAGACTTTGGGTTCCCTGTTTCCCTAGCAAATCTAGTGTTCAATTGGTGTGATAAGGTCAGGCCCATCCCTGTAGGGAAGGGTCTACAAAAAAGACTTGTAGGAGGCTGTTACGGGCCATCTCAGAAACCTTCACAGGACATTGTCACTGTTGCTCTCAGTATTTTCATTTTAAAAAGAAAAAAAAAAAAATAGTACAAAATGTTTGATTTCTCTCCCTGAAAATAGTAAAAGAAACTTGTCTAAAATTCCATGTTGGTATTTTAATAAACGTTTCACACTGTTTGAATCATTATTGATAGTGTTGCACAAGCATTTCTGACGATTTTAGATCTGTTCTTCCCTTTTCCTGGGAACTAGTAGCTTCAGATTATAAATACAGGATCACAGTAGTTCCTACTCTTCAACCATGATAGGTTTTACGGGAGCCACTTTACTAGTTTAATATATATTCCTTATTGCTAAAAAAAGGTTGTGTTCTTTTTAGAATACCGAATACAAAGGGGAGTATTGGGCAGAACATCCCACGATCAAAATTTTTTGGGAAGTGTTTCATGAATTACCACTGGAAAAGAAGAAACAATTTCTATGTAAGTATTTCCGACCAGCTGCATATTCTGAGACAAGAATCTAATCGTTATAAATTGTAAAATATTAGCTCAGTTTTTAAAATTAGTTTTTGCTATTTTTTTTAAAGATTGTTGTATCTGTGTGTTATGTATGCACGTGTCCTCAGAGGCCAGAAGAGGATGTCAGATCCCCCGGAGCTATTGTTACAGGTGGTTGTGAACAGCCACCACATGGGTGCTGGGAACCTAACTTGGATCCTGTGCTACAGGGCATGGCTTGATGTCTTTTCCTATTTCTTCCCATTCATAAAAATGTTCTAGGGCATTCCTCTCTTGAAACTCTCCCCATTTATCCACTTAAGAATGTGCACTGCGCCGGGCGGTGGTGGCGCACGCCTTTAATCCCAGCACTTGGGAGGCAGAGGCAGGCGGATCTTTGTGAGTTCAAGGCCAGCCTGGTCTAGATGAGCGAGATCCAGGAAAGGCACAAAGCTGCACAGAGAAACCCTGTCTCGAAAAACCTAAAAAAAAAAAAAAAAAAAAAAAAATGTGCACTGCTTTTGCAAAGGCCCCAAAGACTGGAATAAGATCTCAAGTTCAAAGTCTGCTGGAAATAGAGTTGATGTCTGGGCAGTTACCAAGATCCTGTTTCAAAGTAAAAAGCAGAACCTGGAATCCATATGGCAGGAGAGAACTTCTGAAAATTTTCATTTCCACACACAAAAATAACAAAAACACTAATTTAACCAGTTCCCTAAATGGCTTTTCCAAAAGGGATTTCTAAATGCTTTTGTCAATTCCAACATTATTCACCAAGTATCTATTGAGTACTTCCTGTAAAAATAATTAGGGTCATATGGTGGGTGGATTTTCATGCAAAGCTGGGCTGTGGTCACTGGACTGTTGTCTAAATCGTTTTTCTTGGCAGTATTTTTGACAGGTAGTGATCGCATTCCCATTCTTGGTATGAAGAGTCTGAAACTAGTCATCCAGTCAACAGGAGGTGGTGAGAGCTATCTCCCGGTTTCCCATACGTGTTTTAATCTTTTAGATCTCCCAAAATATACAGAAAAAGAAACTCTACGATGTAAACTGATTCAAGCTATTGATCACAATGAAGGCTTCAGTTTAATATAACCTTGGAGTTCTGACTGTTCTGTTTAGTGCAAAGGTATCAAACCACTTGTCTTTTTCTTGTGAATTCAGCATAGTGAGAAGCATTTGCAATTCTTACTTGCAAATTGTTCACTACTGTATTGATGAAAGCCAAATATTAAAGAAAACTTGAGCAACTGTTAATACTAAACTTACTGTACATAACCATGAATTGTCCCCATCCTCATAAACATACAAGTATTGTGAATACATTAAAGTTTTACTAACAGGAATTTTAAGAGTTTGCATATTTCAGAAATGACCTGATGTGTGAGTGCATGTTGCTTAATGTTTCTTCAATCACTGGGTAAAAAAAAAAAAAAAAAAAAACCAACCATTTAACTATGGCCTGCCTTTAGTCATTTATTTTTCCATTTTGTAAATAAAAGTTTTGTAATAAAATAGTAACATTCAGATACCAGTAGTTTCTATGGTTGTAATTGAACTGAGCTGAATTTTAAGGGTTAAAAATTATGATTGTCTGACTCTATAAAAGCATGGTGGAAACAAATCTTTTTGCTACATTATATGTCACTGCAGACCTAAATTTCAAGTATTAACTTGTAGCTCATCCCTCTGAGTCCTGGGATATGCTGGCTGGTGGGGTTGTCAAAATGTGTTGACAGTAAAAGTTGCCAAAAACCAGAGCCAGTGGCCACAGAGAACCAATCACAAAGTTACAGCTTCAAAACTACAGATACTCAAGTATTTATTCTCAGTGCTTTAGAAAGTCTTAATGGTGCTGTTTAGTTATCTCTGTTAGTAAGTTGTGAAACTGAGTTGATGCAATGCATGTAACTCTGCTAGCTACAATGCAAATATTTATTTTTTAAATTTAAAAAATGCCTTTAAAAGCTTAAATAAAGACTTTAATAGCTTAATATTTCAACTTCCAGTTCTCATCAGATTCAAACTTAAGGAGTTTGTGTGTCTTTTTATGTGCACCATATGGATGCAGGGAACCCCCCACTCTCCAGGCTAGAAGCAGGCTGTGGAGTCACAAGCTACTGATGAACAGTCTCCTGTAAGTTACAAATCCATCACATTTTGCGGTCAACACTATTCAGTTGTTGAGGCTGTTCAAGCTATTCATTAAATGGGAATCCCTCCTTAAAAATGTTTAGATGGAGGGGTTGGGGATTTACCTCAGTGGTAGAGTGCTTGCCTAGCAAGCACAAGGCCCTGGGCTCGATCCTCAACTCCAAAAAAAAAAAAAAAAAAAATTAGATGGATCCTTAGTGTCTTCACTCTTCCCTGTAACGATGACATTTCCCTTTGAAGTTTGCTAAGTTCCATTGAAGGCCAGCATGCTGGCATGCTCACCTCCTGTGGTCTCAGCAGCCCTCAAACATGCAGTGACCCTATTGTTTCAGGCATGCCCACCACACCTGGCAGAGTTCATTTCTTGCTTACATCTTTGTCTCTATGCCTTGAATCTTGTTACTACAAGGTGAGGCTCTGGCTGTTTCTGGGGTCATTTGACAGCCTTTCCAAATTTCCTTCCAGCCATTAAACCATTTCTCCACTTTAGCTCTGTCATCATTTGGTCCACACAGAGCCCTTCTAGGGCTATCATCCCACGCTCCAGCTCATCTGGATGGCCAGCTTGAAACCCACTCTTAACAGTAAGTTGGTAACAGAGGTGGAAGGCATTCTGCTCAGACACCACCACCACCACCCTGTCTTAACACAGGTAGTAGCAAATCTGAGAGCCAGGTTTATGTCCCCTAAGAACCATCTGCTACAACCAGTGTTGACAAGAGTAAGCCTTATTGGGCTGGTAAGTTAACAGGAAGGAAAAAAAAAAAAGTCAAATGACAGTTTTAATATAAGACTTTAAAACAAGATACAAGTATAAAACACTGTATTTCAAAAGTTGGAGGAAGATAATCCAGTCATTAAACAGTCTACAAAACATATGCCGGATTACATAAAAGTCTATTTACAATATAAAAAGAGCTGAAAACAGTCTTCACTGTAAAAATAATTTAAAACAAATTTTTCAATTTAAAATATTGTCTATAGCACAAACACATCATGCAAATGGAAAACTAAATATACGGCATTCTTTAGTTAAGCCAAATTCAGATTGAGAGAGCTTTTTTAGGTAAGGAAATGAGCTACTTAATTAGTTTTCTCCTCTGGCAGTAATGGTCCTAGCTGGGTATTTTACGTATAAAGAACAGCTATATTTCAAAACTTTTTTTCTTTTTCTTTTTTTCTTTTTTTTTGGTAATAAATAAACCAAACATGAGTATTTAAGTTTGGGGATAATGTTCCAAAGTCATCTGTAAAATAAGTACTGACTGCAGTTTGAGGTGTGAACTGTTTGAAAGGCTAAAAGCTTCTGCAGTTCAGAAAACTGATCCCTAGTTTTAAGGCAAGCTAAGCTTTTAAATAAATAAGAACTAGTTTCATTGACTATCTGATTTGTATTTGTCTCCATAATACAAGGCTAACACTTTGGGATACATTACACCAAATCCTCTCAGCAGGAAACAATGTACTTTCTGGGTGAGTTACAGTTTATTACTTTGGAACTTATAATTAAGAGACTTGTTGCTTTCCTCATTAGTGGAAAAACAGCAGTTCAAAATATTACACTCTCCCCAATCTAAGTACCATTATTAGATTCAGAAAGGCTTTGCATGTTCACATCTTGGCAGTTTAATACTTGTGGTGAAGATCTACACAGGCTCTACCACAGTGATAGTTTAAATATTCGCTATTGTTCAACCTAAGGGGACCTATAGACAGGCACTATTGTTTCTAGAGCAAGTGAAACATTTTCAAATCACTTATCAGGTTAGTCTCAGGGGCTTGTTTTGACATTACATCTGCAGCAGGTACAAAAGCCATCTTAAGCACTAAATATGCTTCAAACTCTGAGCACCAAGTTTTGAGTGCTCCCCACACATGCTGATTTCCTTCTCACATAAGTCATCTGTGATTTTAAAAAGTTAGCTGCCACAAGTTTTTGAAAATCCCAGTGTTTTCAAAGGTAACTGCTAAAAGTAAAAAGTTCAGCCGAACAGAATTTGAGGATTTCAAACTATTCAATGTTACAAACAAAAGTGTGAAATACCATTCTTTGGTCTAGATAAGCTGTTCCCTTTACATTAACATTCCAATGGCTTTTTGAAAACTTTAAAATGTTGAAAATAGGCAAAAACAAAATTATATATACATAGGGATGTATCATACAAATGAACCTTTAAAGGAAACTGAAGTCAACTAACAACTGATTAAAGATACCTAGTACCCTTAAAAAAAGTTAGTGTTGAATGTACAAGTACAGAAATAATGGAACTTTAAAAATTATGACAATTATTTTCCAGTCTATAAATATTACATCTTTCTGATTTCCTTGTTCAAGTTCACAAGTAAACATTCATTTTGACATGCTGAAGTTCCCAATGCTGGTGGAGCAATTCCTGTACCTGGACAACTGTAATAATGTTATAATTTGTCTGATGGACAGTTTACATCTGTCACCTCCTGTCTCATGGCTGTAGCTTCATTAACTCCCTCTTGATCCCCTCCATCGGCTCCAAATCCAGATCCTCCAGCACCTTCAGGTCTATCATTATCATCTTCCAAGCCATTATAGAACTCTTCAATCTCACTTTCATCTTCCATGGGTTCTCCTAAACTTGGACTCGGGCATGTGCCACTGTCACTGTTACTGCCACAGGAACTAGAGGATAAGACATCGTCTTCAGAGTCTGAGTACACCTCCGCACCATGGAATATGTAACGATTTGGTGGTACAAAAAGGTACTGATTACCTGAAATATAGCAGTAAGAAATGTTACCTTTAGTTTGGCAGGAGAAGCATTCTAGAAGTGTCCAGTGGGTACACCCTGGAAGGCTCACAAACTTTCTAGTTTGTGGTTTTGTTGTATTATTACCTGTTTGACCCAGCTCTGCCTTGAACTCGTTATCTTCGTTCTACCTCCTGAACACTGAGACTTACAAAGATATGTATTGTAGGCTTACACGTTAGTTGATACAGGCAAGTACAATTCACAGAGCTAAGAGCTAAGTCTCCCACTGTGTGTGTGTGTGTGTGTATGTGTGTGTGTACAGGGGCCTGAGGAGGTATGTTGCATAACTAAATCACCTCTACTATAATTCCCAAACAAATGTTGGGCTCTATTATCAGGGTATTTTGTGGAGCGTGTTTAGTTCAAAACAAAGTAGTAGTCTGCTTCACAAGTATTAAAAGATTTTATCGCCTGTTTTTACAATTATACAGACAGAAGTAGATAGTGCCTCCAGAATTCAGTATACTGCCAAAGGTCAAAGATTTATTCCGCTCACTAGAATTTGAATTCATACACAGCATTACATAAGCCAAGTGGCACATATTTCTTAATCCTAGCACTGGGGAGATGGAAGCAGGAAGTTAACCATTAATAATTATATAATTGCTCTGTGATGGCTCATGGCCACAATTCTAGCACCTAAAAGGGAAGGATCTGTGCTACGTTCTTCAGAAACTAAATTTTTTTAATTTCAAAGCCGAGCATCACCTTTAATCCCAGCTATCAGGGCAGGAAAGCTACATATAAAATGTCTGGTGATGTTTTATTTCTATAGGGCATGGAAAACGGATTTTATATTACAGTGCCCTGCTGTTGTCTGGATGCTTACCAAGGATCAAGGCTGCATACATTTAAATACCAGCTTGCAGCTGGGCGGTGGTGGCGTGCACCTTTAATTGGGGGGGGGGGGGGGGGGTAGCGTCAGGCGGATCTCTGAGTTCGAGGCCAGCCTGGGCTACAAAGTGAGTTCCAAGGAAAGGTGCCAAAACTACACAGAGAAACCCTGTCTCGAAAAAAAACTAATAAAGGCCAGCTTGCTCTTCAAGTGTGAGGCCTGATCTAAAAAGACCAAAATTAGTTTCTACAAAGTATTGTAGAGGTTGTGCCATAACTTAAGTTTGGATTTACCTATTATATAGTATCTTTCAAAAAGTAAACTATTCCACCTATGTTAACAGTTGATAGGATAAAGCAGATGTCCAGTAAGATGTGAAACAAGGCAGCTTCTAGAAGAGGGTACATCCTCAAGGCAGACCTAGAATTTTATCTGGCAGTACCTCTTCCTTCATATATAAGGCCTTCAATCCTGAGTTTTCTCACCTAGAACATGATTATGTGTGTAAGCTGACCCACAGTTAAAAAAAATAAAATCTCAGTCATTTATTAAGTCATGCCTACCACTTAAAACAGCACAGTAACGTAATTTAAAACCCACTCTTGGAGCTGAATTTATAACTCAGTTGGTAGATCTTGCCTGGCCATCTGAAGCCCTGGGTTTTATCACAGAACTGCCTGCAAAAAATATCACCTTTCTCTAACTCAACAACACACAAACACAACACTACCCTGGTCAACTAATGTCAAAACAATTATTCAGGTTTTCATGGTATGTGTGTGTAAGCCCAAATCTGACATTGGGTGTCATCTTACTTGGAACACAAGACTTTGAAAGTGGTTCAACGAACAGCATTCCTTACCATCAAGACGCTTACTAATTTGCTCCTTTGCAAGTCTGTTGGGCCAACACTTTCTCACTGCTTCCACAACCGAAGTTCTTTCGTTTTTCTCTCCAGTACTGGAACCAACAGCCTTGAAATCTGGATTTTCCACATTAATGCCCTCCACATTCCTACAAGTCTGTACTTCTTGTGATTTCTCTTCCACACCACCTTTTGATTCAGATACTTCTAAAGCATCAACTTTGTTCTTTGTTGCTTGGTCTACAAGCGTAGAAATCACAGAAGAATCTTGGGGTACAGTTCTTTCAGGTGAACTTGAGTCTTCTGAAATATGAAGAGGTGTTGGTGGCAATTCTGATAAATGAACCAATTCCTTTTGTGTTCGTGGAGGTTTTTCAGTAATTTCTGAAAGCTTTACAGGGTTACAACAAAGTTTGGCATATTCACCACCTAACCTATGACACAACTCATTAATTATGACATCACAGTCTCCAAGAAGCTCTACATCAAAATGCAGATGAGGCAATGGTTCCCTATTTATTAATATTTGAGGCACTTCATGGGGTATGGAACCTAAAAACAGAATGGAAAAGGGAGTTAGAAAAAGAGAAAGAAAGCAGTTATAACCAAAACAAATGTATATGCCCACCCCTTTAATCCCAGCACCAGGGAGAGCTCAAGGGAAGCAGCCAGAACCCCAGTGAGACCCTGTCTCACACTCATTCACACACACACACAGGAGGGCATACAAATCTATAAACATTTTACATTTTCAAAATCAATTTCCTATCAATGACAAATAATTTACTTTTCTCCCACTGGCCTTAAAACTCATGGCAATCCTGTCCCAGCCTCAGAGAACTCCAGCTCAGAAAGCTTACAACTTTAAAATAACATTTCTTTGAATTAGCTTAACATATATATAGCTAGAGGTATTTGGAAGGCTAAGATGTCTCTTATCCTCTAACAAAAGGACACATCCAATATAACAGAAATAAATGTTCTTGGGTTGGGGATTTAGCTGCACACCTTCACTCCCAGCACTCTGGAAGGCAAAGGCAGGTGGATCTCTGAGTTCAAGGCCAACCTGGTCTACAAAGTGAGTTCCAGGACAGCCAGGGCTATTACACAGAGAAACACTGTCTTAAACAAGCCCCCTCCACCCCCGCCAAAATAGCCTTCTTCACTGCTGATTCATTTCTCTGGTTTGCACGTTCATGCACACACACTTCTATCATACACAACCAGATAATAACACCTATAATAGGCTATATATCTGATCACACATGAGGGATTACTGTACAATGAACTCCATATTCTAGAACAATGGTTCTAAGCCTGGTTTATGACCTGTCTGGGGGATAAAGGACCCTTTCACAGAGGTCATCTAAGACCATCAGAAAACAGGTATTTACATTACAAATGTAACAGTAGCAAAATTAGTTAGGACGTAGCATATGGTTGGTGATCTCAACATGAACTGTATTGAAGTGTGGCGGTATTAGGAAGGTTGAGAACCACTGGTCTAGTGGGTCTGACAGGCTTGTCTGGCCAAAGTAGGCAACAGACATCCATGTAGGCAAAATACCCCCCACACAAATAAAGAGACTATACATGGAATTAATTGAAGCAAACCCTCTGCAACTTTAAATACACGCCATTAAAAAGTATGAGTCAGTTTTGATTTTATTATAGAACTTAAAATTTGATATTACTTCTGTCTTCACAGCCCCCCTCCCATATCAAAATGTCACTTTATGAAGACCACCTAAAAAGTAAAGCTTATGGCTTGGTGGTTAAGAACACTTACTGTAAAGAACCTGGGGTTCGATTCTCAGTACCCACATGATAGCTCACAACCATCTGTAACCCCAGTTCCAGGAGATCCAACAGGGACACATGGTGCACATACATACATGTGAGCTAAATATAAATAATAAAATTGCCTCATACACAGACCCACAACACATGGCACGCAGAACTGCCCCCTAACCTATCAACTTACTTGGAATTAGTGCTACTGGTCTTACTTTCAGAGAAGACCCAATAACAATGAGGAGGTCAACTTCATCTTTGTCATACTTCATGGCTCTATGAAATTGTTCTGGTAAATTTTCACCAAAGAAGACAATCTCCGGCTTCATGATAGCAAGTGGCTCATCAGCCGGGCACCTAGGACAACGAGGAACTACCTGCACAAAATGGGAAAGCGAAGGGAGCCCAAGTTAGAAGCAGTCAACATTCCCAGGAGACATAAAAGCTGAGCACAAGTAAACTTGACAGTGTCTACTGTGGAGCCGGGTGACCACAGCTCAGCAGGTGAAGACAATTCCTGCCAAGCCTGACAACCAATTTCAACTCCCAGAGTCCATAGGGTGGACTGAGGACTGACCTCCAACACCCTGATCTCCTTATCCTCTGCCTTCACACATGTACTGTCATTCCCCCATGCACACATGTGCACAGAAAATACTAAATATGCAAAAATGAGCACAGGAAAAAAATGCAAACTTGACCTTTTAAAAGTGTTTGTGGCCGGGCGGTGGTGGCGCACGCCTTTAATCCCAGCACTCGGGAGGCAGAGCCAGGCGGATCTCTGTGAGTTCGAGGCCAGCCTGGGGTACCAAGTGAGTTCCAGGAGAGGCGCAAAGCTACACAGAGAAACCCTGTCTCGAAAAACCAAAAAAAAAAAAAAAAGTGTTTGTGAAAATAACTCCATTTCAATATATTCTTTTTCCTGATTATACATGATTGTGCGGGACATATTTCTGGATGTGTGTTGCTATATTTTCCTATAGTAAAATACTTCCCTATCATTTTGAAAATGTTTGAAATCTTACACAACTAATGTAAAAAAGGCTCCAAATTCTGATCAAAGCTGAGAGGGAAGGATCATGGTGGAACTGTGACCAGGCCCCTACTTTAGACTTAGTAAGGAGGTACTTAGGAGATGTAAACTAAAGACGACTTAGATTTGTTGGTGAAGGGACCTATGTAACCTGGGCTAACCCAAGCTTGCTTGTAGCTGAGCATGACCTTCAGCTTCTTAAGTCTCCAGACTCCAAAGTGCTGGGATTACAGCCATGTGCCCAAACACTAGATTTACTGGTGCTGGAGAGCAGACCCAGGACTCTAAATGTTAAGCAGGCATTCTAGCAACATCCCAACTTTTTTTTGGAGACAGGGTTTCTGTGTTATCGTCCTGTAACCTCGCTCTGTAGGCCAGACTTGCCTCTGCCTCCTGAGTGCTGGGACTAAAGTAAAGGTGCGTGCCACCACTACTTGGCCCAACACTTTTTTTTCTTAAGGACTCTTCACCTTACAGAGACTAATTTATCAGGAAGTCCAGCATTCTTTCTGTGTTAACACATACTTTGAAGGGGAAATGATGAAGGAAGACGCAGCAAACATCAAGTTCACACAGTTCCTACAATGAGCAGATGAATTCAATTACCTGATTAAAAATGTCTCCTCTAACAGCTTCACAATCAACTTTGTATTTGCAAATCAGGCAAGATGCTGTTGCAAAGGAACCTAAAACAACAAAATACACCTACTTTATTGAAATATTTGTGGTTTACACCATAAAGACTTCAACCTGAGTAAGTCTTACAAGGAATATAATCTATGTGATATATAGTTTATATATTAAGAATGTGTGTGTGTGGTGTGTGCGCGCGCATGTGTATGTATGTGTATGTGTGTGTGTGTGTGTGTGTGTGTGTATGCATGCATGTATATATTCCATATCCTCTAAAGCTATTGCAATAAATAACTTTGCAAGGGCTAAAACTCTACAATTGGAAGGTTCCAACCTTAGCACAGTTGTGTCTTGTATAGTCAAAGATAGCCTTGAACTTCCTATCACTAGGCATACACCACCACATCTAAGGCCTTATTTCTGCTTTTTTTGTGTGTTTCAGTTATGTGCACTCAAGATTATCAAATAATGCTTAATCACGACACTAGATAGCAGCTTCTTTCCAAGCCTGATGTTTCTATTAAACTAAGCACACTACAGAAAACTACTGTTGACATTTACTAACCATGACACTGGATGATCCTTTGGATTCCTGCAACCTGCTCCAAGGTGTCTATATTTTGAGTATAGTTTCGAAGCAGTTTTCCTTCCTTATCTGACAAAGCTATGAATCTGTGACACAGAGATGGCTGGAACTGTCCGGGATATATTTCCTATATAATGCAAAAGGCAGAAAGGTTTACATTGACTCATGAAATAAGCATAACAGAAATGCTGCTTATGTTCAGTCAAAAAATGTCCTAATGGTAACCCCCATGTATATACTTTAATAAACAAAATCCATGAGCATTTTAAAGCATATAGATGGGTGGCACACCTAGAAAAAGGCTTGTTACTATATGAAAACTCAGCAATTTGTGAACTTGGCCCCTTGAACAAGATAAGGTGACCCATAAACACATCTTAATGGATGTTTAATGTAAGTCAGAAGAAATACATACCTTAGGTACATCAAAATTTTGTTGGTTGTAAATTCAGATTTTTTTTCTTTAAGGAAAAAAGGGGGAACTTTACACTGATTACAGATATCAAAGGTATGGTGACTTCACAACTAAAAAAAGGCTGTCAATGTATTATTGAAAACTTTCTTTTTGATTCATCATTCATAAATATCAACCTGCTGGAGTTTAAAGCTGAAGTTTTATTAATTCCTTACCACAATTGCTTTCCTTCCACTGCACAGGCATACTGGGATAGAACAGAGCTGCTCATGAATGCTGAGTTGCTGGATTTTGTGTGTGTGTTTTTCCCCCCAAATAATGCTTCAATGCTGTTTCTTCTTTAAAAACAAAGAATTCAGATATACACATGGCAAAAAGATCAGAGAAAAAGTATCAATTTTGGTCCTCCCAACTTTTGACAGTGTTTTTATTCAATTTCATTTAGTAAGTGACTATGGCAAAGGAAGTTTCTCCTTTTTTCTTTAAAGTAGCTGTACTTTCTACTTCCTTACAATATAGGCCTTCTCTAACCCATCACAATGTTAGCAAAAAAGAAATACAACCATATGTCCATTAATAGGGAGACTGGTTGTATAGTAATGTACATCCATACAGTGCAATGTTCAGCCACTGAGACAATGAGAGGGCTCTCATGCACTGACCTCAAAAATAGTCCATGACATACATAAAAAAAATAATAATAATAATTAGTCACCAGGGAGTAATCTTTTTGGTTTTATGCAAAAAACTGAAATTGTGTGCACATATGGATGGTTCTGTCTGCATGAACACATGGCAAGAACACACAGCAACTGTAAACAGGGCTGAGGCTTCTGTAGGATTAGAGGACTTGACTTTTAACCTATTTAGTAACTCACAAGTTTAGAATTTCCACTCAGTAACTGCTACATAAAATCTAATAAGCTTTTTTTGGGGGGGATGGGGGAGGAGACAGGGTCTGTGGCTACATAACCCTGGCTCTCCTGGAACTCACTCTGTATGTAGACCAGGCTGGCCTTCAACTCAAAAGATCCACCTGCCTCTGCCTCCTCAGTGCTGGAATTAAAGGCGAGTGCCACCATACCCAGCAATAAACTAGTTCTATAGAAAGTCATGAATGTGGTGGTCCATTACACAAAAATCCAAGATTTTTGCTTTCCATTCTAATGTATACTGTAAACACTTAAAGGCTGAACTGAATGGCACATCCTGTAATCCCAGCACACAGAGTTTTCAAACTAAGGGATCGCTAGAAATTATAGAATTCTAACGAACTATAAATCAGAACTTCCAAATCTTAAAAAGACAGGTAGCCTCAAGTCTGAACATCCTGAAGCCTTTTGAGAAACCAGTGGCAGGTTGTAAGGTGCAAGCCTTTAATCCCAGCACTCAGGAGGCAGAGGCTATCAGAACTCTATAAATCCAAGGCCATCCTATTCTACAGAGTGTGTTCCAGGACAGTCAGGGCTGTTACACAGAGAAACCTTGTCTTGAAAAACCAAAAAAAAAGGAAAGGAAACCATTCAAGCTAGGCATGCTGGCACATACCTTTAATCCCAGCATTTGGGAGGCAGAGGCAGGCACCAACCTGGTCTACGAAGCAAGTTCCAGGACAGCCAAAGCTATTACACAAAGGAACCCAGTTTCAAGGGAAAAAAACCAATCATGAGTGTTGGGCCATGCTACTGAGATTAAGTTTAAAATACGTATTTTTAAAAGTTAACACTCTGCAGGGGACTGACTGTGCACACCTTTAATCCCAACACTCAGGAGGCAGAGACAAGATGATCTCTAAATTGAAGCCAGCCTGGTCTACAAATCTTCCAGGGCAGCCAGGGCTACAGAGAGAAACCCTGTCTGGGAAAAACAAGCTAACACTCAGGAGAGCTTCCATGTAAATGGCTTCCCCTCCAGTGGTGCTAGCTGCTTTCTGCCTCTAAGTTTCTAGCAGTATAAACAAAGATCCTAAAAGACAGGGTATTATTGCAGCCCCTAAAAAACTAAAAGCTTCACCCAATTTTAGAGTCTGTAGACCAGAGAAAGCCAGTTTAGTTTGGTAAGAAACAACCTAAATCAATTCTCCACTCTATGAAGAATGAAGGCTGGCACCAACTGCAGGGCAGCTCTTGCCCAGCATGTGGGAGGCCAAGTACTCACTCCCTAGCACCACACACAAAAAAGTGAAGGGCTGGAGAGGTGGGTCAGTGGGTGAGCATTTGCACTGTAACCTTGAGGACCAGCGCTGTAATTCCTGCACGCAGGAAGCAGAAACAGGGACCCCAATGAAGAGTCTACAGGAGAACTTGCTTTCATACATAATATGGAGAGAGTAATGGAGAAAGACACCCAAAGTCAACTTCTGGCCACCACCTATGACATGCATACTCATACCCTGGACACTGCATAAACATCACATACATGCCCATAAAGGGAAAACAGGAACAGGAACAAAAATTCCAGGAAGAACTCTCCTCACACTCATTTCATTCACAAAACTCCAGTAGAGTTAATTTCTACTCTACTGATCAAAACTTTTTGTCAGCTACCTCTTGGAGGATATTTAACTTTAACAAAACACATTTCATTTACTATACAAGGTCATAATAAGTAAATATTAGTCTTTATGGACTATACATTTTGCCATATGGTCTCATATAGCAAAAGTAGTCAGAGATGGTCTATTTAAGTGGACTTGGCTGTTACTGAACTGACTTAGGGACAGTACAGTAGAATTTTATAGTATTCATGTGTTATGAAAACAGCGTGGCAACTCCCAGTCATTAACAATTAACTCTTAAGTTAATGGGATGGGTAAGAAGGGAAGAAGCTGGTGAGCAGACAGAATCTGACGGAGAATGATATTTAGATGATCTATTATACAACATAGATTACAATTAATAACACTGTGCACCTGAAATGTCTGAATATAAGTGTAGAAATGAGTATGTGAAGTAATGGATGTTACTAATTTGCTATAGCCATTCCATAATGTATATACAGCAGCATATGCACTTATATGTCCATTTAAATAAATTCATTAACTCACAGTCAGCCATACTTGGAATTATATATTATATCACATCAGAAAATTTTTCTGATAGTATGCCAATCTATCTAATCGAATCAAAGTATTCCAGTTAGTGAAGCTAAAAAATTAATCCCTACTGAACTTGAGCATGTACAGGCAAAACCCAGACACTTGCATTTCACCTTGTAATGGTGTAGAGCATTATACATTCTTCACGTGCTATACATGTATAAGGCTCAATAAGGGTCTCGCCGGGCGGTGGTGGCGCACGCCTTTAATCCCAGCACTCGGGAGGCAGAGCCAGGCAGATCTCTGTGAGTTAGAGGCCAGCCTGGTCTACAGAGCGAGCTCCAGGAAAGGCACAAAGCTACACAGAGAAACCCTGTCTCCAAAAACAAAAACAAAAACAAAGAAAGGGTCTCATTATGTAACTCTAGCTGATCTGGAACCCAGAGATCCACCTGCATCTCACTCTATCTAGAGTATTGAGATAAAGACCTGTACTACCATACCTAATCCTTTTTTTAATATTAAAAAAGAAATTTTGAGCCGGGCGGTGGTGGCGCATGCCTTTAATCCCAGCACTTGAGAGGCAGAGCCAGGCGGATCTCTGTGAGTTCGAGGCCAGCCTGGGCTACCAAGTGAGTTCCAGGAAAGGCGCAAAGTACACAGAGAAACCCTGTCTCGAAAAACAAAAAAACAAAACAAAACAAAACAAAAAAAAAAAAAAAAAAAAAAAAAAGAAATTTTGTATGTATGAGTGTTTTGCCTGAAGGTAATATGAACATGTACCACATGCTTGCCTGGTCCGCAAGGATGTCAGAAAAGGACATTGGACCCCCTTGGAGAATTGGAGTTATGGATGGTTGTGAGCCACCACATGGGTGGTAGGAACCAAGCCCAGGTCCTCTGTGCAAGAACAAGTGCTCTTAACTGCTGAACCATCTCTCCAGCCCCTATATAAAAACTTCTCATTATATTATGTCTGGGGTGGGGGGTGTGGGCAAGTGCAGGTGCCATGGAGGTGGAGGCCGGAGGGCCAGCAGTACAGGCTTGGACTGGGACTGGTGACAGCTGGCAGTTGTAGAGATATAGATGCTGGAAACTGACCTCTGACCTTTGCAAGTAGTGTGCACTCATTGCATTGGCTCATCTCTCCAGTCTTTGTTGTTAGAGGTCTTTTTCACCCAGATTTCCTTCCCAGCCATGTTTGTTGAATGATATGAAATGAGTTTTCTGGCAAAGCTGTTAAGGTCTATGCACAGAATGTCATCCATAAGCTGAGGGCTCTTTGATTCCCCCATTTCTGTCTTTCTATGAAGGTTAATTTTTAGGCTCCCCACCCGCCCCATAAACCCAATTAAAATCTAAGAACAAAACCACATTTTAGCATGTGTGTCCATTGCTGGGGCCTGAATCCAGGGCCTTATGCTCAAATAAGCTCTACCACTGTAACCCAGGCTGGCCTGGAACTCAAGTGTTTAGCAGAGACTGGCCTTTTAACTCTTGAGATCCTCCTGCCTCCACCTCCTGAACCCTGGGATCAGGAACATATACAGCTGGCTTGTTACACATTATTTGAGAGCATTTCGTGCCAGGGTTACTGGAATTCCAGCCTTTATAAAACCCCTGAAGAGCAAAATAATGTTTGCCCATACACAGACACACAAAATAAGTAAATGTAATTTTAAAAATTATGGAACTCTTAATTTTAGATATGTATCTGCACTTGACAACCCTGGTAAGATAGTGGAAAAATGACTACTTCTGGCAATGCAGTTTCCCCACTCACAACATAGAATTTACAGGAAAGAAAAATCTTGGGGATATTAACATAGATACACTAACCAGCTATGCTTGTATAAGACATGAAAGTAACTTATAGTTACCTGCTGACCTTTCTAAGCCTGTATCTACTTACTGAAGTCATAAAACATCAGTGTCCTGCATCCATCAAGAAATCTTTGTCATCTCACAGTTCTGTAAATCTCCCATGTGTGTGTCTGCGAGGTCCCTAAACTACCTTGTCTTGTCACCTCCACAGGCGCACTCTGGCATGTGCACCACCACTCACCGCTCCATCCCTCCTGAAAGGAAATTTCTAAGATCCTGTTTAATTTTTCCAGTCTCTAAAATGTCTCTTTAATACAGAAGAGCCTTTCAAATTCATTACAAGTTCCATAACAATGAACTAACAAGGAGGAGGAATGGTGATAGGTGGAGACCAGAGATCAGGAGGCTCAAAAGCTGTCCATGGCTGTGCAAAGTTCAAGACCAGCCTGGCCTACATCAGACTGTCTCAAAAAATACATACATATAAATAAAAATTTTAAATTGAAGAAAAATCAAAAATTTTCTAGTGACTAAAACTTTGGGACAATATATGAACTCTATACTCTACAGCAGAGCTGCACAGCGATACATGGAGCCAGGTGTACAACTTTCAATTTTCTAGTTCACGTGAAAATGAAAATTTCCAATGCCTAATAAACAATTTTGTTACTGCTTTGTTTTTGAAGCTGAGTCTCACAATGTAGCCCTGGCTGATCATGAAGTCAAGAGTCGTGTGTCTGCCTCTTGAATCCTGGGATTGCAGGAATACACCACTATGCCTGGCTCCTAAACATATTACCAAACAAATATTTCTAAATGCAATTAGTAGAGTATCATTTTTCTTTAGCAAAATCTTTAAAATCCAGTAAGTATGCCCTTCACTTATGTCAATACACTTCAAATATTCAATAGCCACATGCAACTGCTGACTGACCTATGAACTACAAAGACTAGAAGATGCTACAAGGGTCATCTGTTCACAAAAAAATGTAACCTTGGGCTGGAGAGATGGCTGAATGGTTAAGAACACTGATTGGTCTTCCAGAGGACCCGGGTTCAATTCCCAGCACCCATATGGCAGCTCACAACTGTCTGTAACTCCAGTTCCAGGGGACAGGACACCCATGGCAAAACACCAATGCGCATAAAATAAAAATAAAAAGTAACTTCAATCTTTGGTAATTAAAAACCATTTTTCAGATAGACGCACATGTTAAAACTTGTCCACTACAAAAGATATGCTTATATACTTATTACTCAGAAACAGTAAATTTTTTTTTTCTGAGTCACAGAAGTCATTTTTTATGTCATCTACAAACCTCCACAGGAGAGAAGACAAACACAGGCAAAAAACCAAAAGTACATTATTTTCCATCAGTCCTAAAACAGAAGTTCTGCCTACCACACGTAGCATCCAATTCACTAGGTGATGAATGCCAACTTAAGACACCTACCTATACATGACAACAACACTTTTTCATGAAAGACAAACAAAAACCTGTGATACCTTTGCAAACTTGAAGAATGGTCTTGGATCTTTTCTAAAATACTCAATATCAAACATGGCTTGAGGATCTGGTAGATCTGGGAAATCCACAGCAAGGCGAGCATAAATACCATCTCGTGATCTGAAGTCAGGTATCCCACAGGAAACAGAAACCTGAAATATACAAGACATAATTCACAACATTCAACTGTCTACCTCTAGTATATACAATTTGGTGGTAAGAACTCAAAAGACAAACTGAGTTTGGGGGACAGCAATACAACCCCTCTAATTTTAAATACAGATGAAACAGGTAAACTAATGAGAGTAATTCATCTGCCACATATTGTTTTCAGTGGTGCTAAGTTGGGCTAATCTTAAAAACCTTTAAGCATTTAAACAAATTAAAGCTAATACAATTGGTTTCAGTAAATCAATTCCATTTTTACTTTAAACCAAAAATAGATAAGACTTTCTACCAGTTAATCATTCCTGAAGAAACTGTTCTCATATGGCTAGCTTTTACTACCTTAAGAACACTGGAGTTCTGAAACTTCAATACTATACTGTAAGCTGGGCACACAGGTTGATGACTGTAGTCTCAGATATTTAGGAGGCTGAGACTGAGGGGCTGTTTAGGCTTAGATTTCCAAGACTAGCTAAGGACAATCACAACAGAGAAACTGTTCTCAATAAAGGGGGTGTGGGTCCTGGTTATTCAGTAGTACAACAGCTGCCTAACACGTACCATAAGAAAGTAATGTTTTTTCCAAAAGCTATTAAGTTTTACTATTTTTGTTTTCTATGTATGTAGGGGAACCTACATGTATATCTGTGCACCTGGTGTCCTGAAGTCAGAAGGAATCAGATCATGCCGTTGTGAAGTGTCATATGGGTGCTGGGAACTGAACCTGGGCCCCCTGCCTAGCAGCACCAGCAAGAGCTCAGTTCTGAACCATCTCTCCAGTCCAAGAATATAACATTTATTTATAGGTTCTTCGTTTTTTTTTTTTTTTTGTCTTTTAACGGAGTCTCACTATGTATCCCTGGCTGACCTGAACTCAGAGATACACCTGCCTCTGCCTCCACAGTGTTAGCATTAAAGCATGGGCCACCAAGCTTCTTCTCATTTTTTTAAATAGTGTCTTGCTGAGCCTGAAGCTCACCACGTGGTTAGGCTGGCTAACCACTGAGCTCCAGGGATCTGTCTCTACACCCCAGCGCAGAGAGAGGTCAGGGAAGGCCTTGACAGGTAAATGCTGGGATCAAAGGCATGCATCACAATACCCAGCTAAGGATGTGATTTTTTGTTATGGAATATTATTTAACTATGTAACATTTGTTTATGCTGCATTTGTTAATTATGCAAAGATATGTTGCTGTTTTACCTTGCCTGCCTAAGGCCCATGATTGGGCTAATATAATAATAAGCTAGATGGCCAATAGCTAGACAGAAGGACAGGTGGGGCTGGTGGGCAGAGAGAATAACTAGGAGGAGGAATGCAGGCTTAGTAGAAAGAGAACAAGGAATGAAGAGAGGGAGACACGCGGGGCCAGCCACCCAGGCAGCCAGACACAGAGGAAACTATGACTATAGGACATACAGAAAGGTAAAAAGCCCTGAGTCAAATGTAGATGAAGAGAAACAGATTAAAGTAAGTTGTAAGAGCCAGTGGGATGAGCCTAAGCAAAGGCCAAACATTCTTACCTAATAAAGTCTCCTGGTCATGATTTGGGAGCTGGTTGGTGGCCCCAAAGCAAAGCTGCTACATTTTTTAAAAGACAAACAAAACCCAGAACAGTGGTACAAATCTACAGTCAGAGCTAAACTAACCGGGCAGGATCACTTGAGTTCAGGTAGCCACCCTGTGCAACACAGTGACAACCTATCTCAATAGAAATAAAACAGTGCTAAGGACCAGTCAGTTGTGTGTGTGTGCCCATGTTCAAATCCCCAGCAGCACAAATAATCAATAAAGGGCCAGGGAGATGGCTCTGCAGCTAAAGATTACCAAGCTGGATGACTTGTTTGATACAGGAACCACACGGAAGGAAAGAATGCTTGCCAGTTGTCCTCGGACACCCTCATCTGTGTACACACACACAATTTTTTCTTGCTGTTGTTGGTTTTGTTTTTGTTTTTTTTTTTTTTTTTTTTTGGTTTTTCGAGACAGGGTTTCTCTGTGTAGCTTTGCGCCTTTCCTGGAACTCACTTGGTAGTCCAGGCTGGCCTCGAACTCACAGAGATCCGCCTGGCTCTGCCTCCCGAGTGCTGGGATGGTTTTGTTTTTTAAGACAGGGTTTCTCTGTGCAACAGCCCTGGCTGTTCTGGAACTCACTTTGGATATCAGGCTGGCCTCGAACTCAGAGATCCGCCTGCCTTTGCCTCCTGAGTGCTGGGATTAAAGGCCTGCATCACCACTACCCAGCTACACAAACTTTTTCTTAAATAACCATATGTAGTGGCACCTGCCTTTAATCTTAAATATCTGAAAGTTTGAGGACAGCCTGTTCTACAAAGGAAAGTTCTAGTTCAGCCAGAGCTACACAACAAGATACTGTTTCTAAATGAATAAAAGGTATATAAGGTTTTAGACACAATACTTTTCCTCAGATAAACCCTGGCAGTACAAATAGGAGAATCAACAAGTGTCATTTTGCTCCAGCTTTACAGTGAAAAAAAACTGTCTCTGGACCACACCCTAATCCCAACACTCGCCTGGAAGAGAAGAATTGCTGCAAGGCTGAGACCATTCTAGCTACAGGGACCATCTCAAAAAAACCAAAACCATCAGTCAGGCATGCTAGTACTTTAGTACATGCTTTAACAATCCCAGCACTTGGAATGATCCCTGGAAAGTTCTAGGCCAGCCAGAGCTATAAGACCCTATCTCAAAAATAAACCTGGGAGCCTGCAGAATGGCTCAGCCAGTTGAGGTGCTTCTGACCAAGCCTGAGGAAGGAGAGAACTCAAGCTGTACTGACTCCCACAGGTGCCATAGCATACTTGTTGCCACACACCCAAACACAAGACAAACCATGTGTTTTGTTTTTAAAAAACACAAACAGGGGGTGGAGGCCTGTAACCCCAGCACTTGGGAGGGGGAGGCAGGTGAATCTGAGGCCAGCCTGGTCTACAAAGCTGATCCAGGATAGTCAAGGCTGTTACACAATGAAACCCTGTCTCAAACAGAAAAAACAAAAAAACCCAACCTTTGCCTAAATCATACCTATACACAAAACTAATTCTATTCTGGGGTTGAGGGCTAGTGCACAGTGACATGCTTTGGCATGCTCACCTCCCTCTGCCTCCCAGAACTGGAATTCTTAATGATCATATAATACCTTTTCACTTTGCTCAGATGTGTTTCTTGCTGCTAACATAATGCCTAACATACTACACAACACAGAATATGCCTTGGTCTTAGGCCAAGTCTACAATCTTACCAAGTTAAAATGAAGAAAAGGGAAGAATGTTACCTTCCCAATACTACCTATTTTAACCATGAATTAAGTTTCTGCTTTCTCCATGAAAACGGAATCTGTCTCCACTAAAGTCTTGCAAAAGAATCCAATTTCTCTAAATCTCCTTTGGGAGCCAAGATACAATGTGTTAAAACTCCAGGAGCTGGAGAGAGATAGCTTGATGCTCTTAGAGAGGACCTGGAGGCTCACAACCATTGTCACTCCAATTTCAAGGGATCTGATGCCTTCTGGACTCCTTAGGCACGTCACACAAGAGAACAAAAAACATACATGCAGGTAAAACACCCTGTACATCAAATCAAAAACTGAATTACTTGCTGCTCCTTGAAGAGAGGCTACATTTGGTTGCTAGCAGTCACATGGGGGCCCACAACTGACTAGAACTCCAATTATAACCCAATACCCAATTCTGGCCTCTGCTGGCACCAGGCACACATGGTACACATACATGCATGCAAGCAAAACCTCATACACACACGAATAAGATCTTTAAAAAGAAAAAAGCCATAATTCCACTTACCAATTGTGCTACAAACAGACAAACATTTAAAGCTGTCAGACTTTTCAAAACACTGAACTAATTTAGCAACTGCTGTTGCACCTCAGGTTTTGGCAGTTTCTAAACACCTATATCATGAACGAAGGCTACAATTAGAGCAGAAAAAGTTAACTGGCCAAGGAGTCACACACACACTCGGCCTCTCTCCACTGTCCTCCTGCACCTTACATACCCCGGCTCCAGTTAACACGACTATCTTCTTGCACTCTTGTAGTAACTTCACAGCATCTTCAACTGTGTTAATGTCTTTCCTCTTTTTCCGTTTTGGCGGTTCTGAAAGGATGTTAATAACAATCTGCCACAGTGTCATGTCATCCAGCTCAGGTGGAGGGATCGTTTCTGGTAGTAAATCTTTAAGGATCGTTCGAGGATCGGTGCCAATCATGAGATGCTGCTGAACGAAAGTATATGGACCTACAAGAAGGGAAGAGAGACTCAGATCAATTCCACTTCTAATTAAAACCTCATTTATTTATTCCACTTCTAATTAAAACCTCATTTATTTTGTCAAGTAAATAAGTCAGCAACATATAAAATTTTTATGTAAAGAAAATACAATTTAGCCGGGTGGTGGTGGCGCACGCCTTTAATCCCAGCACTCGGGAGGCAGAGCCAGGCGGATCTCTGTGAGGTCGAGGCCAGCCTGGGCTACCAAGTGAGTTCCAGGACAGGCACAAAGCTACACAGAGAAAACCTGTCTCAAAAAACCAAAAAAAAAAAAAAAAAAAAAATACAATTTAGAGCCAGGAGGTAGAGGCAAAGGCAGGTGATCTCTGTGAGTTAGAAAGCCAGCCTGGTCTGAGTGAGTTCCAGGACAGCCAGGGCTACAGAGAATCTGTCTCCAAAAGCCTGGGGGGAAAAAGTGCAATTTAAAGGTATAGATCTGACTGAGCAAGAGCTTGGGGGCGGGGGTGTGGGGTGTGTGTGTGGTGTGTGTGTGTGTGTGTGTGTGTGTGTGTGTCATGCTTAGGTCTAAGGTTTGTTTTTCAAGACAGCATTTCTCTTTGTAGCCCTGGCTGACCTGGAACTGCTATGTAGACCAGGCTAGCTTCGAGCTCACTCAGATTTGCATGCCTCTGACTCCCTAATGCTGGGATTAAGGGTATGTGCCACCACTGCCTGGCAGATCTAAGTATTTTGACTGTATTTTAAGGGTCAAATGGGTGGAAGACGAAGAAAACAACTCAGAAATCAGCATGCAGGAGGCCAAGAAAAAAAAAAAAAAATCTTACCAATACCTGAGGAACTAGATCTAAACGGTAAAGGTGACAGAATTTAAAGTTGGTACAAAAACAGCTGGAACTAACTGTAATCCCCAGCATTTCACACAAGACAATCGGAAATTCAAGGTCAATGGGGGCTACACAGTGAGTTCAACCCCGTCTAGGCTACAAGTGGTCCTGTCTCAACAAGCAAGCAGACGATTTTTAAAACATACTGGCACATACAGAGCAAAAGACAAAAAGCTGGTATAAAAGAAAAAGGACAGCGATGAGGACCATCCTCAGCACCAGACAAAGGGAAATGGTGTAGCACACCTAAAATCCCAGCACCTGGGCTGCTGGCAAAGGCAGGAAGATCAGAAGTTCGACATCATCCTTACATCCTAGACTCCATGAGTTTAAAGCCAGCTTGGGATACATGGACCTGTCAAAGGAGTCAAGAAAAAGGAAAAGTCGGGAAGGAGAAAGGAGGAAGAAAGGTGTAAAGAGAAAGATAGCACTGGTTATGGCATGCTCCAGAGGCTGGTGCAACAGACTGCACAACAACTTAGCTAGCCTGGGCTACAAAGCACCTTGTTTGGAAGAGGAGGAGAGAAAAGGGCATTGGTCTGAGGCGTACCTATCCTGGGCCGTGGAGTCCAGTCGCTAGAGCTTGCGTGGGAAGTCCTGTCCTCTTCGTCACTTTCACAGGAGTGAAAGCCATTAGTGATGATCTCATCAGTGAACAGGAGGTTGTCTGTGAGAGGAAACAAGAGGCTGTGGCTCAAACAACCTACATCTGGATCCGGGGTACACACCTGAAAGAACGCACTGGTACTCGGAGGCCAGTGTGGATGGACCACATGGGGAGACTCAGGTGAGAGACAAAAAGGAAAACCAGAAAAGGCACAGGAACGTACATCTGTGATGCCAGCATGTGGGAGGCGCACAAGTTCAGAGCAGCCTGACCTCTATAAAATAGTGAAAGCCAGACCAGCCTGAGCTAAAGTGGGACCCTATCTAAAAAAAAAAAAAAAAAAATCTGTGTAACTCAGGGGGAAGCATGCCTTCAAATAGGATCAGGGTTCCACATCTAGTACTAAAAAAAAAAAAAACAAAAAAACAAAAAAAAACACTACACCTTCATGAAATGCATCAAATAGAAGTTACCTCAAACCAGGCAGTGGTGGTACATGCCTTTAAAATCCCAGCACTTGGGAGGCAGAGGCAGGTGGACCTTAGTGAGTTTGAGGCCAGCCTGGGCTACAGTGCGAGATCCAGGATAGCTAGGGCTGTTACACAGAGAAACCCGGCCTCAAAAAAAATTTTAAAAAGTAAAATATATTTTATAATACGTTTGTCTCCCTTTAATAGCTGAAATCAAGGGCTATTTACTATTCCAGTCCCTATAAAGCCATTTTTTTTCTTTTCTAAATACATGGCCAATGCCCCATTAAATGGTCCACAAATACTGACAGACTCCGATAAATTCTGGACAAAAGCAGTTCAGATGCCATTATTACATATACAGCACCTTTAGTGTCAATATGGCAAACACAGCCGGTTTGTTTCAGAACTAGATATGTAAGAAACTAAAAAAATGTTATAAGCACATACTTTCAGAAGAAAAAGCACAGTAAAATTACCACTCCGATATACCTAGGCGCTAAATGCAACCTCAGAAAAGTCATGTTTTCAGGAACAGTCATTTCCTTACATTTTTCAGACCATGCCTCACGAAACAGCCTTTGGTCTATTAGAATTCCTAACTTCAAAAAAAGACATCGGTCAAAAAAAAAAAAAAAAAAAAAGAAAGAAAGAAACACCAAAAAAAAAAAAAAACCACCACACAGGTGTCAGATTGCAAACGCAATCGCAGGTCGATCCACGGGGGTGGGGGGGGTGGGGGGGGGTGTCAGTCCAAAGTGTGCTGCGAGGCAAATACAACTTTAATACGGGCGCTTTGGGGTAAGTCAAAAAGAATACGAGGGAGGGGGGGGAAAAAAAAACAAAAAACAAAAAAAACTTCTCCAACGCCGACTGCGAGCGAGCGCCAGCGGCCCCGGCGGCTGCGCGCAGCGCAAAAGCGGCCCAGGCGAGCGGCGAGTCCGCGCGCGGCCGGCTCCGCTGCAGGGCCGGCGAGCTCGGCGGCGCGCGGCCGAGCCAGGGCCGAGCCAGGGCCGAGCCGCGCCGCCTCCGCCTCCGCCGTCACCGCCGAGCCCTCGGAGCCCTCGGGGGGCCCCCCGGCCAGCCCGGGACCGGGTCCCAGGCGGGGGACGCGGAGGGGACGCGACTGCGCGGCCGCGGCCCCGGCGCGCGACTCACCTCGGTAGCCGATCGCGGCTGCCGCGGCCGCCGCCGCCGCCTCGTCGTCCTCCTCGCCCTCGTCGTCGTCGTCGAAGTCGTCGGCAGCCCTCGGCTCCCGCCGCAGGCCCGACCCATTGTCTCCGTCCCCGGCCGCGGCGGTCGCCGGGGCCTCCCGCTCCGCGCCCGCCGCCGCCGCCGCCCCGACCGCCTCCCGCCACAGCGCCGCCGGGGCCGCGGCGCTCGGCGCCTCACACCCCGCGGCCACCGCCGCGGAGCTCGGCTCGCCGGGGCTGTGCCCGAGGCCAGGCCCGTCTCGGCGCGGCCTCTTACGGAGCGGCTCCTCGGCGGGCTGCGCCGCCGCGGCCTCCATGGCCGCCGCCGCCGCCGCCGCCGCCGCGGAAGGGGAGCCGCCGGCCTGAAGGGCGAGCGCCGCCTCGTCCGCCATCTTCCAACTGCCTCTCTGGCCCTCCGCCCTCGCCTCCTCTGCTCCGCTCGACGCGCGGCACTGGCGCCCCCGCGGCTCGGCTGCGGGAGATTTAAACCCCGTCACGTGACCCGGCCCTCGGCCGTCCGCCCGGCCCCGCCCCCGGCCCCGCCCCGCCCGGCCCCGGCCCCGCCCCCGCCCCCGCGCCGCTCCCGCCACCCACGCGGGCCGGACCACAACACGCCGGGTCACGTGTCCGGGCGCCGCCCGCGGCCTCGGCCCTCCCCGGCCCCACCCAAGGCGGCCCGGCCTCCCCCTCGGCGGCCTCTCTCTCTCTCTCGATCTCTCGATCTCTCTCCCTCGGCCTCCCGCTCGCCCGCTGGCCCGGGGATCGCCGCGGCCGCTCAAGTTTGCGATTGCGCCGCGAGTTCCCACCTGGGCCTCCCGCGAGCACCTGGCCTGCCGCCGCCGCCGCCGCCTCCTCCTCCTCCGCCTCCGCCCGGCTTTGACCTCAGGAGGGAGGTGTTCAAAAGCCCGAGAAGGCAGAAAGGAGTCCCCACCTGACCCGGGCTGAGAAGAGCTCCCCCCCCACCCCACCCCCGCACCCACCCACCTGCCAAGCGCTTTGTGACAGCTCTGCCTCAGTTTCCCCCCCCTGTGATCCCCTCTGGACATGGCGCTTTCTCCCGCACCTCCCTTGTCCTGTGCAATGGAATGTCACATCCCAAAGCCGGGAAGGACCTGGGCCTAGCTGCTCGCTGGCCCCCAAAAGTGTTCAGCCTCAGTCCCCTGGACCTCGCTTTTGTAAAATTCAGCTCTTGGCTCAGGAGGGCAGAGAGAGGGAGGACTGAAGCGAGAGGAGCACTTGGTTCTTAGCCACTCAGTGTGGGAGTCAAATGTTGGGCCCGGCTCTTGTGACTTCAGCATATTGATCGAGCCTTTTCTAAACCCACTTTTTTGTTACTGTTTGGTTTTGAGAGACAAGGTTTTCTCTGTGTAGCTTTGGAGCCTGTCCTGGAACTCACTCTGTAGACCAGGCTGGCCTCGAACTCACAGAGATGTGCCTGGCTCTGCCTCCCGAGTGCTGGGACTAAAGGCGTGCGCTCACCTGAAGTCTTCTAACCCAATTTCCAAGCATCTCTAAAATGGCGAGACCAGGACTGAGGCTGCAGCTCAGTTGTGAAGTCACACTTGCCTAACGTGCATGGAGCTCTGGGGAGAGGTGAACAGGAGGTCATCTTCAGCTACATAGGAAGTTCAAAACAGGCCTGGAAAACGTAAAGCCTTGTCTCAAAATGAAATTTTAAAACAACGGGCAGTGGTTTTTTTTTGCAGTGTTATGAGAAATCAGCTAGATAGGTGTAAAGTGATGACCCATACAAACTTTAAAAATCTTAGTTCTAGCCGGGCGTGGTGGCATACGCCCTTAATCCCAACACTTGGGAGGCAGAGGCAGGCAGATCTGTGAGTTCAAGGCCAGCCTGGTCTACAGATCGAGATACAGGACAGGCTCCAAAACGAAACAATCTTAGTTCTAGAATTGGAGAAGGGGCTCGGGGCTTAAGAGGACTTGTTCTTGCAGAGGCCCTGGGTTTGACTCTCACCACGCACAGGGAGAGTCACCCCTGCGGATCTGACACCCTCTTTCGCTAAACCCAGACATGCATGCAGTAGAAACACCCAGACACATAAAAAGACATCTTTGTTTTTGGAGACAGGGTTTCTCTGTGTAGCCCTGGCTGTCCTGGAACTTGCTCTGTAGACCAGGCTACCCTCGAACTCACAGAGATCCGCCCGCCTCTGCCTCCCAAGTGCTGGGATTAAAAGTATGTGCCACCACCGCCTAGCATATAAATACATCTTTAAATAAAAGAAAATGTTTAATTATTAGTTCTTTCCCAACTCTAAGTTCCTTCACTCTCCAGTTACCCTGAAATTCTGGGCCCTTCGATCCACTTGAGTCATTACAACTCGATTACACTTGGCTCAGTTACAGAGAGACTGGTATGTAATCCCCCAATCCAAAAATTCGGGAGTTAGAGACAAGAGGAGCAGGAATTTAAGGTGTTTTCACTATGCAGTGAATTTCAGCCCACCCTGTCTCCAAAATAAAACAATAGCCAGATGTGGCACACACCTTTAGTCCCATCACTGGGGGCAGAGGCCGGAGAATCTAGGCCAGCCTGGCCTACATATGGAATTCAGGCTAGCCAGGGCTATATAGACCCTGTCTTAAAGACTATGAAAAAATATTAACTAAAAATTAAGGGGCCGCCGGGCGGTGGTGGCGCACGCCTTTAATCCCAGCACTCGGGAGGCAGAGCCAGGCGGATCGCTGTGAGTTCGAGGCCAGCCTGGGCTACCAAGTGAGTTCCAGGAAAGGCGCAAAGCTACACAGAGAAACCCTGTCTCGAAAAACCAAAAAAAAAAAAAAAAAAAAAAAAAAAAAAAAAAAAAAAAAATTAAGGGGCCAAAGATACGGCTCAGTGGTTAAGAGGACTGACTGCTCTTCCAGAGGAGCTGGGTTCAATTCCCAGCATCCACATGGCAGCTCACAACTATCTGGAATGTCATTTGACAGGGGACCTGGCACCCTCCCACAGAAATAATGAATGCAGGCAAAACAATGCAAATAAAAATCTTTAAAATTAAAAAAGTAAGCCTGGGAGCTGGTGGTATAGCTCAATGGTTAGGCACATGCTCTGCTCTTTGGGAGGTTCTGAGTTTGGTTCCCAGCACCCATTTCAGGTGGCTCACAAACACCTGTAACTCCAGCTCCAGGTAGCACTGACCTCCACAGGCACTGCCCTCATGCACGCACACACACACAAAAATAAAAATCTTTAGGCCCAAGATGGTTGTGGTGGCGCACGCTTTTAACCTTAGCACTCAGGAGGCAGAGGCAGAATGGGAATTTGAGGCCAGCCCAGTTTAGGTAGTGTCGTTGGGGTTTTTTCTCTTTTTGGGGGGCCCACCACCAAGCTCCCAAATAAATCACACATGGAGGCTTAGTCTTAATTATGATTGCCCAGCCTTAGCTTGGCTTATTTCTTGCCAGCTTTCCGTGGCTTGCTGTGTAGCTGGATGGCTGGGTGGCTGGGTAGCTGGCCTCTGCTGTGGGATGGTCTGTATGTCAAATGTGTTGCTGATTGGTCAATAAATAAAACACTGATTGGCCCGTGGCCAGGCAGGAAGTATAGGCGGGACAAGGAGGAGAATAGAGCTGGGAAGTGGAAGGCTGAGGCAGAGAGACACTGCCAGCCGCCATGATGACAAGCCGCATGTGAAGATGCCGGTAAGCCACGAGCCATGTGGCAAGGTATAGATTAATGGAAATGGATTAATTTAAGCTGTAAGAACAGTTAGCAAGAAGCCTGCCACGGCCATACAGTTTGTAACCAATATAAGTCTCTGTGTTTACTTGGTCGGGTCTGAGTGGCTGTGGGACTGGCGGGTGATAGAGATTTGTCCTGACTATGGGCCAGGCAGGAAAACTCTAGCTACAGGCCTCTGAAGTCCTCCTCCTTCTCTGGCTACTTCTTTTCCTCCCAGATTTCTCCTATATATTCTCTCTGCCTGCCAGCCTCGCCTATCCTTTCTCCTGCTTCGCTGTTGGCCGTTCAGTTCTTTATTAGACCATCAGGTGTTTTAGACAGGCACAGTAACACAGCTTCGTAGAATTAAACAAATGCAACATAAACAAAAATAACACACCTTAAAATAATATTCTACAACAACATAGCAAGTTCCAAGGCAGCCAGAGCAGCATAGTGAGTCCCTGTCTCAAAAACACAAATAAATAGCAATAATCTTTAAGCCCAGCATGGTGGCACATGCCTTTAATCCCAGCACTAGGGAGGCAGAAGCAGGTGGATCTCCATGAGTTTGAAGTCAACCTTGTTTACATAGCCCTAGGTCATCCAGGACTACTTAGCGAGACCCTGTATATAACAAAATAACAAAAATGGGGCCAGTGAGATGGATCCGTGGGGAAGAGTCTCATGGTAGCCAGATCTCTGGGACCTACACAGTGGGAAGAGAACTGACTCCTGCAAGTTGTCTTTCAATTTCCACAATCACACCATGGTACTCCAGTGCGCGCGCGCGCGCACACACACACACACACACACACACACACACACACACACACACACTACTTAATAACAGAATCTGGGAATGCGCATCAGTTAGACTCAGGTTCAATCCCCATCACTGCGTACGGCAAGTGTGATGGTCCAGCCTATAGTCCCAGCACTCGGGAGGTGGAGATGGAAAGACCAGGAGTTAGTCACCATCATCCTCTCCTACATAGTGACTTTGAGTTATAACAATGACAACAAACAAGGAAAGGCAGAAAAGAAAAGAAGAAAAAAAAAACCTCCCAGCTATATTTTTGTTCTCCCAATACTTGGAAAACATTTACCCGAATGTTGTCATTCTCTGGTCCTTCAAGCTCACAAGTTCACATTCATAGCTGCAGCTCTCCCCCAGAACTGGCCTCACAGTTGTAGTTATTCTTAGCGTTAGTACACTCTAAACTGTTTCACATTGCCAAACCCATTTTTCCAACCCAAAAGCTCTTAACTTCTCATAAAGGAAGATCGCTGAGGCACACAGCACAGGGGCAGGAGATGTGGTAGCACTGGGTGAGCTATCTGTGCACATGTTGAAGGGGAGTTGGTTTGTTTTATTGTATTTATTTTATTTTTTCAAGACAGGGTTTCTTTGTGTACCCTTGTCTGCCCTGGATCCCGCTCTATAGACCAGGTTGGCCTCGAAAGTCACAGAGATCCTCCTCCTGTGTCTGCCTCCCAAGTGCTGGTATTCAAGGCGTGTGCCACCACCAGCCGGCATGTTGAAGGTTTTTTATGAGCTAACCATGGAAGTGGCACTATTTCTTACATCCAGCTTTCTAGAAGTTAGCCATGTGCTAACAAGATCAAGGGACTGGGAATGTGACGTAGTTGGCAGAGAGCTTGCATGGTATCACAAAGCTCTGAGTTCAATCCTAGCACTGCATAAGCCAGATGTGGTGGTGCGTGTCCGGGCGCTCGGGCAGTGGAAGCAGGAAGATCAGAAGTTGCAAATCAACCTTGTTATGCTGGCTAGGTTTATGTCAACTTGACACAAACTAGAGTCATTTTTGGACCAGGGAACCTCAATAGAGAAAATGTCCCCGCTAGATTGCCTGGTCAACAAGTCTGTGGTACATTTTGCATTTTCTTGATTGCTGATTGATGTGGGAAGGCACAGCTCACTGTGGACGGCGGTGCCATCCATCCCTGGTCCTGGGTACTATAAGAAAGCAGGCTGAACAAGCTATGGGGTAAGCCATTAATCAATACCCCGCCATGGCCTCTGCATCAGTTCCTGCCTTCAGGTTCCTGCCTCGAGTTCCCATGCTGAAGCCCCTCGGCGATGGAGTGTGACCTGAGAGTTGGAAGCTGAAATAACCCTTTCCTTACCCACTTGTTTACAGCCATGGTGTTTTATCCCAGCAATAGAAACCCCGGGTGAGACACTTGTCTAAGTAGCAATTTTAAGGTCGGACTGAGCAACGTGAGACTCTGTCTTGAGGTGGAGGAGGAGGGGGAGGCAGAAGGAGCAGGAGGCAGAACAGAAGAGGCAGTGGGTGTAGGTGATGACTGAGGGTTGTAGTGGTCGGTTGTGTTGGTATTCTGAATCACTCTGACCAATCAAAGAAAGAGGGTTATTCTGGGATGAGGCTCTGGGGCAACAGGGAGGAAAGGTCGCTAATGCCCTGAACCCCAAACAGCCATGCAGAAGTGTATTTATTGTTTATTACACAAAAATTGTTTTTTGGGTAAAGCAAGTTCTTCATACCAAAGCCCCTGACACAAATCTATATGTTTCATGAAGGAAAACGTCACACCCCTGCAATTTTAGTCCTTACGGTGTACTGTTTGCGGTGCCCAATAACACAAGGTGTTCCGGGCTTGCCAGGACCGTCTTGTGACTCAAGTCATGCAAAGGCTGGGAAACTCCTTCAGAAAAACAACTCTATAAATCACAGAAAATCGTTAGTGTTTTCTACAATGATCTCTTTTTTTAAATTTTTTAAATGATTTGTTTATTTTTATTTTATGTGCATTTGGTGTTTTGCCCTCATGTCTGTGTGAGGGTGTCAGATCCCCTGGTACTGGAACTACAAACAGTTGTGAGCTGCCATGGGGGTCCTGGGAATTGAACCCAGGTCCTAACCATTGAGCTATCTCTCCAGCCCCGACAGTGACTTCTTCAAGGTATAAGTACTTCCAGAACACAACTCTTTCTCTCTCTCTCTCTCTCTCTCTCTCTCTCTCTCTCTCTCTCTCTCTCTCTCTCTCTCTCAACTTTTTATTGACTCTTTGTGGGTTTCACATCATGCACCCTGATCCCATTCATCTCCCCATCCCATCGAATCCACCCTCTGCCCTTGCATCCTCCCCCACAAAATATAATAAAATTTAAAAGGAAAAAAATTTTGTCATGGAAGCTGTAGTATGTCATAGTGAGTCACACAGTATACTCTTTAGTTCATACGTCTTTACCTGTGAGTGTGCATTGCAATGAGTCATTGGTCTGGCTCAAGGGCTCTGGCTTCTGCTACACTATCAATACTGGGACTCCTGTTGTTGCCTTGAGTCATGAAGATCTTACAGATTTGGATCTGCAAGACCAGCCCCTTCATGTAGTTCGTAGATGGAGTGATGTTGGGGTGGGCCAACTCATAGCCCTGGTACTGGGCCTGGGCGTTACCATTTCATGCTAATGTTTACCCTGGGTACGAAGACTCGACTACATTTCCTACTACAAGATGACTTAGTATGCCCTGGGTTTGAGCCCCACCACAGAAAGAAAATGAAAAAGGTATTGTAGCTGTGTGTATTGTGTTTGTGTTGACTGCTTGACGGCCCATTGTTGTTGCGGTGGTGGTGGTGGTGGTGGTTGTTTTCCAATGCTGGGTATTAAACTAAGAGTATTGTGAAGTTTAAGAAAACACACTACCTGGCAGTAGTGGAGCACACCTTTAATTCCAGAGGCAGGCCGATCTCTGGGATTTCGAGGCAATCCTGATCTACAGAGCTAGTTCCAGGGCGGTGAGAGCTATTCAAAGAAACCCTGTCTCAAAAAAACCAAAGGGGAATCCGGGCGGTGGTGGCGCACACCTTTAGTCCCAGCACCTGGGAAGCAGAGGCAAGCTGATCTCTGTGAGTTCGAGGCCAGTCTGGGCTACAGAGCGAGTTCCAGGACAGGCACCAAAACTACACAGAGAAATGCTGTCCCAAAAAAGCAAGCAAGCAAACAAACAAACAAGAACAACCAAGGGTGGGGGAGAAAAAGAAAAAGAAACACACTGTCACTGAGATACATCCCTCGCCCCCCACTATAACTTCACAAACCATTCCCTGTTAGCCTTTAACTTAGTAGATCCACCTCTTTAATGATATCAAGGACAGAATGATTTTGGGGTATGTTGAAAACCTAACACCCAAAATGATAGCACTGAGATGTAAGCCTTTGGGAAATGGTTATGAAGATGGGTAGGTCATGAAGGTGGTGTCTTCAGGGACGGAATCAGTGTCCCTATGAGAAGGGATTCCAGTATGATGCCCTCCTTTAATCTAAGCACTCTGTGAGTTCGAGGCCAGCTTGGTCTGCATTGGGAGTCCAAGGACTTCCAGGTGCCAATAGTCTCAGATGTCCAGTCCCCAAAGTCTGAGTGCCCAGTTGATGGCCTTTTGTTATAACAGACGAGCTGAGACAAATGATGTTTGTTTTTGTTTGGTTGGTGTGCAGGTGACCGTGGAGGCCAGTAGTGGGTGTCACACCACCTGGAGCAGTCGTTACAGGCCATTGTGAGCACCTATAGACTGTCGCATGTCCTCTGGAAGATCAGCAACTGCTCTTCACTGCTGAGCCGTCTTTCCAGCTCCCACCCCCACCCTATCCCACCCCCATTTTTTTTTTTTTTTGTTTTTTGAGACAGGGTTTCTCTGTGTAGCTTTGCGCCTTTTTCTGCAACTCACTTGGTAGCCCAGGCTGGCCTCGAACTCACAGAGATCTGCCTGGCTCTGCCTCCCGAGTGCTGGGACTAAAGGCATGCACCAACACCGCCCAGCTCCCACCCCCATTTTTTAAGACAGTCTTCTACTTGTGGGCTCAAGAAATCCTTCTGTCGCAGCTTCCTGAGTGGATACACCATCCCACACTTCAGTCTGAAAATTCTTGGAGACGGTTGGAGATGCAGCTCTGTAGCAAAGTACTTGCCTAGCATGTGCCCGCCAGTAGGACTATAAAAAAAGAAAAAAAGAGAGAGAGAGAGAGAGATCCAAATAGTTTAAGTATCTGTAAATGAATATTATTGTTTTGATGATTTCCATATCAGTTAGATATTTATACACATATACATATATAAATGGACATACATTCAAGGAGTTTTAGTATAATACCAAATTCTTTCAAGTTCTGTCTCGTTTGTGCTGAAAAAAAAAAATCACCTAATTTTCCGTTTTCAATAATCTCTCTTCCTCTCCTCCCCCCAGATCTCACTGCATTGGCATGGAATTCGTTATGTAGTCCAGGCTCAAATCTGAGAGCTGGGCTTTCAGGTGTATACGCCTGTGCCCAGCACAAACATCATTTAATGATCTAATTGCTGAGACATTGATTAGTTTCTCCTGTGGTTTACAGAAGGCAAAAGCGTGGAAACTACCTGACTTTCAGAAAGATGTGTCACCAGAGTCATTCGGGGTCTAATTTTGTGAGATGTTTACTTAGACCTACAAACTACTAATTACAGATTTTACTCTATTTTCTTCTGCTAGAGGCACCTCGTTAGGAAAGTGTGGGGAATGTTGAGCACCTTGGAGTGTATCATACGGAGTACCTTGAGCATGTTTTTCTCAAGAATTTGGGAGTTCCAGATTTTCAGTTCTCTCAGGGCATACAATGGTGAAATTCAATTCAGTTGTTTGCTTTGTGTTGAGGTTTCCAGAAGCAACCCAAGCTGGCTCTTCAGTCTCCCCTCTCACCCTTCTAAGTGCTGAGACTGTAGGTGTGTGCCTCCGTGCGTAGATTTACCTGTGTAATTTTCATTTTTCTCCCTCTCCTCCTCCTCCTCCTCCTCCTCCTCCTCCTCCTCCTCCTCCTCCTCTTTTTCCTTTTGAGACAGAGTTTCACTACGTATGCCTAGCTGGCCTAGAACTCAAAGAGATCTGGAACTCACAGAGACCCATCTGCCTCATCTTTTGAGTGCTGGGCTTAAAGGCATGGGCCACCCTGTCTCTGCCATCTTTCTTTCTTTCTTTCTTTCTTTCTTTCTTTCTTTCTTTCTTTCTTTCTTTCTTTCCTTCCTTTCTTTTCTTTTTTTTCTTTTTATTTTTTTATTTTTTCGAGACAGGGTTTCTCTGTGTAGCTTTGCACCTTTCCTGGAACTCGCTTTGTAGACCAGGCTGGCCTCAAACTCACAGAGATCCGCCTGCCTCTGCCTCCCGAGTGCTGGGATTAAAGTTGTGTGCCACCATTGCCCGGCTCTTTATTTATTTTTTAAACAGCCACATAAAGGGGCAGGAGAGGTGACTTGCTGCTCTTCCAGAGGTCTGATTTCTCTCTTTCTTTTTTTAATGTATAAGTTCTCTCTGTAGCTATGTGTGCAGGCCAGAAGAGGGCATCAGATCCCACTACAGATGGTTGTAAGCCACCATGTGGGTACCGGAAATTGAACTCAGGTCCTCTGGAAGAGCAGCCAGTGCTCTTAACCGCTGAGCCATCTCTTTAGCCCCAGAGGTCTGATTTCTGTTCCCAGCACCTAAGTCAGGTGGCTCACTAATGCCCATAAGTCCAGCTCCAGGGAATCCAGTGCCCTCTGGCCTCTAGCGGCACTTGCACACAATGATGCATATAAATTCACGAAGATGCATATATACACATAAATTTTAAAAAAATCTCTAAAGATATTAAATACATATACTGGAATTGACTTGAGGTACAGCTCCATGGCAGGCTTGTTGAACGTTCAGGAGGCCCCAGGGTTCTCTCTCACAAAGGAAACAAGATGAAACAGAGTTAATCAGAATTCAGCTATGTCTGGGAAAGCTCCTGCCCCTGGTACCCATAT
The DNA here is from genome assembly GCF_007827085.1 of Peromyscus californicus insignis. NCBI lineage: Eukaryota > Metazoa > Chordata > Mammalia > Rodentia > Cricetidae > Peromyscus > Peromyscus californicus. The sequence continues at coordinate 23,303,575 of NW_026294491.1, read as the reverse complement.
CCTCCGCTATCACTCTATAGCTCAAATGTGAGATGTCCCTATGGCGTATGTGTTGAACGCCTGGTCCTCAGCAGTCGGTGCTGTTTTGGGAGGTTGTGGGACCTAGTAGGCAAAAGTGGGTCTTTGGAGCAGAACAGAACACAGAAACTGCACAGGAAGTGTGATGGTTTAACTGAGATACCCTACATATGCACGGTCCCCGGTTGGATGTTGTTTGGGGAGGCTTAGGAGGTGTGGTCTTGCTGGAGGAAGTACATCATGGAGGCAGGCTTTGGGGTTACAAAAGACTGCTACTTGAAGTATCTATTTCCTGCTTGAGGCTTGAGAGGTGAGTTCGCAGCTTTTCTTGCCTGTCATGCCTGGCGTTTGCTGCCATAAATCCTTGCTGTGATGGTGACGGACTTTATCCCTGTGGAGCCGAAAGCCCCCAGTAAGCCCTTCCTTCTATAAATTGCATTGGTCAGCTGGTAATTTGCTAAGCAAAACAGAAAACTAATACTGGTGGCACTTGCCTTTAATCCCAGCACTCAGGAGGCAGAAGCAGGCAGATCTCTGTGAGTTCGAGGCCAACTTGGTCTACAGAGTGAGTTCCAGGACGTGGTGGAATTTATTTATTTATTTGTTTGTTAGTTTATTTTGGTTGGTTGGTTGGTTTTTGTTTTTTTTCAGACATAGTCTCACTGTGTAGCACAGGCCAGCCCGGAACTTGCTCTGTAGACCAGGCTGGCCTTCAACTCATAGAGATTCATCTGCAATGGATAGTGTCTGTTTCCCCAACAAATTCCAAAGCCACCATTCTCTCAGGGACTTGAAGAAAGTTCCTACTTGCTAAAAAAGGTAGTCATTCTCCTTATCTCTGGTGAGAGGAACTTAACATATGACTTAGCATATAACTTAACATATGACTGTGTTGCCATATGACTGTCAAGGTCAATGCTAGCCTCTAGATTCCCTCCATCCCTGCACACAAGCCCCACCCCAGCTCACAAGCTCCGTTTCTCCAAGTCCCATTTAACCCTGGAAATATTTCCCCTGGCACTCTTCCTTATTTTCCTGGGATAAAGCCTTGGCAGTTTGATGTCTATTTGGGATGGGGATGTGTGAGACAAGGTTTCTACCTATAGCCCTGGCTGTCCTAGAACTTGCTATATAGTCCAGGCTGACCTGAAACTCAGAGATCCACCTCTGCCTCCTGAGTGGTAAGATTAAAGGCATGCGCCACCACCTCCAGGCCATGTCTTTTTTTTTTCTTTTTTCTTTTTTCTTTTTTTTTTTTTTTTTTTTTTTGAGCCATTATGTTCCAGGTAATTTGCTAAGCAAAACAGAAAACTAATACAGATGGTTTGTAGTGAGGGAATAAATGTTTTTCATATGACTTAATAAAACATGTTCCCGCTGCTATATTGAACCCACACATGCTTTAAAAGAAATTTGCTGTAGAATATTATTTTAAGGTGTGTTACTTTTGTTTATGTTGCATTTGTTTAACTCTGTGAAGCTATGTTACTGTGCCTGTGTAAAACACCTGATGGTTTAATAAAAAGCTGAATGGCCAATAGCAAGGCAGGAGAAAAGATAGGCGGGGCTGGCAGGCAGAAAGAATATATAGGAGGAGAAATCTGGGAAAGAGAAGGAGGAACCAGAGACAGAGGAGGACTCCAGGGGCCAGCCACCCAGGTAGACAGCAAAACACAGAGTAAGAGTAAGATTTACAGAAGTAAGAGAACAGGAAAAACCCAGAGGCAAAAGATATATGGGATAAGTTTAATTAAAGAAAACTGAGCTAGGCGGTGGTGGCGCACGCCTTTAATCCCAGCACTCGGGAGGCAGAGCCAGGCAGATCTCTGTGAGTTCGAGGCCAGCCTGGGCCACCAAGTGAGTCCCAGGAAAGGCGCAAAGCTACACAGAGAAACCCTGTCTCGAAAAACCAAAAAAAAAAAAAAAAAAAAAAAAACTGGCTAAAAACTAAACCAAGCTAAGGCCGGGCATTTATAAATGAGAATAAGCCTCCATGTGTCATTTATTTGGGAGCTGGGTATCAGGCCCCCCAAAAAAGAGCAAAAACAAACAATATTTTGATGCCCAACATGGGGTATATTTCCATGTAGGGCCTGAGAAAGCTGTACCACACAACAAAAAAAGGGATACATCTCCTTCAAGAGTTTCGGCCGGACAGTTTCTGCTGGTCACTGAGACCTTAAGCAGCTAGTATGTTAAGTAGGAACAAAAAAACTAAGTTAAAACACCTGCAACGCCTGCCACAGTGCAAGCACTGGCACTCAGGAGCTCTAGGAAGGTTGAATGCAGTTTCTGGTCAGAGACACCTCTGACTGGCCTTGAGTTTCATGCTTGGCTTTCATGACCCAAGAAGTGGGCAGAGCCAGCTGAGAGCTGCTCTTTGAAAATGCAGGTGAAGATTAACAGTCTAAGGTTTGCTTGTGTAGTCAAAAAGGCTGAAGATACGCAATAAGAGAGGTCCAGACAGAAAAAACTCTAAGCAGGTTACAGTGTGTTTAAAAAGGTGCATAGGTTTAAGGAAAGGAAAAGGGTATAGTCATAGGGAAAAAATGAATAGTTTATAAAATAAAGTCTTTAAAGGCAGAGTAAAAGGAAAAAAGCCAAGTAAGATGGGAAATACACAGAGAATCTGGATCCTATATGTTATTGTGTTGATTTTGAATTTTCTTATTAAATCTTTCTTAGCTTTCTCCAGACTTCCCTTCACAGACAACAAACACATTAAGATACCTGTGAATAAAAGAAGCGGTGGTACCACCATTACCATTTGTGGGGTTCCTCTGACCCCACCAAAGAATTAGACCCATCACCCGCAGCAGACCTTGACTGAGGAGGGGTAATGCGCCACTGTCCCACCACCCAGCCTCCCGGTACCCGGAGACAATCAGACGCAGTGGGGAGCTGTGTCAAGCAGGAACTCGTTTATTAAACATGAGCACACCCTTTATAAAGCACCAAACCACAAGCCAGCTTTCCTTCTACCTTTTCTCCTTGGGACAATGACCCCTTCCCCCTCCCTGCTTCCTTATTTCTTGTGACTAATTCTTTTCCGACGAGCAGATTGAATGAAGACTGTGAGATGGGACCCCAACCAGTGGGGGAAAGACACAGTCACCACCTGAGTTAGAATAAAAACCAAAGGTACTTCCTCTGTCTATGTTGCCTCTCACGAGCACATCATCTTGGTCAACAGTAAAGTTTGCCTGGTCCAGACACTTCGGTTGGAGTGGTGGTCACTTGTGGAATATTCCTTTACACTGTGTGAAGATATGCCATTATGATTGGTTTAATAAACAGCTAAATCGCCAATAGCTAGGCAGAAAGTGTAGGCAGGACTTCTGGACAGAGAGAGCTCTGGGAAGAAGAAAGGTGGAATCATTAGATGGAGACAGAGGGAAGAAGACATGAACGAGGAGAGGTAAAAGCCACAAACCATGTGGCAGCACGTAGATGAATAGAAATGGGTTAAGTTATAAGAACTAGTTAGAAACAAGCCTAAGCTATAGGCTGAGATTTCATAATTAATAAGTCTCTATATTCCTCTTTGTGAGCTGGTGGCCCAAAGGGAAGTCCTGCTGACTATAAATGGTGTCCAGCATGGCGTATATATTTCCACATAGGGCCTGAGAAAGTGCTCTCTTGGGTAGGCTCAGTATACAGAGGCATGGCACTTTATTTTTTTCTTTGAACATAAAAACGGTATAATTTAAAAGTCCAGGGTTATTTTAAACAGTAAAATATTTTCTCTGTAGAAAACAGTATAAATGATAACATTTCCTAATAAGCCCTTTTAAGCCAAATGATAGCTGAATTATAAATATTGATTAGATTCTGGGATACAGAAGAGACCTATCTTCATCTGTTCAGAGAACTATGTTTTACTTAAGTTGTTTAAGTGAGATTCCTATTCATCTTCCCCTTCACTGTTTGATTTACAGCAGACATTTTTCTATAGGCTAATCCATAGTCTAAAAAGATTTTAGCCTCTCCTCCTGAAATAGCTAGGCAGAAAGTAGGCAGGACTTCTGGATGGAGAACTCTGGGAAGAAAGGTAGAGTCGTCAGTTGGACAAAGAGGGAAGATAAAATGAAGGAGGAGAGTTAAAAGCCATGAGCTACTTGGCAGCATGTAAATGAATAGAAATGGGTTAAGTTATAAGAACTAGTTAGAAACAAGCATAAGCTGTAAGCAAAGCTTTCATAATTAATAAGAAGTCTCCGTGTTGTTCTTTATAAGCTGGTGGCCCAAAGGAAAGTCTGACTACAGTCATTCTCTCTATTTCCTGTTATTGCCTACTGGTGGCATACACCTTCTTCTTCTTCTTCTTCTTCTTCTTCTTCTTCTTCTTCTTCTTCTTCTTCTTCTTCTTCTTCTTCTTGGTTTTTTGAGACAGGGTTTCTCTGTATAGCTTTGTGCCTTTCCTGGAACTCACTCTGTAGCCCAGGCTGGCCTCAAACTCACAGAGATCCACCTGCCTCTGGCATACACCTTTAATCCCAGCACTCAGGAGGCAGAGGTAGGTGGATGTTTGTGAGTTCGAGGCCAGCCTGGGCTACAGAGTGAGTTCCAGGACAGCCAGGGCTACCCAGAGAAACTGGAGGTTCTTGAGAACACCTATAATCCCAGCACTTAGGAAGCACAGGCAGAAGGACCAAAGTTCATCTTCCACCTCTAGTAAGTTGGAGGCCAGCTGGACTATGGGGGACCTTGTCTCAAAAACAAATGTGTTCTTAAGGTTCAGGACTTCACAGGTGGGGTAATGGTTTCACAAATTGAAAACTTGGACATTAGACTATTATTATTATTGTCTCAGTGTTCTATTGCTGTGAAGAGACACCATGACCATGGCAACTCTTTTTTTTTTTAAAGTTACATGTTAAGTTTATTTACTGTGTCTTAGAGATCCATTGAGGCAGATAAGGCTCATACGCCCGATGAATGGGCTAAGCCTCAAGTAAAAAAAAAAAAAAAAAAAGCTGTGACATTTGCAGTAGCACCTTGACTCAAAGGAATCTGAAACTGGACCCCCAAGGTGACAAATGCCGATGTAAGACCCAGGGCCAAATCAAGAAACACCACAATAGCCATTGAAGCTAAGTCTGCCAAACAGCCCACACATAAATGCCTCAATCCTTTGTTTAATAAACAAGCTTGCTGGCGACCCCCAGAGTCTGTGTCGTTGACTCTGGGTCTTCTCATCCCCTGCCCCCAGGGTACCCGGGTTGGTAGAGCCAGAACAGCAACAATCCATGAAACAAAAATGCCTCTGATCTTCAAGCCCCTTGCGCAAGGACAGACAGTTCCTGAAATGCTGGAGGCTATTGTTTATGGGAGACAACAAGCCACATGTTTTCACACCCCTAAACAAGTCTGTTTGACTCATCTGATGGGCTTGATCACACGTGGGCAGGAGGTTCACAGGCAGCAAATACGTTGGGATGTATGCTTGCCCGTGATTGGACCTGATAGGAAGGACCTTAGCGGATGCAAATGGTGCCGTTTCCCAGGAACCTGGGCATGGGCGTGGCCAGAGCCCATCCACCTAGTCAGTATTTAATGAAAGCTTGCTTCAAATTTGGCTTTAAACTGTGGTAGTGGTCTTGTCCTGGACTGGTGGGATTAACGTAAGTAAATCTAGCTGTGGTGGTTTGAAAGAAAATGACCCCCAAAGGGAGTGGCACTGTGAGGAGGTGTGGCCTAGTTAGAGTGGGCGTGGTCTTGTTGGAGGAAGTGTGTCACTGTGGGGGTGGGCTTTGAAATCTCACGTGGACCATGGCAACTCCTATAAAGGAAAACTTTTAGCTGGGGCTAGCTTACAGTTCAGAGGTTTAGTCCATTACTATCATGGTAAGAAGCATGGTGGCGTGCATGCAGAGAAGGGGCTAAAAGTTCTGCATCTTGATCTTCAGGCAGCAGGGAGATGCTCTGGGTCTGGCTTGGGATTCTGAGACCTCGAAGTCCACCCGGAGTGACAGTCTTCCTCCAACAAGGCCACACCCCCAATCCCTCTCAAGTAGGGGACACTTCCTAATGACCAAGCATTCTTTGTCACTGAACTTCAGCCCTAGCCCAGTTCTTTAATATTTTTTTATTCATTGAGGGCTGGAGAAATGGGTCAGTGGTTAGAGCACTTGTTGCCCTTGCTGAGGACCCAGGTTCAGTTCCCAGCACCTATATGGTGGCTCACAACCACCTGTAACTCCAGTTCCAGGGGGTCTGATGTCCTTTCCCGGCTTTTGAGGTCAATGGGCACACGTGGCACATGTACTTACATTCAGGCAAAACATCCAGACGCATAAGTTAAAAAAAAAAAGTTTGAAAATGTGTACTTTGTGTGTGTACATGTTTGTGCATACAGGGGCACATGTGTGTGAGCCATGTGTGCTCCAGTGTGTGCAGAGGGCAGAAGCTAACCTCAGGTATTTCTTGAGACAAGATTCCTCACTGACCTGGGGCTTGTCAATATGCCAGTGATTAGCTTGGGAGCCCTGTGGGTCTGCCTCTCTCGGCCTCCCCAGCCCTGGGATTCCGTGTACATGCCACCGTGTTCACTTGTTTGTTTTTTAGCATGGTCTCCCTGTGTAACCCTGGCTGGGCTTAAATGCATGTGCCACCGTGCCTGGCATGCCCAACTTTTTACCTGGATTCCGGGCATCAAATTTCTGTTCTCACGTTTGTATGAAAAGTACCTTACCAGCTGAGCCATCTCCTCAGCTCCCCGCCTCCCTTTTCTTTTTTTTCTTTTTGGTTTTTTCGAGACAGGGTTTCTCTGTGTAGCTTTGTGCCTTTCTTGGAACTCACTTTGTAGTCCAGGCTGGCCTCAAACTCACAGAGATCCACTTGGCTCTGCCTCCCGAGTGCTGGGATTAAAGGCGTGCGCCACCACCGCCCGGCATCCCCCTCCCTTTGCAAGACAGGGCCTCTCTCTATGTAGGCCTGGCTATCCTGGAACTCACTCCGTAGACTATGCTGGCCTGGAACTCACAGAGATCTGCCTGCCTCTGTTTCCCTGAATGCTGGCCTCTAACTTACTTTATAGCCAAGGATGACCCTAACTACTACTGTCTTCCTGCCTATACCTCCCAAGTGCTAGGATTATAGGTGTTCATGGTCTTCAGTCTAAGGATCAAAGCCAGGGTCTTCTGCATGCTCAGTAGATGCTCTAATCACAGAGCTACATCCTCGGCTCCTTCAGTTGATATATACATATGTATATATATATTTGGTATTTGCATGTATGTCTATTTAGGTATGTGCGTGTCAGGTGCTGGGAATCTAATATGGATCCATTAAAAATAATAGGCTTCGGGACTGGCAAGATTTCTCAGAGGGTCAAGTCACCTCCACAAAAGCCAGATGACCTGAGTTCACTAGCCAGAGCCCATGCAAAGGTGGAAGGTGATGACTGATTCCACGCCGTTGTCCTCTGGCCTCTGCACAGGTGACTTCTAGGGCAAGATGGCAGAGTGGAAATTTCCAGTCTTCTGTGAGTAGGGAGCCAGGGAGGCAGCAGAGAAACTCTATTTTGAGCAGAGAAAGGGAGGAAGAGTTATCCGGGACTCATGAAGGTGGTGACAGGAAAGCTGAATGGCATAGAGATGTAGAAGAGCAGGAAGCAACCTGCAATCTAACCCCAGCTCCTCAGCAGGGAGGGCCAAACACCCTGATCCTGGGGGAAGCGGGATGACACAATAGACCTGCCTGTAACTGAACAGCCCGCCCAGCCGGCTAGGAAACCCGTGGTTCTTTTTCATTTGGGGTGGGAGGGGCAGGTTTTGAGACAGGGTTTTTCCGTGCATCCCTGGCTGTCCTGAGCTCATTCTATAGACCAAGCTGGCCTCCAACTCAGAGATCTATCTGCCTCTGCCTCCTGATTCCTGGGATTAAAGGCATGGGCCACCACTGCCCAGTGAAACCTGTGGTTCTTATATAAGCTTTTCTTTTTCTTTCTTTCTCTCTTCCTTTCTTTCTTCCTTTCTTTCTTTCCTTCTTTCTTTCTTTCCTCCTTTCTTTCTTTCTTTCTTTCTTTCTTTCTTTCTTTCTTTCTTTCTTTCTTTCTTTCTTTCTTTCTTTCTTTCTTTCTTTCTTTCTTTCTAAAGACAGGGTTTCTCTGTGTAGCTCTGGCTGTCCTGGAACTCACTCTGTAGATCAGGCTGGCCTCAAACTCAGAGATCTGCCTACCTCTGCCTCCCAAGTGCTGGGATTAAAGGTGTGTGCCACCACTGCCTGGCTCTTATAAGCTTTTCTTTCCTTTCTTTTTTATTTTATTTTTTTGAGATAGGGTCTGTGGTAGTTTGAAAGAAAATGTCTCCCTAAGGGAGCGGCACGATAGCAGATGTGGCTTTATTGGAGTAGCATGCCCTTGTTGGAGGAATTGTGTTACATGACCATGGAGGCGGGCTTTGAAGTCTGATAGATGCTCAAGCTTCCCTCAGTGTGATGTGCAGACCACTTCCTGTTGCCTGCAAGATGTAGGACTCTCAGCTCCTTCTTCAGCGCCATGTCTGCCTGCACGTTGCCATGTCCCACCATGATGATAATGGACGCAGCCTCTGAACTGTAAGCGAGGCACCCCAATTACATGTTTTTCTTTATAAGAGTTGCCGTGGTCATGGTGTCTCTTCACAACACTAGAAACCTTAAGACAGGTTCCCACTATGTAGCCCTGGGTAGACTAGGTTGGCCTCAGAGATCTGCCTCACTCTGCCTCCCAATTACTGGCATGTGCCATCACACCCTGCTCTTAGTAACTTTACATTCAGGGCTAGCAAGATAACCTAGAAGTTAAGAGAAGAACACTAGGGCTGGAGAGATGGCTCAGTGGTTAAGAGAACTGACTGGCCAGGCTTGTGGTGGTGTATACCTTTAATTCTAGCACTTGGGAGGCAGAGTCAGGCAGGTATCTATGAGTTCAAGGCCAGCCTGGTCTACAGCGTGAGATTCTGGACAGGCACCAAAACTACACAGAGAAACCCTCTCTCGAAAAACCACACACACACACACACACACACACACACACACAAAACCCAACAACAACAACAACAAAACCCCAAAAACAACAACAACAAAAACCCTGACTGCTCTTCCAGAGGTCCTGGACTCAATTCCCATCAACCAAACAGCTCACAACTGTCTGTAACTCTAACAGCTGCCACCCTCGCACAGACAAACATGCAGGCAAAACACCAATGCACATAAAAATAAACTATTTTAAAAAGTTGTAAAAAAAAAAAGAGAGAGAGAGAGAGAGAAAGAGTTGGTGATAAACCTACTTAAAAGTTGATTCAGTGGATGATGATGGGAATGTATTTAGGAGCATCCAATGTAGAAGTCACTGAGGAGATCCCCCAAAAAGCTATATAGAGGAGCTGATGTAGCACGGTTGGTGAGTGCTTGCCATGAATGCAGGTTGCCCACACACCCAAATATGTAAACGTAATAATAATAAAAACTGAGGGTGGCAGTAGGTGCTCCTTATCCCAGCACTAGAGAAATAGAGGCAGGAGTATCGGAAATTCAAGGACTTCTTTGGCTAAATGGTTCAAGGTCTGGGACACTGGTCAAGCCCCTGATTGAACATGAAGAGGAGGCGGAGAAAGCGGAGAAATCGGGTTAAGCAGTATAAAGTACAGGCTGTTGGGGACCTTAAACTCTGTGGCCAGCAAAACCAGTCACATGATCCGGTGGGAGTACCATGGGATCTTTCGGCCCCAGGGTCCCACTCTGGTCCATTTGCTCTCTGAGGCTTTGGAGACCTGTCCCTACATACAAGGCATTTGCCCCGCCCCCTGGGCGTGGCCACAGTCTGAGGGGTGAGTGAACACCTGCCTGGCCCACATTCCCCTGAGGCTTGTGGGGCTAGTGGGTGCCCACCCGAAAGGCCTCCAGAATAAATATGATCCAGCCTTACACAACATACCCTTCAGCGCCCTCGGAAAACGCCCGCCCCCGGCTCTGCCTGCACACACACCAACCTGCTGGGGGAGAGTTGAGGAATTGTTGCCCAGTTGTGACCATTACTACCCCCCTTGACTGGCAGGTTCTAATATTAGAAGAACCAGAAAAAAACTTCTCCAACTACCTCAACCTGGAGGAATTCTCCTCCCCCACCCCCTGCTCACTTTAATGGGGTTGCCTTTAGTCCAGGCTGACCCTCACCTTAGCCTCCTTGAGTTTGCTCAGATTATAACGGACACGGTCACATTCTGCTGAACTTTTGGACTTATTTTTCTTTTTATTATTTTCTATAGTTCTGTCTCATTTGATTTGTGTTTTTAAATTTTTAATTTAACAACACTTATCAGTATTTTTATGGGTATGATTGCTTGTTTGCTTTTAAGTATCTACCTGCCCCTAATACAAGCCTGGTGTCACCGGAAGTCAAAAGAGGGCACTGGATTCCCCTGGACCTGGAGTTACAGAGGGTGTGAGCCACACTGTGGGTGCTGGGAGCCGAACCAGGGTCCTCTATAAGAACAGCAAGTGCTTTTATTTATTTATTTATTTTTATTTATTTATTTATTTTTTTTTTTGGTTTTTTGAGACAGGGTTTCTCTGTGTAGCTTTGCACCTTTCCTGGAACTCACTCTGTAGCCCAGGCTGGCCTCGAACTCACAGAGATCCGCCTGGCTCTGCCTCCTGAGTGCTGGGATTAAAGGCGTGCGCCACCACCGCCCGGCTAGCAAGTGCTTTTAAACATGGAGCCACCTCTCGTTGAAGAACCAGAAGTTGTTTTCTTTTTATTTACGTGTGCGTGCGGGTGTACACATGTCATGTTGAGCAGAGAGGTCAAAGGGACAGCTTTTCGGGGATAGCTCATCTCTTATTATTATCCTCCTTGGTGAGGGAGGTGGTTTTTGTTTTGTTTTGGTTTGGTTTGGTTTTTGGTTTTTTCGAGACAGGGTTTCTCTGTGTAGCTTTGGAGCCTGTCCTGGAACTCGTTCTGTAGACCAGGCTGGTCTTGAACTCAAAAAAAGAGTTCTGCCTGCCTCTGCCTCTTGAGTGCTGGGATTAAAGGTGTGAACAACTGTGTCCGGATTGAGATTTATTTTTAAGTCCGTGCTTGTATTTGTGTCCGCGTGTGGACCTGCATATGAGTGCAGGGTCGCTTGGAGTCCAGAAGAGTGTGTCAAATGTCCTGGAACTGGAGCTGCAAGCAGTTGTGAGTCACCTGACGTCGTTCCTCTGTGAGAGCAGTTCATCATCTTCAGCGATGGGCCTGTCTCTCTAACCCATCCCATGCCTGACTTCTACAACTTCTTTAGCCTCTTTCTTGTGGGGAGGGAGGGTTGAAGTAGTGTCTAACCTGTGCTGACCTGGATCTCTCCTAGCTCAGGATGGCCTTGAACTATCCAGGACTCTCCTTCAACGCTTCCTAATACTTTGAAGCTTCCTAGTGGGATGTACCATTGAACCTGGCCCTTCCTTTTATTATCTCCCCCCACCCCGAGACAGGGTTTCTGCGTGTAGGTTTGGTGCCTGTCCTGGACCTCGCTCTGTAGCCCAGGCTGGCCTCAAACTCACAGAGATCCGCCTGGATCTGACTCCCAAGTACTGGGACTAAAAGTGTGCGCCACCGCCACCCGGCTCTATTATCATTATTTTTTTTAAACAGATTAATTCTTTTAATTATGTGTATATGTGTGAGGATGTACATATGAGTGTTTCTGCCCACAGGGGCCAGAGACATTAGCTCCCCTGGAGCTGGAGTTAGACTCAGTTGTGAACCCCTCAACATGGGTGCTGAGAACTAAACTCCAGTCCTCTGGAAGAGCAGCGAGTACTCTTAACAACTGAGCCATCTCTCCACACCACCCCACTTTTTTTGCTTTTTGGAAACAGGGCCTTATGAAACAGGCTGGCCTGAAGCTCACTATGTGGCCTTAGCTGGGCTTAAACTCCTGATCTCCCTGCCTTTATCTCCTGAGTGCTGAGATTGCAAACAAGTACCACCATGCCTGGCTTTGAAAGCACACTCTTGAGTGACCTGAGGTCCTTGAAGAACTCAGGGAGGATATTACAGAGGTTTCTAGAATCCAGTGAAAATGAAAGTACAACTTGCCAGACCCTTTGGGGATGTCACCCACTTGTAGATCAGGGATGGATATATTCTAGGTGTTGTTTTTGTTTTTGTTTTGATATAGGTTCTCAATATGTACCCCTGCTAACCTGGAACTGTCTAAGTAGACCAGGCTGGTCTCAAACTCACAGAGATCCACTTGCCTCTGCCTCCTGAGTGCCAGCACTAAAGGTGTGCACCACCATGTGCCCAGAGAATGGATGTATTCTGAAAAGGTACTCTTGGGTCACCAGACTGTTAGAAAAATTCACCCCCAAGAAATTATAATTTCCCCAGGAATTTTTGGATGATGTTGTAGAAGAAACTGACCTGGCTGGAGAGACTGGGAGATGGTGGACAGGACCATGCCTTGACTGACAGCTCAGCTATATTTATCTGCTTTCTGTTTAAGCCCCACCCTCCCATCAGAACTAGAAGATGGACTTGGAGAAGCTCTTCATCCCTCTTCCCAATATGGCCACCAATTTATTCAATATAAACTTTTTCTGTACCATTTTAATTGTCATGTCGAGGACAGGTAGATGGCTCCTTGGCTTGAGACTGTGACCCCACTTCTGTCACAGTACAGCTAAGAAAGGTGCAAGGAAGTTTTATGGCTATGGGTACTGATACTGCACACATCTCAGATCCATAATTTAGTGCTTCTAAGAACACATACTGTTCTCGCAGAGGACCCGAGTTTGGTTCCCAGCACTCACATCAGCAGCTTGCAACCACCTGTAACTCCAGCTGGAGGCCTCCATGGTTACCTGCAAAACACACACACACACACACACACACACACACACACACACACACACACACACAATTTTAAATATGTTAAAAAAAAGAAAAAAGAAATGGAGACAGGGTCTCTGAAAGGATGATAAATGGTGCTGGTTACCGTGTGGAAAGGTCACGGTCACGACTGAACCCAGTGTTAGTTTTTAGAGCTTTATTAGGAGGGAAACTGGGGGGAGGGGGGGAAGAGAGCCAGGCCTGGAGAGAGAGAAAGATGGTGTGTGGGGGGTAGTAGAGCAGAGCAGAGAACAGAGACAGAGAATGGGGTCTGCATCCTGCTTTTTTATTTTTTATTTATTTTTATTTTTTTTATGCTGAATGCCTTTTATTGAAGAAGGGAGGAAGTCTTAAATACAGGCTTACAGCACAATGGGAGAACCCAGGAGGGCAGAAGTTCGCTACCAATGTTTACAATCTTCCATCTAAGCTGCATGTATCATCCAACATGCATGATACACAGACAAGGAACTTCCCTTAGGCATTCAGGAGGGTGGAACCCAGCAGAGAATTAGCATAGGTAGGATATCAAGGTCAAGGTCAGCAAGCAAGGCAACAGTTACCCAAAATGGGGCCCAGGACCCTACAGGTCCCCCTTTTACTAGAAAATGAGTTTCTGACTTAGGTTGTGTGGGACATCAGCAAGTCACCTTACCCATCATGGAGACGCCTGCCCAGGCCACACAGGCGCTCTGTCTTAGGTTGGTGAGTGCCCCCCAGGCATTACCTGTCTCTGAATACTTATTATCATACAGGCTCAATCGTGTGTGAGCTGCAGAGTTAAGTGCTGCCAAAGATCTCAAAGTGGCGCTGGGCTTGCAATCTGTGTGTTCGACACAGAAAAGACCAACAGAAGTCTTAACCCACCCATAGCCAGTAGGCTAAAGGTAACTGAGCTATTCCCTTCCTTAACAAGCCTTACTGCAAATTGGAGTCCTTGTAAAATGGTATCCCAAAAGCAAATGGAGCTTGAGTTTATAAATTTGTAACTTTCAAAGCCAATTGAAATGTATATAACTATTGAATTAAATTTATCATGCCCAATAGAATGAAAGATTAACTAACTGTGGTAGCTACTTTTGCTGCCAGGGTCTCCATTGTGCTAGTTGTAGTAACCAATTATGAAATGGTAATCCCAGAAACAGTAGCAGCAGTGGCCGCCACTGATATAACAGCAACAACGGCAGCAGTGATGTCAAATTCTCTTTTGGAGCATGTGAGCATCCACTGGCATGGACACAACTCCAGGAACACGAACCACCAAGGCCCATTTTAATTGATCCCAGCACGACTTAAGCTGGCAGCTCTGCAAAAGAACAACTAAGAACCATAAAGGAAAAACAGGCAGCTCACAAGGAGCAGAACTAATGCTCTCATAATGGCTACATTCAGGCTCATAAATTTTAAGCTATCTTCAAAGGGGGCTAAATGAATTTCAGGAAGCCAATAAATGTTGCACAGCACATATAAACACCTGATTTTTGACAAAGAAACCAAAACTATACAATGGAAAAAAGAAAGTATCTTCAACAAATGGTGCTGGCATAACTGGATGTCAATATGTAAAAGATTACAAATAGATCCATAGTTTTTTAGGGTTTTTTTTTTTTTTTTTTTTGTGTGTGTGTGTGTGTGTGTGTGTGTGTGTGTGTGTGTGTGTGTGTGTTGTAGGTGCTGGCAGAAGCCGTGAGCTGGTATGTTACAAGAGGCTGTGAGTTGCCTGATGTTGGTGCTGGGAACTCACATGCTCTTAAGTGCTGAGCCACCTCTCCAGTCCCACTGAAATCTCTCAGCCTTAGCCTCCAGCCTCGAAAATGCTGGGATTACAGATCCTCCAGATTTGAAACCAAGACAACACCATGTAAAGAATGCTGAAGGCTGTGTGAAATGGCTCAGTGTGTAAAAACACTCACCACGCAAGCGGCCTTCGTCAGGGTTTCTACTGCTGCGGCAAAAGAAACATCATGACCAAAAAGCAGGTTGGGGAAGAGAGGGTTTATTTGGCTCACACTTCCACATTGTAGTCAACCACTGAAGGAAGTCAGGACAGGAACTCAAACAGGGCAGGGTCCCGGAGGCAGACGCTGATGCAGAGGCCATGGAGGGGTGCTGCTTACTGGCTTGCTCTTGTATAGAACCCACCATCTTCCTAAGCGTGACCCCACCCACAATGGGCTGAGCCCACCCGCATCAATCACTAATTAGGATTGCTTAAAGCCCAGTCTTAGGGAGACATTTTCTCAGTAGGAGTCCCATCCTCTCAGATGACTCTAGCTTGTGTCAAGTGATATAAAACTAGCCGGGACACAAGCCCAAGAAGGGTCTCACATAGTTAAAGGAAAGAACAGATTTCTGCAAATGGTCTTCTGACCTCCACAAGTGCCATGTGGCACACTCACACACAGATCACATGAGCATGCGCACATACACACTGAGTTAAAAAAGAAAAAGAGGGCCTGGAGAGATGGCTCAGAGGTTAAGAACACTGGCTGCTCTTCCAGAGGTCCTGAGTTCAATTCCCAGCACCCACATGGTGGCTCACAACCATCTGTAATAAGATCTGGTGCCCTCTTCTGTGTACATAATAAATAAATCTTAAAAGAAAAAGAAAAAGTTAAACTACTTAGAGTCCCCTACTACAGTGGGTTATAGAGTGAGGCCCTGTCTTGGAGAGGTGGCTCAATGGTTAGGAGCACCGCCTGCTCTTCCAGAGGACTCGGGTTCAAGGATTCAATCCCCAGCACCTGCTTAGTGGTCCATAGTCATCCTACTGCCCTCTTCTGGTCTCCACAGACAGCAGGTGTGAACATGGTACATACACATACGTGCAGGCAAAGCACCCAAACACAGTAAAAAACAAAGCAATAGGACTGGGCGGCAGTGGCGCAAGGCTTTAATCCTAGCACTCGGGAGGCAGAGCCAGGCAGATCTCTGGGAGTTCGAGGCCAGCCTGGTCTACAGAGTGAGATCCAGGACAGGCACCAAAACTACACAGAGAGAAACCCTGTCTCGAAAAACAAACAAACAAACAAACACAAACACCTGAAAAAAAAACAAAAGCAAAAACTCTGAGTGTGGCCACGGAGATGGCTAAGCGGGCTGACAAGCCTGAGACCTGAGTTCTGACCTTGGAACCCACACAGTGGAAGGAGGGAACCAGCTGCTGCAAGCTGTCCTTGGATATCCACAGCACCAAGGTACACCCGCAGCACTCAAAGGCACCTCGAGGGAAATAAGTCATAAACACCCTCCCACCCCCCAACCCCGCCCTTAAGATCTGTTATCAGAGTTGGCTGCTCGCGCCTTTGCTGGCTGCTGAACCAACCGTCTCATCGGCCTTTTCCTCTGCTTTTGAGACAAGGACTTGCGATGTAGCTCAGGCTTGCCTTCACCGCGTGGCAATCAATCCTCTTGTGCTCTTGTCTCTGGGTACTAACGGGCAGGCACAACGATGCCCTACTAACAAGTCTTATTTTTCGTTTGTTTTTGAGAAAGAGCCAGACTGCCATACAGGGGTACATGGTGAGACCCTGTCTCAATATATATATTTATGTTTATATTTATAAAATAAATGAAAGAAAAGAAAAGGGGGTGAGGGGTAGGGGGGCGGGCAGGAATCAGTAGTACAGACCAGTGCTGCGGAGCTTGCCGATTTCTTTGGTTTTAGTCCCTCTAGTGGTGATTCTGAGGTACTGCTGGCGATCGCGGCAAAGCACAAAAACCCTGCAACAGCTAAAATGATCTTTTAACAGGAGTTACATGGAGCTCAGTGGCAGAGGGTAATAGGTGCAAGGACCCGGCTTTCCGGTCTTCAAATCAGTAAGAGCTTGTTGGCACATGCCTCTAATCTCAGCCCTTGGGAGGGGCGAGGTAAGAGGATCAGAACTTCAAAGCCGTCCCTGATTACATAGTGAATGATTTAGTTCCAGGCCAGCCTGGGCGAGGTCTGTCTCAAAACCACAACACTTCCCACAACCCAAAACAAAACAAAACAACCAAGCCAATCCTCAGATCAACCTTGCCAAGCTATCACTGTCCTTTGACACCCCTTCCCCCCGCCCCGTATAGATGAATGGTAAACGGGGGCGCGGGGCCACACAGCAGCTGGGTTATCCGCGGTCCCAAGACCACATGCTTCCTGCCCCACTTTGTTGGTGTTTAGGACTTGAACCAAGGGCCTCCGGCCCCCTACACAGTGTATCATCCAGAAGCTCAGAATTTTATGTAAAAATCTCCCAATTCGAAAATCTTGCCAACTAATCCACAATTGCTTAGACACGTGGTTTGGTAGGCCTCATTTGACCGGTGAGTAACAGATTCGGTGTGCTTGTTTTGGAGACAGCCTCTTTCTGTAGCTCTAAGCCAGCCTCAAACTCCCAGAGACCCACCCGCCTCTGCCTCAGAGTACGGATATTAAAGGCATGCACCATTTGGCTACCGATTCCTTTCATACCTCCGCATTAACTGGCAACTTTTGCTGAACCAGGCATGAGCTCATGAATACTGTTCTCCATTTTCAGTCTCATTTCCTTTCCCTAGACTCCTACCTGGCAAGCTTAAGCCCATATCGTCTCATATAATACCAAATTCTCTATCACCGAATCTGATGTGGGATTTGTGAGGGCAACTGAGCCTTTCCCTGTGTTTGGTGAACTTGACCTGGACAATCATTGGTCACCTGAGCCACTTCAAGACAGAGCCTTCTGAACAGGGGAGCCTAGACAAGGAGTGAGCAGAGTTAATACAGTAAGTAACGTGAGAAAGAACTCCCAAGAGTGGGAAGGACTCCCAGGGAAGAATAACACCATATTGCCCTGCCCGATGGATGGGCTGTTACATTTTTTTTAAATGTAAAAATGTATAGCTGTTTTGCCTGCACGCATGTATACCACTGTGCATGCCCTTGGAGGCCAGAAGAGGGTATCAGATCCCCTGGAACTGGAGTTACAGATAGTTGTAAGCCGCCATGTTGGGGTCCTCTGGAAAAACAGCAGCCAGGACTCTTAACCATTGAGCCATCTCTCCAGCCACTGAATGTGTGTGTATACTTACATATGATAGGTATATATATGGTAGGAATTGGATGGAGATTTTATATATATATATATATATATATATATATATATATATATATATATATATATATATATGTCTTTTGTGACAAGGTTTCTCTGTGTAACAGCTCTGGCTGTCCTAGAACTCACTCTGTAGACCAGGCTGGCCTCAGACTCACAGAGATCCATCTGCCTCTGCTCCCCGAGTGCTGGAATTAAAGGGACTGAGATAATCTTATTGAGACTGGCCATTTTTGAGCACATAGTGGGTCCAGCCAGTAAGGAGTCCACAAACCCTTTTCGTGCTCCTGTGGCCCAACCAGAGAGCGGCTCTTTCATTTGGGGGAGGGGCCATGTGTGCTTTGTGACTAGCTCTGACCCACTGTGGACCCACTCTTACTACCTATGATCAACTTAACTCCTGTCTCAAAGGCCATGGATTCTGTGAGTGCCCCACAGAGCAGGAGGCCCAAGACCTTGGAAGTACTCATTAATGTTGCCTATTAGATCGATATCCCTGTCTAGGTGACACCTGCCGCGTGTGGAACCACTGAGGGGAGCTTTAATCATGCTAGGCTCCGCCCCGAGACTCTTTTTTAATTAGTCTGGAGGAGAGCCCATGGTATTTGAGTTTGCCGACAATCATGCAGCTTTGAAGTGGTTCCAAATGCTGACCGAGAGCTGGGGTGGAGATCAGTGTGAGGTGCTTGCCTAGCAAGGCACGGGCTTAATTCCCATCCTGGGGGGAAAAGAGGGGATAAACCAACACATGCTTACACACTCACATAGCGTCCTGTGATAAGACTACAGAGTGCCTTCTCCCTGAGCACACGCCGTCCTGAGGATGTTTAGTTACCTCTCTGTCAGACCACATGTGTTACGTCTCAGCTGCCAATCTAGTCTAGCAACTGCATCAGGTGCCTCAAAAACCCCTTTAACTCCAGTTCCAGGGAACTGAACATCCTTTTCTGGCCTGCTTGGACACCTGCATGCACATGGTGAGCATACCTATTCACACACACACACACACACACACACACACACACACACACACACACTCCATGGACGACTTGGACATGCTATGTAAGTACTACAAATTTAATTTTTTTTTTTCAAGACAGAGTTTCTCTAAGTAACAGCCCAGGCTGTCCTGGAACTCGCTTTGTAGAACAGGCTGGCCTCAAACTCACAGAGATCCACCTGCCTCTGCCTCCCGAGTGCTGGGATTAAAGGCGTGCGCCACAGCACAACTGCCTGGTACAAGCACTATAAATTTAATTGAAACCCACCTGGAGTGTAGCCAGACTTCGAGGTGGCCCATTTGCATGTTCGAATCTGAGAATCTTTCTCCTGGTCCAATGCCCCTCCTCCTAAATCAAGGGAGCACTGGTTAGCAAGGAGTCTGTGAAGCCCTAAAGATGAGAAATGTCCCTTGTTCTGTGTTTCCTAAAATTCAGGCCAGAGAACTTGATGTAGAAACATCTTACACATTTTCTTCACTGTGAGTTTGTGAGTCAGGCATAGTAGGGCTGTGTTATCAGGGGCACACAGTAGGGCCTCAGTAATAGTGTATTAGATACAATTTGTAGGAGACTGGGGATGTAGTTCAGTTCACAGTGCTTGCCTATAATGCTTGAAGCCCTGGGTTTGACCCCTAGTATCACATACACCACATTTGGGGTTACATACTAGGAGTTACATTGTGGGATGACACCTGTAATCCCAGCACTCAGGAGGCAGAGGCAAGATTAGAAGTTCAAGGCTCTCCTTGACTCTATGGTTTGTGAGGCACCTGATGCAGTTGCTAACTACAGATTGGCAGCTGAGACGTAACACATGTGGTCTGACAAAGAGGTAACTAAACATCCTCAGGACGGCATGTGCTCAGGGAGAATGCACTCTGTATTCTTATCACAGGATGCTATGTGAGTGTGTAAGCATGTGTTGGTTTATCCCCTCTTTTCCCCCCAGGATGGCTAGCCTAGGATACATGAGACTCTGCCTAAAAAGAGAGGGAGAAGACAGAGAGATGGCTCAGTGGTTAAAAGCCCTGGTCCTCTTACAGAGGACCCAGGTTTAATTCCTAGCACCCACATCATGGCTCACAGCCATCAACTCCAGTTCCAGGGGCTCCTACACCTCCGCGTGCTGTGGGCCCGGCATGCAGATGGTGCAGAGGTTTGCAGGCAAAACATCCATACACATAAAATAAAAATAACTAAGTCTTCAAAAATTTGTAGGAAGCCAGGCCGTGGTGGTGCACACCTTTAATCCCAGCACTGGGGAGGCAGAGGCAGGTGGATCCCTGAGTTTGAGGCCAGCCTGGTCTCCAGAGTGAGTTCCAGGACAGCCAGGGCTACACAGAGAAACCCTGTGTCCAAAATCCAAAGAGGAAAAAAAAAAAAAGAAAGAAAAGAAAACCCAAAACAAAAGTAACTTTTTTTTTTTTTTTTTCATTTGACTGTAGACAGGGTCTCACTATGCAGCCTTGGCTGGCCTAGAACTCACAGAGATCCACAGGTCTCTGCCTCCCCAGTGCTGGGATTAAAGGTATGTGCCGAACCCAGTCAAAAGGAACTTTGAAATTACCAACTGCTTCAAGTTTTGTTTCCTCTTACTTCAGCTGTTTTCTGTCAACTTGCTGCTCAGCTCATCCGAACTGAATTGAGTTATAATTGAGAATGAATTTTTGAATTCTAAATAAAAGCCAATTAATATCTTTAAATTCTGTTTCAATCTTATCTCTTAAGGTGGTTATTAAAATTCCCAGTGTAATGTTTAATTTTTTTTAACTTTTTTTTTTTGAGACAGGGTTTCTCTGTGTATCCCTGGCTGTCCTGGAACTCACTCTGTAGACCAGGCTAGCCTCAAACTTACAGAAATCCAAATGCCTCTGCCTCCTGAGTGCTGGGCTTAAAGGAGTGCGACACCACCTCCTGGCCCCAGTTTAATGTTTTAAAACTTAATACACCTGGGAGCTGGAGAAAGCTCAGTAGCTGAGGGAGGTTGTTGCTGTTCTTGTAGAGGACCCGAGTCTAGTACCCAGCACGCATGGCAGACGGCTCACCAGCTACCTAGAATCTGATACCCACATCACTAAGCTACCTGCATGTCTGTCTGTCTCTCTCTTAGAAATGAAAATTAAGAACATTAATAAACTTGGGGTTGGTGTGGCTGACGAGCTGTTGCTCTTGCAGAGGACCAGGTTTAATTCTCAGCTCCCACATGTCAGCTCACAGCCATCTGTGACTTCAGACTGGGGATCCCTCTTTTGACCTTTACAGGCATAACATTTAATATATATATAAAATAATAAAAGAAAACAAACAAAACTGGAGTTGGGGTGCATCTTAGTCACAGAGCACTGTGGGATGGCTGAGGTCAGGGTGAGTCTTCAGCCTCACACACACAAACACATCATTCCTCATCTCATGTTTTAGAGCTGTTTAGGTACCAGTTTATCTCCTGCCTTCGCACAAGTAACATCGTTTCCATCCAATGCAATGTAGCTAACAGTGGCATTAACAGCATTCCCCATCACCGTGGTTACAATTTGCTACTGCAGCCTCTCCAGATGGGGTTGTAACTTGGTTGGTAGCATATGCCTAGCATGCTGGAACGTCCATCTCAAGCATAAACTCACGGTAGCATCGACCTGTAACCCTAGTACTACGGAGGTGGAGGCAGGAGGATCAAGATCATTCTATGCTACATCCTCCTCCTCCTCCAGTGAGCTCTAGGCCAGCCTAGATTATGTGAGACACGGTCTCCAAAACCAAACCAAACCCAAAGCAAAGAAACAACATCAACCAAACAGCTTTGAAGAATTAGATTTTTGTTTATTCTTTGACACGTCTGCTCTTGGATGAGGTGATTGTAACGTTGGCAGCCCGAACCGGCAGGGTTTTGTCCTCTTTTACAGGTGGAGGGGGTGGGAACAGGACAGTTAAATCAGTTTGCTCCCCACTGGATCTCAGGCTGAAATGGATCAGTAGATTCTGAGGATCAGGCCTAGAGGGTGGGGGACCAAGCTGAATTCAGACTTCTAATACAGAATGTTGGACGTGGCTCAGCTCAGCCGATAAAGGCGTTTGCAGGCAAGGTTGACCACCAAGTGTGATCCACCTGAAGTGCCACAACACATACACACAAACAAACAAACAAATGTAATAAAAACAAACAATCGCAGACTTCCATCCGAGTGCTCGGTGGTGTCCAGGTCCTGGGAACAGAGGACAAACGGTTGCAGGTGATTTCTGGAACTCGGGGTTGCTCTTTGGACACCTCTCAGGCTGGAAAGAACCAAGGGGAAGGCGGGAGCTGACACCATTTGCACAAAACTTCGGGGAGCGTCTGGAGGAGACAGGCGGGACCAGGAAGCTGCACAGGCCCACCTGTGGGCTGGCTAATGTCCTGTCCCCGCTCAGAACTTCTGGGGATAGTAGCCTCTTATTTCTAGGCTCAAACGGAAATTTCACGTAAAAACACCACTTTCAGCCGCGTTTTGTGGCCCATGTCTATAATCCCAGCACTTGGGATGCTGAGACAGGAGATTGCCTGAAACTAGAGAACAGCCTGGGTCAGGAAGGTAACACTAGCACGGGATACAGACGTAAACCTTGCAGCACTTAAGCAGGGACCCGACTCTAGGAAGCCGGAAGTTCTGACACATTTTCTGACGCCCCCTTTGCGCAGTAGCGCTATGCCTTATGGGAGTTGTAGTCCCAGAGCTGCCATGCATCTGGATGGGAGGAGTCTGCGTGGTTTTGGATGCCAGCTAGTCCTGAGGATGGCTGCGACTTCTTTCTGCATCTTGAGCTCAAAGCGCTTTCAAGTCTGTTGAAAACGTTTATGTGAGTTTTACTTCTGCTTTGAGATACTGTGTTAAGTGTTTTGTTATTGTTTTGAGGCAGGATCTTCTAGCCCTAGGCCGACCTGGAACTCGCCGCAGTCCTCCTGCCTCAGCTTCACAAAAATAGAGATTACAGGTATGAGCCACCACACCTAGCTTTCGCGTTAGGTTTTATTATCTGCACCTAAAAAGGTCTATTCCTCGAGGGCCGGCGAGATGGCTCGGCTGGTAAAGGTGCTTGTCACCATACCTGAGTTTGGTCTCCGGGACCCACACAGAGGAACGGCGGAGCTGACTTTCACGGGTGGTTCTCTGACCTCCGCGTTTGTGCACCCACGCAAACAAGCAATAAAATATAATAAAAAGGGTCTATACCTCCAGAAAAAAGTGAGTGCAGGTGCACATAGCTATGCAAAAGAGATCATGTTTTGCCCAACCTCCTTTTCATTTGGTCATTTTAGTTTAGAACGGTTTCCACACCTGCTCAGAAGGCACTGGCAACCTCCCCCTTTGTTTTTAATTAGAAGTTTGTGTGCGTGTGTGCACGCACGCTCGTGTGTGCACAGGTGTGTGCTCAGGAAAGCCAGAGAATTTTGGGTGTCTTTCTCTATGGATCCCCATCATTTATTTATTTTTGAGATAGGCTCTCACTATGCAGCCCTAGCTGGTCTGGTACTCCTTTTTTAGACCAGGCTGGCCTTGAATTCAGAGATCTATGTGTGTCCCCCCCCCCCCCCCCCCCCGGTGCTAGTATTAAAACACGGGTCACCCGGCTTCTCCTATTTTTAAATAGTCTCTCGCTGAACTTGGAGCTGACCACTTTGGCTAGCCTGGCTAGCCATCAAGCTCCAGGCATCTGCCTGTCTGTACACCCCAGTGCAGAGGCTATATTTGCTATGGGCAAATGTTACCATAGACTCTGGAATCTAGAATCACCCGAGAGATGGATCTCTAGGCATGCCCATGATTATGATTATCATGATTATGTTAACTGAGGTGGGACCATCTACCTGCCTATTTGCAGTGGGTGACAACATTTCCCTTGGATGGGCCCCGGACTGAGTAAATGGAGAACACCAGCTAAGAAGCACCACGTGTAATTTGCTGTCTTCCTGCTGATTGTGAATTCAATGTGACCAACTGCTTCAAGCTGCTGCCGACGTCTTGACTCCCCTGCCACGATGGACTGTGCCCTTGATGTGATCGTTTCATATCTACTGTGCAGGGCAACGTGCTGATAGGCCAGTGACACATGGGTTGTTCATGAATTTCCCAACGATGTGAGGCGGAAGTGGTTTATTACAGACACCGTGGTACAGATGAATGGAAGAGACTGTGTGCAGACAGGCACCCTAAGAGCTGTTTTCAGGGTGTTTGAGTCTTTGCAGGCAGTTAGGTAGTGTTTCAGTGTCCATGGTCTGGAATAATTGCTGTTGGGGCTTGTTGTGGTCATTATCAGTCTGGCCTTGAGGCAATCATCCTCCCTCTCTGAATTAGAAATGGCTCCACAGGACCATCCCTCTTTAAGTGGCATCCACGTTTTTGGTAGGTCTTGTTGGGATTTGTAAGGGTCCTCTAGACCAGGCTGGCCTCGAACTCAGAGATCTTCTTGCTTCTGCCTCCAAATGCTGGGTTTAAAGGCATGTACCACCATGCCTGTATCCTCGGCTGTTCTCAAACCTTAGACTGGCTGTGTAGGCAAGGCTGACCTTTGAACTCCTCATATCGTGATCATCTGATGTTCTGAGATAGGATTCTAAGTTATGTACCACCATACCTGGCTGCTTAATCTGTTTAATTTTTATTATTTTTAATTATGTGTAGGTGGGTATGTCTGCATGTGGGTGTGTGCATGTGAGCGCAGATGTCTTTGGAAGTCAAGTGCTGAACTCCCGGGATCCAGGGCTAATGTGGTTCTGGGCACTGGAAACTGAACTCAAGCTCCCCGGAAGTGCAGCGAGCACTCTTATCCACTAGCCATCTCCAGCCACTCTTTTCAAAATGTATGATCTCCAGCAGGGCAGTGCACAGGCAGTGCACACCTTTAATCCCAGCACTTGGGAGGCAGAGGCAGGCAGACCTCTGTGAGTTCAAGGCCAGCCTGGTCTACAGAGCAAGATCCAGGACAGGCACCAAAACTACACAGAGAAACCCTGTCTCAAAAAAACCAGCCAAGGGGCTGGAGAGATGGCTCAGTGGTCAAGAGCACTGACTGCTCTTCCCGAGGACCCAGGTTCAATTCCTAGCACCCACATGGCAGTTTACAACAGTCTGTAACTCCAGTTAATGTCCATGGCAAAACACCGATGCACATTAAATAAAAATAAATAAAAAAGAAAAAAAACCCAGCCAAATAAACAAAAACAAACTACCCCCCCCCCCAACTCAAAATGTATAATCTCTTCCTAGTCTCCTTCTCCACTTTCCTCTCTCTCTCTCTCCTCAGACCTGGCTGGTGGCAGTCAAACGCTGGCCACTGGGTTATATCTTCAACTGCCGAAAATTACAAGCTATTTTAAACACTTGGGAAAGTACCCACTGTTCCTATTGAACAAATCTTAAAAACTCAATTCACATTTTCTTCTGTCTCTTAAAAAGATAGACAAATACGAACTATCTAGGTAACGCAGCGATGATAACATGGGGAGTTTTTGTAAAAATACACCTGGTATCAACTGATAGGGAAAAACCACCGCGTCAAAATTCAAACTACACTGATATACATATGAACTCCCAGAGACCGTGGCAGCACGCACAGGGTCGGCAAAGGTTCAAGCCAGATGGGGCTTTTATTATTGTTTTTTGTTTGCTTGCTTGTTAGTTTTCTAAAGAGAGAAGATTTAAAAAAAAAAAAAAAAGGCATGGAGTTGGGAGGTTAGGAGGATCTGGGAAGAGCTGGGAGAGGGGAAACCGCAATCAGAATATACTGTATAAAAAATTGTTTTTCAATAAAAGCACAGCAGAAAAACAAGGCAACAGAACTCCCGCCCCCCCCCCCACCCCCCCCCCCCCCGCAAACTACAGATCCCAGCAGCGCTGCACGGTAGGTGCTCTCCTGGGCAAACAGCCAATGAGAAGCTGTGTTTGCAAAGGGCCGGGTTGACGTCGGCTGTCCGAGCTGGCTGGCGTGGAAAGTGCAGCTGAAATGCAAAGAGCTTTGCTGGTACCCCGCAGCTCACCGTGTCTGTGGCGCCGGAGAGGACTGACTCACCCCTGTAAATGGACGCGATACTGAACTACAGGCCGGAGGGCGGCGAGGACTACTACGCCCTCCTGGGATGCGATGAGCTCTCCTCGGTAAGCGGGGTGGCACCGGCTCACCGGGTCGGCTTTGAGATTTTAGCCGCATCGCCTGGAACTCCAGCCCCCTTACCATTTTGAAGGAGTTTCGGTGTAGAGACAGTGAAGGATTGAAATGCTCGCTGGTTAATTTGAGGAAAGTACTATGAATTTCAAAGTGTTAGGGACCGTATGCAGACAGTTTCAGTGACTTCAGAGCATCGATTCTCAACCTATGGGTCTCGACCCTATAAGGACGCATATCAGATATTTACATTACGATTCCTAACCGTAGCAAAATTACAGTTGTGAAGTAGCAACTAAATAATTTAATGGTTGGGGGAGGGGGTCCACCACAACGTGAGGAATTGTAGTAAAGGGTCACCGCATTAGGAAGGTTGAGAATCACTGCTTTCGAGAAACAATAAAGGCTGCGGTTTAGAACTCAGCCGGCGGAGCCAGCTTGCCTGTAGTCGCCCCGTTCAGCGACAGTCTCATGGATGTTGGGAAACAATATTGCTCACCATCAGCGTGTCTGTCTGCCTGTGCTGAAGTGAATTCTGAAACCTGTAGTAGGCTTGTTACCCGCTACACGTTCGTGGATGATTTCGAGGTGCTTTGCTGAAAGTACGCTGTGGTTCTGATAGCTGTGATGGAAGGCGTTATGACAGACAATATTAAAACGTATATATGTGCTGTATAAGATATACCGGAAGGACATATATCGTAACTTCGAATCACTTAAATCAAGCTTTCCGTAGACATCATATAATTGAGACAAATGTGTTACTCTTTTAAAGACTTATTTATTATTTTTGTTTTATGTACATATGTGAGTGCCTACATGTATGTATGTTTGGGTTCTGTTTGGTGCATAGGGATACTCTGTACTTGGGATTTTGTAAACGTATTCTATAGCCTGCATTACATTTTAAAATATTTACCTAGTTTTATCTATCTATCTATCTATCTATCTATCTATCTATCTATCTATCTATTTATTTTTAGACAGAGTCTCACTATGTAGCCCTATCTGGTCTGGAACTAACTATGTAGATCAGGCTGCTCTTGAACTCACAGACATCAGCTTGCTTGTTCCTCACAGGTGATGGGTTTAAAGACATGTGCCACCATACCAGACCACAAGGCAAATTTTTAGTATCTATAGTTATAACTAGTTTAAAGAAATATCCTATTATAGATACATTCATGTTTATTTAAGTTTATTTAAATTTTTCTTTTTCTTTCTTTCTTTCTTTTTTTTTTTTTTTTTTGGTTTTTCGAGACAGGGTTTCTCTGTGTATGTAGCTTTGCTCCTTTCCTGCACCTCACTTTGTAGACTAGGCTGGCCTCGAACTCACGGAGATCCTCCTGCCTCTGCCTCCCGAGTGCTGGGATTAAAGGCGTGTGCCATCACTGCCAGGTTAAATTTTTCTTTTTTCACTGAACCTTTGTATGTTGGGCCAAATCGTTGGTCCAAGATGGAGTCACTTAAGACATCACAATGGGTGACCCCGGGACAGCCTCCTGCTAATTTAATGGCCAGCTCCAAAAAAAACAACTTTGTCTACGGCATTGCCGGTGACAGTTCCTTTTTCCTTAGCGCCCTTCCGCCACATTCCTGCCCAATTAAAAGCACCCCGTGAAACCCCAAGCTCCTTTTCAGTGGTGCTGGCTTCCCTTCTCTTGGAGTGGCTCTGATGATCTGTTTCTCTCACTAAGCCGCACATTGTAGAGATAAATTCTTGTCTCATTTCAGATTTTCTCTCTAGACAAATTTTTAGAACTAGAATTGTTGGATCAAAGAGTAGGTATATATATATACACACACACACACATATATACACATATATATATATATTACATTCTATATTCCTTGCATATATACATTATATATATGTACTTTAATTCACTTTTAGAAATGTGCACCTACTTAAGATTCAGGAGAGCTTGGGTGTTCATGCCTTTGAACCACCAGGACCACTGGTCATGTTCCTTCACCCTCTCGATGTTTTGGTTTATTTGACTGTAAGTAAAGTGAAACATGGTTTCTGTTTACTGCCAGCAGGACAGGCAGCTGTCCAGACAGATCACTAGATCTTGAAGGCGAGGCTTAGTGAAGGCGGGGCTTAGTGAAGGCGGGGCTTAGTGAAGGCGGGGCTTAGTGAAGGCGGGGCTTAGTGAAGGCGGGGCTTTTAGTGAAGGCGGGGCAGAGTGGACCTTGACGTAAAGGGCTCTGTCTGTCCAGGGACTGCAGTCGTCGGCACTGGGCATGTGGGATGGGGACAGCAGGAGAGAGATGGAACGTGCTGGAAACAAACCCGCCCCCCTTTACTGGTTTACTCAGGGTCAGCCCCACAGAAGGTTTGTGTTTAACTCTGAAGTAATAAAAGATAGACACGAGCTATTTTCTTAAATTGGCAAAACTGAAAAACTATAAAGAAGGAAGTAGCAGTTGGTACTGTTGGGAAGTTACAATTTGCTTCCATAGACTGGTACCATAATGTTTAAAAAGCATTTTTACATGTGTGTTTGTATGTATGTATGTATGCATGCATGCATGCATGCATGCCACATTATGCAGAGGTCAGAGGACAAGTTGTGGGAGTTGGTTCTTTCCATCATGTGGGTGTTGAAACTCAGGTCATCGGGCTTGGTGGCAAATGCCTTTATACACTGAACCATCTCATTGGTCTCAGATGCTGGTTTTTGTCTTCCTTCCTTTTTATTTATTTATTTTTAAAAATTTTGAAACAAGGTCTCTCTACATAGCCCTGGCTGTCTTGGAACTCACTCTGTAGCCCAGACCGGTCTCAAATCCACAGAGATCCACCTGACTCTGCCTTCCAAGTGCTGGGATTAAAGGCATGCACCACTAACTAACCTGGCCCCCCTTTTTTTTTTAATCTTTATTTTATGCGCATTCCTGGTGACCATGTCAGAGGAGCGTCAGGTTGTAATTACAGCTCAAAGTGTCAGCCCATCAGGAGGCAAATCCCTGATGGGTGAATCTCGGATTAGGCAAGGCCCTGGGATCCCAGACCCCAGAATGTCTTTTGCTCTGCTGTGCCTTTACATGTTTGCTCCAGCCATCTTCCTCTGGTGTCTGGCATGGTGTGAATGGGTGTGGGGAGATCCTTTCCCACTGCCTGTAATGTAGTATGTTTAGCTGTTGTTTGTTTTTTTCTTTTGGGGGGATGGTCCACCACCCAGCTCCCAAATAAATCACACACAGAGGCTTATTTTTAATTAGAAATGCTCGGCCTTAGCTTGGCTTGTTGCTTGCCAGCTTTTCTTAACTTTAAATTAACCTGTCTGTCTTTTACCTCTGGGCTTTTCCTTTTCTTACTTCTGTAATCTTACGATCACTCTTACTCCCTTGCTGGTGGGTAGCTGGGTGGCTGGCCCCTGATGTCCTCCTCCCAGATTTCTCCTTCTATTAATTCTTTCTGCCAGCCCCACCTATCTTTTCTCCTGTCTCCCTATTGGCCATTCAGTTCTTTATTAGACCATCAGGTGTTTTAGACAGGTACAGTAACACAGCTTCACAGAGCTAAACAAATGCAGCATAAAAAAAGTAACACACCTTAAAATAGTATTCCCCAACATTTAGCTAATGGAAACATCCCGTTCTACTGGGCATTTTTACCTGTGGATTATTATGAAGATGATTTCTTCCTAAGCTGTACTGTCTAAATGATAATAATAATAATGTTAGTTTCAATAGAGTTTTGATGATTAAAAATATAAACAAGGAGGTGTCACACTGCTACAACACATGAGTTTCTATTGAGGAGTCGTATAGACTGTGACTTAGGTTAATGATTA
This sequence comes from Peromyscus californicus insignis, assembly GCF_007827085.1. NCBI lineage: Eukaryota > Metazoa > Chordata > Mammalia > Rodentia > Cricetidae > Peromyscus > Peromyscus californicus. The sequence continues at coordinate 23,273,688 of NW_026294491.1, read as the reverse complement.
AGAAAAACAATTGGGGCTGGAGAGATGGCTCAGAGGTTAAGAGCCCTGGCTGCTCTTCCAGGGGTCCTGAGTTCAATTCCCAGCAACCACATGGTGGCTCACAACCATCTGTAATGGGATCTGGTGCCCTCTTCTGGCCTGCAGGGGTATGTGCAGATAGAACGCTGTATTCATAATAAATAAATACACTTTAAAAAAAAATAAAATAAAAAAAAAAGAAAAACAATTGAGTCCCAGTAGCCCAGCTAGCTTAAATTCTTTTAACCTTATTGTTGGGACATGTGTTCACAGGTTTCAGAGTGCATTACAGTTGAAACAAAGCTTTGAAAATAACTTAAAGTTGGACTAAGATGTTTTCATCAAATAGCTTTGAGGTGAAAAACCCAAGAAGACAATCTAAAGTTTTAGAAAGACACATAGTTGAGTGAGGAACTCTTTAAGGTCAGGGAACAAGAACAAAGCAGCCCAGTTATCATTGGCTGATGGACCTTTCTTCCTAGGATTGGTTGATGACCAAAGGTGATAATTAATTCCAAAAAAAAACCAAAAAACTATTGATGAGTGAGTGCCCCACAGATTTAAAGTAGATCTGACTGATTCTTTTTTCATATATAAAATTTAAGTTTGTGATTCCTTTAAGATTCCTCATAAGATTACCTTTCAAGATAAGTAATAAGGTAACTGGCCCTTTCTTTGTAACTGCAAAATGCAGCCTGCCAGTAAAAGACCTGACTGAGAAGAATACCCTGCTTGCCCACACGGTTAATCTATAACAAGTTGCTTGGGTACGAATGTAAGTGGGTTCTTGGGGTAATTTTTTTTCACATGTAATACATAAAATATTTAATCATGTACAGGATATGGAAAACATACTGTTTTTTACTGTTTGTATTCATTGTGATCATTCATTTGAAAAATGGAATGTAACCACATTGTAATTCCTATATTGCCTGACAGATTTCACTGGGGTATATAAGCTGTAAGGGAAAGAACAGAGATAAAGATAGAGTTAAAATGGACTAGAAGGAAAACATCAAGAATGAGAGAGTTAGAAGGAACTAGAAGGGAAACTTCAAGAATGAGAGAAGGAAATCACCAGGAAAATAAAGACTAGAGAATGCAAAAGAAGAATAAAGAAAATGTCTGAAGGAAACCAACAAGAGAGTGTGTGAGTGCCTAACCCCCTCAGACAGAAAAGTCTACTACACGCCAAAGCTGTGGATTTCTCTTTGAGCTCTGAGGTGTCTGGAGACTGGTCCCCCAGGCAGCATAGTGCTTTGGGGTTTTGCCTGTGTGAGTGTGTCAGGGTCCCCTGGAACTGTAGTTACGTTTGTGAGCTGGTTACGTGGGTGCTGGGAATTGAACTCGGGTCCTTTAGAAGAGCAGCTGGTGCTCTTAACCACTGAGCCATCTCTCCAATGCCCCCCACCCCCGCCAGGATGCTTTCATAGGTGATATAAATTAAAAACAGAACAGCAGCAACAATAAAACCCCGACCCTCTTTGCTAGATAGTATAATTTTATTCATTTGCATTATTTAAAATTCCTAGAACAAAGATATACATAGAGGGAAAATGTATTTTGAAGGGATGAAAAGGATAAAAAGACCTTAGCTTTCTATTCTGTCCTGATAGAAATCTTATTCAAAGAGGATTTGGGGGTATTTATAAATTGTTAATTTAAAAATCTTGACTAGGGGGCCCAGGAGAGTTGGCTCAGTGGTTAAGAGCGCTGGCTGCTCTTGTAGAGGGTGAGAGCTAGGTTCCCAGCACTGTGGCTCACCATCTGTAACTCCAGTGTCTGGGAATTAGTGCCTTCTTCTGACCCTCTGTGTGCACCAGACACACACATCGTAGGCAAAAACCATCCATACAGGTAAAATAAACACATCTTAAAAAATGTTTACTGGCTGGGCATGGTGGCACATGCTTTTAATACCAGCACTCAGGAGGCAGAGGCAGGTGGATCTCTTTGAGTCTGAAGCCAGCCTGGTCTACATAATGAATTCCGGGCCAGCCAGGGCTACACAGTGTGACCTTGTTGCAGACACACACCAAGTTTACTATTACACTTTTGGCCCAAACGCCCTATTTAGGTAAGTCTGACCTTGAACGGCTGGTCCCCTGCTCTCTGCTGGAATTGTAGGCATGGCTATCAGACACTTGAAGATATTTGATTCTCTTATAACGTACATTTGTGCACATGTGTGTATAAAGGCCAGAGGTTGATGTTGGTGTCTTCCTTGATCACTTTCCGCCTTATTTTTTGAGACAGTCTCAGCTCACCAAATTCAGCTGACTAGCTGGCTAGTGAGCCCCCGATTCTCCTTTCTGCACCCCCTCCACTGGGATTATAGGGGTGGGTCTCCAGGCCTGATTTTGACACGGGTGCTAGGCATGGTTTTCTATGACGAAGTCCGTAGTTCTCAACCTGTGGGTCACGATCCCTTGGATCATGTATCAGATATTTACATTATGACTCATAACAGTAGCAGAATTACAGTTATGAAGTAGCAATGAAATAATTTTATGGTTGGGGGTCACCATAGCATTAGGAAGGTTGAGAACCAGTTTCTTTAATCTATCCTTGTTATTTGAAACACTGATTTTTTTTTTTTTTTTTTAGGTTGAGCAAATCTTGGCAGAATTTAAGGTCAGAGCTCTGGAATGTCACCCTGACAAGCATCCGGAAAACTCCAAAGCTGGTAAGAATTTACTAATGGATGCTTCTTAAGAGGATGAAGAGCATATGGGCCTGTGTGTGGCAGAACATTTCCTGGGAGATGCTGCACACACGTCTCCTCATCCCAGATAGGGAGCCACCAAATGTATACCACTATAGGTACACACCAAAGTACCCATACCACCCAAGTCCAACTTGGTGAACCATGAGTTTTATTGGGGTTACTTACAGGAATATGGGTGAGGGTTTTTTTTTTATAGGAGCAAAAATGAATAAAAGACAGCTGTATCACCAAAGCCAACCTCAGTGTGGATGACAGTTCACAGAGCTGGGAACCTGGAGCACACTGCACAGCCTACAGCCAGCTCACCAGGTTGGAGAGTATCCCTTCCAAGTGATTTAGTTAGACTAAACCTCTTCTAGGCAGTTTGGCTGGCTTCTGCTTCTTCCAGCCAGCTGGTCTCAACAGTCTTCCTTGCAGCTTGGCTTGATTGAGAGTGGTCTTTGCAGTTCAGCTTTGCTCCTCGGAGGGAGAGAGGGAGGGAGGGGGAAAGAGAGAAAGAGACAGAGGAGGGAGAGAGAGAGACAGAGACAGAAACGGAGAGAGAGAGAGAGAGAGAGAGAGAGAGAGAGAGAGAGAGAGAGAGAGAGAGAGAGAGAGAGAGAGAGAGAGAGAGAGCGCTAGCTAGTTAGCATGTGGCCAAGAGAGAGCACCTCAGAGTTTATTGCTTACTCTGGCAGGGAGGGGATTAGTGAATCTGGTCAGTTTCAGGGACTTCCTGAAGCTGTGTTGAGTCGTTTCTCTTCCTGCTCAAAGAGCTTCCCTGCAGGGTGAAATGTTTCAGTATTGGAGGAAACTGTTACACAATAGGACCTGAACTGTGTATAGCACCTGCATTTTCTTAGTTACAGTTCCAAGTTTTTCTTTACATTAAAAATGATGATAGTGGTGATGACGTGTGTGGGTATGTGTATGAGTGCCATGGCATAAATGGGGTGGTCAGAGGACAGTTTTGGAGTCAGTGTTCTGCTTCCACCTTTGTGTGGGTTCTAGAGGTCAAACTCAGATTCCCAGGCTTGTGTGAGGAGTGCTTTTTGGGGCTGAACTTACTTTTTTTTTTTTAATTCAGTTAGTTTTTTTTTTTTTTCCCCCGAGACAGGTTTTCTCTGTGTAGCTTTGTGCCTGTCCTGGATCTCACTCTGTAGACCAGGCTGGCCTTGAACTCACAAAGATCCGCCTGGCTCTGCCTCCCGAGTGCTGGGATTAAAGGCGTGCGCCACCACCGCCTGGTGAGTTTTTTTATTTAAAGACAGTGTCTCACTATGTAGCCTTGGCTGCCTGAAACACACTATGGCATCAGACTTAGAGATCCACCTGCCTGTCTCCTAAGTGCTAGGGGTTAAAGGCGTACACCACCATACCTGCCTTCTGTTTCCTTTTTCTTTTTTTTTTAAAGATTTTATTTTTTATTATTATTATTATTTTTTTTTTTTATGGGACAGTAGTGGTACACACCTTTAATCCCAAAAATGGGAAGGCTAAGGCAGGGGGATCTCTGTGAGTTCAAGGCCAGTCTGGTCTACAGAGCAAGTTCTAATATGGCCAGGGATATCCAGAGACACCCTCGCTGTCTCAAAACGCCAAAAACAAAACAAAAAACCCAAAACAAACAAACAAAAATTTATTTTTTATTTTATTTATTTATGTGTGTGTGTGTGTGTTTGCTTGCAGAAACCAGAAGAAGGCATGAGATTCCCTGAGCTAGAGTTACAAGTGATTGTCAGCTGCCTGACATGGATGCTTGGAGTCAAGTTGGGGTCCTTTAGAGGAGCAAGTGCTCTTGCTGAATTAGCTCTCCAGCCCTCCAAGGGCTGGTTTTGCTGTTGGATGGCCTCAGGGGAGAGGACTGAGATGGGTCTTTCCTAACAACGGTCAGCATACATTTGTATGTGTGGGCACTGTGATGTTCTGTGTCAGCTTGTAGTTCATTTTCACCAGCCACTGGAGTGTTACCATGACGATATGTTTATTTGTAACCAACGATTGTCTCTTTTTACGAACAGTGCTGTGTTCTCTTTACCTGAATATGTCCATTTATTAATCTTTTTATTTTTAATTAACTAATTAATCCATTATTTTGTTTTTGGTTTTGACAGGCTGTCCTGGAACTAGATCTGTAGACCAGACTGGCCTTGAACTCACAGAGATCTGACTGCCTCTGTCTCCAGAGTGCTGGGATTAAAGGTGTGCGCCACCACAGCCCGGCTGTGAGGGGTTATCTTGATTAGGTTAACTGAGGCGAGAAGATTGAGGCTGAAGGAGGGTGGCACTGTTCCCAGGCTGGGGTCCTGGATTTCATGAAAAAGGAGGAGGCTGAGCAGGGGTGTTCATCCCTGGTTGATTCCTGACTGAGACCTATGACCACCAGCTGCCTGAGTTCTTGTCCTAGGACTCTTGCCCTGATGGACTCTACCCCCGAAATGTGAGCCAAAATAAGCCCTTTCTTTCTTGAGTTGCGTTTATCAGGGTATTTTATCAAAACAGCAGGAACGGAAATAGATTTACCATTATTATGTTCAAAGCCATTGTTCACCCGTCTTTGCTGGACATTTAGAGAAAAGGGTTATTTTAGCTTACAGTTCCAGGTTACAGTTTATCATTTGGGGAAAGTCAAGGCAGGAACTTGAAGCCATTAGTCACATCAAGAACAGAGTGGATTTTTTTTTTTTTTTAAGATTTATTTATTATGTATACACTGTTCTGCCTGCATGTTAGAAGAGGACACCTCTGGAGGAGCAGCCATGGCTCAGAGGTTAAGAGCACTGGCTGCTCTTCCAGAGGTCCTGAGTTCAATTCCCAGCAATCACACGGTGGCTCACAACCATCTGTAATGAGATCTGGTGCCCTCTTCTGGTATGCAGGCAGAACACTGTATGCATAATAAATAAATCTTTAAAAAAACAAAGGAAAAAAAAAAACCCCAAAACAGAGTGAAATGGATGCATGCATGCTTAGTACTCAGTGAGCTTTCCCTGCTTTGTACAGTCCAGACCCCAAAGCAGAGGGGCAGTGCTGCCCACTTTCAGCCTCTGTCCTACACATCAATTAAGGTAATTCCTCATAGACGTGCACACAAGCCAACCTGATCTAGACAATCCCGTGTATCAGTCAGCTTTACTAGTGATATCCGAGATAATTAACTCATTAAAAAGAAAAAAAGGTGCCGGGTGGTGATGGCGCACACATTTAATCCCAGCACTTGGGAGGCAGAGGCAGGTGGATCTCTGTAAATTCAAGACTAGCCTGGTTTACATAGTGAGTTCCAGGCCAGCCAGGGCTGCATGGTGAGATTCTGCATAAACAAACAAACAAACAAAACAAACAAACAAACAAACCTGTTGTTTGGTCATCTGGTCCTGGTGGATTCTCTTTTTTTTTTGGGTGTGGCTTTTTTTTTTTTAATGCTGAATGCTGTTTATTGAAGGAGGGAGGAGGTCTTGAATACAGGCTTACAGCACAATGGAAAACCCTGGAGGGCAGAAGTTAGTTACAGATGTTTTACAATCTTGCATCTAAGCTGTTAACGCCCATTATGCAGGATACATAGACAAGGAACTTCCCTTAAGCATTCAGGAGGGTGGAACCCGGGAGGGAATTAGCATAGGGAGGATATCAAGGTCAAGGTCAGCAAGCAAGGCAACAGTTACCCAAAACGGGGGCCAGGACCCTACAGGTCCCCCTTTTTCTAATAAATGAGCTTCTGACTTAGGTTGCGTGGGACGTCAGCAGGTCACCTTACCCATCATGGAGACGCCTGCTCAGGCCACACAGGCACTCTGTCTTAGGTTGGTGAGCGCCCCCCAGGCATTACCTGTCTCTGAATATTCATTATCATACAAGGCTCAGTCGTTGTGTGAGCTGCAGAGTTAGCTACTGCCAAAAATCTCAAAGTTGCGCTGGGCTTGAAATCTGTGTGGTGGATTCTCTTAACATTTAAAATATTTCTCACCAGGGGTGGTTGCTTGAACAATAAAATAAATCTTGGAAAAAATGTTTCTAATACACAAGACTCTTACATTTAGGTCAGTTTTTTTTCTAAATATATGATTTAGTAGGCATCAAATTCATTCATTCATTCTCTACTTTTTTTTGAAACAGGGCTTCTTTATGTAGCCCTGACTGGCCTGGAACTCTTATATACAGACCAGTCTGACCTTGAACTCAGAGATCTTCCTGTGTCTGTCTCCTTAATACTGGGATTAGAGGTGGGTGCCACCATGCCCAGCATTACATTTTTTTTTTAAAGTTAGCAAATAAAGTAGTGTGTAGACAAATTTCTAAACAGTCTTATTAAATAAGAAACACAGAGCCAAATACAGGGGTGATAGCCGAAGAGATCAGAGAAATAGCAAATAGCCGTGACTAACCTTAGCTTACCACCTCGCTGTAGCTTCCCAAAGAGAACCTCTTCCTGTCTAACCTGCGCCTTTATTGCCTTCCTGTTCTGCTTTCTCATTGGCTCTAAGCCCAGCCACATGACTTCCTCGTCACTGCCTGTCTATACAGACCTCCAGGTCTCTATGGTTGGTACTGGGATTAAAGGCGTGTGTCACCACCACCTGACTTCTGTTTATGGCTCACTATGACCTCTGATCTCCAGGCAAACTTTATTTATTAACATACAAATAAAATATCACATTTCAGCACAAATAAAGTATCACCGCAGTAGTGAGTTTCATGATGGCATTTTCTTTCTTGTGTGTGTGATCATACCTAATTCTGGCTCATCCCCCACATTTATTCTCTCTCTTTTTTTTTTTTTTTTTTGTTTTTCGAAACAGGGTTTCTTTGTGTAGTTTTGCGCCTTTCCTGGAACTCACTTTGTAGACCAGGCTGGCCTTGAACTCACAGAGATCTACCTGGCTCTGCCTCCCAAGTGCTGGGATTAAAGGCGTGCACCACCACTGCCCGGCTTCAAATTTATTCTCTTATGTGTGGAAATCTAGTTATATGGCATGTGTGGAGCTCAGAGGACAGCTTGCATGAGTCATGTATCCCCTTCCATGATGTGTGCTCAGGGGATTGAACTCAGGTCGTCAGGCTTGGTAGCAAGGACCTTTACTCTCCGAGTCCTCACTTGTCCTTCTGTGACATATTTTACACGTGGGGACACTGATGCCTGACTAGGCCCAAAGTCTCGTAGTGTGTGGCCGAGTCAAGCTAGTGAGATCTGGTGGATGGTTCTGGAGTTTAATCCTCCCAGAGCGCAGTGTTCATCTCGTCTTGTTTTCCAGTGGAGACTTTTCAGAGACTGCAGAAGGCGAAGGAGATTCTGACCAATGCCGAGAGCCGGGCCCGCTATGACCACTGGCGGAGGAGCCAGATGTCGATGCCATTCGAGCAGTGGGAAGCGTTGGCCGACTCAGTGAAAACTGTGAGTTTTTCTCTGGGGATCCTGGGACTTTCCAGGTCAGGCTGCTCACGGGTTAGACTCATGACTTAGCCTAGAGAATAAGTGAGCAATTGGAGGGAAAGGACCCAGAAATTAGTGGTAAGTCATCGCTTACAAAACCCTGTGAGGAGGAATTCAGAGAGGCCACCAGAACCAGTGCTCGAAGGGCCCGGGGCTGTTTATCTCACTCCCTGTTACCATTGACACCTCATTCTAGGATTTCTCATAATTGTGCTTCTCAGATGGCTCATGTAACTGAATTTTGGTTTGTTGAAAATTCTTTTCTTTGAAAAGACTTGAAAAAAAAGTCTTCTTAAGACGTATTTCTGAGCGGGGTGGTGGTGGCGCATGCTTTAATCTCAGCACTCAGGATGCAGAGGCAGGTGGATCTCTGTGAGTTTGAGGCCAGCCTGGTCTACAGAGAGAGTTCCAGGAAAGGCACCAAAACTACACAGAGAAACCCTGTCTTGAAAAACCAATATATATTTCTGTTTGCATATGTGTCTGTTTTTTTTTTTTTTTCTCTGTGTATATGCCGTGTGTGTTCCCATGAAGAGGGCACTGGATGCATGGAGCTGGAGTTAGTTGGTTGTGAGCCTTGACACGTGGGTGCTGGGAACCAAACCTGGTCCTTTGCAAGAGCAGGAAGCACTCTACTTCACAGCCTTCTCTGCAGCTCTTCCTCTGTCTTTTGTTGTTCTTGTTTGGGCTTGTTTACTTAACAAGGCTTGGACATCTATAACAAAACAGGATCCAATCATTCCTATCATATATGGTGATAAAGAGTTACTGCACCTAGAAAGTATTGTGTCATTTCTTTTTATTTGCTTATTTTCATTTTATGAGCATTAGTGTTTTGCTTGCATGTATGTCTGTGTGAGGGTGTTGGGTTCTCTGGAACTGGAGTTACAGACAGTTGTGAGCTGCCATGGGGGTGCTGGGAATTGAACCTGGGTCCTCTGGAAGAGCAGTTGATGCTCCCAACCACAGAGTCATCTCTCCAGCCCTGTATTGTGTTATTTCTAAAGGCCATTAAAAATTTACATACGGGGCTTAGTGGTTAAGAGCACTGGCTGCTCTTCTAGAGGACCCAAGTTTAATTCACAGCACCCACATGGTGGCTCACAACTGTGTGTAACTCCATTTCTGGGGGCTCTGATGCCCTCTTCTGGCATCTGTGGGCAGTGGGCACTTGCTGCTATTTCTGAGGACCAAAGTTTGGTTCCTAGAACCCATACTAGGTAGCTCATAACTGCCTCTAACTCCAGTTCAGGATATCTGATGCTCTCTTCTGGCTTATGAAGGCACCCACACACGTGTGACATTCTTCACACAGGCATACACACATGCACATACACGTAAATAAAAATACATCTTACAAAATATAGTAGTGCTTAGCTTTACATGGTCAGAAATAAGGTTCTTCACCTTATTTATTTTTGCATGTGCACGTGAGTGTGATGTGTATGGGTATGTATTTCACAGGTACATATATACAAGTGTATATATGTGTATGTGCATTCGTGTGTGAATTCATGTGTGTTGACATTGTCTCCCATGATTGCTCTCTGTCTTATATATTGAGTCAGGGTCTCTCACTTGAACGCAGACATTGCCTCTTCGGGCAGTCTAGGTAGCCAGTTTACTCTGGGGATTTCCTTTCTCTGCCAGCTGAGTGTGGGGATTACAGACAGGCTGTCATCCCTCCCCAACACTTAATGGTGGTGCTGGGGATTTGAACTCCTGTCCTCAAGTAAGCACTTTCCCTTCTGAGCCATTTCTCCAGCCGTTGCTTTTCCCTGTGTCTTTCCAAAATTCCAAGGGCACTGGCTTAGTAACATCGTGCTACAGTCAACACAAATGTATCTCCAGTCTCCTAAATCCGACACACTGTAACGACTGCTGAATCAGTCACCTGGCTTGTCCAATGCCTTCTGGTTTACAGCTCTTCACTTTTTGGTGATCTACTCAACTGTCCCTTAATTTTTGACAGCTAATACCAGGTTAGCTACAGATTTTTCTACAATTCCTCTCCAAGTTGCCGCTTTTATCTAGATTGCCATTGTCTTTTTATTTACTATTAATTTCCTGACTCACAGCACAGCGTTTCGGTTTTGGGTTTAGCTTAACTATGCAATGTTTGAGCCTTTAAAATAATTATATTTTAGATCTTACTGGACACATCATTTGTCTTGTCACTAAAGTTGAGGTAGTATGAAATTTGGTTTCAGTTTTTTTTTTTGTTTTTTTTTTTTTGGTTTTTTTTTTTTTTTTGTTTTTTTTTTTTTTGGTTTTTTGAGACAGGGTTTCTTTGTGTAGTTTTGGTGCCTGTCCTGGATCTCACTCTGTAGACCAGGCTGGCCTCAAACTCACAGAGATCTGCCTGGCTCTGCCTCCGAGTGCTGGGATTAAAGGCGTGCGCCACCGCCACCGCCACCGCCCGGCTCACCGCCCGGCTCAGGTTTATTTTTATTAGTGATAGAAAGGGATGAGCTCTGTATCTGTTCTTTAATCAGCAGTGGGGCCGGGCATGGTGTTGCACTCAGGCAGCAGACAGAAAGCCAAACAAACCAAACCCCACTAAATCAGGAGTGGGGGCTAGAGGGATGGCTCAGTGGTTCAGAGCACTTGCTTCTCTTGCAAAGGACCAGGGTTCTGTTCCCGGCATCGATGTCTGGCAGCGCACAATGGTCTGTAACTCCACCTCCAGGGACTCTGATGCCTCTAGGCTCTGAGAGTGTCTACACATACCTACATGCAGATAACACCCTCCTATACGTAATTAAAATGATAAAAAATAAATCTTAAAAATATTTTAAGAATTCACCTAAGCCAACGAATACGTTGGAAATTTAAACATGTGATGTTGGTTTAAAAATGAGATACACGTCTGTTGAGATGGCTCAGTGGGAAAGGCCCTTACTGCCAATCCTGACGGCCTAAGTTTGAGCTGTAAATTTTAGAAGGGGTTATACACATTTTTTTTTTTTAACTTGGCTGTTTAATAATCCTAGAAGGGATTTGAGGCCGTCCTGTTGCCTTGCAGAGACCTATTTGCCTTTTGTTTGCATCCGAGTTCCTGCCTGGATGAGGTATCTTTGGGGGGAGTCCAGTTGGCTGCAGGCTACCTGTGGAAGCTTCCTACTATGCCCAGATGGGCAGTCTTTCTCTAGCCAGATGGGAAACAGTGAGCAGATCAACACCTTCTGTTCAAAAGACAGGCTGTCTTGCTTGGGTATTATCCAAGAGCAGTCAGGTCAGAGATCAACCACTCGGGCAAGTTAAAAATTCACTCATGGCGACCCGGGGTAAAAATAACTGATTTGGGGGGCTGGAGAGATGGTGCAGTGGTAAAGATCACAGGCTCCTCTTCCAGAAGACCTTGGTTCAATTCCCAGTATTCACATGCCGGTTTATAATTGTCTGCAACTCTGATGTCACGGGATCTGATGCCCTCTCTTCTGGTCTCTTTGGGCACCAGGCATGCATGTGGTGCACAGGCGTACACACAGAGAAGACACTCATACACAGAAAATAATAATTTGAAAAAAAGAAGCTAACTTTGCTCATGATTCAGCTGAGCTGTGGCTCACGGGAGCTAATTGTTCCATTTTTCTTTTTCCAATGTTTAATGGCATTTAGATTAAAAAATAATTATTTGTTAGTGTTGACCAGGGTGTGTATGATAATGACTTTCTAAAGAAAAAAAAAGAGGTCCGCTCAGGGAGGCTGGTAAACAAGTTAATTGTGAGCGGAAAGTAACAGGAGCCTGACTTCACAGACGGGAGGGCTCATGGCCTTTGCTCTGTGGAATTTGCTGACACTCTGCCTCGTGCACCTCAGTGTCTCCCTCCCCTCAGAGTCTCTAGTTCTACTGATGATCTTCTTCTTCTTCTTTTTTTTTTTTTCCTGGAACTCTCTTTGTAGACCAGGCTGGCCTTGAACTCCCAGAGATGCCAGCCTCTACCTTCTGAGTGCTGGGATTAAAGGTGTGTGCCATCATCATCTGGCTTTTTTTTTTTTTTTTTTTTTGAGTCAGGGTCTCATGCATATTCAATGTTCAGTTAAGGATGGATGACCTTGAACTTTTTTTTTTTTTTTTTTTTTTAGTTTTTTGAGACAGGGTTTCTCTGTGTAGCTTTGCGCCTTTCCTGGAACTCACTCTGCAGACCAGGCTGGCCTCGAACTCACAGAGATCCGCCTGGCTCTGCCTCCCGAGTGCTGGGATTAAAGGCACGCCCGCCCGCCCGCCCGTCCCCCCCCCTTTGAACTTTTGGTCCTGCCTTCCCCTCCTGAGTGTTGTGATCATTGGCGTGCTCCATCATTTACAGTTCTGTGGTGTGGGGTCCATTACTGCACTGTGGGATCCGGGCGCACTGTATCGATTGAGCTCCATCCTGAGTACCCTACTTTTTTTTGTCTAGTGCTGGGATTGAACCCAGGACTTCACAAATGCCAGGCTAGCACTTTACCTAACTGAACTCTCCACCCCCAGCTCTATTGACCCATTGAAGACAAGTTCATTTGATGTTATATGTTGTTCTGTGCCACCAATACTCTGGTGGAGCTGAGAAATACACCCTGGGAACACAATTGGACTGCTCAGCATCACTCTTAAAAACTTTTCCTATTTATTTGTTGTGTGTGTGTGTGTGTGTGTGTGTGTGCATGTGTGTATTCTGCAGCATATATGTAGAGGTCAGAGGACAACTTGCAAGAGTCGGCTCTCTCCTTTCCACCATGTGAATTCCAGGTATCAGACTCAGGTGGCAGGGCGTGGTGCCAAGCATCCTTACCCACTGGGCCATCTTGCCAGCCTTCAGCTCTGCTCTTGCGTCTGTCATCCTTTGATTAACTATAGTGCGTGGGAGGCACCTGCATCTGAGTTTCAGTACAGTTTGGATTTTTCTTCTGACTACTTCTGTAATTGGAATTAGTGGAGACAAGAGTCTGATGATGAAACATTTAGTTTTGGTTTATTCATGTGGGTGATGGGTAAGTCAGACTATTATCTTAGAACATCTTTTTGCTGATGTCTTTCATGGAAGCATGAAACTGAGTGTCACCCAGGGCCATTCATCCTGAGCACCTGTCTAGACAGACCACAGACACTTTGATTTTTGAGAGTGAAGCCCTGTTTACAAGTTTCTTGGTGGCCTGAGTTGGATTCCCAGAGCCCCCTTGATGGAAGGAGACTAGGCTTCTGAAAGCTGTCTTCGGCCCCACCCCGATTAGTAACCACATGTAAGAAACAAACCCCGGGGCTGAAGAGATGGCTCAGAGGTTAAGAGCACTGGCTGTTCTTCCAGAGGTCCTGAGTTCAATTCCCAGCAACCCCATGGTGGCTCACAACCATCTGTAATGAGATCTGGTGCCCTCTTCTGGCATACAGGCATATTGTATACATAATAAGTAAATTAAAAAAAAAAAAAAAAAAAGAACCATT